>NC_058060.1:15712097-16312097 GCF_020085105.1 Siniperca chuatsi
CTTAATCTTTACTGAGCTCCAGGAATCCTGATATATAAGCAGCAGGGGCCTGATAGTGAGTATGGCCTCTTTATTGACCCCTCCACCATGAACTCCTGCAACTCCAACTTCATCTCCTGTTCAGTTTCTTCTGTCCCTCGAACTGTGTTCCACCATCCTACACCTCTTATTCCTCTCTAGCATTCTTTCCATCTGCTCTATACCTTCCCATCCCTGATATTTACTCCTTCTTTCCTGCTCTCACTCTCCAGAGTTGTGAATATTTCAGCAAGAAAAGTTTGTCTGCCTGGCTGACACACTGAGAAAGGTTCAGGTCATCCCATGCAAAGAGAAGATTTGGAAAACAAAACGTTTTATTCAGTTTAGTCCCAAACTTATTTATAATGAGGCCTTTAGCATCACCTGGCAAGGCTAGGACTGATGTTTTAGTCAAATGTGATATTTCAGGTTGTTTTCAAGCATTAACAAAGAGAGTTAACATTTTAATTCAATTAAATTTTTCAATTCAATTTTATTTATATAGCACCAGTTCATAACAGAAGTTATCTCATCCCATTTTTGCTATAGAGCAGGTCTGGACCGTACTCTTTATAATAGTAATTACAGAGACCCAACAAATCCCACCATGAGCGAGCATTTGGCGGCAGTGGCAAGGAAAAACTTCCTTTTAACAGGCAGAAACCTTGGACAGAACCAGACTCAATGGTGGGCGGCCATCTGCCACTGCCTTGTTAGGTTTTGAGAGACAGAGAGGAGAATGAATCCCTGTGCATTGTTTCTGCTGATTTGAGGCTCTGTGAGTGCAACTCTTACTTTCTCCATGCTCTCTGGTTGGTTAGATGCCTCAAGAGGGGCCATTATTGGCTGATAAGTTTGGGTTTCTGTGGCCTTGAGTTTGCCTGTTGATGCAGCATTGATTAGGGCAGCCATCTTCCGCCGGGTCTCCTGCTGCCGGGCCAGAAGCTGTCGTTGTTCCTTCTCCATCCGACACCATAGCTGCCACGCATTCAGACATCGCCGTAGCAACCGCCTTCGGTCACTCTCCACAGCCAGCTGGCATTGTCTGGATGAGGTAACGAATGTGATCGTATTTTTAACCCTCAATTACTGCTTGGTCAGGGTGACAGGATATAGGCTACATCAGTAAGTGTCTTCTAGAAATACTGTCATAATTAATAGTCTAATTTTGAATATAGGTAGTAATTTACATTGCGTCATTTGTGGTAAAAGGCAGGATTTATACAATGACAGGTTAACAGGACCCTTTAACGTCATTTCTTTTTGGTTCTTGCCTGTTTCCAACTCGTAGCTCCTCTTCTGTTCTCACCACCTCTCGCTGCTTTTGTTCTGCCCACACCACTGCCCGCCACGCTCGCCATGCTCTCAGCTGCCTCTTCCAGTCGCAGAGGGCCATGGCCTTACCCAAACGTAGCCTTCTGTCCAACACCACTGAATACCATCCAGAGAAATGCCTCTGCAGACACTAAAACATGTACACAAATGCATGCAAACATGCAGGCCCACAAGTTAAAGAATTTACATTTGCTATACCAACCTGCAAATACATCCACACACACAGTACAGGTACCAACCTTAAGATTATGCATGTAAACTTTGGTTTGAATTTTCTGTTCTTTAAATAGTCTCTCTGTTTCCTGCTGCTGCTGTTTTGTGGGAAGTGGAGGAGCTGACTGGAGGCTTCTGGCTGCCCTCTGCCCTTCCACTCTCTCCCTTTCCCTGGGGAATAAACATACATATACTACTTAGTCTACCGGGGCAACATAAAGAATAGCAGTCATCCCCAAAAGTTGCAGTAAATAAATGTTTTTTGTATATGGAAAAAAGAATAGACCTAAAAAATATGTTAAACAATCACATCACAGTTATTGCTAAGTAAAAAAATTCAAACACACATACTAAAAAACATCAAATACATATTCCCATGTTTTTCCATATTTGTACACCATATCTCCTGGAATCGACCCAATTGGTTATTTTTCTCTTGCTAACCTCCTGTTAAATTCTCATGCCCTCGAATGTTGTACTTGTACGTGTTGAGTTAATTTTTCAGAACTGAAAAATCTTTTTTTATGACCAGACAATAAAAAACCCATCAATGAGAATACCTTAATGACAAAACCAAAAAAATACCCTAAAATAACCTAAAAGAACACTTTGGTCCAGACTGAAATATGTCAACAACTTCTGGATGGATTGCCTTTAAGTTTTGTACAGACATTAATGATCCCCAGACGATGAATTCTACTGACTTTAAAGATCCCCTGACTTTTCCTCTAGCGCCACCATGAGGTTGACCGTTGAACTTGTCTTGACAACTATTTCAATAACTGTTCATCTAGTTCCATCATCAGGTCAAAATCTTTATTTGTCCAATACCTGCTAAACTAATGACATTCCCATCAGCCTCAGCTGTAATTTGAGTTTAGTGTATTAATAGTTGTTTGGGTCAGGGAGCTGGCTCAGCACAGGCTCACTTCTCAAGAGGTTAATCCATTCAATCCACCATAGGAAGGTGGAGCAGGCAAGATCACATACAGCGCAATCAGACAGGAGACTGAGAATCATTTCAGACATAGGTGATTGCTGTAACCACTTCAGCAGAGGCCAGTGGTTGCTATGGATACCATACCTCTGTCGAACCAGCTGTTCCAGGCCTCTCCTCTCCTCCATCTGACGTCGCAGTCTCACCATCTCCTGCTGCACCATCTCCTCCTGCCTCCGAGCCTCCTGCTTCTTCCTCGTCTCCTCCCTTTGCTCCCTCCTCTTTGCCTCCTCTCTGGCACCCCACTGAGCCTCCCTCTCTCTCTGTTGCCTCTGCCTCTCAGCCTCCCGCCGGGCCCTGTTCTCCCGCACCTTCAGTGGCAATCAGTAGCAATTAGTGTAAATGAGAACACAACCTGGGTGCCCATCATCCCAGCTGTTATTAGGGTCCGAACAGAGACCGCTGCAGGAATTATTTTTCTTTGTCCAAATGAATCTTATTGAGGGGCTACAGGTGCTCGAAAACTCACAAAACTTTGCACATGTGTCAGAAGTGGCAAAGATTTACATCTCATATGGGTCTTGGGCATGGGTGTGGCAAAATGGCTCGCTAGCGCCCCCTACAGAACAGCCCCTGCGGCACGTTTCACCTAGATGTACCAAATTCGGGAGGAAAATGTATCACGTCCACATGTTTAAAAAAAGAAAAGAAAAGAAAATAGAAGCCGCTTGGACCCAAACCCTAGCATAACAACAGTCAACAAATCAACAATTAGCATAACACAATGTTAGGCCTGGTGAAGTGTGGTTATTATGTCCAGAGACTATGATGAGCAGGAGCAGCTCTTACACTAAACATAGTAATAACAAGACGATAAACAACACGAAAACACCTCACTGTTCTAGTGTTCACAAATTTGATTTCTAATCAATTTCTAATCAACCAGACTCCTTCTCCACAATGCTGTGGTAGTTGGCACACTTTCTTATGTGTTGCGGTAAATTGTTCCAATCCTTGGAGGCTCTGGCAGAAAAAGCAGATTGGCCAAAACTGCTTTGTCTTCTAGGAGTAAGAAAATCTCTAGTTGTTGCTCAGTTGTTTCCCTCACTGTGACAGTTTCACATCTCTTATGCAGCTTGAGGAATTTGAGACATACCTGCAGGTGTCGCGCTTCCATGGTGACGATCGGGTTTCTGAACTTCTTCCTTGTTTGTCCAACATCCAGTGCCAGTTCCTCCATCACCCCAGAGTCCAACACCTCTTGCTCCATCAGGTCTTGTAGGAAGCTGTTAACAGTGCTGTGTTCTTCCTCCTCAGCCAGACAGTTGTACAGATCTAAGTATTTTTGCACAGGTGAGTGTGAAAGAGTAATATTATATCACAACTGAGGAGTTTTCAAAACATCTGTTCCAGTGATTTTCGAAATCATATGTACTTTAAATACTGCTGGACATTTTGCAAAGCATACAATAAGTTTATAGATTGATTTCCTTCCCTTTAGACAGCTACTGATTTCAGTTCATTTCACCACAGTGTGAAAATCTATGTGTCGAGACTCAACACTTGCTTGAGATAGATAATCTATTACAGTAAGCATTTAGTTAACCATCAATGTTATATATTATGTTTTCAACAACTATTGTAGTGCAGGTAAAACTCATGGAAACTTCATGATGATAAGATTTGGAAGTCACTTGTTGAAAACCATTGCATTCACAAGTTATAGGAGTTGTAGGACTATATGAAATACCAATAGACAGGACATTGTGAAAATAAATAAATAATGTGTAGCCTCTTCACAACATTGCAGTTTGGCATTCAACTCTAAAGTCTTCAAAGAAGAAAACAGAAAAGACACAGTCCTGCATACAACTGCGTTTATGATAACTTTGCCAAAAAGAAAGCTAATAAAATGCTCAGTGTGATAAATTTCTAATCTCAAGCGAGTTAAAGGTCTCTGCAAGTTGATTTACATACTGCAGTGAAATCAGTTCAAATCACTGAGTATCTGTAAAGTAGGAGATGAATCTAAAAAACTATGATGATGAGTATATGATGACATAATTTGTTGTTAATTAGTTCAAATATGAAAAACCATTGGTATAGTCTGTAATTCTTAATGTTACCTGAGTTACCTAGAGTATATGACCGTAGTATATAGTTGGTAGTTAGATACATACTGTATCTCTACATATGTTTTGATTTAACCTTGAGAGTAGTTCTTTATCAATATGACCTGGGTTTGAAGATTCCCTGTGTGCTGGTAGTCGGGCAAACTGAGTTTGGAGTCAGGGTGACACGATAATGACGACATTTTGGCTTGTGATGTCAAATGTAAACCTCCCACTTCTCATTATGGCCAGGAAAGCCAAATTAGAATTGGTGTTGATTAATTAAAATAATGAACCTCAGGTTAGTTGGACAGGTAACACACTTTTCGTCCTTGCTTTGTACCATCAAAGTTGCTGTAGTTCAGGGCAGCAGGCTGAGCACTAGCCAACGCAACAGGGCTTCTCCTCTCAGCGGAGCTCATCAGGTCATCGTCCTCCTCTATCTCCAGCTCCAGCCGCAACTTACTGCTCAGCCAATCACCAAGAAGAGCCTGAGCTGCAAGAGGAAACCACCCAAATATCATTAAGCCTGCTGCTGCACAGGTTCAGCTCTATTATAGGTAACACTTCTCTAGAGACACCTATTATTCTTTTTATGGGCTGACCTACCTTCACTGTAAGCGTCATCATGGTCTCTTAACTGGTCAGAGCTTTGCAATGGTAAAGCCAGGGTGCTGGTTCCTGGATGAGGTTTCTTGTGGGAGAAGACTTCAGATATAGCAAACTCAGAAGCCATCTCCACACGCTGGGGACAAGGTAATAGGTAACAGACTAACGATTATTTTCATTATCAATTAATCTGGTGATTATTCAATTATCTGTTTAGTCTGTAAATACAGAAAATACTGAAAATCAGTCCAAGGTGACATCCTCAAATTGCTTGTTTTGTCCACCAACAGTCTAAAACCCAAAGGAATTCAGCTGCACCAGCACATGTTCCTCTCACCTTCCTCCACTGATCGATATCACCATTCTTCACATGCATCTGTTCATGAAAGAAAAACAATTTCAAGTGTAAGCTGATACTGTTTGCAAGAGAGACCACCGAGCCCATGAAAATGCTGATCTCATGGTCACCTTTGCCTGCTTGAAAATGCCCAGCCAAGCTCAGACACCTTGAGCTGTGGGCGCAGTGTGCAAATTGAGGGCTGAGCCAATGCCGATGTCTGCGGATTAATTCACAGGAAAGCTTAGCTGTTGCCTTAAATCAGCAGATTATTTCAAAATCATTCCCCAGACATCCAGAAGTTGGTTCTTTACTAGCAGCGATTTAGCTATCTCTGTTTCAGGCTGCAGGCATGTGAGTATGTAAGAAAGGGCATCTGTATGACATTTCTCAACCATCCCCTGACATGAGCTATGCCTTCATACATAGTATTAACGCTGATGTGCTGCTCCTTCATTCACAAATCCAACAGGGAACGTTTAACATTTATGTTTTACCTCTCCAGGGATTTGATAATCCTTAGGGAAAATGTCTGAAAAGTAAAAATTGACTGAAAAAATATTTCATGTTTTCCCTTTAGATAAGAGAACGTGTTGAGGTGAGCACCTTGGATTTATTATCTAGAATAGTCAGCCCCCCCCCCCGAACTAAATATTATAGAAGCTGTATTCCTCTCAATTTAACATTAATCCAAAGACTAAACTTACCTTGACTGCAGATGTTTTACTCTTGCCGAGCCTCCTCCACCTAAACAGGTGAGGATTGTGACCTGGGAACGTCATTTGTTTAGTTATACACCTTTACTTCTGCTATTATAATATAGACCCGACCATCATTACAGAGTCATCGTCTACCAACAGGATACGCCATCCACAAAAGCCAACGATTATATATTTATATTAACAAAAAGTGTTCAGAAGTCACTACAAAAAGTCCAAGCAAAGCGCAGAACCCGTACATACAACTGCCATTGAGTTGGATCACATAGGATTCTGGGTAATGTAGTTAATTAACCGTTTTTATAGGCTAATTGTCGCGTCAACGAAGCATTTCAGGACTACGTGTCCCACTTGACTTTGTTTGTAGTTCAGGCGTCTCTCGGGTAACCATAGCAACGTTGTTCACTTTTCTAAAGGAGCCCATATTGCGTTTAAATGTAACGAAACTTAAAATAAATCCAACAACACAAGTTATTTAGGGGTTTGTATAAAGCACAACACATCAGATTGGTGTTGTGACCAAAAGGAGAGGCACGGCGCTATTTTGTAGTTTTCAAAGTGCCGCCGCGGCGGGTGATGACGACATATTTCCACGACTTGTAGTTCCTGTCAGGCAGTGAGTTTTGTAGGTAAGCAAATGAAACATGCTATCAAAAACGTATATAATTCAAAGCAGCACAAATGTGAAGGCATAGGTTTTCTTAACGTTCGGCATCTAAGAGGAGTAAACGCCTTAACTCGACGAAAGCTTGCGTAAAGTCGTAACACGTGATTGGTTAGGCTAGTTAGCTACGTGGCTAATTTCACATGCTCTTTTGCAAACGTTAGTTAGCTAGGATCACTGCCATTCAAACTCGTCGTGGTTTAGGTATTGTACGTTAGTGTAGTGCAGTTAATCTTGTTTGGAGCACATCGACTGCAGCAACGTTACTCGTATGGCTGGCAGCAGGATGAAACTGGAGCTGTCCCGTGTGGTTCAGGGCAGAAGTCGGCTGGGTGTCCTGAGGGGGCTCGGCAGGACGGGACAGCACTCTCTGGAAGTCCCGGGGTGTCTGCTGTACACACACTTTGGCACAGTGCCCCACCTCACCCAGGACACACTGCACACCCTGAGCAACCTCCCATCTGTCACTCAGGTCACCCTGTCCAATATGTAAGCTAAACTCATCACACACACACACTGAACTCTCTCCAAAATCTAACGCCCATCTGCATCACGTTTTTATTTTTCCCTCAAGAGCAGAGCACCAAGAAGTGTTGGAGGAGTTTAAGGATGGATTCAGGAAGTTTGCAGGTACTTCTGTTCAGTCACATTTTTTTTCTTCTTCCTCTCTCCTCCCTTAGTAGCAGTTATATTCCAGAGAGTAATCAGGAGAAGACAAGAGTAAAGAGGATAAGTTGGGACAAAACAGCATTGATTAGACATAAATTATGATGACACCCAATTCTATTCCAGTGAATTCAGATTTATTCTATATTGATGAAAAGGTAATACATCATCAGCTTTTTAACTAACATCAAGTGTTAAAATCAAGTGTTGTATTCATATTAACACAGCAGAACTTTATTTACAGCCACCTAATAAAGGCACCAAACTAAGCAGGCATCTTCAAATATATACAACAATGTTTAAACTTTTTCTTGCATTTGTTGGAAACATTGTTGGAATTGCTTTAATATTTGCATTTAAATTTGTAACTGTAAACATGTAACTGCAAATTAGTATTGACAGCTGTTAGTAATCTGATACTTAATATTGGCCAAAACATTGGATCAGTTATTAGAGAAAATGATTTATAACTGAGTATTAAATCAAGTAACAGCATATGTCATATGGCAACCGTAGCCACTCAGTGCTGAAATGCTATTTCAAGCAAAGTGTGTTCATACAAATAGTTTATTAACAGATTTGTATGTTGAGATTTGAAGTTTCTTCTGGACCTTGAAACAACAGATGACAAAAACAGTCTCACCACAAGTGAGCTAACCCACTAGCTGTTTTATTCTTCCAGTTTCAGCTTTAAAGCCAACATGGATGAGAAATCTGTAAAGTCTGTGTGATACAATCAAAAGCTCCACATCAGCTACTGAGTGGACCTTGTGGAGTGTCTTTGTCAGCCTCTTTTTTTTTATGTGTTTAAGAGAGAAAAAATAGTATTGGATTGGGGTCCGTATTAGCAGATACATCAAGTTGTGATATTAGAAATGGAGAAAGTATTATCAAGAAATCCCACACAGTAGATTTTGAATACACCCACACACATAACATACTTTAAAATGACCATGTTTCTGAACATTTACAGATCATGAAAGAGGGTGTGAGTGTAAATATCTTTCTCAAAGTCGACTTTTTTCCTCCCCTTTAATGGACCAGTCAATATGTCTCTGCTGAAAAGCATGGCATTTGAACTGTGTTTAGACTCTGTCTTTGATTGAAGTAGCGTTGGTAGTCATTTAAAACACTTGTCAAAACAACAAGTAAAATCTGATCTGTATCACTCATCTCCATGTCAAAGATGTAGAGGAGGAAAGGGAGTTTGTTGAAATATTTTGAATGAACCTTGTTGCGGTTCTGCTCCACTGTGATTGTTATTTAACCCTCTGCATTAGGCATATTTTAAATAACAGCCACATCTGAAGAACCTCTGCCAGGCTCAAAATCCTGTATTGGTGTGACTAGTTGATACATGTAAATTAGAATATATGAACATTATTACCACTGGCTAAATTGGAATGACAAATTGCTACTAAATATACGGTATGTGTTGAGTTCAATATTGAAAAGCTAATTAGCTCCATGAGCCTGACTAAAAAGTAGTGCTGTTCTGAGTAATATTTATATAAATGCCCCAGAAGAGTGACCTCATTCAGCTTTGCTGTACAACAGTACAACAGTTGCCTCAGGCAACCAAATTTGAAATTAGAAATGTAATCACTGTGGTGCCACTTGTTGTAAACTGTCAGGGGATTACTACAGTGCAGTCTCTTAAGTCCCAGCAGGGAAGAGCAGTGATTGAATAATTAGAAAGAATAACATAATTTGCTGCTATTAAGCCTTTTGTTTTCTCACCTTTTGATCATCTGCTGCAGCTGGGTTTTGCTGATAAGACGACACCTCATTCCTCTCTCCAGACTCAGAGTCGTCACATTAACATGTAGAAATGAAGCATCACCTTCCGTCACCTTGCTTCGTGCACGGCCTGTAACCCTTTGTCTGGTTTCATTCTCTGTGAGTGATACGCATTGATTTTTTGTTTTGTGCAGGTCTTCACGATACTGTGTTGTACTGCTCGCTTCACGACCCTGCGACCTTCTGCCCAACAGGTTATACCACTAACAAGGTGAGATTAAGCTTCTGCTTAAAGGAATATGATCCACATGTTGGGAAATACGCTTATTCCATTTTATGCCGAGAGTTAGATGAGAAGATTGATGCCACTCTCCTTTCTGTGCCCAAGATATGTAGCTGGAGCCCCCAGCTTGTTAGCTTAGCTTAGCATAAAGACTGAAAACGGGGAAACAATGAGCCTGGCTCTGTCCAAAGGTAGCAAAATCTGCCTACCAGCACCTCTAAAGCTCCGCAGTGAAAAAATGGTGAGGTTTTGGTTTTACGGGGGGTTATGCGTCGTACTATTTCTTGGCCCGGGAGCAGTTGCTAAGCAACTAGCGGAGACTACTCCCGCCCAAGAAATAGTTACATATAACACATAAGCCCCCATTAAACCACACTTTGTCGTTTTTACAGTTTGTTTTCGTTAATTACTGGTAGGTGAATTTTGTTACCTTCAGACTGAGCCAGGCTAATTGTTTAACCTTGTTTCCAGTCTTTATGATAAGCTCAGCTAACCAGCTGCTGTGAGATTGGTATCGATCTTCTCATCTAACTCTCGGCAAGAAAGCGAATAAGCATTTTTCCCACAATGCTGAGTTATTACTTTTTAAAGAGAGAAATATCCTAGTAAAATTCTAGCCCAGCAAATCTATTGTTTTCTCTCCAACGTCCTTTTACATGAAAATGCCCTCTCTGGGTTGTTATCAGACGGTGTCAGTGTGGGGCAGCGGTGGGCGGATAGAGCTGACAGTTGCCAAGTTCATGGCTCTCCAGAAGACCGTGCAGCCAGACTGGTATCAGAGCATGGCAGACGGAGAGACGTGGCAGAACAACACCTCTCGCAAAAGGGTCCGAAAGTCGGTGGATCGAACTCTCACCCACTTGGACGAGTGTCTGCTGGTGCACCAAAAATCACAGGTACACACACAACCGGCAGTCTAAACACACGCACTACTGTTCTCTTACATTTGTGAATCAGTCATGCACGGCACAAGCACACGGGACAAGGATGGATGTTTGATATTTTTGTTGTCGCAGGGGCAGCTGTGCTACGGCTGGAATCAGTGAGATAAGGAGGAATACATTATCAGTGGGTACATAGATTATCAGTGGGTAGGTGTGTAACGGCTCAGCGTCAAGCATGACTAATGAAATCAACTGTCTTTCTTTTAAAAGCAGTGAAACGCTACCTCATTTCAAGATAGAGAGAACAGAGTGAGAATTGTCATGAGTTATACATATGACACCTTAACTCACTTGTGCTTAAGAGGAGATATACATAAATGTATTGCTCTAGTCCTAGGAGATCTGTAGCTTAATTTATAGGAAGTAGTTTATTGTTTCTTTGGTTTTCGGTTGCATTGCATTTTTGTGTCTTTTTAATATCGTTTTATATCATGTGTGCATTTCACTGCCTGTATGTCTTTACTGCATTTATGTGCTCTTCTGTGTATTTCATTGCCTGGGCTGCAAAACCAAATTTCCCTCAGGACAATAATTGTTAAGTCTAGAATGATGTTGAGCAAAGAGCCAAACAGAACCAACAGCATACTGCAGGTAATCATCAGCTGCTTGATTGCTACCAAGCTCTACTCCCCACCCCCCACTGTGTCCTCTTCGTGATGTGCAGTCAACTTCATGTCAAGTCACCAAAATGCAGAGGGGTCTGGCAAGAATATAACCACTTTTTTGTTTTTTTGCACAAACCTGATCACACACCATGTGTGGAAATAAGCTCTAATCTCTAACATCTATGTTTCGTCAGGTTTCAGTTTAAATTTTCCCTCTACTTCTTGTTCTTCTTTCGATCTTTCAGGGTTTCTTTCTGTCAGCTGTTTAATCACCAATCTGTCATTTCCAGGAATTGGAAGGAGTGGAGGTGTTCGGGGTGGTGGAGGGAGGAGACATCCTGGAAGAGAGGCTGCGCTCAGCCAAGGAGACGGCCAAGAGGCCTGTGGCGGGATTCTGCCTGGACGGCCTCCAGACGGGCACCATGGACCAGGCCCTGAGGACCCAGCTCATCACTGCTGTGACCAAGGAGCTGCCTGAGGACAAACCCAGGTCAGCACTGCGTGTGACTTGTGATAAATGTGTTTTACTGATTACAGTTGTAAGGGGAGATTTTTTTCCCACACTCTTCCCCAATGTTTAATTGAAAAGCACTCACTGAAGACATAAAATCAACTGCTACCAAACAAAAGGAGGCATAGTGGGTGGGTGGACAAACAGTACCCTCTATGTTATTCATTATCTAGACATCAATAAGAAAGAGGCGTGCCATGTATTTATTCACCAGTTTAAGATCAGCCTGTACTCTACATTTATTCTATAAAAGGCTTAAAAATGTCCATTACCATTTTAAAGTGATATATTAAAATAGATTACTTGGTCAAGTATTCAATTTAAGGCTGCAACTAACGATTATTTTCATAATTGATTATTCTGCTGATTATTTTCTTGATTAATCACTTGGTCTAAAACATCAGAAAATAGTGAAAATACCAAATGTGACATCTTCAAATGTCTTGTTTTGTTCACTGCCTAAATATATTAAATTTACAATGATATTAAACAGAGAAAAGCGGCACATATTTATAAACCTCTAACAAGGGGATGCTCAATATTTTTTACTAATTACCAAAACGATGACTCGGTTATGAACATTGAATAGATTAATTCTTTGCAACTGATACATACATTGATAAACTATTCATTCATTTGATTCATTTTCATTTTTAGTAAATTAACAAAGTAGTGCAGCAGCGTAGTTTGAAGTGCAGTAACTGATGCCGTTATGGCCGTGTGTGTGCAAAACAATGTGATTCAGAGACTGCTCAATCAGTTAATTATCCTGCTTGATTGATTACAAGTGAAAACCCAGCAGCTCTGCCGTGCTCCTCCCAAACCCTCTACATGCTCAGTGTCAGTAATAGTTTAGCATTGTCTGCTGACAATGATTGCCCCCCCCACCCCCAAAAAAATGCACTCACATTTTGTCATTTTTAAAATACAAAATTTACAATGTCAAACCAGTTGAAACTAACAATTGTCCTGGCTAAAATATACGTTAAACAAAAACAGACAGATTTTACAATAAGTGACCGTAAAGCAAGAAGTTTAAAGGATTATTTTGTGGTGGAGACATGAATTTTTCCCTGTGATAGTGTCAGATGACTGACAGCAAGGAGAGCCTGATGAAGTCTTGTATAGCATCACACATACGACTGTAATGCTAAAACAGAAACTTCGACAAAAAGATTATTTAGCTTTGCCATTTTTGAATAATCTGATGAATATGTCGAGTTGGTTGCTGTCTTTCCTTTTACATTATTAATTGAATTAGAGCTGAAAGGATTATTTCATGGGTTTTGGACTGTTGGACGGATAAAACAAGTCATGTCACCTTGAGCTCTGGGAGCTTGTGAGCTTGTGATGGTCACTTTTGTCATGTTAAAGGAATCAATGAATCTAATAATTGTAAAAAATAACTGACACATTCATTTAATGAAAATATAACTGTAAAACAACTGTACAACATAATCTTTAAGATTAAAACACTCAACTCGCACATGATTTTTAATCCTGTGGAAGGAATATTGCATAATAATAAATAGCTTCTTCTGAAGATATCAAAAAGAGTCCTTATGTCTCCAACCAGACTGACTACACTGGCAGAGTACTATCCCCTTTTAAATGCACAAACTTTCTCTAGAAGTTGCTGGTTCTCCAATCTACATAAGCCTGTAGCCTTTTCACTGGAGACTGTCCCACATGAGCGCTCCTTTCCTGGGGGGTTATGGAGGAGCTCTGGCAGTGGTTCTGAAATTGAGAGAGAGGACCTGTGAGAAGCTGTAGTCTGTATCCAGGAGCTCCCTTTGAGCCTCTCTAAGTTTGAATCTCGAATACCGTGGGACACTGGCCCTTCTGGTAGTTCTGGCTGTTAGGAGATGCTACTTCCTACTGGAAAGTGGAGTGGAGTCATTATCAAATGCTAAATTGGGCTTGACCTTGACGCCTACAGGCAGAGAGTCCGAGGGAGCCAGTTATCTGGAAGCCCAGGAAGAGCGAAAGCACAAACACACAAGGGTGCACATGTTGTTAGAGGGTAGAGAAATGCTGCCTGTGTTTGTGCGTGCCTCTAGCAGTAATATGTTGCAGGCGTTTGTGTGTTGCATTAATGTTTATGATTTATTTAATTTTTAATTCAGTGCTTGGCTTTTGTGTGTGCTTGTTGGCTGTGTGTGTTTGTGCGTGACTCTCAGACTGCTGCAGGGTGTAGGACGGCCTGATGAGGTGCTAGCATGTGTGGAGGCTGGCGTGGACCTGTTTGAGAGTTTCTTCCCCTTCCAGGTGACGGAGCGAGGCTGTGCTCTTTGCTTCAGCTTTGACGTCTCCCCGGACCCGGAACGCGCAGGTAGAGCGCCCCCTGCAGGTGTGGTGAATAGCTGTGCTGAAGCATAGTTTTGTTACAACTTTTGAAGTTACATCATTCAGATGGTAAATCAATATCTCATACAAAGCTAAACCAAAGTAATGAAAGAAAGTTTAACTTAAGATCAATAGATATTGATATATTAATTTATATATGTGGTGCCTCAGCACCAAACTCAATTAATAAAACAGCCTATTTCATTGTTAATGATTTTATTCATTCAGCTTGTTAACTTTCAGCTGTTCTAACATTCCCATTACAAATGCATCAACCCCCCTTCACATTATTGCTGCTGAAGAATTCCCATTACAAATGCATTGTCATACTCTGCAGTGCTCATATTCTTTTCTGAGTGAACGGCTGTCTTGTTCTTCTCAGGCAGTAACTTACATAACACTCACTGTGTTTTTAGACATGTAGCGTTTAAATTAAAGCACACAGAGGTTTAATTTAAAAGGGGACAATGGATGGGTGAGGGGTAAAATTAGATATTTTGGAGTTTTGGCAGCACTTCATCGCTTATATTAATAATTATGCTCTTGTCAAACCAAATGACCTTTCAGGAAAAGAAACCTTGCCCAAAGCCACAAATTACTTTTTTTTAAAAACGCAAATGTGATGGAAATTGGAAATTACCCTAAAAAGATTGAAAACACTGGCGTTTCTCTTCAAAAGCTTGCAATATATGCCTAGAGCAAACTGACATGTCACTAGGTAATTTAGGAGTTTGGGTAGGGGGTCTCTCGTGATAGACGCATTTGGATGAGAATGAAGCCTGAATGAAATGTGATTGTACTAGGAAATGTGATTCCTCTTAGCATAATAGTTCACTTACCATAATTTCGGTGGATAAAAGAGATGCGGACAAAGCAATGAGAAAAGATTTCTTGTTGTAAAAATATTTGGGGATGTCATGAACAGAGAAGTATGAATGTTGATATGAAAGCAGGGAAGGGGCACCACTTTAAGGTCATTAATGGTACAGAGTCATAGTTAACTGATGAAAGCACTGAACTGAAGATTAAAGATGCCCAATAATCAGCCTAGCAGGAATATGTTAATTTCTATAGGATGTTGAGTTGAAAATGTTCTTATATCTTATCTGGTTCTTATACAGATGTAAAGGGGAATTCATATCCCAGCAGAGAGGCTGCACAGAGTTTTCTCTAATTACACCATCTTTAACCAGACTTTAATGGTTCAGTGTAAAGACCTTGCAGAGAGTCTAAACGAACAACCTTTCATCTACTTACGATTTGATGAGCAACAAGAATGTGTGTATCTATGTGTGCGTGTTGTACTGCAGATGATTGATTGGGATTTATTGTGCATTGAAATCAGAGCTGGATCTAATGGCTAAGCGAAATCATGTGTGTGCTTGTCTGTTTGTGTGTAGTGGCTGGTGTGTATTTTCTAGCCTCAGGTCAGTTGAAATAATTGGGTAGAAAGAAACTCAGCAGGTGAAATGAAATCAGTGGTGTATCTCATAACAGCTCCAGTATGGTGACAATGAAGTTCTGATTGTTGTCCCAAGTGAAAAGCTAAAGAAGTGTTATGACAAGAGCTGTGAGAAATGCACAGACTCGGCCCGCTGATGACTCTGAGCTTCATTAAAAAGTTGCGCTAAACTTGTATGACAGACAGAGGGAAGTTTGGTATCCGGCAGCATCTAGTGTCGGACAGCGATAATCGATTCTGCACAGGGAGCTTAATGGAGTTCAGTGGAGGTGAGAGCAGTGATGGTGTCAAGTCTGAAGAGAAATTCTAAATCCCCTCTCAGCCAATTACAAGGCCCCATGAGGGGGTGTCAACACCCTCACTTCTCAGTTATGGTCCTTTTTGACACAGCAGACCATATGCTAATTCACCCCCTTCCTTCCTTCCTTCTCACCCTCTCAATGTTCTCACTCTTCCTTCCTCCATTGTTTTAGAACTTTCTGTTTTCATCATCCAATCTTTCTTTTCTTTCCTTACTGCACTTCATCCACCTACAAAGCCAAAACACACATATTTGGTCAAAATTGAGCTAAGACCAGAATTTGTTTTACCATAATATAAAAAATGATTATGCCATAGAGATGTGTAATTTTTGGGGAACAAACAGCATTTGTAAGAACTAGAAAACCCAGGTAAAACCCAAACTGCAGAACTACGGCTAGTTATGGCTAGCAGGTGAGTTAGCCTTACCTAAAGCTAATTTTCCCACGTTTTCCTGTTTCCTGTAGTTGAAAAATCTATTTTGCTGCTCCAACATCTAAATAATTGCATTTGTTATACCATATAAATAAGGCAGTAGCTAAATGTAATCATATATAACCAGATAAACTAGTCCTGTTAAACTAACTAGCATAGCTTATCAGAGAAGCAGTAACTGCCATCTCTGCAGCCTCTGGCGCGTTATTTTTTCCCCTCCTGTTTTGCATCAAGTCCTGCAGATTGACTAGTACTCTTTACTTTGACGCATCCTTGTGATTGGATGCTAGCTGTGAGGGCAGCTCTGCCCCTAGGATGATCCTAGGGGCTCCCTCACCTGTGACTTACTGCATTCATTTTCTAAAGATCTGATTAGTTAATTTACCACACTGACGCTAATACTTCTGATAATAAGTTAAGATAATAAGGACAGCTTTTTTCCTAGATAAAATAACAAACGTTAGTTTAACTGAAATGCTTTAATTTTAAATAATTTAACCTATTATGTTATTTTACACAGTTCTCTAACCCCTTGTTTTTCTTGATGGTAACACATGGTTCAAGACTGAGTGTAATATGTTCATTGAATAAAGTTGTGGTTATGAATACATGATTTGCTGAGAAGCAAATGTTATATGAACAAGGTGTTAAATTTAGTTGCATCCCCTCTGTAGATATAAGGATTTAAAATGTATTTATTTTTGTATTATTATTATTCCATTATCGTCAACCTCAGTTGCTAGTGGGACTTGCCGAAAATTTGACAGAAAAACCCATGGAGCTAGCATCCAATCACAAGGACACGTCAAAGTAACAAGCTAGCCAATCACAGCACAGTAGAGTGGGACTTGACGCAAAATAGGTCAGAAAAAAAAGTGCCTCTGACTCCAGTGGAATTCACATGATTTGATGCGGTTGAACTACCTTTTTAAATCCCATATTTAAATGGATTTCATTAAAGATTAATGGTAAAAAAAAGTTGAAACAAGAACACATTTTGTTTGCGTGTGTGTCTTCCCTGCAGCCTTTAGATGTCCAAACATCGAGTGCAGTATCCAAAATGTTTTGTTTTGGTTAATTTATGTAAGGTCTGTGACAATGTTTAGTAACTTCAAGGTCCTTTTTTCTCAACTTCACCCCCCACACACACACACACTTTGTTTGTTTATACACTTTGTTGCCCTCTGCTTCACCCGTTTGTGCTAAACCCATTTTGCTCTATTGTTGCCTTTTAATCTCTATCTTAAATCATATGCATTGCTATGGACCACTTTCTTCCTTTTTCTCCCTCCCTCCTCCCTGTATTTTTCACCTTCACCACATCCCCTGTGTCTGTAACTAGCCAGATAGTTTGGTGTACCCTACAAAGAGATACAAAACAACTACAAACCAACTGCAAACAAACAAGAAAGAGACACAAGATGCCTCTTGATGGTTACTTTTCTCCATTCCCATTAAATTAAGTGAAGTCACCTTGCAGTGAACACCCATCTGTGTTTGACAAGTGCTGGTAGTCAGAACATAGCCAGTAAGTGATTATATTATAATGGCGGAGAGAATAGGATAGGACACAGCAATGGTTAACAGGGGTCATGCTACAGTATGTGTTCACATTTTTTTTCCGCCGCCGGGCTGATAGAGCGCTGTGGTTCTATATATAGGGATGTATTTTCCACTGAAGGATGAGATTATGGTGTGCATAGATTGTGGTGTGCTGGGATTAATTAAATGTATGTATATTTTGGCAGTGCTGGAGCTGGATGAAGAGAGGGACACAGCGGGGGAGACGCAACAGAATGGAGGTCTTAATCTTGATGATCAAACACAGATGACATCCTTTGAGATCAATCTCAAAGACAAGAGGTTAGTGGTAGCTATGATACAACCCCAAAGGGATTTATAAGCAGCTGTGCTTGCAGAATCTTTGCTTTCATATATTGGTGAACACATGATTTACATTTAGGGTGCTTGTTCATGAATTCTACTTAAACTCAAACTTTCTTTGAACTTTAATCCAGGTATCAGGATGACTTCAGGCCCCTGGTTGATGGGTGTGGCTGCTACTGCTGTAAGAACCACCAGAGGGCGTACCTGCACCACCTGCTGGTGACCAATGAGCTGCTGGCTGGAGTCCTGCTCATGATCCACAACACAGCCCACTATCACAGCTTCTTCGACGCCCTGAGAGAAGCTCTGGCCAACGATAAACTGGACCTCCTCAAGAGACGGGTACTTAGGGAGAAAGGTGGGCAGACAGAAAGAAAGGACTAAGATGCATAAATCAGGGAGATAGGAGAGGAATTGATATTTTCCTCTAGAGGGTCACTGGACTGACTTGGCCAAAGGCAATCAAAGCTCTGTCTTGCTCTTCCCAGTCCAATCAGAGGATGAACTGACACTGCAGAGACCTTGAGACTGAGTCACTCCATATGTTGCTAAAGTCATGTCTCTCAAGCACGTTTTAAAAGAGGAGGATGAAATGAGGACAGAGCAGATAAAGACAGCTGTTTGATGTGTGTCCTGGTTTCACATCAGGAGGACCGCTCCCATAAACTCATGTATTGATCTGAGCTGATAGACAGGAGACAGAGTCAGAGATAGGTGGCTGAAGAGGGAAAGGAGCTGGATAGGAGATCAGGAGGACTCTGCATAAAGAAAGAAAAGTGAGAGTGGATGGTGGTGGACTATCGACTATGACATCCTGTGTGCCTCCTGTTGTAATCTGATTACAGGTCAGTGGATGACTAACATCGGCAGGCCTCATTGACATAGCAACATAGACTAGAAGGAGAACCAACTTTGGTGACTGTAAAAAATGACCAAAATAGATTCCGCTTTTTGCCTGTTATACATTGAAAATCCAGGTGTATAATAAGATTTCCTTGAGGCTTTGTCATTTCATACTTTATTAGTCTGTCTTCATCAAGCATTTGTCATTTGTTCATGTGCTCCATGAATATTTTTAATGTTTCATTTGGATACCTCAATAGGATGAGCTTCTCACACACATGAAGTTTTCAAACCCACTGACTAACCAGCATGTACAGTATGATGAGATTATGTTTGCATTAAACACGTCCACACCGCTCTCATCATGCAGATGTGGTTGTCTCCTTTGTGGGTTTCCAGGGAGGTTAACTGAAGGTTTGAGCTGACAGCTCCACCATTCCTGCTGCTGAGGAAGGATAAAGATCAGATAAAGATATGGGTCTCTACTGCCTCCCATGCAGCGATGGAGGGAGGCTTTTTGAAGGTGATGAGATATAATTGACTGCCAGACCGTACAGATGTTTGTTGGGGACAGGGGACACAGAGGAGAGTGTGACAGATTTATGGAACAGCAATGGGCTTGTCTGTCGTACTTGTGGGTTACTTTAACAGCATTGAGCATTATAAAGAAGTAGGTTGGAGGATTTGCTGTCGTCAATAGGTGGGAGCTGTGCATAAATACTTTTAGGCATAAAATGGGTTGGGAAAGATGAAAAATGAAACTCTATCAATGCCTGTGGGGAAAATGGGTGAAAGCTAAAACAAGCTCTAGACCATGGTTATTTTAAGGTTTAATGGGATGGCAGTGGACAGAAGCCAGTGCGGATAAGGTTGTAAAGTCAATCCCCCAGATTAGCTAGTGAAAACAGATTAGGTAGTGAATGGATATTGCCCTCCTTTTCCTGGATAACTTTTTCTGTGGAGGTGTTCAGCAGCTAACACAAACTAATGTTTCCTTGTGTGATCTGACAAAAATTAGTATAAAAAGCATGCTCAGTAAATCTACCCTTTATATGTAAGTATGCACTGGTCAAAAAGTTTTCAGTCTGGTTATTGCAATAATTAGGTCTCTTTGAAGTTTTTGCTAATGACTATTGAGTTAAATTGCTCCTAATAAGTTTAGACTACCGGACTCCATCCGATTATTCATTTTGACATGTTTATCAAGATTGTGACCTTCAACTATAATAGAAAGGGGGACATAAGTGATTGCAATAATAATGAGATACAGCACAATGAAATAGAATATAAATAAGCACAACGCAGATGGGGGGTTAAACACACCCCAGCTAGAAACATAAGGGTATAAGAATGTGAACAGTATTTGAATTTAGAGCATATAAGATACACCAGAGTTCAAAATATGCTAAAACATTCAAGTTTTCTTAAGAAACGCTTCCATTCAGGGCAATTTGCTCATTCCAGCTCATACGAGGACATTTTGTCAACTATGCTAAGTCAAGAAAATAACCAGACTATATAGATCATCTTAAATTAATTCACCATAACACCCTGACAGGTGTGGCTCCTGTCTGAAATGGTGTGAGTTTTATTTGCAGTGCCACACAGGACACCAGTTCAGTTTGCAAGTATATAATAGTATAGTGTATAATAACTATTATTTCAAAGTTATGGAAATACCTTTAACATTGTGGGAATTCATTTCCTTAATGCACTTGTGGTGTGAAAAAGTGTTTGCCCCCTTCCTGATTCCTTATTTTTTCTTATGAAGGTTGTTATTATTAAGGGAAAACAAAATCCACAGGGCCATGTAGGTTTGGATTTTGTTTTACCTTAATAATAACAACCTTCATTTAAAAACTGCATTTTGTGTTTACTTGTGTTATCTTGACTAATATCGTGACTAATATTTAAATTTGTTTGATGATCTGAAACATTTAAGTGTGACAAACATGCAAAAAAATAAGAAATCAGGAAGGGGGCAAACACTTTTTCACACCACTGTATACTGTTGTGCTAGATAAACTGAAAGCAGAGCTTATATGATAAAGAAAATGTGCCCAGAATACCACTTAAGACTTTGTCTGATTCTCTATAGAGTTCATTTCCATCTAGGAGTTTAACATTTTTGAGTGGTGGACTGGAGCTGATGGTTATTCTGTGTGTGCTTCTTTCTCTACTCGACCGAGTGGCATTGGGCACAATTTCCATGTAAAAGAGCTCTGAATGACACAGTCAGCAGGTGGCCCTCATAGCTCATTTTCAACCAATTATACAGATGGAGAGCGATGTTCAGCTGGATTACTACAAGTTTCTTTTCTGTTTCTCCACACTCCGAGCCTCACATTTATCTCACACTTCACATGGCAGCTGAATTGTTATCTGCTGTAGTGGCAGCACAACATGAAAATGAATGAGCTTAGCTGATCCTTCAAAACAACAGAAAGTCTCATAAAGCCAGCGGTGTGAGGTGCAGCGGTGTTATCGTGGAGGAAATGATGCCCGGACAAGGGTTTTTATCAGTGAAGGATTGTGTTGTCAGAGCAAAGAATCCAGAGTCTTTATAGGAGTGAGAAAGTGCCAGTATTTGTCACTTTGAGGGGCAAGTGTTCCTGATGTGTTGGAATCTTAAATCATTGAATCGACAAGGTGTCACAGTAGCTGCAGCCATGGTTGGATTACTCAACAGGCCTATTGGGCACAAGCCTGGGGGACACCTGAACCCTTGGGGATCTTCTGTTTGTGATTCTTAACATTTCTTGTTGGAAATTCAATCAAATGACTACAAAGACACACAAAACAACTGAAAAGAGATGCAAAATATCTACAAAACTACAAAGATACTCAAAGAGACACTAATCGACCACAAAGACACAAAACGAGATGCAAAATGACTACAAAGATGTGCAAAACGTTTTTGCAAAAAGGAAAGGAAATTGCGTCTCTTTGTAGTTATTTTGCGTCTCTTTCAGCTGGGGTGTCTTGCTCCTATGTAGGACAGGTGGGGGGCCTGTTGTCTCCTGTTGTATCCGTTCAAGCGGCTTGCTCTTAACTACACTCAGGCACAATATAACATTATACTGTCAGCTTACCTTACAGGTTCTCTTCCTATATTTCACCCAATCAGAAATGACCAGGAAACCATAAACTGGCAATGCGACGACTTCCTCGGTAGCTCCTGACCCTCTCCTCAGTCCCCATGGTAACCCTTGACCACCAGCGAGGAGCAGCTGTGATTCTCGCCAGTCTTCTGGCTATAAATGATTGCTCACTAAACAGGAGGCCAAATGCCTTTACCTCCCTGATGTATTTCATGATTCATTTACACACATAAATCAGCTGACAATGTTCTAAACCAGCAGGAACCTGCTCCTTCCGTCGGACGCCCTGTGTGAATATTTTATCAGGGCTGCGACTTTGTGCATCATAACATATAAGTGTAGTTTAAGTACGCTACTGAAATATAGAGAGAAGGTCATAATACATGAATTCTCCAAACTTATTGGTTAACATACCTCATGACCTTCTGCCCTGGTGTCGTGTAAAATTTAATGGGATGTGATGTAAAACTAATAAAGGCAGAAGAGTTTTCCTTTTGTGAAAGTGTGTAAAATACTGTCCATATGTTTTCTGGGTCTGTGCACATCTATAAATGATTTATGTCCACCTTGTAATCACACATACAGTATCATAATGTTTGGAGGACATTCCAACACTATGTGCAGGCTTTTTCTGCATATAATGCTCCATTATTGCAATCTTATACTGTACAAATTCTCTTTATTTTCTTGTAGGTTCACTGGAATAGGTTTGAAATATTACACATACATATTTGTTTTCTGGCACCAGTATGCTGACTGCAGTGCCAGGTGTATTTGTTTATTTGTGTACACACCAGATGTGCTTGCGAGGTGGTGAGAGCAGACACGACTCAAGGTTCCTCAAAACATGAAGGAAATATGGAGTTATATTTAAATTAGTACAACCAAAAATACATGTGCTGCAACAAGTCCTCTGACTTTGCTAAACATTTGTAAGCGATGGTGTTTTGCGGGTTGGCTGTGCCTGAATTTTGGCTAGACTGCAGTGCAGTTTTTGTGCAAAATCAGTGAAGGAAAAAGGAGGAAGTATACATTGGATTAAAGCTCTTGACTGAAACAGGAAATGTTTCAAAACTATCAGGTATTGGGTTTATTGATGTCAACATTGAGTGATGAAATATACTGCTAGACTAAGGAAAAAAACCTACAGGTTTTTTTCGAGTGGAGAGGTTGGCTGGGTTGGCCTAAAATCATATTTTACTGGAAGAAGTGTTTGTTTATTTGCCTCTGAGTCAGCAAAAAGGCTCTCCACAGTAAGAAAAATGGCTGGGATTTTCAGACAATATAAAAAAAGCTTTTTCTGACATGTATTCGTCATACCACTCGATAGCAGAACAATACACCCAGAGACACAAGGGTAATAAGCATTTTTCATTTTTGGCACCTTTAAATTGTGGAAGTAAGGATCTGTCTGTACATTGATTCACTTCCTAAATGCATGATTATTGTGCGTTGTAGTAACAGCTCTCAGCTCTCCAGGGATCTAAAATCCGTAGAGAACTTAATTGCTCTCTTTGTCTGGATAAAAGTAATTTGGAAATTATGCCTTAAATCTTTAGTTAATTAAGAGTTTATTCAAAGAACACTAAATGTTACAGAAGGTCAGATGAGCTTTTACTTGTGTAGTGTCTGTGTTTCACTAAAGCAGACTTTTTATTTGTATTGCTCCTCTGCCCTAGAGGTCACAGGAAGTTGAACGAAAGGTTAGCTGTGTTCAGTTTAGTAGCACAGCGGACGGATGAAAAGGCCACGTAAAATTTGACCTTTACTGATGAGTGTGGGAAAATGGGGAATGAACGCCTAATTCAGTGCAATTTCAGGTCTGGGCTGTTTGCTGAAATGGAAGGAAGAAGAGATACATAAAGGAAAGGAGTGTAAAACATTAAAGTTTATCTGAAGCAGCTTGTAGGAGAACATTTCTCACTAGTGCAGGGAATACGCCTGAAGTGATTTGCTGTATTTGAAGTGTTTACAGCTAAAGGTATTTCCAAGGATGCCTTTCTACAGTATTTCTGGATAGGCACTAGTTTGAAAACCCTCTCATACAATGAGTGATTATTGATCTTCTCCTAATGGCATGATACAGTGGGATATAATGAGGGAATTGTTTATGAGATTTCCTTAAGGATCCTGGGGGTTAATTTGTAACACAACTTCAAAACAGTTCTATTTTTTGTTCTACTGTTTATAGCTTATGTGGCGCTTGTTTGAAAAAGGAAAACAACTTGAGGTAAAGGAAGCCTTACTGATGGCGATGATCACCCTGCCATCAATCAAACTGCTAACATGGATTTCCATGCAAATTATCTATTAATATACACACCAACCATAATTCAGGATGGTTTATTGTTATTTCTAAATTAATTATTCATTCATTTAAAAAGCAATATGGTCTCATTTGTATATTAAGAATTCTAATACAGATTTTTAAGTGGTTGGATGAAGAAAAATGGGTATTAAGGCCACAAAAGTGTAAACAAATGTCCTTATGTTTTGGCATTTTTACCATTTTTTTGATGCCAAACATCAACAGTGACATCACCGTCAATCAGGCTGGAATCAATAGAATTTGATTGTAATGACAGCTTAGAGGGTTTTGTTCTCAAGAGCCTGACTCAACATCTTGATGGGCGTACATGCAGAGCCTTGATTAAATAACGATCGCTTTCTCAGAGGGGTTTGGTTGTTCCTTATAGTGATGAAGTGAGGCATCAGCGGAGGCTTCTTTGCCTCCAAGGCACAAACTGCGAGGACTGCCAAATGTTGCAGTAGCTTCTTTGTGGCATGTGTGTAGGATAATTTCTTAATGGTACAAACATTAAGATACTGTATAGTAGTGTTTTTTTCTCTGAAAAGCTGTGGAACATTTAATTTGATCTATTTTGCAGGACTAGCTGCGTATTCACAACGCTTTGGATGGGGTATGAAAAGAAGTAAGTACATGTAGGAATGAGGGGATGATAAAGGAATGACAGTCGACAGAAGCCTTTCAGGGAGCAGGAGACCAGTATAGAAAGTGAATTTATAAGTGTGAGAAATGAAGAGCGTGCAGAAAAATCAGATTGTTCCTGCTCTTACACACAAGGTCTTCTTTATTCTTGCCATTAGCAGAGAATGATAAGTTCATCTGGATTTGAAGGAACATCAAGAGCAGATTTGCTTGTCGAGTTTTAAGTCACATCACATATCCGTTGCTCAGAATGGACTCACTGCAAATAGTGGTGGTTTTAAGCAGATTTTTCCTTTTAAATATCTATTCTGGATTCAATTTAGAAAACAAAAAACACTCTACAATGAATAATTTTTTGTTAATAATGGATTTTTTACAAATAATACTTCCTTGAGAAATCATTGAAAGCACATTTACTCTCTTATTGAGAATTCCAGTCTATGCACAAGGGCGCAGATCTCATTACAACAAACATGGAATTTTCTGAAGAAGTTTTACGGGTATGATCAATGTAACATTAGCTAGCAAGCTAGCTAAACTAGCTAGCTAGCTACCTCTAAATATGGATCTGTCTGGGGATAAGTTAATTCACTTGAGGCTGTGAACACAGTCTGGTTACATTTTTTAACCTTTTATTCTGTTGATGGGTAGACTATCTTTGTTTGAACAAAATTACTTACAAGGCATCTGTCACAGGACTAGCTTATGTTCCTAGCAGTCACCAGCCACTAGACTCACTCACAGAAGACGCAACTCACTTGCTACAGAGATGGAATCTGGGAAACGTAGTACATTAGCAAGCAAAGGTATCAGAATGAAGTAAACCATTAACTTAATTTACCAAATTCCCACTCAGTTTAGTATATGCCACGGTTCAGACCACTGAGCAGGATACATAGGGGGGACAAAAAAAACCTTTAAAAAGTGTTGTGTTTATGTGTGAATTATTTCAAAAGTGGAGTTGGCTTCTATTAAATATATATTTTCAATTACATAAAGTATTCCGACCCCCCCGGGATCTGTGCCCAGGTCTATGCACATGCAAATAAGCAGCTGCCGCAGGCCTTGGCTTATGCTGTTCTGAACATGATAACTAGCAGCCATACAAGCCAAATCTTTTAAAAGAAGTTGAGCTGATTCTCATTTGTGCTTTATGTCTACGCTCAGAAAATGACTGGATTGCAGAGAGCATGTTGAGAGATCTCATTTTATTAGCATACTGCTGCCGTCATACAAAACTTTTAGTGAGCTGGCCAGAGAACTTGCTCACGCTATAGACATAAAACATCTTACTATCTGAAAAAAGTGAGATGAGCAGATTCTAACAATTTGTGAATGTTGTCTGCATGATTATAAATTGTTACACTTACATGAAGGACCCTAACTATGTCTTAACTATGTCTGTGGGATTCAAAGGGATTCAACATACGCAGCGCATTTTAAATTGTAGCTGACATCAAGAAATCATTGGTGCTACTGTCATTCCAACCTAAATTACATGAGACCAACATCTGGCCACATTGTTCATTTATTAACGCTGTAAACACACAGGCTGATTCAATGTCTCGAAGTTCTCTGAAAATCAGTTTTTTGCCGCCACTGTGATAGATACACTGACATGGCTCAGTTATGGATACTATGTATTCACCTAATAGGACATATGTAAAATGTCATCCCCTCTCTCGCCCTAAACCTTCCTTACTCTCTTTGCTCTTTACAATCTGTGAGCAGAGTCCTTCGCCTCATTGCTCCGGGCTGAAGGGAGTGTGCGTTTCTGTGAATGATGGAGCCGAAACTCTCATAGAAACTCTGGCATTAGTCCAGTGTTTCGATGTCGTTGATGAAAAGGCTGTCAGGCAGCCACACGTAGACACAAATCTCTGCTGTTGTTCACCTCTTCACACCACAGACACAAGTCTTGAGCTTGCCTCAGTTACTCACCTCCACTTGTGGAGAAAAAGCAAAGAAATGACACCAGCAGTGTGATCAGTAGGGCAACTGAGAGTGTACAAATGTAAACTGGGATATTTGTATCTGTTTTTCAAGTACATCCATCTATACACCCAAAGTGATTTGAAATGCATAAGATGGGGCTGTAGTAAACCCATGTCCAGTCAACAGTATTCCACCTACTTTAAGCATCATTACACTACTGAGTTGATGTTTGTGACTCTATGTAATTTACTGTATGCATGCATGTGCATACAGTAAAATTACATAGTGTCACAATTAAATTGTTTACTTCCAGGATTATTTGAGGTTGCTTATAATGCTTTACAGAGGTATTGCCATAGAAGGCTTATTAATAGGTGTAATGATTTAGTTCCATATACATTAATCTACTTACAAAATAAAATCAGACTTCAGTTTGGATAGATTAAAAGAGTAAGAAATTGCTACATTTTTTCAAACAAAATACAAAAGATGCAGACAAAATGTGCACAAAGAAATGCACAAAATACTTATTGTCACAAGGGGGAAAAAAACAGGAAATGGTTATAGCTCAAAGTACAGGAGCTGAAACAGGAGCAGAACATTATCATTTCAAACTGTTGGTCCCTAAGGCCACATGCCTGTTGGATACTGGTGGCTTTAGCCTTCTTGCTGTCGTAACATCTTATGTCTCTTCAGCACAAGTACACAAGGGAGCCTGAATCTGCATTATTTATACTCCTTTGGATAAATAATGCAATAATCGCTACAGAATAATTGCTACATTTTCAGAACCTCCAAATAAGACATCCTGAAATGATGACACAATCCTATTCAAAGTCTAATCAAAGCTGGTGTGGGGTTTTGATATAATACACAAAATCTGACATGCCAGCTCTCCGCTGTGTCTTCCACGAGTTTAACTGTAGGTGTATTCTCAATAGATTTCTGATTTCTTTGCATTGTTATTATTACTGCATTCTTATTTTTTTCTTTTGCCATGCTAGCAATGTGGCTTTAGAGATGGCAGTGATGGTTGGTTGGTCCACCACGTCGGTCCAGACTGAAATGAAACTGTTTGTTGGATTACCATAAAATTTGGTACAGACATTCATGGTCCCCAGAGGATGAATACTACTGACTTTGGTGATCCCCTGACTTTTCATCTAGCGCCACAATCAGGTCAAAATTTTAATTTGTCCAATACAGTACTTTGTTTTTTAGTGCTAATTATCAAATGTTAGGTATGCTAACTAACTAAATTACCTGATAAACATCAGCATTTTAACATGCTCAAAGCACAAAGCTCAAAGCACTGCTGTGCCTAAGTACGGCCTCATAGAGGAGCCAGCATGACTGTAGATTCTTAATCTACTACTACTTTTATAGTAGTTACTAACTGATTGTTACTGTGGAAATACAGCTCTCTCCAGATCAGGTGGCTAGCGTTTTAGGCTTAAAATTTATTATCGTGCAGCTGTCTAACTTACACAACTAAATCTATGAATAAAACCGTCTAGCATATTTTTATGAAACAGCCACTGAAGTTCACCTATGAAAGTGTAAAAGTCGTGGTTGGTCACTGATGACTTCTTTGCAGGTGCTTTAGGACTATTTTGGCTATTTTAAGAGAGATTGTTGTGTCTGTGATGATTCACGGCCATGTTTTCTCTGTGACTTTGCATTTCAGTATTGTTGTGGGTGCTGCTGATGTTTGAGCCAGCTGGGTCGGGTTGTTGTTTGTGGAGATGAGGAGGTCAGACACAGAGTTAGCTGCAGGGGCAAAAGAACAGCTGGGCGAAACAGGATACTGCCTGCAGCTGAAGAAAAGCCAGGCATCCCTCCATCTGACTACAGAGTGCACATGTGTTCGTGCCACACTTCGTGCATGAATATTTGTCTTCATTTGTACATGGTTAGACACAGTTCTAACCTAATTTGCATGTAACCTCTGTTCTGTTCCTTGTGAATCTCCAGTGACGTCGTTCTAGCTTTGGGACTGAGATGACAGCCGCTGGTTAGAGGAAACCTCCTCCGCTACACATCAGGTACTCATTAAGTCTCCAGTTGAAGCACCGTCTTTCCTGATTTAGCTGACAGATCAACACCAAAAGAGGTGAAGAGAACCAGGGAGAACAGAGCCCAAGGGAAATGGGGTAAAGACAAAAGTAAAAAAAAGATTAAAAAAAGAGGCGTTGTGCAGTAGAGAAACAATTTACTTTCTGTGACTGGGATTGTTAGCATTTAATTTAGTGATTGATTAAGATTGCTCTTGTACTGTTTAGATGGATTTCTTTGTAATTGTACAAGTGCGCACA
The DNA here is from genome assembly GCF_020085105.1 of Siniperca chuatsi. Classification (NCBI taxonomy): domain Eukaryota; kingdom Metazoa; phylum Chordata; class Actinopteri; order Centrarchiformes; family Sinipercidae; genus Siniperca; species Siniperca chuatsi. The sequence continues at coordinate 15,741,364 of NC_058060.1, forward strand.
CACACCATCTTAATTGGGACAAGGATTGGACAATCATTGTGGAATGAGAGTCATGTATTGGTGCTCATCGATTAAACATTGTTCCCCGGGGTCTTTCAATCTGCAGATTTAATTAACAAGTTTCACTGGATTAACAGACAGCAGTGGCCTGCAGATGGACGAGTGAGAGTGGATTATGGTGGTGGGGAAAGCAGAATATAAAAGAAAGGGAAGGTGTGAGAGACAAAAAGGTAATTGGTACAGTATGAGAAGTAGACGGGGCCTTGGGCAACAGAAAAGAAAGGACACTGAGTTAAAGAAGTTGATAGATTAAAGTGGGAAAAAGAACAAGTGTTTCAAATTAAGTAGCACAAAACAGTCGTACACATAAAAGAATAGTTAGGCATTATGGGAAATATGCTCATTCGCTTTCTTGCCGAGAGTTAGGTGAGAAGATCGATACCTCTCTCATTTCTGTACGTTATATATGAAGCTACAGCTTAGCATGAAGACTGGAAGCAGGGGGGAAACAGCTAGCCTGGCTCTGTCCAAAATCCTCAACTTGTCATTTTTACACTTTGTGCAGATTTGTGCAGCTGGTTAGCTTAGCTTAGCATAAAGACTGGAAGCAAGGGGAAACAGCTAGCCTGCGTAAAAGTAACAAAATCCTGGTGAGGCATAAGAAAAAAAGAGCACATTTTTTTCCCCCTTTGTTCGCTCATTAAAGTGAACATGTCATCTAGACAAGTTGTGGTAGAGGTGCTGGTTACCTTTGGAGACAGACTAGCTGTTTCCCCCAGTTTCCAGTCTTTACAATAAGCCAACTGGATGTTGGATGTAGCTTCATATTTAATGTACAATTATCAGAGCGGTATCAATCTTCTCATCTAACTCTCGGCAAGAAAGCAAATATGCATATTTCCCAAAATGTTGAACTATTCCTTTACGTCCCATCTCAATTCCAACCACATGTTGACTGCAGGAGAAGCATGCAGCTACAGAGCGTCCAAAATTGCCTTGCAGTGACAACCACCTGTGCATCATCACTAAACAACCAATACATGTAAGCCTGAGACACACGGACAAAGCACACATGTGATTGCAAAGCAGAATGAGCTGGAGATGGGACAATTAAGAAATGGTGACACAAGAAAAGGCAAGAAATGGGAAAGAAAATAACATCTGTGAGTGGAACCAGTTTAGTATGGCTGTCAGACTCTGTAGCTCAGTGCAGGAGTCACATGTGCAGAGTATCTCACCCAGCAGAGAGAGGAAACAGGGAGCAGGGGAGCAAGCAGGGTAGATAGCAGAGAGGTCTACCAGGAAACAGAGAGATGGAGTGTGTGTCTATGTGCTGATTTGGGTAACCGGTTGCATCCAGGTGCTTGTGAGGGTGTGATAAAAAAACTAGAAGTAAACACTCTGACTCTGGAAGTGTGGGTAGCTTTCCGAATAAGCACTAATGAGGAAAGAGGAATGACTTTTCGTTGCCCTTCCCAGCTCTGGTGAAGTATTCTTTGTCAGAGCATCAGCAGCCTGCTTAAACTGGATGACGAGCATGAGAACAAAGTGTGGCATTAGCAGCCATTATGGAAATATACTGTAGGTCTAAATGTGATGTAATTATAGAATATGCTGCATGTACATTTGACCTCTCTAGGAAGAAAATATAATCCCCAAGCCTTTACGTGACCATCTTTCTCCATCTCTCCTGCTCTGTCTCTTGCCTCACATGCAAGCTCACCCAAGTACCCTAACACGAGTGAATGCACATTTTTCTCATAAACCACTCACATAGCAAGTTGCTCCCCGTCATCCCTGCCAAGGTGATAGGGAGGTCTCGCTTTAATTGCTCAACAGATTGATAGAATAAGGGGAGCCCAGGTGCTGAGGGTCCAGAGTGAGAAAGGTGTGACCGTCCATAGAATGCATTACTTATGCATGACAACTCCTGATGCATTATTGAATGTATGCCTCTATTTAAGGAGCATAGCTTATCTGCAACTAAGTACAATTTGCAAGATACAGTATGTGCTCCCGATTGGGTAAAATAATCATTTAATTGGCATAATTTCCTCCAGAATTGACAATTTCTCTGGGGAAATACAGGAGCTTGTGCATTGAGGGAGTTTAACCCCTTCAGCTGCCTCCCAGTAAAAAGGGAGAGCAGATTGTTCCTCAGATGAATCCTGATAGGTGTGATAGTAGGGCTGTTCTGCCTCTATCTTTGTCTCCTGCTTCCCCTACTGCTCATTAACTCCAAAAGTAGCTCCTTGGCGGAGACCTGGCTTGCAGATAAGAATCACGCAGCCACATTGTGATGGTAATTCTTAGGGCAGCAGAGTTTGCCCTTTAATCTTTTCCACAGGAGAGGATCTAAAGAAACATCGAAAACGAAGCACCCTGTAGAGGTGGCTATGCAAACCTTTGAGTGTGTGTGTGTGTGTGTATGCATGCAATTGTGAAAACTGTGTGAAGGTTTCTCTGGGGTTTCTCAGGTAATTCCTCGGTGCAGGATTCTGAATTGACTGTTCACACTGCATATACAATGAACTGTAGTTGGAGTCTTCACGCTGCATCTTTTCTTTAGCATACAAATGTCAGAACAGTCGCCACAGGTTTCTTCGGTTCTTGTTTTATGTCCACATCTTCGATAGAAAAAGAACAAGTTCATTCTATTTATCTTGATTTTAAATGTGTCTTTCTGAAGTAATTCACTTTGAAAAGTCCTTTGAAACGTCCGCTTTTCTCCTTCTATTTACCAACACTCTGCATCACTAACCATCTAGAACTAATTAAATCTAATCATGCTAAATAGTTACCTCAAATCCTCAGTGCTACTTATGAATGTTAGTCACGAAGCACATGAAGAACATTCTCCTCTTGAGGCCTCCATTCCTCCTCTTGTTAACTCCTTATCTAGATATGTACGGCTGGGGATACATGAAGGAGATAGGGGGCAGACTCACACCTTTCAAGGGTTTGTTTGCAAAAGAGCGTTCATCGCCCGTGCAGGAGCATATAGAAATTTGCATTCTACCCAAGTGTCCAGACTGCTGCTGAAGATAAAGAAGTCCAGTCACATTTTGTTTTAACACTCAAACTATAGCGAGTGAACTGGCCAATCAATGCAGAACAACCCTGAAACAAAGCAGGGTTAAAGATATCAAAACTCCTATAGTACGGCATAAATAAAGTTTTGAATTATACATAGAAAAATGTATGTATGACAGCTGTAACTAAGTATGTAGAGCGGGTTGGTGGTTTGATTCCTGGCTCCATCTGTCCACATGTGTCCTTGAGGTGACATCGAGCCCCAAATTGCCTCCGATATATGTGTATGGGGAAAAATGTACGTTGTGTTGGAAGTCAAATCTAATCAATTTCTGCCAAGAGAAGGGGAAAAAAAAGAAAAGCTAGGCATGATAAAAAAATGCATATGGTAAAGTCAACTTTTTGACTTACCAAGTCATAATTATGAGGTACTAAGTCAAATGGATGTGATAGTAAATCAAAATTATGAGATTATAAATAAAAAATTTATTTTATAACGGTGAACTGAACGTATCCGTTTGCAACTAATGAATGTGAACATGAGCGTCGTTCAGTTAATGATGGTCACACACTGTGTTTTACGGCATCTGGCATGCCAGTGTTTTGGGTCACAGAATCTGATGGGTCACAGATTTTTGAAACAATGCATTGAGCTGAAGCATCCGACCAGTCTTGGGAAATATCTGTGAGTAAATGATGATCGCAAGAAATCATTAACAAAGGGTAAGACGAGCCAAGAGCTGCAAAGTTACTCCACCCAAGTCAAACTCACAGCATTTTGTAAAGGAAAAAAATGGATTTTAATCTGTGTGAACTGAACTTTGAGCTAGCTCTTGTGAAGTGTGAACTTGCACAACACTGTCAGTATCTTGTAATTTTTACTTATTAAGTCATAATTTGTACTTGCTATATCTCATAATTTTGACTAACTGTGAGTATTTTTATTTTTAGCATGCATAATATTTTCATCTATTTTTTTTTCTTTTCCTGGCAGAAATGGGCTTCCATAAAAATCTGTGCTAACCTTAATGTTAGCCTGAGTAGTAATGTGGGCACTGAGGTCATGTCTTCTGTAGGTTTTCTGTGAATTTGTGGGGTTTTAGCAACCTGCAGGGAGATTATATTGTACAATTTTTGAAAAATTAATGCACAGTGGGCAGTGGTTATTTCATAGGCTGATTACAGTATTTTTGGACTAAATATATGTCTGAATTTGACAACTTCAAGGCCAACAAAAATACATTTGGCATCTTGATTGCTTAGAAACAGTCTTTATACCTTCATGTTGGGTAATAAAGAGATGTATAGAGAATATAATTGAACAGATAACCTAATAGATAAAATTGGAAATATCATAATAATAATAAAAAAGATTTTATATTGAGATTTTATTTTTGGTATGTGGGCAGAATTTCTTCGCTGCATTGGGGGTAATTGGACTCTTGACGTCAGTATTTCTGAAGTCCTGATTACAGCCCTGGGATTAACATGTTGATGAGAGGTGAGGTTTCCAGGCAATGCTCGTTTTTTTCTCTCTTTTTTTTTTTTTTACACTTTGGTTTTTGTAAGGATTTAACAAACGAGGTTGCACTTTATTTTACGGTACACTAATAAAACAGAATAATTAATAACTAATACTTTGTAACGAATTAGACAAAAACTAGAAATATGTTCTCTATTAAACAGTCAACAACCACCTAATTAGACACCATATACCTAAATTATGAAACAGCATGCTGTATTAGATCCAAAATATACTATACTTATATTAGACAATATTATACCGAATTATACTTTAATTAGAAACCAAAATAGGAGATCCTAATACACAATTAGACACCATTTTACAAGATCATAGTCTAATTACACATCAAATACAATACCATATCAAATCCAAGATATGCTACAGTTAGACGCTATTCTATCCTTACTACCAAATTATGCTGTAATTAGACACTACATTTAATGCTACCAACATGGACCTATGATAGCTTAATTAGACAACACAGGCTGTAATTAGACAAATTTAATGCCATATTATATCGTGCATAGTCTTTATAATAGCCAGACAAAACACTGAGAGCTCAGAGGACAATACATTTTTTTGGCCTTTATTTAACACCCTTTTACTTTCTGACAAGGTCATTTATTGCTCCTTAAAAGAAAAATTTACCGTAAACTAAAGTCAAACCACATCAGGTCAGGGACGCCACGGTAGCTCCTGCCCGTGGCCCTTTGCTTGCATGTCATCCCCTCTATCTCTTCCCCTCTCCTGTCTATCTTCGGCTGCACTATCAAAATAAAATAAAAATTAACATCTGGTCGCTACTTGACATGTCCCTTGTAGCCTGGTGTGCCTACAAGGTACTAATACATAGCCTAATAAACATGCTTCCTCAACACTCTACTCCCATACCAGTTAAGACATCAGACCATTTAATGTCACAATTCGTCACTATCTATGGTCAAACAAATCTTTATTTCCCACTGTTAGAGAGGATAATTTGCGACACATTACAACAGAGTAGCCAAGGCCGATGTATTATAGCTTACTTATTTTATCAAATCACAATGATCACATTTGTAAAATTACATTCTACAGGGTTATTATCTGCCTACAGTATTACAATAAGTTTGCGTAGTCACCCATAGCCAAAATATTCCTCTAGAATTTTGGCCTTTACTTAGTGGATCTGGTTCACATATTATTTTTAAATGGGGAAGGGGGAATAAAAATCATTGCATGACAGCTCCTGCAGCACTTTATTTTGGTGTCAATAACCAAAGCCATACAAACCGTAAAAACACAGTATTAAAAAATGCTGCTGATTAAGGCGGCTACTCCTAAACTCAAGGCGTGTAAAAAGTAGCTGCAAATGTAAGAAGATGCAAAAGGATTCCTGAATAGCTAAACAAAGAAAAAGTTATTTGAACAAATTCTGTTATCTGAGGACCGATGCAGGCCACCAGAGGTAGGTCGTCTGTCACCACCACAAATGCCACCTGAGTCACCACTGTAGCATTTGCTAGCACTGGTTAATTGTTAAACGTCACTGAGCAGATCAAAGTTGTTTGACTGACATCCATTCATTAATTTTGGAGATAACTTTTTCCTGAAAGCTTTGATAGCTCAGCAAACTAAAGACGGACTTCCAGAGTGATTTATATAGAGCATTTATATACAGTCTATGGTGTGGACATATGGTTGCCTCCACAACATGATAATAATAGTACACACGAAAATGAGATGGATGACAGTGGACTTGCATTTGTTTCTGAATGAAATATCCAGCCAGTATGGAACTTTATGTGTTACATCTTACGCGGTCAAATTGCTAGAACTCATTTTCCCACCACTGCAGGATTGGTTCCCTCCTCACACATAACCCCTGATCCTCAAAATGGCATCAAATTAACAGTAAAGACAGCATGTGTATAAACGTCAGGGAGTGACAGAGCGGGGAGCATGATTACCATGCTGCTTTGACAAACTGGTGGGAGGAATAAAGTGGGAAGCATTGGTAGAAGAAGAGAGGGACAGACGGAATGTCAATCAAGGCGTGTAACCACCCCTGTCTGTAATCAACATCTTTATCCATCATCATTAGCCACTGCTAAACACTGCAAGTGCCCATCACATCTGTTCGTCCACCCACAGAAATGTACAAAGCCTCTCATATCCATTGAGACAAAGGGAAGCAGCCGGAGGAGACTTGCTATTTGTGCGGGAACTCACGTGGTGGCACTTTCAGTCATCAACTAATACACATACGTGCAAAGCAGTAGATACTTTAGAAATTAAAAGCTGAAGTGTAAAAACACACAGGAGTTCGACCACGTCTAAGTAATTAAACAGTGAGCAGCCATCACTCACGCAAGCATCCTCTTCCTTCTGAGACCTGCTGATAAACATGCAGACGCTACATCGCATTCATCTTTTCCTTCCTATGATGTGTCATCCCCAACTAACAGGGTGAGCACAGCAGCTAAACCCTCCCTCTGCCTTTCACTCATGGATGAGCTCCTTCATTTCTGAACCTCCCAGCCCACTTAGACCTGTTTACACATGTTCCATCATGCACTCATAAATGCGCAGAGACACCAAGAAGGATAGCACCTGTTTGTGCTTGCACAGACATGCACACATTGTACTCATGCATGTCACGTAGCAAATAATCAAATAAAGCTTGTATCCATCCGGGCATATATGCATATAGCTGCACAGCATACACGCTGAAGTGAAACTTTGCCCAAACTGTCTTACAGAAAAGGCACAAGGCTCTCCCACTACACTGACTGTAAACTCAAGAGCAAGATAGATTTGTCACATTTTGGTCTTGACTTAAGTCAAGTCAGTTTGAGCTGGGCTAGAAATTGAAATTAAATTAAATTGTTTTTGATATTCATGGTCCCCTGAAGATAAATTCCAATGTATTATTCAGGGACTTCTGAACCTTTCGTTGTGCCACCATAAGGCCAGAATTTCCACTTGTAGAAAAGACAGATAGAAATCTAATGTGTTAGTTGTTATTAAATTTATGGCACCACAAAAATCCCCACTATACACAAGCAAAATATTTTGTAATCAAGTGGGCTTTGCTAGTATGAAGCAAAGCAAATCTGCCAATTTCTTGAGAGTACCATAAAAATCTATCCATTAAAAAATACCTTAATGACCTTAAAACTAGTATAAAAAAACTTTTTAGCTTTATATGAGCAATGAAATGTACATTTTTTATGTGTTTAAACTGGATTATAATCTTTCAGTCTGACTCAGTTTCAAGGTTAACCTCAAAAGCAGACTACAAAGAAAGATCTGAAGGAAAATTCTTTACATTAGATGGCATGGAGCTTCAGGGTGTAATGCACACAGAGGTTCACACTAAAGACCCAGAGCCCAGCTTCTCTGTGCAGGCGTTCCAACAAACCAGTCGGACTATGAACACTGTCAGTACCCAAGACTGAACCTGATACTCTATGATGGTGGCTGAGTGCTTTGCCCCTGCACCTGTGTGCCTGACATGTATTGTGAAAAAGATCATTTCATACAAGCTTTCACGTAATGTTCAGCTGACCTGCTGTGCACTGACTGCCTGTCTAGATTATGCAAGCAATACATTATAATTACTGGAAGTGTATATTCTCTATAATTATTACAAATTATAGCTCTTTCTAGGAAACGTCTTGGAATTTATATGCATATTATACTGAAATTGTGGATCTCGTAAAATAAAACGTTACCACCACTTTCTCTTAAAATAAGGCACAGTCAAATTTTTTCATTTTATGGAATTAAATGTCATTTTATTGATTCCAGTGCAGCGATATGCCTCATTCAGTCTCATTTCTTGAAAATTCTTGAAACAAATCAATCTGTTTTGGAAAGGGTTTGAAATAATCTCACTTCAATGTCAAGGACAAACCTCTTCCACATAATTCTAGACAGTCAGTAAGCTCTCTATGAGCTTGCATCACCTACAGGTTAAAATGTCAACTTTGTGCACAAGATGTCTTTTTATTTTATTTTTAAGAAACATTTTTGGGCAACTTTATTTGACAGCAAGTAGAGAGACAGGAAACATGGGGAGAGAGAGGGGTATGACATGCAACAAAGGTCCCCCGGCCGGGATTCTAACTGTGGACGTTGCAGTTATGTGGTACGTGCCTTAACCACTGGGCTACCAGGGCGCCCCACAGGATGTCTTTTAATGTGCAAAGCTGATTGCCATGTTATTGGATGAGCACATACATCCTCCCAAAGGGATAAAGCCTTTTGATTGTAATGAGCCTGTAACCTTTCCTCTAGCAGCATCTAAGGACAAACGTAACATTATGTTAGCCTCACTGCTGATAAAAATGCACAGCAATATCATCAGTATGTTTGATCCGTCGAGCTGCTTCATACTGGATGTAATGAACGTTGCAGCCTCTGGGGGTCTATAGACAGTAAGAGTATGAGTGGTTGTTATTATTGTCTCTGAACGACTGGATGTAATCTAGAGGCACATGTGCACAGCTGTGTAGTATTTGCACCATAAAATGCATCTTTAATTAAATTCATTCATATTCAAATTCAATTAAAGAACAGAGGAGCAACCACTTCATCTGATCACCATGGAATCTCAACCTCAGTTTGTTTATGTCCTCATTACAACCCTGTAAATATGCATTTATTTAAGTCTGGACATTGTATTAAATATTGATTTCAGTTGCCTGAGTTTTGAGAAGGAAAACATAAATTAATGCTATGGATTATTGATGTTTGCTTTATGATGATCTCGACCTGGAGGTTCCTCTCACATCACAGTGTACATCCATCGTCTGTGTGCACGCACGCACGCACGCACAAACGCACACCTGGTGCGTCATCATCATAAGTAGTCTCAGTGGAACGAGGCTGAGTCAACGCAATGGCACAAAGTGTCAGGGGAGCAGGTGTTTATGCCTCTCAGAGAAATAAGAGGGCTTAATGGTCTAGAAAGACCGACCCCTTTCCTCCCCTCCTGCAGCTATCCTCGATCCAGCTACCTTTTCCCCCCTCATATAGTCATATTTGAGCCTTCTTTCAGTTCATTTCTTTCCTTTTTGGCTTTACTCCTTCCTACTCAGCTCTCCCATCATCCCTTATCTTGTTCTCTGTTTTTCTCTCCAGATTAATCCTCCTTCTGTGTCACTGTTGCACCTCTTTTTTGTCTCTAAATCTCCCAATATCCTGTTCACTCAGCTTGGTTCCTCTCAGAAAACATAACTTACACTTTAATTCACCAGTATCTGATGGTGTTTCCCATCATCAGCAACATTCAGACATACACATGCATACATGAGCTGTGTATGTGTATAGATGGATTATTTCAAGCCTGGAAAATGTTTCATCATTTGTTTTTATTTACAACACACTGCAGTAAATGCTCTGTCCATGACAGAGCTGCCTACCACACGGTTTACAATCCTGCTTGATTTGTTAAGATCACAAAACTCCTGCCTTCATCAGGCAGCTCTTAATCACAGGGAGGTTTGCCAACAAACAGACAGTCCCTTTAAAAAACACTGAAAATGTTTCCACTGTGCATTACATCAAAATCTCACTTTTGTTTTTAATTCTAATGAATCCACATTGAGCACAATGCCTCCACATCAATATATATGACAATCTTCAAAATTATGTGAGTCTTGGCAGGGACCAATATGATCCCTCCAGCGCAATTGAAGTTTAACGCCGTGAAATTTGATTTGTGCATGCACTGGTGAGTAACTGATGGTGATGATGATGAAGGAGGGGGTGAGTAACATCAGTTAATCCACACAGTGAGGTGGCAGCGGGCCTCAGGACGAAGTGGCCCGCAGCTCTACGATCAATTTACCAGCCTTAAACCTCCATTGTGGCTCCAAAGTGCTTCCAAACATACAGCGATTGGAAAGTCCAGCACTGAGGAACTGTGCCAATGAGCACTACACATACTGTACAAGACATATCCACAAGAAAGTCCAACACCTTGTGCTATCAATAAGACTGTATGCATGTTAAAATGTAAGTCTTATTTGAAGAGTAATACTGTTCAAATGGAGTTCCAGCACTGTTGAGAAAAAGCGTCTATTTTGAATTACAAATCCTCTATGTTTGCATTCATTGCATACCACAGCATCTGTTCTTTTTCATGCTTCATCTTGCTGCTACTGTATAACTCATGTATGACACAAAGCAGATTTACTTCCCTTGCCCATGACCAGTGTACATCTGTGGTCACTTTTTACCAAATGCACCCCGAGTTGTAGCACAAGTCTCATTTCCATTTCAATTTCCTGGAGCAGTTGTCTCCTTCAGCAGCTGAGGATCTTGATAAAGGCCCGTCTGAACTCGATGTTGAAGGTGGTGTAGATAATAGGGTTGAGGGCACTGTTGACATAACCCAGCCAGGTGAACGCACTGTAAAGCTCAGGAGGCACGTAGCATGTCCTGCAGTGGGTGTTCAGAATGTGAGTCACAAAGAAAGGCAGCCAGCAGATGAGAAACACCCCTGGAGCAGCCAGAGAGCAGAGAGGTATGGAGAAAGGATGAAACCAAAAACACAAGAGCAAAATTGTAAAGAACAGATTAAACAGTGTGTTTGTCTGCTGTAACATAAGCTGCAAACGTTAGCATGCACGGATAACTAGCTTACTACCAACAGTAATAACCAAGTGTTACATGAGCTGATAATGTATAATAATTAATGCAGTCATTAGCTAACTACATTAATTATCATGTGGGGTTACAGGTGATCAGAGTCAAAGTTAAGAGTAACAACTGAGCGATACTCTGTATATTAAGAGTTTGAAGGGTGGTCTTTTTTTAAGCCTTTCCAAAACCAAAAACACAAAAGCAAAATTGTGCAAGAAATGGATTAAACATGTTTGTCTGCTCTAACGTAAGCTGCAAATGTTAGCATGCCCAGCTAACTAGCTTACTATAGTAGCCAAGGGTTACTTCCAAAGCCAACAGTTAGCTAATAATGTGTGTTATTATAATGTATCATAATCTACATTAATTTCAATGTGGGGTTACAGGTTATGTTTTAAAAAATCCCAGTACAAGACTTGAGACATCCACTGCACCAAGTTGCTACTGGCTCATTCCTGCTCTTTAACTTATCAAACTTCTTATCGGAGACATCCTAAAATCCTAAAAAAGTGAAACATACTATTTTTAATATATGAAAAATAAAGCGTAGTCCAAGTGTGTTTTTTCTAGTAAGCATTCAGAGAGGTTATGTTAGAGCAAATAACTCTTTAAACCATTTTTCTTATTAATAATACTGTACTAATACCAAGGCTAACTAGCTCTACCCTGTAATACAAGAACAAAGCTACTTCTTTATTTAATCTACTAATGCTATCATTAACTGGTGCTGATGCTGACTTTTTACCTAGCTTTAGCTAGCTTTAGCTTAGGTTTTTAGCATTTCATTTGTAGCTATCATGTTCATGTTCATTTTAAGACTCTTACATGATTGTCGTTTTAAAACAAATCTGATGGAAACATTCAAAAGTCAGCTTTTTCAACCAACTCATCGAGTTAGTGTTAGCCAATTAGGTAACACTAGCTAACTACAGCTAACAAAATATTGTAGTGAAAGTTATTTCAGTTGGCCTGCTTTTGTTTACTTTTGTGTGAAATCAAAGACTCATTGCTTCAAAAATGTGTAAGAATTTCGAGTGGTAAATCTGCTGTTATCATGTGTCGTGCTAGAAAGAAAAGCTTAGCAATAGGCATAGCAACAGGGTTAGCGAAGGGTGAATTAAAACACTTTTGGTTCCCAATTAACCTGTACTTTGTGTGGTATTCATATGCAAGTATTGAAGTCACTTAAAATACCCAGTAGCAGCCCACAGGACATAATTTGCTATGTGTAAACAACTATAAATGCTGCAGAATAGTTGAAACACTTATTAAATTCGAGCACTATAATTGGGGTCACAACATCACAGCAAATAAAGCAGTGGTCAGTTGGCTGAAAAGCAGGTGGTAAGTGGACCGGACTGAGATCATTTTCTATGTGTGCGCCACAGTTTTCACTGACACCAGTGTAATGTAATCAGACACCTCTGATTACATTTTTGTCAGCAAGATCTATGCTGTGCCAGAGCTAACTTGACCAGGCTCATAGCAACCTGGCTGATAATTGGAGCGTGTGGAAGCTGTGTCAGGAGCTATAGCGTGTGTCTGGACACACACTGTGAACCTGAAGCCAGCCAGACCTTTTTTTTTGACATTTCAACTTGATTTATTGTGGCTCTGCAAAATATGCAGCAAATGCACACGGAGTGAGCAAATGTACTGGTGCCATCACGAGAGCAGTACAGGTGACCAGGTACATATGGCAGAAAAGTCCATCAGAAAAATATTAAAGGAGTTGAAGCAGAAAAACTAACTCAGTCATATATTGCATCTACAAAATTGCCTGTATTAAGTGTTATCATGACATTTACATTTTCATTTCCTCAGCTTATCCCACTTAAGACAGTCTCCACTCACCAAGCACAATAGCCAACATCTGAGTGGCCTTTTTCTCCCGTGCGTGCATGCTCCTGAATCGATTGTTGATGTGAGAATGAGGTACCGGCCGCAATGACGTGTGTGTTCGTCCATTGGACAGATCTTTCACCTCGCAGCTCATCCTGACAGGAGGATGTTCGTTCTGGTTGTTCTCCTCCGCCTCCCCCTCCTCCCCTCGCTCCTGCTCCAGATCCAGCTCAGTGCGGCCGCAGGATGCATGGCTGATGCTGCAGCAGTTCTGCGTGTCCACCGGGGGCAGCTCAGAGTTCTCTACACGTCCCGTCTTTGGGCGTTTGCGCCACAGGCATCCTGACAGCAGGTTGGGCTTGGAGGGACCTGAAGGCTCTACACTCTGCTGTCGGGACAAATGATACATGATCAGCACACATATTTCATATTAGTTTTATTGTAATAAAAATGTTATGTCATTAAAGCTGGACTAATGAATATTTTTACATAAATGGTAAATATATTGTATATAGCGCCATTCTAGTCTTCCGACCACACAGAGTGCTTCACACTACTCACATTCACCCCATTCACACACATTCAGGTGCCAACAGCTCATCAGTCCAAAGAAACTAACTCATTCACACACACTTATACACCTAAGCCACAACCCCCATTATATATCAAGTACATTTCACAAGTACCCGCTCTACCTCTAAGCCACAGCTCTCCCTAAATACTGGATATAATCAATGGATCAAATGACTATGTAATGTGAAAGGTATCGGTTGTAGGGACGGACCAGCTTCATAAATATCAGCCTACTCTGCAGTTCCCCTCAGCTCTACGGAGTGTTTTAGCATCTTTCAGCTCATTGTTTTGGTTTTCTGGCCTGTAGCTTTAATGTTTTGGTTCCCACTCACCAACCGCAACATGCAGCACTTCAGTGAAAAAAGCTTGGATAAACCTACAGTACTGTACGCTTCCTGCCAAGCCACCAAATGGTAGACAAAGTGAAGTACAGAGCAGGATATTTTCAGCAGGAGTTTATGAAGACCAAAGCAGAGCTAAAGAAGTGAATATTGGACTTACATTAGAGTCTAAATGTTCTCCATGTCGGTTCAATATGTAAATAGCTAATTGCAGGGGTGGAATGTAACTAAGTACATTTACTCAAGTATTGTACAAGTACAAATTCAAGGTACTTTACTTGAGTATGTCCATTTTACTTTCCATTTAACTTTATACTTCTACTCTACTACAATAAAATATTTAAACCACCATTGGATTAGCTGGAAAATGCATCGTCACAAAGCTGGTTTATCTGAGCTCATGAAAAGTGTACTTTTTAGAGATTCAGTTCAATTCAATTAAAGGGGGGATGGAGGAGAGGGAAACACAATGCAAATTCTACCTAGAATTAAAATAATAATAATGTAATGGTAGTGGTAATACATGGTTCTCACAGGACAGCAACACTACAAACATATGATGATCTTATAGAATATGATGCATTGCTGTAGATTAAACTAAAGTAGTTAAAATTAGCACAACCTTAAACATATTCAGCAGTAAAATGCAACATACACATTAATGCAGCAGTAATATAAAAACATCATATATAATAGTAAAACTGACAGAGACCATATTTCTGCAGAATGAGTACTTTTGCTTTAGATACTGTTTTGCTTTTGAATGCAGTATTTTCACAGTGTGGTATTAGTACTTTAACTAATAAAGGATATGATTACTCCTTCCATAATGGCTAATTGTATGCTAACTTGTTAGCCACAACTTTATAAGGTGATAATGTGTCAATGTCTGCTTGTTCTGCTGCCCTCAATTGTTTTAGCTTCAGTGTTTGAATTTAAAGTATCACAGTTAATTGCTCCTGCTTTAACTTCAGGTGGAAAATATTAGAAGCTGAGTGCTACTCCAGTATCAGAAAGTTGAAGGTTATGGCCAGTACATCTCAGAAGTGCTGTTCAGACAGACTGAAAGCATTGGAAAAGCTCGTCCTGCACGTCCACTCCAAGTTTTTAAATCACAGATGCAGTTAGTATTCAGCACACATTGATGCAACACTATCTGTGTCTAATCTGTAAATGCAATATTTAAATTTTTTATAGCCTGTTCATTGACCTCTTCTACCAGCAAATACTTCCACTTTCTAAAACATCAACAAATTCAACAAATACAGCTCCAATCAGCCTTTTCCCTTTGGAGCAATAAGAAGCAGAAGAGTAATTTATAGTCTCTTTCTCACACACTCATCACACAGTTTCCTCAGGCATTAGGCTGCGCTGCATTCAGCAAAACTAGAGCACTGAAAAAAACCAATTCAAGAATCTTACAGTTGTGTTAGATCTCTAGTTCTCTAAAATAACATACCACTTTAATCCTTATAGGTGACAGGTCTTGCTTCGCCTTGGGAGTCTCCTCTTGTAGACAGGTCTCCTAAGGGAGCAGAGGGAAGTAGAAGATAGAAAATATTTTCCAGAGAAATGCTCAATCCCCCTTATCACACCAACAACACCCCCACCCCATCAATCTACAGGTACAGAACGTTTTTTCCATTCACTTGGAAAACTCATTGATACATTTCTATTAATCTCAGAGCATGTTTTTATTAAACTTCAAACAAATCTTGTTGAATGTCACAGACAAAACAAATCAAGGGAATTAGGATTCAAGTCTGTTATTCTTTTCATTCACTTTCACTCCGTAGCCAAACGCTGTGCGACTCAATTAAAGCTTAGAAATATAGTGACTGAAAGCCTCCTTCTTCATATCAAGTGTTCCTTCAGCTGAGTCCTATTATCTTATTTCAAAACACTTTTCCATTATAACTCTCAGCCTGAACTCCTCCAAAGCTGGGATCTTACAACGGGTGTCTCCACTCATGGATGAGATCCCAAACAGGGGCTCAACCACAGCCAATTATCTGTAACCTGCTGTTAAAATACAGGACTTGACTGTGGATTTGTGTGCAATGAAGGGAAAAAAATGGAGTGGAATGAATCCAACCACATTACACCTGGATATGCCAAAGCTGGTCAAGTTACTGGATTGAACTGTAGTTTCTTTTTATACACCATATTTTAAAAATAGGGTAGATACAGATGCATAGAACATGACCTGATGTCTCCTTGCCCGTGGTTAAAAGATTTGTATGATAGACGTAACTGGGTCAAATATTAGAGTGATGGATGTGATCAAAGAACTGACAGCTGGTTGAAAACTAAATTCATATTTGCACTATAATGTACGGAACCCCCTAAAGGTCATGGCGAGAATTTTTTTGAGGACTACTTTTGCAATCCCTCGCAATATGTTTTGTGTTCTCTCGCAATACTTCTTCTGTTCCTTCTGAGCCATGTCTATCTGGATGGGAAGGTACTGTGGAGATTCGTTAATGCATTTAGCAATGTTTATGGACACCTCATCTTATATGATTGCAAGGAAGTTATCAGACAGAACATTATCAAACTTCTGGGTAGTAGCTGTGTATATAAGGAACATCAATTATTGCTCCACACTTATAGTAACAGGCCTTCTACCAAAACCTGTTTCAGCATTAAAGGTTACTGTGATATTTTATTTCTCTTGTTGTGAAGCACTTTGTACTTTGTTTTGCTAAGTACTCTATAAATTTTTAAAGTTTTATCATTGTTTTGTGCAAAGAACAGAGGACACTGCAAAAACGCAAAAAGCTTTCCAACTTGTGTTGGTCTGCATTCCTGATGCATCTCTGCAGGTTTTTCAATGTTGTGACAGAACCACAGACTCTGTTTGCAGCGTTTCAGTCACCTTCTGGTTTGTTGCTTTTTTTTGACTGATACAAATACAGCACATTAGCTTTATGATGTAGATTCAACTGCACATCTGTAATTCCACCTCAGGAGATGCCTCCTTTTCCTCAGTGAAACCCCTCTGGGGTAAAGTACAGTACAGAGTACAGTAACTATCCTGCAGATTACTGTACTGCTTTCGTCTGGAGAGACATCTTGATCTAAGAATTCGTTGAAGTTTACTTTCACTAATTACATAACCAAGCATCTCTATTGAGCAGTGATATTGTCCATATCAGCATACTTGATACCCAGTCTAAAGTAAAATTCATTAAGCTGATGATGATGTTGCTTTGTGCTTGCAGATGAACAGAATATGGCTCTGAAGAAATGGAAGAAGAAAAGTATTGCGAGAGAACATAAAATTTATTGCGAGGGAAAGCAAAAGTAGTCCTCAAAAAAAATTCTCGCCGTGACCTTTAGGGCGATCCATAGTAATGAGATATCAACCATTTAAAGAACAGTGTCACCCTTGTAACAAAATTGCTAACTGAAGCGCCTAGTTCTCAAAATAAACATAAAACACAGTTAAATACAGTCTATCTAAAAAGCGTCTTGAAAACAATTTATTTTCTTTGGTTAATTTGATACCATTCATTTTGTGGGTTATACACTTTAAAACTTGTTTTTAGTCATGCTAATGACATTCTCATTAGCCTTAGCTGTGAGCTACAATTGTGTTTAGAGCTAATTAGCAAATGTTAGCATGTTAACATGCTAAACTAGGATGGTGAACATGGTAAACATAATCCATGCTAAACATCAGCTTGTTAGCATTGTCACTGTGAGCATGCTGATGTTAGCATTTAGCTTATAGCACAGAGGTAGATCTATCTATCTATCTATCTATCTATCTATCTATCTATCTATCTATCTATCTATCTATCTATCTATCTATCTATCTATCTATCTTTCTTATCACATATTTACGTATTTAGTGTTTGTGTTTCTTTCGGTCTTCATTCTTTTTTTCCCTCACAAATGGATATAGTGTTGTGTAAATGAGCTCAAAGCTCCTCCTGATTAAATTGACTATTTTTAAGTTTTTTTAAACTATTTTTAAGCCATTTTAATTAAGAACAGCTTTAGTTTTACAGTGACAGCCCTGTCAGCTGCTTATTAACCAAACTACACATTTACATTCCATTTTTGACCTGTGATCATCTGAAACGCCTGTTGCACTCATTTGCAGACATTTACATTTACAGAGCTGCCCCACACGATTTTTCTCTCCTATTAGGGCAAAATAACATTCCTGAGATTCTTCTGACATCTCCTCTAAACCCTTTTACCTGTGAGTTACAGAGATTCATGCCTATGAGAGAAACAGCTTTCACTTGGGCTATTTTACCCTGTGTTTCTGACAGCAGCAGTGTATTTATATACTGTAATGGAACCAGTTACGAGGCTTTGGAGGAGGTTTTGCTAGTGAGATATTTGCACATAACAGGAAAAGGAAAGGTGAGTGCGTCCAACAGAAAAGGTGCAATATAAAGGTGAAATGTAATTTGCAAGTCATTATGAGTATGCATAGTGTGGGTGAATGTGAATGAGAGAGAGAGACGGTATCTACATAAGAAACAAAGTTTCTGTTAGGAGAAAACCTTGCGTCTACAAAGAATCAGCTTATAAGGAGCTAAAAAATAGCAGCATTATTCTGTGTTTGACCACCATGAATGTGACTTTACACTATCAGATATAAAGGGTTTATAATGGTGGATAATGATATTTTTCTCAGTCAGTAGACGACTGTATAATAATTCAGGCACCACTATCTACAGTAATAAGACACCCTTTATAAAGAGTTTATAAGGTGTACCTGATGGCTATTTTAATGGTTAATAAATTCTTTACTAATGCGTTACAGATCAGTTACAAGCTGTTAATAAGACAACTTTTTGGTTGCCAGGATGTAAAAATCTCTCTGGTTGTCGAGTCCTCAAAGAATAGTCAAGTCATTAATAAGCCAACAAGTCTGCAGTTAGTAAGTCATTAATAAACAGTTATAAAACATCAGGCCAGCAGTTGTAAATGTTGATAAGTCATTAATAGAGGGTTATTTACAAATTACCTTTGGTTCAGATGGCCTGCAGCTCTATTCCAGAATCGAAAAAGACAAAGCAAATGTCATGCTGGAGGGGGATAAACCCCAGCCACAACCTGGCAAACCAAAAGTTGTTCATGTTAACTGCTTACATCTGATTTATAAAGCATTTGTAAATTATTAACCATCAATAAAGGCATTAATTGAAATCCTTTATGAAGGGTGCCTTATTAGAAAGTGGTACCATAATTCAGTGAAAGGGAAAACACAGAAATAAGATAATGGTCTCACCACAAACGGTGGCGTTGAATCTGGCTGTACCTTTCCTCTGGCCTGGCCGAAGGTGATCCTCTTCCGCCTCATTCTGAGGAAGATGTAGATGCGGATGTAGACTAGCAGAGTGACAATGAATGGCAGGTAGAAGGACACCACAGAGGAGTAGATCACAAAGTCGGGGTTGGAGATGGAGCACACCAAGGGGTCATCTGCGTCAAAAAGGAAATATAATTATGCAAAACAGCTTCAAAATCACAGGGTAATAAATGAGACCGTAGGCGTAATTTACAGCCGACCTCTGACCGTGGTGCATGCTCTCCATCTTAAAAATTACCTCAATGGCTTGTCCTCTTTCATATTCTGCATATATACTGAATTGTACAGCGCTGCACACATACACTCACAGCGATGACTCTGAGATGGAGGTTTGATTGATTTGACAATAACTGCGCCATAAATTCAGGATAAGAGACCATTTGACATAATAATAGTAGTGAATAGAGGTGAGCTAATAGTGAATTGAAGTTAAAAAAAAAAAAAGACATGCTCTGACCACAGCTGTGAAATGCACATTGCATGTCAGTGGCATGAACAAACTTAAGTGATTTGCCTCTTCCTGGATGTTCAGTACCACATGCCTCAATACAAAGAGATGGAAACAAGAACAGACAGATACGATCTATTTCTAGCCACAATCCAAACCACCTTCAGTTTCTAGATTCCTATTATTTAGCCATTTTGTTAGTCACTTATACAGCATTTGTCTTGTCAAGCTGTTCTTTTTCAAACCATTTCTTATGCGGGATGAGGATGTGAACCCACTGGTCCCTCCTTCCAATGCCGATGCGTAGTTGCGTACTGACAAAACAGCGGGATTCCTGCAATCACCAGCCATTGTTATGCATCGATTGTAAGTGGAGTCAACCAAATGCCTGTATCTCTGTGAGTAGCTTTATATTGTGTCTGACTAATGCTCTTCATTGTGTGCGTGCTGGCTATTGAAATTAAAATAGCCACTGGTGATTTCTCTGGCATTTCTCTGTCTGTTTTATTGTTTATTGTCTTTCAAAATCATCATGCTCCAGTTTGTAACACAGGCTCTCTGTTACAAATGTGAAACATTTTCACAGGCTGAGCAGTACATAACTAGCAAATTGACTCTGACATGCTAAATTGGTGGAGTGCACCTTTAAATCCCACTTCTGATTGCATTTCATGTCCCACCGTTGACCCTAAACAGCAAGTAGACTGAATTTTGACCCTGACTTTCATAATATCACGGTGCCTTCGTGCCTCGCATTCTATTCTGCATCCTGCATAACTTCACTCTTCGCGACGATGCATCTAGACAGGAAGATGAAGTCTATATGTTGATGACCTGACCTGTGGTGTTGAAACCAAACAGCAGAGGACAGGAGACAGCGAAGGCCAGGACCCACACGGTGGCAATCATCATAAAAACTCTCTTCCTGGAGCGATGGGTAGTGTTGTACAACACAGGCATCACCACTGCTGTGTACCTGCAGACACACACAGATTAGAGTCTGTCCAGCTTTGAAAATGTGTGTGTGTACAGGGGATAGGTGGTGACATTTGAATGAAGAGAAAATTGCTGATATAGTACAGAAAAAGAGAATAATTAGAGGAAGAAAAATAGCCTCCCTGAAAAGAATTGGGCTTTGGGGATGCCAAGAAATGCACTGCTGAGAGAAAGCGGATAATATAAAGACCAACAATGGAGCAGCAAACCAGGCATTTCTATTTAGAAACAATTTGGGCATTCAGCAATAACCCTAGTGGAGCTTTGATTTAAGAGTTAATCAGCACACTATACTCCAAGAGTGTATAATGAGCCCGAGAAAACTAGGTTCAGCAATGGCTCAGAAGAAGCAGCAATTATGCTGGACCCCGACCCAAAATGGATGTGATGTTATGTTGTTTACAGCCAGATAACTGCCACGATTGTTTATCCTCATCAGACTAATTACACTGGTTCCTCTCTGGACAAAATACAGGGCGACACTCGGAGCACAGGCATTCACTAAAAATATTCTTCCCTCCCTGCTTAACTCTGCCTTTACCCTCCTGCTATGCTGCTGTCTGGTTAAATAAAAGAAGAGATGAAAAATTGTTGTGGTAAAAAATAATATGCATGATTTATTGATCAAGTGCTGCTTTAAGTTACACTTTTAGTTGAGGATGAAAACGTGGCTCCACAAAATATGACCTACGCTGTAAATACTTTCACAAAGACTTTACCTTGAAGTTTGATGCAAAAACTTCCTTTCTTGTGTATTTATGCTGCCCCCTCTGAATAGCCTGGTTTGACTCTTCCTTTTAATAGGCGACAAATATTCCCTGCTATCAAAGCAACGATTACTATAAATTTATAAATAAACAATACTGTCACAAATAGGGGTGGGACGATACAGGTACCTCACGATTCAATTCTGTGGCAATATGTGGTCCACGATATGATAATATCACGATTCGCGATATCTACGATATTGAATATATTGGAAAAAATTTCATCAACGATATATCACGATATATGTGACTGAAAAGAAAAAGAAGGAATAAGGAAATAAGGAAATTTTATGCATTTATTAATGCCAACATTTCCAACATTGTGCAAAGAAATATGCATTTGCATAACTCACTGCCTCCTGGTCTTAAATGTAAACACTGTACATCTAGACAGATAAAAGTGCATGAACATTACAAAACAACATGAACATTAACATGTGTAAACCATAATACTGAAACGTCAGTAGTAAGTTACTGTAAACGGTGGACACATCAAGGCATATTCTTCTTGAGGAAAACTAACTGATCAGCATGCTCAGATGTAAGAGCACACCTCTGAGCAGAGATTATGTCACCGGTGGTAGAAAAGATTCTCTCTGATGGCACGCTAGTCCCTGGCACACACAGGTACCTCTGGGCCAGCTTGGCAAGGTGTGGGTACTTGCATGCCTCAGATTTCCACCAACCCAACGGCTCATCTGACAGTGGTAGAGGTGAGGATTCTTGATATTGCTGAACCTCCTTTTTAGCCTTGGAGTTAGGTGATGATGATGGGGTCAGGTAAGATCTGGCATGCTGGAATGTTTGTCCAAGGAGGTTTGCAAGTGCGGATCTCCTTTTTTTGGTGTGTGTGGTGGTCGGTCCTCATCACTGGTGTCATCAGCAGGACCACTCTCTTCAGTGCTTCCTCCCTCCTCTACATTACCATCAGACTGCATTCCCACATCTGCATTCCCCTATAAGACAAAAAGCATTTGGCACATCTTCATTGTTATTTTTGTTATTAATGAAATAACATGTTCATCACAACAAGAAATCCTCAGCCCCTAATCATTTTAAAATTTAACACATCTTTGCACATGGTTAGATGTGTGGATGACATTTTTCTACCAGCAGTGCAAGAGTTGAAAGTTTAAAAGGTACAAATACAATGAGAATTTCAATGACCCAAGTAACTGCTGTTCAGTTTTTACAAGTTGTAATTACCATCAGGGCAGCAGCCTTGGACACAACCATGGCATCGTCTCCTGCACTTCTGAAGGCGACAAAGAAGAGCATCGACTTAAACCTGGGGTCTAAGGCGGAGGCAACGTAGAGGAAGTTTTTCTCCTCTGCAGACATGTAGCGCTTTGATAGGTCTCCATGGATGGCACACTTTATGTCCTTGACGAGAGGGGCATCCTCAATTGTGCTGAGTGTGTTGCTCAGAAGTTGGGCGTGAAGAGGAGCAATGATGGAAACAGTTGGACTTTTCTCCTCACACATGCTCTTTGTTGCTACCAGCATTGGATGGAGGGCTTTCACAACCTCTTCTGCATTCTTGATGTCTCCATCAGTCAGGGTAGAGATGTCAGTGGTATTCTTTCTGACCTTTAAAGAAGGAAGGAAAAGAACAGAATGAAGTCAAAAGTTTAAACTTTATAATGCACATATTCCTTATTAATCCAGACCAAGAAGTCAGGAAAAAGCACTTTACACTAAGGAACAAAATATATATCATGTTAACAATAATATTTTATAACACATTACAGTTATCATATGCAATTAAGTAACAAAACAATAAACGCCTTACCTCTGGAGATAAGAGGGCAGCAGTAACAGCTGGCTGTTGCTCAAGAAACCGGCTGATCATCTCATAGGCACTGTTCCAGCGGACAACAACATCAGTTATCAGCTTGTGGATGCGGAAGGCCTAACATCTTCTGGTTCCTCTTCAGTGCCTCAGCTGCTGAGGTGCTCCTGTGGAAGAATGTGCAAATTCTCCTAATTCTCCCGAGCAGTCGAGCGACATTTGGCAGTTTGAGGGCACGCTGCACCGCGAGATTCAAAACATGAGCGAAACAGCGAACGTGTGGATATCCAGCAATCTCAACAGCTACGGACATATTCGCTGCGTTGTCAGTCACCACTGCTGGCTCTTTCTCGGTGAGCTTCCACTCGTCTACAGCCGTCTTAAGCACCTCTGCCATGTGAGCGCCAGTATTACTGTCATTCATAGCCCGAGTCTGAAGGACGTAGCTTTGGGCATCCCAGTTGTCGTCTATGAAGTGGGCAGTAATAGTTACGAAGGACTCGGTGGCCCTTGACGTCCAACCATCACAGGTTAGTGCAACTCGTTTAGCAGACCGGAGCGCACCCTCCACTTTGGCTCTGGTATCTGCATACAATGCAGGGATGACTTTGTCTGTAAAGTGCCGACGACTCGGTATCTCGTATCTCGGTTCCAGTGTTGTCAACATTCTGCAAAATCCATCATTCTCGACCACGCTGTAAGGGCGAAGGTCCTTGCAAATAAATTCGGCGATGGACTTAGTGATACTCTGTGCCCTCGGCGACCCAAAAGGAGCTTTGCTTTGAACGCAGTAGTGATTGTCGGCTGACTTGGTTTACCCTCATTATCACCTGAGAGTAGTTCACCGTGATAGCGAACGAGGTGCATTTGCAGATTCGTAGTGTTGCAGTTATATTTTATCTTTGCAAAGCAGTTCTTGCAGATTGCATAGTTTTTATCCAGTGCCTTTCCGTCGACTGTCTCGTAAAACCCGAAGTGTCTCCACACTTTAGAGTGGAAACTAGCGGGTGGGTCTTTGATTAGTTTTTATTGTTTTCCGCCATTCTTCTCGCTTCTCTTTTTCTGCAATTCTCTGTTGTTTAGTTAACTTGTGTTCTTCACCGGCCGCTGTTTGTGCCACTTTACCCCTATTTACTCGAACAGCGCCCCCCGCAAACAGAATGGTAGATATTGGGTAGTGACAGTGACAATGACAACGGGTAAATTAATCATTTTGTGTTGTAATAAAATATCGATATTGGGCGTTAGTGTATCGATTATTTATTGCGACAGAGAGCACAACAATATATTGCAATATCGATTTTTTTTCCCACCCCTAGTCACAAAGGTAATGCAGGTGTGTTATGCACTGTCAATAACACTTAATGCCCCTGGTGCTTCGCTTTAATTTAGCACCTCACAAAGCGTGTGATACTGTAGCATTGTTGTTGACTTGTCTAATAATCAATTACAGAGAACCACGAGGCTCCAAAGAACTTCATCCCTCAGAAGAAAATTATGTATGCATATGTAAAAAACACTGCAGGACAAACATGTATGCCAGCACACATGTAACCATGTGCAATTGACTGGATACAAAATATAGTAAAAGTGTTCATGAAATAAAAAAGGGGTTTGGTATCTTTAACTGCACTTGACCATGGCCTGATTAACATGTTAGGGGGCCCTGGGGCAAGAATTTGCATTTGGGCCCCTGTTGGCCTCCCCCACTTTGACCACTTTCACATATTGTCACATTTCACATTGTTATTTGATACATTGTTATTAAAAAATATTTATTATATATGTGAGCACAATATAAACTGGAATATTTAGGTGTTAAAACTAGATTTTGAAACTCTACAAGACAGGGGCACATACAGTAATAATGCAGGACCACCTTAGTTGTATATTGTACTTAAGAGGTGCTAATTTTTTTTTCAGATTTACAATTAATCAAATTACCAAAAACCAAAAGACGCACAGTGAACCTGGGACTTTTGGGTCCCCCTAGGCAGCTGTTGCTTTGCTCTGTTGGTAATCCAGCTTTGTACATGACGACACTAGTATCTTACGAAAGAACCCATCAGAAAGTCTTACTAACTGCAAGGAAGACTAATACTCCCTCCTCAATACACACTGTACAAATATATCCCCATGACACCTGCAGTCCTTCTGTAGTAAATTATTTATTTAATGTAGTTGAACTCTTGATGTCTACGAGTTGTAAGTTCAAAGACTAGAGAGCTATTAAATATTTACTGTGACACAAAGAAAACTAAGCCAATAATTAATGTAAATAGCCTACTAAATGCACATCTACAGTAAAGATTCAAACTGATGCACGCACAGTTCTTCCTGCATTAATGCAAACAAAATGCACAGCAATTAGATGTACACATACCTGAGTCTGAGCCTAGATAACCAAATCAAAGCCCCGCAGTCTACAAAATCTCATTTCTGTCTCTCTCATTCTGTCACTCACTGATGCACACACATACACACACACACATCTATCAAGAGGATATGAACAAGATTGTCTTAAAATATTGTCTTTCTCCAGGAAGTTTTGAAATATGTATGAGGTGAGGTGAAGAAAAGAATAAGACCTGTAAATCTCACATGGATGATATTTATACTGGAGGTGTCATGGCAACATCTGTAGTCACACAATAACTGCAGCGAGAAGGCAAACACACACACACACACACACACACACACACACACACTGTACACTCACCTGTCAATGCTGATAGCGCACAGGTTGAGGATACTGGCGGTGCACATCATCACATCTAGCGTGACAAAGACGTTACAGTAGAGCCGGCTGAAAAGCCAGGCACCGCCGACCACCTGCACAGGACAGACAGGCATATTAACAACGCACACGTTTCTCTTCCCCTTCTTCACCATGAAGTGTGAAGCACCCATCGAGCGCACACATGAACGCACACACTCGTACACGTTACAGAAAGGCAAGGAAGAAGGAAAGGTGTGCAGATGGAGATAGTTTGGCCTACGTTACATGGAAGGATAAAGAAAAATAATCAAAATGAGCTGCCAAAAGTACTACATATTCACCATGATATATTGAACTTGAGCATTTATGCTAATAGGGATATTAATTAGGTAAATTTATGCATGAATTAGCAAATATGTTTATGTCAGCATACAGTGCTTGTCCTCAGATAACACAAGCTGCAAGGTGCTCTGAAATGGTCAAGTGTGAATGTTCTGTGATGATGGTGCGATGATGGACAGCAAACATATTGTTGTTAGCATGATAACAAGAAAGTAGAATTGAGGGAAAATGTCAAACACAAGATCTAGTAATCCTCAGGAGAGTTTCCAATTCTCAGAGAGGACATTAACCCCAAACTACCCCCTCCATCTCCACCCCCTCCAGCAGAGTCCTGCTCAGACCGACAGGCTCCATAATGCCTGGTAATAACTGCCTGACAAGGATAAATGGGATCCAAGCTCCATCGCCTGACTAGTCTGAGATGGGACTGTACGCCTACCTACACAGAGAGGCGACAGGCACACATGGGAATGCCAACAGGCACACGCACGTATACAAAGATAGTAAATAGAAAGCAATCTCTATCGCATAGACCAGAGTTGAAGGAGACAAGCAGATACACATTTGTTTTCTTATAGGCCTACTAATGTTCGTTTCCAATCTTAAACTTAACTCTCAACGCACAACATGCCTAACCGTAACACAAATCCCAATCTTAACCTAACCTTAGCCCATACCCATATATAGAACATCTCATTCCATTTTTTAAAGGAGCAGTCCACCAATTTTACACATAAAAATCAGTTTACTTGTGATGGTTAGTGACACACAGCTTGTGAAAAACAGTTGCTTAATGTCCTCTGTGGCTCTGGAGGGGCTTTGTCTACACATTTTTAACAGAAAGCCTGCCATGCCTGGCATTGAATTTGAAAGATGCAGATGTTTAGCAAACAGGGAGGGTGTAGTCAATTATACTATTCAATTGCTTTATGGGAGGTGTAGGAACCAGCATTTTCGGAGCTTTACCCATACTAGCACAGTGCCCCATATTCCAGACTATTTCTAAGCAGGTTTTTTAGTATATAGTGTGTTTTCATGGGAGAAATTACAAAATTAAGTATACTCAAAAACATCAATATGCATACTAACAAATGCTGGATTTATGATCCACAATGCATTGCACAAAGGAAATGGAGGAGCTGCTCACAGCTGCAAAAAATCTAATAAAATGCAGACGGTGGTGAGACAGAAAGATCTTAGAAAACAGAAAAACTAGAAAATGGTCAAGTATGTCGATTTTTTATATTTTAACTGCAAAAAAGGTATTCTGTGACCATTAGTATAGTATATACTGTATACAATAGTTTGTAGTATGGAACTGGGAAACAGCAAAAGGATAATCAGGATATCTTGGCTTCTGCTGCATCAATTCTGACCATTCTCTTTATAATCTCTCCAACTTTTTGGAAGCTCAATACTAAATTGCTGCAGTACCCCTTTAATCACCCTATCCCTTCAATCCTAAACCAATTTCCTAACCCTAAACTAGCTATTTAAAGAAGT
The DNA here is from genome assembly GCF_020085105.1 of Siniperca chuatsi. Classification (NCBI taxonomy): domain Eukaryota; kingdom Metazoa; phylum Chordata; class Actinopteri; order Centrarchiformes; family Sinipercidae; genus Siniperca; species Siniperca chuatsi. Next base: position 15,769,213 of record NC_058060.1, read on the forward strand.
GAGGGCAAGGCATTATCATCTTTTTTTTTTAAGTATAGAAATAACACCAGTACACACAATATATGCAAGCATACAGTACTAGTTTTTCACTCAGTCACCCCCACACACAAAGAGACTGAGGCACACATGTGGGTACATATTGAATATTGAATAACAATTCAATAATGCACAGTGTGAGAATATGATAGTGACTCAGTGGGGCTTTGCAGACACCTCACATTGACTTTGTTTGAACATGTGATCCATACTTTCATAGCGGTGAAGTGTGCTAAATCTCTCAGTAAAAAGCAGGACACAGCAGGAGCAGCAATTTTTTGGACACTGGGACAGGAGATAGAGTATCTGTTAAGAGGCAGGGAATTTGTGTTTCTACTGTTTTCCATAAAGTAAAAATAATAGGATCATCATATGATGAATATGAAATTATGGTGAAGCAGATGTAGATACGTTTTTAGATATTTTTTCTTGACAAAATTTGGAAGAACAAAATGTTGACCTGAGAATAAATCAGCAGTGTATGCAGGAGTGCATTTGTATAACTTAATCTTATGTTTTCTGTCAGATCTCACTGTATTCCATATAATACAAAACTACCTGAAAGAGGACTAACATCCGCCCCACCAATGGAGCTGTTTCCGTAGTCAGGTCATACATTTGCTGAGGCGGAGAAACATCATTTAGGATGAATTGTGGAAAGTGAGCACTCAGTCATTTCTGCCAATACAACCATTTCCTTCAAGTACAAGACATACATCAACTGTACCACCCAGGGATAAGGTGGCTTGCTCAAGGGCACATGATTAGTACCTGCTGAGGGTGGAAAGAGTGATAATAAGTCACTTTTCCTGCCAAGACACACCTGCAGAAGCAAACCAGCAACCCTCTGGTCACAACAAACTAATCCCCCGTCCTTAAGATTAGAGCTCGCAGGGTGCAGTGCCAGTCTTAGGAGTTGAAAGAAAGCCTTTGACTCTTAACTAATATATTTATTCCCAGCCGTATCCAAGAGATTACTGACCTTTACATTCCTGCTAAATTAATGAATATTGTATTTTTGAGTCATACTATCTTTTAATGACCCATTCCTTATGGGATTGTAAGTCTCCCCTTTGAATCTGAAATTAAAAATGTAGCACATGTTCTTACGGCATGACTGCTTGCATGGAAGTTAAACTCATGACTGAATGTCGTCGAGGTTCCTGGCTACCTTAATTTACCTTTCATAGGAAATAATCATCTTTAATTTGTCTGCCTCTGCTCACTGAGTGTGTTAATTTCTTTCTTTCTGGTTGACCTGCCGTTGAATCTTCTGCAAACTGAAAAAAGCGCTTTCTGCTGACAGTGGGCAAACTTTGGGCAGCAGGGTGGCTGCTTGTTAAACATAACTGGACTTCAACCAGATGATTTTTAGACCTCATGTGGGCAAACACCTGCCTTTATGCAACACACTCGGTAAGCTTCAAGGATGCTATTCCTTCCACACACACACACACACATACAAAGTGCATTTTCACTGTGCAGTGCATTACTTTGATGAAATGTGGATGCCTGAGGGTCATGTGTGGCAGCACAGTTAATGGAGCTACTGAACAGTGAGTGACACAAGGTTGGAGGCTGAGGAAATTAACGATTAGCAGACAAACTATATTACACTACTGAGTAATCTGTGAAGTGCAAATAAAAATTAACAGCAACCCTAAATAGCAATTTGCCTAAGAGGTTTGATCAAAATCAAAAGTTCGTAAGTTGAAGGTCAGCCAGTTACCCAAAGTCATTATTTGTTAATATACAATATGTCCTTCAGCAATTATGTATAATCTACATGAATAGTGAAACACTATCTAAATGACCTTTCATTATCATTACTGCCTCCCTATCACCCACACAGTTGTCACTACGTAATAAGCTCCAAATGACCCTAATCCTCTTTTCTCTCTGACTGTAGCTCCTTTTTTTGTTGCAAAAGTCCACATTGTTTCCCCAGCAACTTCCTGTCCTTTTTCCATCTCCTATCCAGTGTCAGCTCTTCACTCACTGCCAAGCATCTGTAATTCAATCTCTTCCACATCCTCTGCACTTCCTCTCCACTTTCTTACCATTCTTTCTTCTCTAGATCAGTGATTCCCAACCAGGGGTACTTATACCACAATGGGTACTTCTGCAGCTGCCAGGGGGTCGGTGGAAAGATTGTGGGGTAGCTCAACAAAAAAACACATCCAGTTAGAATTACATGTGTGTGATGCTGATCTTCAGTAAATGTATTGTCACAATAACCAGTAAGCTACCAGCTATAATAAGCTGACAGCACAGTACTCATCTCCCATAAACCTGAGACACTTGTAATACCTTAAGGCCATGTTTTGAGATTGAATGGAAACTAGTTAGCAAGCAAGTAGAGGAATCGAAAACATTTGCTAAAAGTAACTAATGTATAAACCTCTTTTGAAATAGTTAAATAGTTTATATTATGACCTCAAATGTTGTAGATCAATGCTCCTGGACTCTGACGCTTTGTAAATACAGACACCCAGACCTCCTCACCTCCAGGTACACAGCCCAGGGCATGACCAACGAGGCCACCAGCAGGTCGGCCACAGCCAGGCTGACCACCAGGTAGTTGGTGGTCGTCTGGAGAGAGCGCTCCCTCAGCACAGCCAGACACACCAGCACGTTTCCAAACACGATGGCCAGGATGAGCAGGGAGTACAGCATGGCATAGTAGTTACGCTCATCCTGCCCCGATGCCTCTGAGCTCTCATTCCTCTCGTCCCATCCGAGATGGTCTGATTTGTTCCAGAGCTGCTCTGCGCTGCTAAACACCGCCATGGAGGCGTCCCGGTGACATGGGAGGTGAGATGTTTGGCAGACCTACCAAAGGAAAAGAGCATAGTCACATATCAGATGATGGTGGCAGGTTCATTTCAGGTCAGAGGCCTACTGGGAAACTTGTCCTGGCAACAGTAGTCAGATGAACTGATAAATAAAACTGTTGAAATGCATCCCAGCAGTGATGTTTTTTGCTGTACACTGGCACAAGTGTTTTATTTTCCCTGCTGAATGCAAAATGGAAGCACATATCAATGCCTCCCCAAGATATGGCTCTCTGGCTCTTATATAGACAATCAGTCATCCATAAAGATTCAGCAGAAATTCATGCTCTTAATGGCAAACTTCATCGACATTGTGTAATGCATTTAGAATTTTTCCAGTCAGCAGTTCATATGGTACCCCTTCCTTCCTATAATTGGCTTTTAACACAACTAACAGAAACAGAAACTACAAAGGAGGGATGGTAACTTTAATGAGGGGGTGGCAGTGGCAGTGTGCCTTTGAGCAGTGTCAGTGAGGTCATCATGGAGGAGTAATAAGTCAGTGCTGCCATTCTGAGAGGTCCGGTTGGCTCTGCTCCTTGCACTCTATCCTTCCTCTCATTAATTCCCAAACCTCCCTATCTGGCCCGAGTCCAAATAACAGCACCGTGGTGATGCTCACACCTGTGCCTAGATGTTAAACAAACTAATCCATCATACACAGCTCCCCCGTTCTCTTTCTGTGACAGAAATAGGGAAAAAGACACAGAGCAACACTAGGATCATTTTTAGACCTGGCTTAAATTCAGGAGGCTTTTAAAGATTTCCTCAGTCTATAATTCCACTCAGCTCCTCAATAGCTCCAGTATCATATCATTGGCCACAAGAGAATCTGAAGAAGCAAAGAAAAACCATCTACCGATACCAATCACCTTGAAGTCTCCTAATGGGAGTGCAGCACTGAGTTTATCACAAAATTAGGTGTGATAGGTCAGGAGGAATGCAGATTATAAAGCCACATCTATGCGTGCGCGTGCACGCACACGCACGCTTGAATCTTTAAGATACAAGGTTGCATAATGCTCCAGTGAATGGTTTGCTTATACTTGTAGATCAAGTGATAATTGAAACTGATTTCTCTCTTCACTCTTTTGTTCATGGACCTCCCTCTCACATTAACCACCACCTGATCCTGCTCGCTCAATGTCAGTGTGCAGGACTCTGACCTCCTACAAGTTTGTGTGTGTGTGTGTGTGAAATGGGCATCTAGGGCCCTCAAATGTATGCTCACAGGCATATGCCTACATATAGATAGTGTTGTGCCTGTATGCTCTGAAGCATTAGGAAGGATGTAATGGGGATGGGGGTAGTGTATTTAACTGCATATACAGTGAAACCTAAAGACAACTTACATTATCACAAGATAATGATAAATGAATTAAGGATTAATCATCAGAAGACCTTACTGACAGCAACTGATTGTTTTTTTCTCTAAATGTATTATAGCTACCAGGGAATCTTAATTTGCGCGAGTCAAACCTTAATCGTAAAATTCAATTAATTCCGTGATAGCGCACCTTATCAGTCTTCACAATCCCGCTTCCAGAAAGACTGGGGTCAAATATAGTCCACTAACAGAAGAATATACTATTTTCCCATTTGACCACCTATCAGAGCACATGCTGAATGAAACAATTAGCAAAGCAGTAGATAAGAATTTTATTTCAGGCACAGGAGCAGAGACATTTCAAAAAAGGGGGTTTAATTATGATTTAGTGTGTTTCCCCCCTAATGCAGAATAAAGTAACGAGACTTACATACCTGTTACTGTTTCCCAGTGAAGAATTCATCAGATGCCATCGAGGAAAAGCATCATCCGTGCAGAGTTAAAAGTTATCCGGTCATCGCGTCCAGTACAGCGAGGCGAGCGGGGGAGCGCTCGGTGCCATCGCGCACAGGCGAATGTGAATGTGGGAAGCTCACACATGAACCGCCGCGCACTCACTCACTTCATTTCGCACCAAAGCTCTGCGGCTCTGTGACGGTCGGCAACACGCGTTGAGCTTTTTATTTTTTTATTTTTTTAACACTTTGATTTTTGCAGCCACACCGGAGGCACGCGCGCGTGCGCGCGTGGCGGAGACGTCAGGTGTCTCCCTTTGCGCGTTTAGCGATGCAGTTGCAAATGAAGGTGACCAATTATTACAACCAATAAATAATATTTAATTCCAGAATCCCCCCAATATGTAGTTTAAATAATAAAAATGAGTTGTGTTACAATCCTGTCCCATGGCTGTATTCCTCTGCATGACCCTGAACCAGTCTGGGTCGTGCTTCGCTGGAAGTGACATTCGCATAAAAATAGTCTAATGTTGGCCTCATAAAACCAGATGAGAGGACCAGTAAGACCTACAGAGCGTAAATCAGGTCAGTCTGGGTCTATGCATGAAAACAAAAATGTATAGACAGAGCCCCTATTGTGGCAAAAAAAAAAAAAAAAAACCTCAGTGCGGATAAAAAGTAGCTTGTGTAGAGCTTGTGTCTTATATCTCGCATGCCCAGCCAATGTGCTTTGTTTTGCTATCTTCAACATGGCATTTTAAGATAAGAGTAATAAACCCCGCAGGAGCAGCCGCACACCAAACAAACGAGATCTGGACCATTTAAATGTTTTTTTAATCACTACAGTAATCTGTCAGTTGGGAGGCAAATGAAGACCACATAGCTCACCTTTCCAGATATTTGTATACTTAAATGACAGCACAGTCTCACCGTAGATTTCATTACAAAGACTCGTATAAAGTGCTTTTTTTTTTTTTTTTAAAGAGCAGCAGGAGGTTGATGACCTGTTCGGTGTAACCGCAGCAGCTGACAAACTGATCATTTTACATCACCAGCCTGCAGTCAGTTTGTGTTTTAACTCATGTAAAAGTGTCCAAATGTCCTTGGTGCTCATTGGAAATTTGACCCATCCTTCTGCTCCACAGCAGCACGCTGGCAAATATCTCCTGGGCAGTGCAGCTGGAGAGAATCATAATACACACTGTAGCTGGCATGAATCCATACATTTGAAACTTCACAAAGCTGACGGTGTGTGACATCCATAACAAATGCTGAATATTGACTTTGGACGATATTACAGTGCACAGTGGTTTAGCCAATAATTCAAAACATGTCCAGAAAATCCAGATTTCCTTTCCAGTCCATTTATGTACATTATGTAACATTCAGGAACTTAATCTCAGTTTCTCCCACATGAATGGCAGCTACTGGAAGTGTGTAATTTTATATAAAAAGGTGTTTTTGATTAGAGGCACCTGAGAGGATCAATCCACAAACCCATAGTGGGACGTCCCCCCAGACCTTGTGCAGATCGGGCTCTTGACAGCTGCTCTCAGCTGTCAACTCACAGGATCTATACCTGTCGAGACCAATACCAGTGTGAAGGTCAGGCCTGAGAGGGAATTGCTACAATAACGATAAAGGAAGAGATGGTCGGAAAAAATGGAAATAAACATTTTCAGAGTCGGTTGAAATTTTGCTGCCATCTACTGGTCCAGAGATGGAACTGCTTTATCCCACACAAAAACACTGGCTGTGCTCCAAATTCAGACTACATACTAAGGAAAAGGGACACAAAGTATACTCAAAGAAGTCTGGATGAATATTTAAAAAAAAAGAAAAAGAATTTTGAGTGTGCAGTTAGTAATAGTTCATGGAAGCTAAACAGCCCCAGGAGCATCTCAGAAAACAACATCTTGTAAAAACACTTAATATACCGTGCCAATTTACAGTTGTATGCAAAAGTTTAGGACAATTTCCATGATTTTCATTTATAAATATTTGGGTGTTTGGATCAGCAATTTCATTTTGATCTATCAAATAACTGAAGGACACAGTAATATTTCAATAGTGAAATGAGATTTATTGGATTAACAGAAAATGTGCAATATGCATCAAAACGAAATTAGACAGGTGCATAAATTTGGGCACCCCAACAGAAAAATCACAATATTTAGTAGAGCCTCCTTTAGCAGAAATAACAGCTTCTAGACACTTCCTATAGCCTGTAATGAGTGTCTGGATTCTGGATGAATGTATTTTGGACCATTCCTCCTTACAAAACATCTCCAGTTCAGTTAGGTTTGATGGTTGCCGAGCATGGACAGCCCGCTTCAAATCACCCCACAGATGTTCAATGATATTCAGGTCTGGGGACTGGGATGGCCATTCCAGAACATTGTACTTGTTCCTCTGTATAAAAGGCCAGAGTAGATTTTGAGCAGTGTTTTGGGTCGTTGTCTTGTTGAAATATCCAGCCCCGGCGTAACTTCAACTTTGTGACTGATTCCTCAACATTATTCTCAAGAATCTGCTGATATTGAGTGGAATCCATGCGACCCTCAACTTTAACCAGATTCCCAGTACCGGCACTGGCCACACAACCCCACAGCATGATGGAACCTCCACCAAATTTTACTGTGGGTAGCAAGTGTTTTTCTTGGAACGTTGTGTTCTTTTGCCGCCATGCATAACGCCCCTTGTTATGACCAAATAACTCAATCTTTGTTTCATCAGTCCACAGCACCTTATTCCAAAATGAAGCTGGCTTGTCCAAATGTGTGTTTGCATACCTCAAGCGACTCCGTTTGTGGCGTGTGTGCAGAAAAGGCTTCTTTCGCATCACTCTCCCATACAGCTTCTCCTTGTGCAAAGTGCGCTGAATTGTTGAACGATGCACAGTGACACCATCTGCAGCAAGTTGATGTTGTAGGTCTTTGGAGGTGGTCTGTGGGCTGTTTTTGACCGTTCTCACCATCCTTCGCCTCTCCAATATTTTATGTGGCCTGCCACTTCTGGCCTTAACAAGAACTGTGCCTGTGGTCCTCCATTTCCTCACTATGTTCCTCACAGTGGACACTGACAGCTTATAGTTCTGCGATAACTTTTTGTAGCCTCCCCCTAAACCATAATGTAGAACAATCTTTTTTTTCAGGTCATTTGAGAGTTGTTTTGAGGCCCCCATGTTGCCACTCTTCAGAGGAGAGTCAAAGAGAACAACAACTTTCAATTGGCCACCTTAAATACCTTTTCTCATGATTGGATGCACCTGTCTATGAAGTTCAAGGCTTAATGAGCTCACCAAACCAATTGTGTGTTCCAATTAATCAGTGCTAAGTAGTTACAGGTATTCAAATCAACAAAATGACAAGGGTGCCCAAATTTATGCACCTGTCTAATTTCGTTTTGATGCATATTGCACATTTTCTGTTAATCCAATAAATCTCATTTCACTATTGAAATATTACTGTGTCCTTCAGTTATTTGATAGATCAAAATGAAATTGCTGATCCAAACACCCAAATATTTATAAATGAAAATCATGGAAATTGTCAGGGGTTCCTAAACTTTTGCATACAACTGTATAACAGCAGTTAGTATAAAATGGTTAGTTTTTCTTTTTATAAATAATGTTTTGGACATATTCTTGCAAATGAATCCGAAGGCTGCAGTATTGGCACTAATTCCTGAAGATTGTAGACATTCATACTTGCTAAATATTCATTTGGTTATGTATAACTGGACATTAGCTCAACATAGACGCATGTTAGAATGGACAAGCAGATTAAAGGAAGTGTATGAAATGGAAACAAATCACTTATAAACTCAAAAACTCATTAGACATAATGTCTTAGGCCCATGAAACAAAGTGAAACAGAAAAGTGATGTATTTTATGAATCTATTAACTTAGTCTTATTTACTCACCTTTTACTTGTCTTATATAACAAGTAACAAGTCTCTAGTTTTCTGGCTTTTTTTCTGCTTGCCTTGTAAGTTCACTTTTTCAAACTGCTATGAGAGTAATTCAAAATAAATAAATAATAAATTGAAAAAAAAGTATAAAATTAAGAATGAATGTTACACATGTTGATTTTATTAGATGTAACAGCAAAAAACAGTAAACTACAACAGTAACTATATAGCTGAAAAAAAAAAACCAACTAGCGTGTAGTGCAGAATGGGGACAAACTGCAGGTCTACAAAGATGCACAAAGACATGTTGAAATTTCTATATGATTTAATCAACATCAAGCACTTTCACATTAATCAGTTTCATGAATCACGTCTTCACACAGAATAAAAGCATATGCAAAACCTTAATTACAGTCTTGAATCAGTAGCTAAAAATTGCACCATGGCAAAGAAGTTCAATCTTTAAAGTGGTGTTTACCTATAAAATAACAGTTAATATGAATAAAATGAGTAACTTAGGAAGACACAGTCAACGTGAAGCTAAATTGTAACTTATTAACAGTCAATATTATATAAAATTGTAACCAAATGTTGCTCTAGACTTACTGGTATGTCATCTCTCATTTATATTCTGTAGTTTATTATTTTTAATAAAGATATGCAACTAAGGCGCAGAATTCAGCCCACATCTATTCATTTTCCTTCTTGCTCTGCCCACTCACTGTACCCTCCTTTATAATGTCTCGCCCTGAGAAAAAGAAGCATAAAGACAAGAGCTTAGTCTCTTATCACTGTTTGTTTTTCCACAAAAAGGTCATCCACTGTTCAACAAACCAAGGCAGCATGTGAGGACATTGTACTGTAGTTGCAGCACCAGGATTGATTAATATTTAAAAAACAACAAATAAAATGTGGCATTTGTAGTGCTGGATAGCTCCACTATAGCCCATTATGTGATTTAGCAGGATCCACATGACTTAACATGACCGACATTTAATTCACTTTCCCTGGAATTTCATTCACAGAGTTAAACAGAGGAGTCACTTTCATTTATTTGCTCTTTAGGTAATAACTTTCCTCTCACTTTGAAAGCTCACTGTGACCTTTAATGGGTCATGTAATAACTGAACACCTGGATGGATATGTTTCATGTGTGTATACAGGTGCCTCTTTTACCTGCTAAATCCCAGCTGACGGGCGATGTCCAGGGCTTTGGAGCTCCTGTTGCCACTTTTGCAGTGAAACACGATGTTGTTATCACCTTTCCCAGGAGCCTTCACTTCAAATGTCTGCTGAAAGAGCTCTGGGGAGAGCTTCAGAGACTCCTCCAGGTTGCCCACTGATATTCACACACACACACACACACATATGAAAGTAAGAACCCATAGAAAACCCACTCTTTTCCCACTTTGTACATGTGTAAACACTCACGTGGGATGTTGACAGCATCTGGAATGCGTCCAGCCTGGTATTCATCAGGATTTCTCACATCAAATAGCTGAATGTCACGGTTGGACAGCATGGTCTTCAGCTGTGAGTAGGTCACCACTGAAGCTGAGGCAGAAACATAAAAGATTAAAAACCCTTTAGCATGAAGTTTAAATTCACCCTTTGCCAAACTGGACCCTTTTTACTGATGCCTGTAAAAACCTATAAACTCACCATCCAGTGATTTAGGAGTAGCGTGTTAACTTAACTGTATGTAGCATGTAGTGCTGGTCAGTGTTGCTGTAGCTGTGAGGATAAACCAGAGCTTTCCCTACTGACAGACAACTGTTGTTCATTTGAAACAAAAATACCAGAGTCAACCAAAGTCTCAGTTTCAAACAATCACGTCAGCCTCTAATAATGCCATAAACATCTACAGTAATAAGGCTACATTAAATATATATATAGTGGTAAGCAGTCAAATAGCGCTTTAAAATGACATTTCACAACTATAATGGAATATTACGACACCCAGCAGATTAAAAATTAACTGTTACGACACTCTGGCACGTAGGCCGACAGGATATAACTACTAAGGTGATTCCTGTTGGACACACACCATGAAATATGTTTTAACTTTACCGCTGTCCGACGCTTCTCCGCATTTTGGACTCGAGGTTGTAAAAGCCCGAAAAACTGAACCAAAACTCGGGCAAGACCTGCGGTTCACTTCCGCAACCACCTGGCAGACGCTCCGTGACAGCACACAGGACAGCATTGTGAAGACAAGTGCACCGTGAAGTGACGACATGACCGACTGATGACACTGAGGCTGCGTTTCATTAGTAGTTCCTCTTCCCCTCAGCCCTCGGTATTACGTAACAGCGCACGGACGCACGGAGGCCACTCAGAGAGCAGAGGGGGCGGGGCAGGGGGCGGAGCGGGGGATTTAAATGACACGCACCTGTCCTTGAACACTTCCAGCTCAAACTATCATGAATGGACTGTCAGTTATTGGCTCAGCGCTATACTGCTCTTTACAAATCATCAGAAATATCAGATTTCAATGAGGCGAAGGCGTCTAATGCGGATAATTGCATTGTGTAATTAGCTGCATCAGTTTCTGATTTAGACATTTCTGTGTGTGATCTGTATCATGATTATCATAACTATTATTGCTACGTTTACATTTCCCATGCATTTTCCCATGTGTTTCCAAATAATGTTAAACTGAACAGTACAACAATCCAAGGACATTTTTTTTTATAACAATTAGTTATATGACATTTTTCAGTGAAATATCAAGACATCAATGAGATTTTCTTAATAAAACATCTGCTAACTAGGCAACAGGATTTTATGTACATTACTGCCATCCAACCATGCATGTGTACACCAAATGCATAACTGCAATGCATTGTGGGTGATATACACCTCTGAGTGAACATGTTGTTGACTTGCTCCCTCAGCCCTCCGAGGGTCGATCTCACCAAGTTCACTTCAGTTTTTCAGACAATTGGAAGGACACTTGGATTGTAAGGACAGTGCCGAGGGGAAGTCTACGAGGGCATGTTGAACGACTATTGAAACGCAGCGCGAACTCGCTCACTGGCGTCTTTCTTCTTCTTTACAAATGTCCCACTCAACGCTGCATCTGCCGCCATCCTCAGGTTGGAAAAGTTTTACCAAAATCTACCCATTATGCTGATTTTAGCATCAAAGTTATCACAATATCTGCATGTTTTAAGGGTAGAAATTAGTTACCCAGTTCAAACTTCATTCTCATCCCCCAAAAAACACCTGAGAGCGCCACAGGAATCATTCCTGCCTGTAGCCATCAAACTCTTTAACTCCTCCCTCTAAATGTTAGTCTATATGACCTTAAGTCCCTAAACTGGACATTGGATTATTAACATCACTGCAATACTTGAAATATTGTGCAATATTCTCTGTTTAATACTCCTGTGCAATATACTCTGTTTTCAGTTTAATATTCCCTATTTATTGATATTTATTAATCCTTATATTACTGCTGTGCAGTATCCACTCTTGTTAATCTGCTACACTTAACTTGACAGTACTCATTATTGCACTATTACTTACTACTTATATTATTACATTTTATTATACCGTACTATACTTATCAACCTGTAAATCCACTTTTGTACTTCACACTTATTTTAGCTTTTATACTTTATATCCACTTTTGTTCTTAATTTATCTTAGCTGTATTATAGTGTATTATATTTTGATTTGCACATCTCTTATTTCTTACTAGAAATAATTGTCTCGTTGTGGACTCATTTCATTATTATTTTTATTTCTATTAGTACTTCTATTCCTGTGTGCATTGACGTGATAGTGAGCAGCTGTAATGAAAGAGTTTCCCCTCGGGGATCAATAAAGTATTTCTGATTCTGATTCAGAATGACCAGAATCTCAATCAGCCAATAAGATTTTAAATACCTGTTTTCAGTGTTAATCCAGCCTTCAGACATTGTTTCTCCACCCTTAAGACCTTGTAAAGATTTGAAGGTACATTATTTCTAATATATTTTGGTCTATCACACATTCTGCCATACACATCCAGGCTTTAGCAACACAAAAGCGTTGTTGGCGGACACTGCTTACAGGAGTTAGACAGCTGTTTAATTTTCTGTCATTTCATGGCAGCCTGAGATTTGCTGGAAGAGTGGCTCTGTGTCCTCTGAGCTTTGTTTCTTAGCTTGAAGCCAGTTAGAGTATCCTAACCTCAGTGAATTTGTGCTGCTATCAGCTGGGATTGGAGTCGAGCAACAAACTTCAGAAAATACCCAGAGGGCTTCAGCTTGTACGGTTTTGTCCATGCAAATCTTCTAAGTCAGTTTCCCACCAAACAAAGCCCAGAGACATTTGGATGACTGAACTCTTTCCAGCTTTAGATGCTGCTCAGATCTCATATACACATATGTTTGATCTACAGTGGTCTTCTGATCCCACTTTTCTGCTTTAACATCTTCACAAACTTGAATAGTAATATGGTAGATAATATGTCAACCTCTTTCAAAGAAAGACAGTCCAACCCCCTCTTTAAAAAATACAGTGTTACATTCGGTTGTGCAATTTCCTTCGACTTTCACCTGGGGAGTTTCTCAAGGAAGTGCCTCTTGCAAGGTTTCTTCTTTGTAAACCACCTGCAGATGTAGGATTATTGCATATAGCTTAATTTATCGCTCCCCCGTGGGGAGTTCTGCCCCATCTGTTGGCATAATTCAGTTCAGCCATTGTGAGGTAATATTTTTGGATATTTTCCCATAAGATTCTTGTAGCCTACACTTGCTTTACCTGGTACAGTCTGAGCTGAATATACTGTACAAGATAGATTTGAGGGGGTAAAACATTTCTGCTTGTATATTTTTCTCAGATTATTGCTTTTTGCTTGTAGAAAACTCTCTTTGTGAAGCTTTAATTAGGCCCAGTGGGGCTTTGAGCTAAATGCTAACATCAGCATGCTAACATGGTCACAATGGCAATAATAACATGCTGATGTTTAGCAGGTATAATGTTCACCATCCAACATTTGCTAAACACAAAGTACAGATGAGGTTAACAGGAATGTCATTATAGTTTTTCAGGTATTTGGTCATAAGTATTGGACAAATTAATACATTTTTGAGCTGATGGTGGCACTAGATGTAAAGTTAGAGGATCACCAAAGTCATTAGGATTAATCATCTGGGAAACATGAATGTCTGTATTAAATTTCACAGCAATCCATCCGATAGTTGTTGAGATATTTCAGTCTGGACCAAAGTGGTGGACCGACAGAAATGTGCAACATCCCCAGAACCATGCTACTAGCATTATTATAAAAAGGTATTAAAACATAGCAGTCTGAGAATATTATTGTTTGGTTGAACTGGTTGCAATTCATAGACATATGCAACATGTGATGAGGGGTCATGAGTGGGTTTTGGTCGGCTGTAAAAGGTCCGGTATCAGTGCAGTAGGGAATTTGATTGAAGGCTTTTTCTTCTTCTTTTAACCAGACTACTAATCTCTGCTCCCTGCAGATTTCTCTTTCGTAAAAACTGAATCCAAAGAATCCATTGTTCTGTCCGTCTTGCCATAGATTCTTTATTTGCGTCAGCAGGAACCTATTCAACACAAAAGCCTAAAGACAATGTTGTAAAACTAGGTCAGGTGGCTGAATATAGAACTGGGGGTATTTTATTCTGTTTTACACTGATGGATCAGTTTATCCTGAATTAGGATGTTGGCCACAGCTGAATTTCTTACTGATCCTGGATTTGTCACACTAGTCCAGCAGGTGTCCTCAATGGGTTTCCCGTTTGCTTGTTTGTAGGCTATGTCTCCATCATGCCTTGGTCAGAGCAGATCAGCCTTCCTTAATTTATTTGGTCACACTTTAGTCTATTTTACGGTACACTGTATCAGATTAGACCAAAACTAGAAATAATATGTTCTTTACTAGACAGTAAACAAACACAGTTAATCCCTATTTAGACACCATACACCTAAATTATGCTTTAATTATGTAATTAAACCTTTCTTTAGAGAAAGACTCTAACAGCCTATTAGACTATATTCCAAAATATAACCTTTATAATAGTTGCACACCTCTGAATAGTTCTGGGAGGGTAACAACAGTGGGTAGAGCGGAGTTCTGTTGTACTGTATGTATGAATGCTTGAGGCAGAATTGGGTTGTGTGATTGCATGCATCAGTGGACAGGGCTCCCTGATCTTGCCAGTAAGATTTAATTAACTTCTCTAGAACTGGAAAACCAGATTATATGATGGGAGTATTGTATGCCTTCCAAGCCGGGTGGGTGTTAACATATATGGAAAGAAAAGCAGATCAGAAATTTTATCCAATCTTAGATTCCATTACAGTCAGTACACATGCTATTTACAGACGTCTAGGAAGGCTTTCCACATAATTTGGCAGAGGTTCAAATTTCTGAAGATTACCGTAAGTGTTACTTTTAGAAATTGGTATGGCTCTCTGCTATATTTCTATAAAGAAAATGTAACCCATATATGGATACATTCACAAACACTCGCATTGTGTGTGCATGTATGTGTGATATGCACAGACACATGCGTGTAACAATGATGACTAATTCTGGCTTATAAAGAATAGAGGATGAATCCTTTCCTCTGGACCATTGAATGACTTATAGCCTGTCAAAGCTGTTGTTTCAAAAGAGGAATTTGAAATCTGATCCTTATCCTATAAATTTAAATTAATCATCCATGGTCACAAAACCTGTTCAGTGAACGTATGGAAAGTTTTTTAAACCATAACTGTGTGGACGAGGGTTTTAACCCTGATGCTGTATGGCCTACTGTTTATTTTTGGGAGCTTTGTATCTGCTGCACACTGATAAAAAAGGAAATACAAGAAAGAAGAAGAAAAGCTTATGAAGCTGTTTAGTTAGTGCATGACTCATCTTTGATCCTCAAACCCTCCACACCCTGAACCCCCACGTTTCTCCATGACATTCTCCAACCAGCAGTGTGTTCAGCTGTCACATCCAATCCCTGCCACGCCTCGGACTAACCCACATTGCCGAAAAAAGGGAGAACAAAGACAATAGTTGTTCAGGATATTTAAATATATTTTTAGAAACTTCCTTCCTGATACCTTACATGATTTAAACTAGAAATATAAAAGCAGTTTATATGGTTATTTACAGAGACTGTATTTGTTGTTTTAGTCGTTTTATGACATCGTTTGACAAAGCAAACCCCCCTACACCGATGGTATAATCGTATGACGATCGAAAATACAGAATCATGTGATTTCCTGACTCAACTTGAACGCCTCGCTGAAGTGGACTCAGTCAGTTTCTTTCGTCTCTTTGCTCATTTTCGCCTCTAAAAACTGTCACAATGCCGATGATGTGTGGAGGGACTTCCCCGCCAATCGAAGCGGACGAAAAAATCCAGAAGATCTGTGATAGCGTAAGTAGAAAAAAGCAATATTATTGGTGCACTTTGACTTTCTTCCCTCAAAACTATTCACACACACACACAGTGAGCGGGGCTGTGTTTCATGTTGATGTTGCTGTCCCCTCATTGTTACTCAGGTAAAATCACAGGCAGAACAAAAAGCAGGGAAGACCTATGATGTTTTCACAGCCAAGAGCTACGCGACGCAGGTTGTGGCCGGGACCAACTACTTCATTAAGGTAATTATTGTTTACATGGCAAAGAGCACAATAAAGTACTGTGGCCCGAAGTCCTGAAAGATTATTTTTTGTAATGTTGTGCGCACAAGATAATCTTTCAGGACTTGGGGCTTTTTCCATGACTGGAAACGACTTTTACTCTGTAGCAACAAGATCAAGTGAGATTTAAAGCGGTTATAATCAGTATTTTTAATATAAATAATGAATCACATAATTATTTGTATGTGAAAGTGGTGGCTTGTAGTGATGAACCCACAGGGAATTATCACTGGAGTTCCCCTCATTTCTGCGAAGATTTATAGCGACTTTCAACTATTGTTTTGGTTTTCTGGCCCCCAAATTTAAAGTTTTGGTTCACTGACTCCGCCCTGGACTCTACCACTGTACACTACCTGTGCAGCACCAAACGGCAGACAGACAATGTTAACATCACACTGGTGAACATAGTGGAGCATTTAACAGCTAAGGAGCCAGATATTTTACTCAGGAGTTGGTGGAGACAAAAACAGAGCTAGAGGAGAGTGAATATTACAGTACATTCTTCAGGTGGACAAGAACGTGACTCCAAATAAAGGCTAATGTTGCTCAGTGTATTTAAGCAACAAGTTTGCCATGTTAGAACTTAGAAGAAGATATGTGTTTACAGCTTCTTTCCGCTTCCTCCAAGTGGCCAAATAAAAAAACTGTGAATGCAATGTTTAAAGATCTTCTGAAACTCTACTTTTACTTCATTGCAGGTTCATGTGGGAGGAGACGATCATGTTCACCTCCGTGTTTACGAAAAACTCCCATGTTATGGAGGAGACATTGAGCTGAGTAATATGCAGCATTCCAAGAGGCATGATGACCCTGTTGAGTACTTCTAATGGGATCCCAAATCAAACAGCAGTGCCTACAGGCTGCAGTCTCATTATAATCAGATTGCCTCAACATATAATACAATGTTATTCCCATTGTTAACATGTAATAACATACTGTAGATCATGCTGTCAGGAGTAGGTAAAAATGGAATAATTTTGTACTAAATGAATTAATAAATTAATCAGATTTGTTGCAATTCTATTAAGTGTTGTTTTTCTTTCTATGGTGTCTGATTTGTGAAATAGCTGCAGGCCAGGGTGTATGTCTTTAGCTGGCAGACAGTGTGATTAAAAAGTGTTGCACAAAGTAAACATCATACAACTTCAGTGAAGATCTGGAACAAGATTTTCCACAATACATGTGTGATGCTGTCATACAGTTTGAAATTTAATGACTAAACCTAAAGGGTCACTTTAAAAATATGTCTATGTGTCTATGTTTGTAGATACTCACTGCCCGTTTCATTGAAGTACCATAGTTTTTTTTTTTTTTTACTAATCTCTATTTATCTAGGGAAGTATCACTGAGTGCAGTGCTCTATTTTTTTTTTTTTTTTTTTCGGATTACACACCTGAAAGTGAACCAATACAACCAGTCTGATCTGATCTCCAATGTATTAAGGGTCTTGCTCAAAGGCCTCTCAATGGTGGTAGTAAAGGAGGGGCAGGGCGCTCAGATTTATCCTGCTGGTGCAGTGATCAAAGACATTTTCAAGGTGTGGGACCATGATATCTTACAACAGGTAGTGTGGCATAGCTTAGAACTGAAAAAGGAGTGCTGTGATCTTTTTTCCAACCACACAAGCATTCAGTTACAAAAAGTGCAACAATAATAATGATAAACACTGAACACATATACGACAAGAGTTTTCTTGCTTGTTCATTCCCAATATGGTCAGTCGCTTAAGATTATTAAAATAATTCATATGATTCTTTACACCAAACAATGTATCATTCAAAGGTAAATTAAATTAGGTGCATTATACATATATATTCTAAGGCTTCAGGCTTCATATGCACCTGGTGACGACACATTCAACTGTATCTTAAACATTGAATGTATTTTTTGTACGGGCAGTGAGCCACCCAGCCTTCAATACATTTGCATGGGTCAGATAAATACGTCCATTTTGTCTGAACAAAGACACATTGTGTAAGCTAAACCTTTATGAATCCCACCCACTGCACTGGAGGTGAACCATGAACATGATGACTGAGCAGTGTGTAAAAGACAGCTGCTGGATTTTTATGGTATGAATATGAAAGAAAAACTGTTGAATTTCAACCTCTTTGTAAATGTCATGAAGTTTCAATTCACAAGACAATTATTGATGCACTTAACAATCATTTAATTACTTTTTTTACAAAGATTTTTCATATTTTCAATTGCCTAATTTAAATGCATTTCAAGCAATCTATTGATATATTTGTTTTATTATAGGTATACCTATCAACCTCTAATCAACCACCATTAATACCACTGTCTATAATTATTCTGATACACAGTAAAGGCTACATACTTTCACAACACAGGTAAAACCACACAATCGCATTTATATTCTGCACTCAGGTGCTCTCACAGCAACTAAACTCTCTCTACAACTTTGTGCCTCTATTCTTTGAACTTCTCTGGCAGAACAATGAAAATATTCCTCGTTACAAATCATTTGAATAAAATCAGCTCAATCCTCATTATCAGAATAAAACACAGGTCTGTGAAACATCCAATTTAAGCAATCGTTCCAAGCCAGACCAAATCCTGCAGGCCACGTAGTCAGAAATGTTGAAACTGTTGACTGTACCACTAACCACACTTGAAGTAACTTGAGTCACACTGCAGCTGTGCTGAGCCACATTAGGTTGTGTGTCAGCAGTATTTGTGAATCCCTGGACTTCATGTGTCAGTCACATCCCTGATCGCTGTTAGTACCATCTTGTGACTGCTGTTCCTCTTTGTTAAGCACATGCTGTATGGTTTTGTTACCATTAACAGATGAAACATCTTGCAGATATTTGATGTTTGGTCCAGCAGTCCTTTCTAGATATCTTATCTCTCTGATGATACTTTGTAAACTCATATTATAATGTTTTTAAATATGACAAATTCTTTAAACTTGTGTTCCATGAAGTGTTCATATTATCTGTTTTTTGCCCTCTGGAATACTGACATGCATGTGAATTAAAGTGGCCACCTTGGATTATTCTACTTATGGAAATTGAATTCCTCCAACAGCCACTAGTTTAAGAACAGGAAAAACTGGAATAAGTAACATCTAATATTGACCCTAACCCATTGTTTCACACTTGTAGCTTCCTGAAAGTTTGTGTGGCTGTAAACAAAAAGGTATAAAATCACAGCACTCCACCCTCAAATTGTAAGTCACAACAATGCCACACTATTTGTTTTAAAGCATAGCTGCACAGCTTAAAAACGTTGCTTTAAATCTCAGAAGTGAAGAAGTTTCTTTTGAAGCCTTCCTGTTTGAAGAAACAAAGTTCAAATAGATTTATTGACAAAAAGTCATGAGTCAAAGGTTAAGTTTTTCACTGATAATGTTCCACACAGGCTCTATCTGTGGTGTGGCTGCCAGTTATTCAAACCTTGTAACAGTGTCATCTATTTTTATCCATCTTGTTGTGTTGTTGTGGGAATCTTTCAGTGAACTTTGAGGGAGTGTTGAGGACTGTCAGAGTAAATAATATCCTACAGACTTTAGTGTGGAACTTCAATGATATTGGCAGGAAATGCCAATAAACACCTTAAACTAGAAATCAACAGCATCGGGACTTAAATTCATTACCAGGTGACAAATTACAGAGTTGGTTAACTAACACTGAATTAGTGACTAATTAGTGATTAACATGTTGGGCAACATGTTGGTTTGTCAGAGAGAAAAAAAACTCTGGAATAATTAAAATCTGTATCTTATCTGTATGTAGGACTATAAGACTTGATGGGCAAATATGGCTAAAAATGCTGTTGCAAGATGTTTGACTCATCTCAACTCGAAATGCAAGTAACTGGGGTCATCCTGAGGTCAGGATATGTGAAAAGCATACTACTCAGTATCAGCCTCTGTGGGCCTTTTAGTTTAGCAGGTCAAAACATTTGAGTAGGAGGAAATGGATGTCCTGTCTTAATGGTGCACGCGTTTGGCATCAAAATAATACTAATCTTTGAATTTTATGTCTGGATGACCCTATAAAAGTGATCAAAATCAAAATGATAAGATTTCAAACATTTCTGACAATCCCACAATGTAAACTGGAATTTAGAAAGGAATTCATAACAGAGAAACAAAACTAACCACAATCATGTGAGGGCTGTGGTCACACAAGTAGCTCCACCCAACTTGTAGTGGGTCACTTTTCAGGTGTGTCCAGGGATGGTTACTTTGTATAAATACATGTGCATTTGATAAACAGTTTAAACATTTGAGACAGACAGTTGACTTCTCTATTAAATTCAACAGACCTTGTGACAATGGCTGACATCCCTGGAGGATTCACTGAGACAAGGAATGCCACTGAGGAAATTCAGAAGATTTGTGATCAGGTGAGCTTCAGTCTTCCTTCATTCTTCACAACCTCCACACACACAACTCTCTAGTCTGCATTTACATCACATTTTATTTCATTCATACGCAGGTGACGTGCCAAGTGGAAGATAAGACAAAGAAGAAATATGTGGAATTCAGAGCAGTTAAATACAGAAGTCAGGTTGTGGCTGGAGTAAACTACCTCGTCAAGGTATTTAATATTGCGAAATTGTTTATGAGAAAGAGAAGTAAGAAAGCCTCAGATGTGTATATATGGACTGAATTAATTGTGACATCCAGGTGGTCGTTAAACAGATCCCTGATGGTAGAAGATCCTGACTGCTCAACAACACAAGATCAAGATGAATATATGTATTTAGGTGTACGATCTCTTCTCTGCAGGTTAATGTGGGAGGATGCAGTTACCTTCATCTGAAAGTCTTCCAAAACCTGCCATGTTATGGAGGAGAGATTGTGCTGCGTGGTGTACAGGAGGACCATCATGAAGAAGATCCCATCGTACCTTTCTAATGTGATCACACAGCCTGTTTCAACTGCTCACTGCCTCCAGCCACATAATGAAATTCACTGCTTCTTTCTCCTGTTATAATTATACACAGTAGTATTCCTTTACAATAATGTTATAGGCAGTGTTTCATTTCCAATGTATCAACACACATACAGTATGTGAGGATATTCAGCTTTGGAAGTGAGAAAGTTGAATTAACTATTTTGTAAAGGAATAATAAAGAATGCATCAGAAAATGAGGTTCATTGTGATTTTTAATTGCAAGTGCTGCGTGTCAGTGAAGTCAGATTTCTTGCAGGCCATGTGAGTACTTGGTTAGAAAACAATGTGGGACAACAAAATGTCACAGATATGCCAGGCCTCATAAGCACACCAGTCACCTCAGTATGTGTCCGACCGTGTTCACACGTAGGACTCTACATGCCGCTTGGTATAACAACCCTGTGTCTGCTCTCTCCAGCGATCCCCGTCCTCCACGCTTCAGTCTCACCATACCCACTCTGTATTTGGTTGTACTCCAATAAAGTGCAATCTTGTTCAACCCGGTGTCCTCTGCAAGTCTGTACCGTAACACAAAAGGCCCTTTCATTTTTTTTTTTACACTTAAAAACGGCAAAACTGCAGAATGATTTTTGTGCAGGAAATATTCATACTCTGTAAAGCACAATTGAGGTACTCGTACTTTATTTGAGTATTTTCATTTTATGCTATTTTATACTTCTCCACTGCTTTTTGGAGGCAAATATTGTATTCTTTACTCCACTACATTTATTTGACAGCTTTAATTACTAGTTACTTCACATATTTAGATTATTAATATAAAATATACATTAGCTAAATACATTTGTATAAATAAAAATGTATGGTATATTATTAAAGATTAAGTTTAAAAACAAATTAAAATTAGCCCCACCGTTACCAGCTGCAACATTAAAATGATGTACATTAATGAATGATTAATTGTAATCTAGTAATATAAGATATATTATGTGTGGATTACTGCTTGCATGACCTCTGGTTTCTCATTGGTAGACTCGTAGTAAAGGCCAGTAGCACCAGGCTGGGTGGAGTGATCCTGATGTGGGTGTCTAAATATTCTGCCTACTCTTTCTGACAGAGAAATCTCTTCCCTGATATCTGGAGAGACTCTGGACAGGATGCACAGACTGACAGTCTCTATACTATGATATTATACTTTTATCGTATGAGAAAAATATCATAAACTCACTGTTGAGTAGCTACAAAAGAACGTATGTTAATATATGATATGATAAATGAATACGAAGATAATTTTGGGCACACCACAAGGATACGAGGTGTAAATACAACAGAGCAAAATCATAAATTACTACATGGATATTTTGAAGTAATATTTGAAATTACATGCTAGAATGTGGTATTACTAAACTGTATCACCTATATGTTTTGAGTCCTGACTGAGATATTAGAGGAATATTATTTTACAGGGCTTAGAATGATAAACTGTGAACTAGTGTTTTTCACTAGTAGGAATTATTTCTATAATTTCTATACTGTGTTTATGGACAATATTACAGATTATATTATTCAGTGACTGAGGAAGAGGGCCCTGCCTGCACCATTCCAGCAAATGGAAATAATTTTAATGTCTAGTGCATACATTTATACACATTTTCCCAAATTCAGCCTGACATATTTGGTATCTTTAGAAACATTGGGATCTCCGCTACAATTTAAAATAGAGTTATGTGGGTTTGAATAATGTTCAATGGCACAGCATGAGTTTGTAAAGACTAGCCCACAGGCAGGTCAGTGGGGTTGGAGAAGTTAAAGTTTTCAAGTATGTAATTTATCTCTGGAAAAAAACATCAACACAGTCTGTATATTCACAGCCGAAACAGAATCATGTTTAAATTCAGTAAATAATATTGAGATGTAACCCCACAAATCTATGTAAAATACTCTGTCAGAGTGGATCTTCTTTCCACACATAAGGAGGACTGAAACAGCTGCAGAAGGGACAGTGTTATCTTAAAGCTAGGTAATATATTTCAGTAGCATTGTTGTCATATTTGTTGAAATTCTCTTTATATCCCAACAGCAATCAATAAATCAAATGCTCTGAAAAAAAAAGAAAAATATTAGGTATCTGTGGCTGTCGCAGGACTGCAATAAGCCCACCAAATTATTTCATTTGGCCTGCCTGCCTGTGCACACTCCTATGCCCTCATTGCACATGAAAATGTGTTCTTGGAAGGAAACCTGAAGGGAGGGAGTGGGATTTTTTTTTCACAAAATCTTAACAGACCTCTGTTTATCTTCATTGCTTCCGTGGGAAAATGTCTTTGTCCAACCCTTTTTCATCTCACTGGCTGCCAAGACATACACCCTGGCCTGCAGCTATTTCACGAATCACTACCACAGAAAGGAATGCAACACTTGAATCACAACGAGCCTGATTTATTTAAAACCCCCTGGGGTCTAAGCCATTTTTACCTATTTTAGGTTCGCCTGGTCTCCTTGTGTAATAGTGCACAATAAATCTTTTTTTTTCAGGACATCCTGGGGTATCAGAATATGTATGCTGCAGTGATGTCACATGAATGTATACAGTTGTATAAACATGTGCTTGTGGTTTGTCTAATTGCATGTTTTCTTAAGTTGCAGCGCGTTTGCCCTTGTCGGCCACCGTACTTAAACCTAACCATAGATTCTTTGTAAAGATGGACAACGCGTCTCCACTTTCTCCTGTAATGAAGCCAAAATATCCCGGATACGGGCGCAGCCATCTTGCGCCTTTGGCGTAATTTGGAGCCAGAGTCTGCGCAGTAGTGATCGGGGTTGGAGCCGGTATCAAGGTCCCGTCCATGCACCGGGCCTACTCTATCGCGAGCAGGGGAAACCCCGTTTTTATAAACATCAAATAACTATTTAAAACCAAACTTATCAGAAAAACTAACACTTGAACATACATCAGTGTGATAAGAACTACTAGAAAATTTAATTTATTTGAGTTTTTAGTTTGGCCCATGTCCCATCCACTAATATTTTTTTGGCTTCACTTTTAGGGAGGTGACCAAGCCCCCAGGAAGTGCACTGGGCTTTGACAGTGGGTGGCCAAATTGTGGAATTACAACTTCAGGGTCCATCACGTGATGCAGAGAGGCCCAAAAATACTTTTCCCCATGGACTTACATTGTGAAAGAAGCTGCTGTTAAGCAGTTTTTAAATCACGTTTACGTTGAATGTCATTAGTTTTGCAGGTATTTGGTCATAATATTTTTGACCTGATGATGCTAGATGAAAGGTTAAGGATCACCAAAATTATTACAACTGCCCATGGTGGGACATGAACATCTGTACTAAATGGCATGACAATCCACCCAACAGTTGTCTAGATATTTCACTCCACAAATATCAACCTGTTGGTGGCGCTAGCGGAAAAGTCAGAGGCTCGCCGTTAGGATTTGTCATCTGGGAACCATGAATGTCTGTACAAAATGTTATGCCAATCCACCCGACAGTTGTTGAGATATTTAGTCTGGACCTAAAGTGGTGGACCAACTGACCTGCGAACTGATCCCTGAATTTGCATTGAATCCGTTCCAGAATTTAAGACAGAGCGGATTAAACTGTCCCACTTAGATTCATTGCATGTAGAAAACACTGAGTTCCAAAAGACTCACAAATGATTTAAATCACAGACAAGCGTCACTTGAAAACATCTCATTGTCTTTTTAAAAAACTCTGTACAATGTTTCTCATTAAAGAAGCACACGGAGGACTGCTTTACAGCTGTGGCAATGCAATACAATAATCACAATGGAATATAAGTGTGTTGGAGAAGAGGTCACAGTGGTCTGGATGGTGAACGGCCTGCAGTCAGGACTCAGGTCCTCTCATAGTTTCAGCTCCAGTCTGGATTCGAGCCTCAAGTGAAGCAGCACCTCTCATCAGACGGAGCTTCACTTCACCTTCGGAGGTATGTAGTGGATTCTGCACCTTTCACTGAAAATCTGAACAAAGCAACGCAGGAATAAGTAACATAAGATAATGACGGATCATTTATGTGTGATTATAGGACATTGTGGGCAAATTACTGATACTAGTGAGCATACCTTCAGACTTCTGTCATTGACAACTTCCTCAACATTAAGCTCTGATTGCATGAGCTTTAGCTGGAGAGATGGATAGAAAAAATGCATTACTTAATGTATTTTTTTTCACTTAAAGTATGATGACAGAATAAATATATAATAACATCCATTTCTGTCTCCTACAGCTCACCTAAATTGCAAAAAAACAACAACAACAACAACAACAAAAACTATTTAGACATGCAGATAGTTGTACAGCTGAGACAGTGGCTCAGAATATTTGTCCAAGTTTTTAAGATACCCATGTCTGCGATTTCTGTCACCACACCAACACAATGGAGAAGAAAATAATTTAGTTTGTGGTGCTCACTTTATAGAAATGTTATATTTAAAAAAGGGGCGATTTAGTATTGCTTTTTTAAAAATAAAGTTAGGGGACAAACTCCAAAAACACTGGATCCTGCAATTCCCATTAGGCAACTTGATAACATCTTTCATTAGATCCCCCCTGCATCCTAAATGCCCACTTTAGGAGGACTCCACAACTCCAGTTTGTAACTCAGGCTCTATTAAAAGTTTTGAGTCTCTATGCTCCTTTAACAAATTTATCATAATTAGGAAGTGTATCTTTCAGGCAACAGTGTCCTGGTTCCTCTGGATAATCCAAAGACGTCCCTGTGGCTGTGAACAGTTTTCATTCAACTACTTTCTATTGAAGAAATAGTCCCGATGAAAACACAGTGAGTTCGGAGGATTATTCTCAGACGCTGTTTCGGTAAATCTACACTGCTGTTGAGTTTTTAAATATGTCACTTTTAATGCTTTTTTAGCACGACAAAAGGAAAATGATGCCCTCATTGACCAATATGGCAGAAGAAGTGCAGGGGTGGATATCTCAGAACTTGGACACGTATAACTACAACTATCTGCACAGCTGGGGTTAAGTGAGAAAATGTTTTGTGATTTGGGTGAACTGAGCCTAATCCTCTCCGGTATCTTTCAGTCAGTCCTCCAGCTGCAGATGAACCTACTTGGCTGGCTCACATCTTACAGCTTGGTGGTGTTTGGAGCCCTCTAGTGTTAGAAACATGACTTACTTTGGTCTGCTCCTTTCTGAGCTGTTTGACGAGTGCAAGGTTTTCGCTGTCTTTTGCTCTTTCTTCACGCAGACGTCCCACAGCCTCAGATGTTTCGGCTATACAGGACTTGATAGCTTTGTCTCTGCTCAGATGGGCCTCCATCATCTGTCAAACGCATGAGGTCATTACAAGAAAGCAACTGCTACAGTATGATATGAAAAGGCTAGGAGGTAATACTTTGAAAGTTTTACCAAAGCCCAAAACACACACACAGACATGTTATTTTAGTCATGACTGTCACACTCACAGATTCATAGAGCTGTTTGCATGTTTGTGTGGCATCCACTTTGCCTGAGAAGGAGACTGTGGGCACGGTGGTGTTCAGGGCATGGACGATGCGGTCATCTATGGTGCGCATCACCTTCAGCACCTCCTGAGAAACACACAGCGGGGCAAAGAGACGGTAGCTTCAGTTCAACTAAAACCATGATCAAAGCAATGATTTGAAGGTCACAAAAAATGTATGTTATACTGCAATACGTAACATTTTTTACTTAATCTCTAGTTCTCAGAGAATAGCCTGACATCTTTGAAACCACATACTAAATCTGCTAAAACAGCCAAACCAAGCATGTCTCTGCATGTTAGTGAAGCTGTACGGTGCAAATAATATTGGGTATCAGAACAGGAAATGATTACTTTTTCTCAATCAACTCATACTTTTGACAACCGAGTAACTGCTTTCCTGTCAACACCTCAAAAGGGAAGTGATAAAATATCTTAAATATTCTAAATTTGTGCACAAAAGTAGGCACTAAATAGCCAAAAGGAACACAAATTGGCTTGGACAACAACTGCTCATAATTGCAGTATGTTCCAAACTTGGAGCGGAGCTCAGCCTGCCTCCAAGCCTTTTTGTGTTCCATTGCCGCACATCTGAGCAAACATGTAGCACTTTAACTATATTTTTTTTGACTGACTCCCCTCTGGAGTGACTCCCCTCATATCTTTCCAATGAAAATCCAAAATCAAGTTTATGCAAAGAGTGACATAAAACAGTGGTTACGAAACTCTTTGGCTTGTGGACCCTTAAAATGAAGCATTGCCTACTTGTGATCCCTCATAACAAGAGTTGTGAGCAGTTGAACAGAGTGAATTTTCAGTTTAGTTATATATAAGCAAATATAAGCAAGTTTGAGGCATCTATAGTGACGCTGAATGTCTGAAAACGATTAAACAACTTCTACAGGTTAGGTATTACATGTTGGTGGCGTTTGTTCATCTGGACCCGTGACACTGACTTTTAAACCATATGCTGCCTGTTTTCAGTCTGGCTCCTTGAACTCTTGAAGCACACAATGTGAGCAACAGTGATCAGGAGGGTCACTCATTCACTGGCATGCGTAGGAAATAAACAACACGACACGTAACCTTCCACAACGCTATGACTCGGATCGCTGCCACTCCGTGACAAGTTAGCACAGATCGATTAATCCTTCGTTAAAATTACCTGAAACATTGAAAAGTCCTCACAGTTTAAAACTCCACCGGGGGACGCCATAGTGGACTGCAGGGTCCTCTCCAGTCACAACGCGGGGTGACTGTTCAAAAGAGTGCCTGGATGAAACCCACCTCGGTCAAGCTAAATATAAAACCACATGATATTATATTTCCCACATTAATTCGTAATATTAGCAGCTTTATCTCGGAATAACTTCAAAGTTAATATCTCTATTTAAATAAACGTACAATCTAACAAATACACAGAGTGATTTCATAACTTGTGATGAAATGCTCCGGTACTTTAACCTAAGCTTAACCCCATCTCATCTTTGTGAAGCCTAACCATAAACAAACCATAACCCGACATAAGCTATAACTCCGACCATGGAGGGTAAACACTATTCGAAGGGGAAACACACTTTAACAAAAACCCTTTATCATTTTTGAGCAGGCATACAGCACAGGCTCCTATGCTTATGTGACGGGGTCCTATTGAGCAGTGGTGAAAGCGCAGCTAGTTGACTTTCAACAGCTGACCGGGGAGTAGAAGTGCTGCGACGCACTTTAATGGCTTGTTAGACACGTTGTACCTAATTTACTTTAACAAAAGATATGAATTTCGTCAAATCTCGCCTTTCCATTGACAACTTTATAGGTTCGTATCGTTAACTTGAATTTCTGTGTTGCTCTCGATTAATAAATAACTTGCTGGCACCGTCTCTTCTCCCATTTGGTATTTGTAACATTATCGTTAACTTAGCAGATGTAGTTAGTTGTAATAATCTTACGTACTAGTAGGTTAATACATAAAGTATCACCATCATTTAAATAATGCTTGCGTGGCTATGAAAGGTGCGTGACTTGGCAGGGAACCTAGATTATGTCGATAGTTATACTGTACTTCCTGTGTTGTGGAATTTGTAGTTCGTGTTCATGTTTAATCATTCCATAAAAAGCCTCACTAAAATACTTTGACCTAGTAAAGTTTTTTGTTTTATTATTATACAATATTTCTTGGCTTTGTTAACCTGACACACCTCCGTCTTATTGTGAGAGTGGGCAGCACATTGGCTCTGCACCTAAAGGTTGTACCTTCATATGTTATGTGTCTTGTGAGTACTGATTTATTTGTGTAAAATTGGTTGCTGTGAGCTTTTTTTTTTAATGAACTATGTGTGTTGTGATTGCAGCTGAAATGATTAAAAAAGAAAATTAATCAGCAACTGTTTTGATCATCGTTTAAGTAAATTTACAAGCAACAATTACCAATATTTCGCAGTCTCAGTTGTGAGGATTTGCTGCTTTTGTTTGTCGTATGTGATTGTAAATTAAATCTCATTGTTTTTTTGGACTGTTGGTGGGACAAAATAAGCGAATTCAGGAAGTCACATTGGGCTTTAAGAAATTGAAATGGACATTATTATAGTATTATTATAAATAATAAATAGTTATGATTCCTCCTAGATCCATTACACATATGTGTACTTACTTATTTTATATCTCAACAGGTCAGAGGTGCAGACAGGTCACTGAAACATGGAGCCACAGAGGGATGTGCAGTAAACCACAGGAGACCAAAGCAGATCCTCTGCCTGCAGCCCCGGCACATGGTAGTTTTGGATCACAGGCTGACAGATTCTCTTGTCTTTTTTTTTTTCTTGGTCTCACACATGCACAACACCACAAACCAATATCCAGTTCAACCACAGAAATTTACAACCACTCATTTGCTCTTTTCACCTCTAATCCAGAATATTTATACATCTGATAAACTTGGAAATTACCAATAGTAGCCTTAAAACGGAAAATTGATGGCTCAAACCAATCTGGTGTGAAATTAATAATCTAAATTGATTATTTGTTTTTCTTCAAGCTATTTTAAGTAGTTTTTCTCTCAACAAATCAGAGAGACTTTCCCATGTTTTTTGCCAGAGGATTTTGTACATCACAGGTTACTTGTTGTTGCCATAGCGTTGCCAAGTGTGTGAAAGTTTTCTTTAGTCCCAAAGGAAGAAGAGACACAGGAAGTGAGGTCACACTCTGGGGTGATGGAGCTAATGACTGGGGCATGTGAAACTGAACTTCTCTGCATTCACTGTGTTTTGTCCAAGATGTGGATTTGTGGACTTAAACTTTGTTTGTTTATTCTTTTTAACGTGTGCTTTGTTTTTTCATACAGCAACTCGTGCCGGGTTCAGAATCCCAGGCTGCAGACCCTCAGAGCTAGACAAGAAGATTTTGGTCTGGTCAGGACGCTTTAAGACACCAGACCTGATACCAGAGCTTGTGTCGTAAGTGGCCTCTTCCTGTTTATACCAGACCTCCAAGCACACTCGCATGTGATTGGCTATTTGCGTGATTTAATTAAGATACATCACAAGAACAGAGCTGGCTAACTGGATGAGCGGCGGCGGTGGTGCCGCTGCTGTGGGTAGCTGATGTTCCAAGACGGCTGCAGTTCAAAAAAGGTGTCTGTTTGTGGGTGGAGGTAATTACTGTGGTCCTTGACCTCAGGGTGGAGATCGTATCTGACCTGCTGCAGTGATAACAAGCCCTGATTGTCATGCATACAAACTGCAGACCTCCCAGCTCCTGTGCACTCACAATGAACCAAGGCTCAGTATAAAGAAACACTTACCTGTGTTGACCCAAATGTGTAAAGGATTCGTGAATGAGCGTCAGATGACTGAATAAGAGACAGAAGCACAAATTGCTGGTGGTGATTGTTGACATTACTGGCATCGTATGAAGGAACATGCACATCCCTTTTTGTAGTGTGCTGAGCTTAAAAATAGCACAAAATATCAACAAAGAGCCTGCACATTGATGTGTTCCACATTGTTTCTGATAAACTCGTCTCTACCAAGTGTGTTATAATATATATATTTTTAAACAATTTCAGTATCTGGCTAGACTGACATTTGTTTGTGCACCTGCCTGTACAACAGATTTGAGATGATTGATGCTGCCAGAAACAAAGTCAGAGTGAAAGCCTGCTATGTGATGATGGGGGCCACAATAGGGGCCTGTCTGTTGATGGTCTTCCTGGGCAAACGGGTGAGTGACAATGGGTGACTCCATATTGTTTGCATGCATTGTTTTTACCAGGAGGGAAATCTTAGTTAAATGGTTTACAACAATGTGAAAGAGCTGTTTTTGCATGTAGCTGGATCTTAGTTGTCTTATGAATTAACCATTCTGTTCTAAATGTTACCGCTGTTTATGTATTTCAGGGTAAATATAAATATCATGTGGAACTTCAGACATTTTTCACATCTTAATCTGTAATGTGTCTAATTTTGTCGCAGGCTGCAGGCAGGCATGAGTCCCTGACAAGTCAAAACATGGAGAAGAAAGCTAGGTGGAGGGAGGAACTACAAAAAGAGAAGGAAGCTGCTGTTGCCCTGGCTGACAAGGCTCAGTGATAGAGGACAACTAGTCCCTACACAACCATGTCATTTTCCCCAAATATTGGGCCAGTAGTCTCACTGTATGTATCACGCCTTCAAAGCTCTCCACTCCCATACTAGAGAGCCACTGAAAGACATCAGTGCAGTTGATACTTAGTAGTACCTTTTGCAACTTGACCTTAACACAAAACTATGGATTATTTAATAATTTTGAAACCCAATGTAAGGTTTTATCTTTTCAATGAATATATTGAGGTTATAAACTGGCATCTGCTTTGGAGGAAACAGCACTAAAAGTGTTAGTCAGCATTTGGTCACAAGGGGAGAGTGTAAACCCAAGCATGACCTAAAGGGACAGTTCACCCCAAAATCAAAAATACATATTTTCCCTATTGCCTTTTTTTTTTTAATTAATTTTTAAATATATAATGGAACTATATGACCCTCTGCTTGTGGTGCTCAAAGCGCCAAAATATACATTTGAAAAACTCAATGACTTTTTCTAGAAATCACGACCCGGTTACTCAAGATAATCCACCGATTTTGTTGTGAGCAGTTTCATGTAGGAACTATCGGTAGAAAGAAACGAGTTTCTACATGAAACTACTCAAAACACATCGGTGGATTATCTTGAGTAACCGGGTCAAAAACTCTTATCTCCAAAACTCAGCAACTCACACCATAAATAGCACTACAGGTAAGAGGGAAAATATGTATTTTTGATTTTGGGTTGAACTGTCCCTTTAACCTGGTACTGTAATGTAGATTCTTCTGCATTTACTACACAGCAAAATAATGACGTTCAGACAAGAAATCTGTTATCCTTCTGTGCTTCTAGTAAACCTTAAACACATACTTCATATGCTCTCCAACATATATGCCTTAGGTAGCCCTGTTTTTAAATTTGCCTCAGAGGCAACAGTCTTTTGCATTTATCTGTCTTGTGAAGACAGTTCAGCCCGTGAAGGATTTCAAATAGTCTCCAGTTTTCTTAAGAGAACATCAAGAAGTGGATCTGGCATGCATCCATCTGCACAATGGTCAGTCCTGTCCTGATACTAATGTAATTAGACTGGTTTGTTCATGGCTGATGTGACACGTCTATGTTTGTATATAGTGAGCACCAAAAAATATCAATAAAGTAATTCTTCTTGAGAATTCCCATCTGATTTATTGACCTGACTTCATATAAACTGCAAGTCTAAATCCAAAGGTCAGTCATTTTTCACTATTTAAGGACCAAATGATTAATTGCAGATTAACTGATAATGAAAATAAGCATTAGTTGCTGCCTTACACTGAAGTACTACGATTTCTTGTATGGCAGTCAGTTGATCAAAAAAAAGAATCTTCCCAAAAAGATTCACCCTGAATACTAACTACAATGAAACTGATTCACTTACACTGTGGTTCATGAAACAGCTTTTATGCAAATGGCATAACAGGGGACAGCTGCACAAACTCAATACAACAAACAGTAATTAACATGTAGAGCTGGTCATCTCTTGCAGAGATTTTGACAAAAGTAAGCAATGTAAAGAGGACTTGGTAAACAAACATTCAGTTTTGCTAACTAAGGTGGTCACCAGTATTCAAGTTTTAATCTGGATTTTTGTTGAAATGATCTAGAAGGATTCCTGTAGAATAAGGATTATGGCACCATCAGCAACATGACAGATGCAAACCCCAACTAAAAAAACATTGATTTCAAAAAAGACCAAATTCAGATCCAATAGCTGATATATGTCGATGATTTGGCATGATCAAATTGGAAAATACCACCTGAACATGTGTTGGAAACTCATGTTTAAGACTGATCACAGCCAGTTTTCCAAAAGAGTCGGATTTACTTTGTCACAATAAAGTACTTCTAGCTTTGCTGAGGCAGCATGATCTACTGATTGTAATTAGTGTGCTAACAGTTTCAGTCCACAATCTGCTTGAGTCCCTTTGTGGGAAGGGTAAACAGTGAAGTACATCGTAATCCTTGTCATACCAGAAGGGGACCGAGGATTCAGACCACACCTCTTTATACCTTGCTTCCTGAGGAGGGAAGAGCCGTGTCATCAACCAATTAAATAGTTAATGTAAAAACTACGGTATATTCTCGAAGAGCAGGCGTCAGTCCTGAACTAAAGTGCTGCAAATGAAATGAAATTATGGTAAGATAATAAAAATTCCCACTGGTCTGCTGCTGGACAGATTCCAGGGTTAAATAGTCTGTTTTGTCTTGTCCAAGTCTGTCCAATTGTCTCAGTGCGAGGGAAGACTCCAATTCCCATGGTTCCATGGGGTTATTCACATCACACCAGAGGCGGGAGGCAGTCTAAACTCTTCAGGATAGAGCCTGTGCAGGTGGAAAGTCCCGTTTCTGGATAAAGGAATGCATGATATGAGATCCAGGAGGGAACGCAAGCAGCCTAGTTTGTCACTGACAAGCTCTACCCCTTAGCGACACAGTCAAGTTCCTAATTTGTCCATCTCTTATCCAATGGCCGGAGAGAGGAGGTGACGGAATTCAACCTCCTATTTTTGAGTTGATTAAGTGCCTTTCGTAGAGGTCAGTTGAGTCCTTGGGTTGGGACTGGCCACATGGCCCTGATGTGGGCAGTTCAGTCCAAAGACCATAGTCAAACATGTGGTCAACATCTCTTGGTCAGTCCAGTGTTTAGGTTTGATCTTTCTTCTCTATTTTTGTGTGTGTGTGTGGGGGGGGGGCTAAACCACGTCCAACTTTGTCTGTCTTGCGAGTCAATGCTTCAACCAGACAAGCATTGCAGTCCTACAAACTCCCGCCTAATCAGAGATGGGGATCGCCAATCCTACAGGAACACGGAGAGGTGCTTCTTATTTGGGATG
Organism: Siniperca chuatsi; assembly: GCF_020085105.1. NCBI lineage: Eukaryota > Metazoa > Chordata > Actinopteri > Centrarchiformes > Sinipercidae > Siniperca > Siniperca chuatsi. The sequence goes on from NC_058060.1 coordinate 15,803,257, forward strand.
AGCTGAGGAGGAAATCCAAAAAGTAAGACGGGGGTGGTGTTACAGGGACAATCTGCTAGTAGGAGACGTTGGGGCCTGAGCAGGTAGGTGGGGTTCAGGCGCAGAGGTGAGCGCAAGACAGAATGATGAGTGAAACCTTCACAAACTGGCTGACAGGACTGCAGAACTTGACCCACGTTGGACGTACGCGCACACATGTGCTCCTGTAATGTTACATTTTTCATAATCATGGTAATGATTAAATCAATCTCTCTGACGATGAGAAGGGAAGCAAGAGGTGGGGAGCTGAGGGTTGTCGTCTTCCTTGATCGTGGCAGAGAGTGAGAGAAATGAGCAGAGGTGAGGATGAAGGTGGAGCACAGAGGAAGGGAGGATTTAGCATTATAGCTGGAAGCCTTCCATCGGGGCCTCGCACTGCTGGAAGAGGAATTGCTGCTGCTGCAGATCGACGGCGGGAGCCAGAGACGGGTCCTCATCTTCAGTGTTGAAGTAGCGCTCAATCAGGTCGAAGGCTTTCTGGTAGATTTCCTGGTTCTCGTGGCCCTGCAGGAACTCCAACTTGTCCAAACCTGAGAAGAAAGGAAGAAGGTAGTGCTGGAATGATTAGTCAATTGACAGACTTATTAATTGATTAACGGTTAATTTATCAAGTTAAGACTGTCTAACGTTTGTTTCCAGCTTCTCAAATCTGAGGATTAGCTGGTTTTCTCTGTTTTTATATCACTTTGGATTTTTTAAACCAGTGACGTCACCTTGGCCTCTGGAAAACTGTAAATCAATGTCATTAGTTTGTTTAAGTAACCTGCATTTTTGCTCCAAAATGTAAAAAATAATACATTTTACATGTGCATTATGTGCCTGTATGAATATGTTTCGATCCAGGGGGTAAGAATGAATGTAATCATTTTAATTGTGTGTGCATATACACTTACCATAGGCCTCTTCAATGAGTGCACAGTAAGGGTTGATGCCTCCTCCCCTCTTGGCCTCCAGTTCTCCCAGTCGCAGGATGTTCTCCAGGCCATTTAGAGCCACCTGAACTATTTTGGAGTCCATAAGCGTGAGCAGGTCACACAGAGGTTTTATACAGCCGAGGTCCACTAGGTGCCTGCAGGGGGCAGTACAGATACAGAACAGAACTTTTATTACTCATTCACATCAAATAATTGTCTTTGCCTTATGGATACAAAGCGTGATCAGTAAACCACACCTGCATAAAAAGATAAAACTACACCACAGTCATTATACCAACTGAAGGAAGGTCTCCCTACTGCCTTGAAAGATGAATACCAGTGCAATTAAGAGTAATAGCTCATTTCCTATTGTCTAGTTCACATTTCCCCCCATCATTTTGCAAAGCATTCTGTATGTAGTTTTTGGATTATGTTTGTGGATTTCTTCTACATTTATTCATTTTCATCAGTTTTAAAAATACAAACTTTAGAGCCTGAAAGCTGCATTGAAATGATAAAACAATGCCCTAAATAAGAAGCAACAGAGCTGAGATGTACTTTCATAAGCATTCATTCTGATCAGAAGAGCTAAATGCTAACACTATCATTTCTGATCTGTGGAGTTAATTACTAGCGCTTAAAATGTCATCCATTTGAAAGGAACAAGCCAAAGTTCTATGGATGTGAGACCTTGGATATAGTACTGTACACACTGGTTGTATACTGTACGTTTAACTACATCAGTGGTCTTACCTAATTTGCTCAGCAGAGCCCCCAGAGGTGGCATTGGTAATGGCCCAGGCTGCCTCCTTCCTTGTGCGAAACTCTGCTACCTGCAGGATAGTGATGAGAGGAGGCAGCAGGCCTGCATCTATCACCATCTACAAACAGGAAAAAAAGACTTGATTAGATGATGATTTTCAACCTCTGTAAGGAAACACTTTCCAGGTTATTCTGTGGGATGTCACACAGACATACACACACCTGTATTTGTGCTCGGTTCCCTGCAGTGATGTTGGAGATTGTCCAGCAGGCTTCCTTCTTGATGGACTCCTTGGGGCTGCTCAGGAGGTGAAGGAGGGACTGCAGCGCTGAACAGTTCAAAATCACCTAGGCAATCACACAAATTACACACAAAGTCAGAAATATTCATCTATAAGTATTCAATTACCTCCTGCAAAAGTAGTATAACTTTGTGTGTGTGTGTACATGCTGCCATTACCTGCGTCTGTAGATCATCTCCAGTGACTATGTTCCCAACAGCTCGCAGTGCAGGGGATACCACCTTATAATCTGCGTGCCTGGAACAAAGTAGAACAAAGGACAGTAACAATAAATGTTAAATCTGACTTTCTGCTGTAGCGACTTGAGTTCATGGTATTTTTTCACATGAAAATACTATTGGGTCTTTTTAAAGTGTAGTGTATCCTCTCCTGACTTTTGCAGCTTGTCACAGTTGGTAATGCATTAGTCAAACTTGAGTACTGTCTGGGAATATTCACAACACGCCCACATCTGTACTGTCACACCTAGTGCAGCGGTGTTGAATGGTACACATGGGACATTCTGTTAATTAGAGTGAAAACATACTGTAGCTCTTAGTTTTCAGATGTGTGTATGTGTGTGTATGTGTTTAAAGCCTTACATCAGTAACTCCACCAGCCTGCGACAGACACCTGAGTCAATAACAGCCTGGATTTTGTCATTGGGGCCATCAGATAGGTAGGAGAGTGCCCAGCATGCATCAGCCAGGATGTCTGTGTCATTGACGAACAGCAGCCAAGACAACACACTGAGGCACGGGGACACCTGGGAGAAAAAATGGGGCAAAGAGACACGGTTGGAAGGTTATGGAGGGATAATATTGGTGTTAAGTTCAGTTCGACTGTTTTCCAGTTTAGATATAAGCAACTTCATACAGCTTGTGACCTTGAAAAGTGAGATATGATGTACTTTAGCAATGAAGATGTTTATCTTGGCAAATTACCTTAGTGAAGTCTGGAGGTGGGTTCTTTCCTCTGCACAGGTTTGAGAGCGCCCACACTGCATTTCTCATCATTGTTAGACGATTCTGTTTGGCCAATAACCTGCAAAAGGAGTTTCACCAAGCATGTTTTCCCGAGGACACAGGATCAAAGTTGCTCTTTATTTTCATTGTAATAAGAAGATTTAGGAGGAAGACAATGAGTTGCTACTTACTGCACCAGGGAAGGCAGAATGTTGCAGTCTATGACAAAGTCTCTGCATTCTGTGCTATCTCCTGCTATGTTTCCCAAGGCCCACACTGCCTGAGGGGCAAAGCAATTATTCAGGTCAGTCAAGAAACAACATTACAATGAACAATACTCAATGACAGGACTATGTTTTATTCAACCAGGCAGTTTAACTAAATATATGCTGTTATTTACATCAAAGTTATAATGGGGAAACATAAGTTTAAGTCTGTTAGTGGTAAGTGATGACCAGAAAAAACACTGGTACATCTGAATCCTCCTTACCTGTTCCTGTACGTCTTCAAAATCTGAGCTGAGCATCTCTATGAAAATGGGCACAGCTCCTGCCTGGATCACCACCCGAGTCTGGTGGGATGTACCTGATGCAATGTTGGTCAACACCCATGCAGCCTCAAACTAAAACAATAGTCAAAATATATTCATTTATTACATACTGATCACTCAGGTTAGATTTTAACTGTTAAATGTTCTCCACCTGCACCACACACAACACATACAGTATCTGACATTCATTGTTAATGCAGGAAGATAACAACCCAGAGCAAAAAACTGCGAGAAAAACAAAGCAGCTTCAAGCCTCCCCAGCTTAGTCAGCTTGTGCGCACCTGCACCATTACTAAAGACACACTGAGGAAATGTACCTGCAATGTGCAGTTTTCTCTCCTCTTCAGGAACTCAACAAAGCACTCCACCACCCCTGCAGTGGCAATGACTTCATCGATGGGTGGATTGGGTTCTGTGAGAGACGTAGAGTAGAGGTGGACATATGACAAAAATGAATATAGCAATACTTATCACAGCATTATCTTGATATCAATACATTAAAATATTTACTCAAGTATTCAAAATGATATCATAAAATGTTTCATAATAAAAACGAATTTTACTTGAGGTGGAAATAAGTATTTTACTGCTGCAACAAAGACAAGTTGGAGTAGCAGTTTTTGCAAATAGTTTTGTTGAACAAAACTGCCTGTGTGACTGATTTACTCTGTTTATATAATGTAGACATGAAACAATGTATAATTTCCCATGCTGAAGGCATTAAATTGTCACCCAGCCCTAGTAAAAACCAAGTGCACAGACAGGTGCCACTGCCATGAACAGAGGATAAAAGTATCCATGGGGAATAACAGCCATCTACGGCACCCTTACCTTTAGACAGGAGCTTCCTAAAGCGCTGAGTGCCTATTAGCTGCTGCTCAGGAGAACTGGAGAAGATCATTTGAGTCATATCTTCAGAAATCACCCCACCCTATACAGCACACAGATTTGATAAAATACAGACAAAATGCTGTCACATCCAACTTCATACGTGTAGTGAATGATGTATATGGATAGCAGGATTCTTTCTATTAGTATCAATGACTAATTTGATGAATGTGTATCTTCTTACCATGAGTGGGTCCATGTTGTTAGCTTGGGACTCCAGGTAGCCGCTATCGGCCATCCCATCGTCCTCAAGGGTGCCATCATCCTCCACTGTGGCAACATTCCTCCTCTTAAAGAGCTGGAATAGAATATTTAAATAAAGGATTTTGGTCTTTCTAAGTATATTTCCTCTTCACCATAATTGCTAGGAACATAGCATGGGTTCAAGTTTACTCCCTGACATTAGCAACACTGGCAGGACATAATTTCGTAATCATTAAGGCTGTTTATGTTTGACGGTGATCTGAAAAGAGTGGTCACAATGACTTGAATTTACCTTGAGGACAATTCTACCTCCACAATAATGCATATTAAAACTCACCCTCTGCCGAGGAGGTCTAAATTACGTCCTTCACACTTTGCTCACCTGTTCATCCTTCTTCTGTTTCCGGAGCTGTAGGCCTTCCTCTTCCCTCCTTCTTCTCATTTCATCTGTGTTGAGGGACTTGTTCTTGTAGCTCTTGAGTCGTGCATTGTCCTTACCCTGACTCATTGTGTAGCCTAGGAAGATGCACAATTTCCCAATTTGGAACTGAATACTATACGTTACTGATAGATGGCAAAATCCTATTTTACACCACCAATTGTATAATAATGCATGTATCTAGCCAAAGTATATTTGAGTTAGCTGTGAGTGGGGCGCCTTTCACCAGGTTTCTGCATGTGTCAAATATAAGGCTGACCGAGACAATCACTGACTTAAGTAGCTACGTTGATATCGAAACTTAAACTGTAGTTTACATAACAAAACAGGGCATCTTTCCTTTCAGCAATCACAGTTCAACAAATGGGGGCATCTAAGGATACTAGCTAGCTGGTTAGCTTTATGTGTCTTAAAACTGCGTGATTAATACGCAACCAAACATATCATTATCGAATTATCCAGTGTGCTGTTTTCCCTTATCGATTCACAAATCAGCAAAGCACAAAACAATATTAACTTAATGAAGCACGGGTCCACTGGAAGGCTACAGCTAGCTAGCTAATGTCATAGCCGTTGTTAGCACAATATACTACCGAAAGCTAGCTGGCTAACTGTGGCTAGCTAAATTAGCTAACGTTAGCTCTGAAATGCAACGTTAACGTCAGCTCATGCGACACACCAATATTTCCAAATGTTATGACATTAAGAATTAAGTCATCTTCTGATTATTAAGCGTTAGTATACATAGACTCTTAAATACATGTAATTATTATTAACTGACCTGTCAAATTGGGCTCTGTAATCCCCTTATTCGCTAGGCCACCGTTTGTACAGCCGTCGCCGGTATCTTACTGCGCGTGCGTGATATTAAACGCACCCCTCTACAACTCCCCCGCACTTGTTTACACTCCGCCCCACCCACGCGACGTTTCTGCTTTATAAATAATTACAAAACCAGCTTCCACCGTCCATTTAAAACAAGCTGTACACTTGCTGTAAATGTGTAATACACAATCAACAGACAGAAGCTATATCTGACTAACAGACTGTGCAGCAGTAGGCCTACTGAGCTGGATGTAGACACTTTATTTCAAGCCACAACCGCAGTGGAAATACGCACAGCACGCAGCAACATAAACAACCTGTGCAGGGGATAAAACTTAGTTGGAGCCATGCATTCAAAAAGTCCCCAAGGACAACTTCAAGGAGGACTGGATGCATCCGTCGGCCCCTCAGTTCTATGAATGAGCAGGCTAAGTGCAGGTGTGAGTGATAAAGTTGTATGAACCTTTAACATACTGTTTTGAAGTGGACTAGACAAGCTCAGGCGCCAGCGGTCATCAGGTGGACGCGTGTAGTCTGTGCAGCTACACAGGCCCTGTTTACACCTGGCATTAACATGTGTCTTGGGTGATCCCATCACAAGTGGACAGCTCCAACAACAAATAACAACACATGTTATATGAGAGATGCTCAAATGAACACAACCAGCAGCGATGACAGACAGATACAACAAGCATAATAATAATCATCATATTTTTTGTCATAATAATATCCCACCTTTTTATTATCATCATCATGTAATCTTTAACAATTTACAAACATATTCACAACAGACAGATAATACAGATATGATAAACGAGCTACATAAAAACAAGGCAAGCTTTATTTATGTAGCAATGTAGCACATTTCATTGTTTATACTTGGGGGACTCAATATGCTTTACATGTAAATTAAAACAGTAAAAACAATCAGACAAAAACAATAATATTAATAATAACCATCATCATATCTTCACCTTTTTCACATCATCGTAATCATCCATATTCTTGAAAACAATTGTTACAAACATTTTCACAGCAAACAGATAGGGATGATAAAAGAGCAATGCAAAAACACAAAGGTACACAAAATCATCAGATAAATATTAGGCAACTAATTTACATTAAAATTGGCAAACATAAAAGCAAACACAGATAGCTTACAGTTTGTACAGTTCCTCTCTGTGGCATTATTACTTTGTCATTGTTTTTATTGTTTTTATTTCTGCATACTTTAAATTATACATTTGAATTGACATTTAAGTTTGGGTCGTGTGTCTCTGTGTCTTTCTGTGTATGTGTGTGTGTGTATGTGTGTCTCTCTGTGTGTGTGTTGGGGGGGAGATAAGGTCAGGTAATTTGCAGGTGACTATTGCTGACCATCAGTCAAATATAGCATTAACTCTGTCTGACCCTCCAGCACAACAGGTGCACCTGTCTGCAAAATTTGGAAACCATATGTGTACACACACACACACACACACACACACACACACACACACAGTCACCCACAAAAAAACACAGTTTCAATTTGTCTTGTTAATTTTCCTTTACTTTATTGTGTTGTAAGTCATAATTTATGAGGTTAGAGAGCTAGTATGAACATCCCCTGTTTCTTGATGCACCCACATATTAGTGTCATAGTCATACCTGGGTGCCTTCATATTCAAAATCTAATGCAATGCAATATTTTGTTGTTCACCTATGAGTTCATGTTACTAGTTGTTTGTCGGTCTGTTAAAATTACTGATACAATCTGTGGTAGCTCTTGGTTTTATTTTCTGATCATTTTCAAGCCGGGTCATAATAATGCCACGCGACAAGCATACAACCCAGATTACAGGCTTCTGAGATAAAAGAAAACCCTCCAAACTGCACATTAGGAGTTTTTTCTCTCCAGACACCTGCCATCCATTTGCCTATAGCCTATATGATCCAAACATTGTTGCACTTTTGTTGTTGCACTGCAATTTTCAGTCGTCTACAAATATGAGACGCTCCAAACACACGCACAAACTCTGCGCAATTGTTCTCCAAAAATGACAGCAACGCAAAGACAAGTCGGGGTCCAGAGCTCCCTCCTCTCTGACGGGGACTGCTTCGACATGTGGCATGACTACATGAACCTCGGCAGACTGCTGGTGAAGCTGTGCGACAGGCGTGAGGGGGATCACAGAGACACCGAGGTGCCCAAGAAAGAAGCAGCATCCCCCTGGAACCACATCCAAATCTCTCGGCGGGAGCACGGCAACAATTCCACAGAGACTAGTTCAGTCAGCAGCCTCTCGGACACCAGCTGCAACGGGACTTCCTCAGACCTCTGCCGCTTCTGTAAGCAGAACGGGGAATCTGCAAGGGTGTACCGGTCACACAAGCTGAAATCAGACGATGGGAGAGTCATCTGCCCCGTCCTCTGGAACTACATCTGTCCCATCTGTGACGCCACCGGGGACCACGCTCACACACGCCGGTACTGCCCGCAGGCGCAGCGGCAGGATGCTGCGAGGATGCTGCCAAGGTCCAGGTTCTGGTAGCTGATAGTGGACACTGAAAGACTGATGGCACTGAAAATATGTACATAATTAGGCTACCAAAAACATGTTATGGCCATGTGTTCATGTTTACATAGACTGTTGTAGGTTCCCAGGTTGTACCGAAATGTGCAGTCTGAAGTGAAATGTTTCATGTTTAATGTTTTTGCATTAATATGTGTTACTGTCATTCTGCTGCAGACAGTCTGCTCTGCATAGTTTCATCAAGAACCTGTCCAGCGTTAAAAAAAAAAACCCAAAACATGTTATAAGTGTTAAAAATTGACATTTTGGAAACTGAAAAACTAAAAGGGGCTTTTTGTATACATTATCAAAAATAAATATGGGAAATGTTAGTAGTGTTTCTTGTTGTTTTTTTAACAGTATTTGAGGTTGAAAACAGTTTGGAGGAAACTCTGAATCACTTTCACTAAAAGTTTGTGTTGACAGGTTGTTGGAATATATGGATAATAAACTAATACAGATATATTTTCAAAAATTATATTCTGTGAATATATAGATGATTAATATTAATACAAATATTAATGCTATAAATTATTAGTTATAGACATGTTGATCATGCTGCTGAGATTTCTGTATCTTTTTGCTAATTCATACAATCTTGCTATTTTGGTCACCATGTATCTTCAAAGCAACAAATAACTATTAGTCTCAAATTAGTGACCAAAAAAGCACAGTTTTAGTAGAAGCATAAAGTAGCATATGAATAAAAAAACTCAAAATTGTGTTTAAGTACAACACTTGAGTCAACTTACCACTGAAAATGTAAATAATCAAATGTACTACAGCTTTATTACACAAAATAAATTAGTAAAGTAAACTTAAGTAATTGAGGTAAGATGTAACAGGTACACTTAGAGTCATAACTTCTCCAATAGCAAAAGCAGCAAGTCAACATTTCATAACTTATGACGCATAACTCATTAATTCATACTCAAAAATGATCAGACTCTGGTCCTACCTGCTGGGACACAAACTGCTATGATCAGGTGATACATTGCTGTTACTAAACAGCTGTATAAACGATGACCTCTGTTACATTACAGCTTTTATAACGAATGCTTTAATGTGTAAGATGCATTTTAATGTTGTAGCTGGCCGAGGAGAGGAGGACGTTATTTTACCTTCTTCATACACTGTTAGTTTAATAATAACAATGTATCATATTCCATGTGGTCGTCATATGTTTTATATGTAAAATCTTAATCTGTGACGTAACTAGAAGTAAACTAGAGTAAAAAGTACAATATTTCCCTCTGAAATGAAGTGGAGTAGAAGTATGGAAATACTAAAGTAAAGTACAAGTACCTCAAAATTGAACTTAGATATAAATGTATTTAGGTACTTTCCACCACTGAGAATATATATAATATAGCACAATGCAAAAACGTGACGTAAACTTGAGTAATTAAGGTAAGATGTAATAAATCCAGTTGGGTCATGACTAATCTAAAATTGCCAAAGCAGCAGGCAGGGGTTGATCTAAAGGGGCGAGGGCATGGGGGGCGTCTGCCAGCCCTACTATGGGAGTAAAACTTTTTTTTTAAAGTGTCTAAATACCACTCACTGTTGACTGTTATTTGGTTTGGTTATTTGACAGCTTATCAAACCAACAAGGATAACATGGATTTTAACCAAGAGATCCGTTCACATCTTGATGACTGTAGGTCAGAGTAGCTGATGGAGAGAGAATGAGATGCAGGGGTGGAAGAAGTGCTCAGATCATTTACTTCAGTAAACATGGTAATACCTCAATGTAAAAGTACTCAATTACAAGTAAAGGTCCTGCATAAAGAATCTTACTTAACTAAAAGTACAGAAGAATTATCAGCAAAATGTTTTCATGTATTATATATTAGATTATCATAAGATTACCTATACATTCATCTGTCAAGGTGGAGCTGATTTCAGCTACTTAATAAAGTGTTGGGCTTTTGAATCTGCAATAACATCACACTTATAAGGCAATTTCTGTCTATAATAAAGTCCTAAAAACCTTATTTGGCAGTGCAGTAAGAGTATTGTTTTTATTAAATTCTTGAAACAATTTAAATTCCAACCTGTAGATTTTTTTCAAAGACAATAAAACTTTAAAAGATTTCAAACTAAAATGACTGAAATGAAATGCCTTTTAATCTTGTTTTAAATGCTCATCATACAGTATGTATTGTATAAATAATATCAGCAAAGTGACTACAGATATCAGATAAATGCAGCGGACTAAATCCAGCTGAAGCACATGCATTGATGGATTATTGATCGGGCATACCGGGCTCTGACCCAAGGGCCTAAGGGTTCAAGAGGCCCCTGGGCCAGAGCCTCTGTTTGAAGTGTTTTTGGAAAGTCAATCAAACGACCACAAAAAGACGCAAAACAAGCTCACCAAGAAACAAAACAATGTAGGTGGGGCCCTCTACATGTTTGTGCCTAGGGGCTCATGGTTTGTTTACGCTCTGTTGATATAACTCACTCAGTCATAAACATTTTATTGACTTTTTTATGTTGTCATTTACCTGCAGAAGTAACGTGTATTTTCACGTGGAGACCCCACCGCCCTTGAAATTAGATTAGATTAGATTCAACTTTATTGTCATTACACATGTACAAGTACAAGGCAACGAAATACAGTTTAGGTCTAACCAGAAGTCCAATAAGCAAGTGCAGGATATAAAGTGTGTGCATAAATGCAGGATAGAGCAATATTATGAAAATATTTTACAAGTGGTACTATGGACAGATGGCATTATTATAAACAGAAGTATACTGATGGAAATGTGCAATAATGAATTGGACTGGGCAGAACAGTAGTGAAATGAATATTAAGTAGTGCAAATTATGGACAAAAATAGTTAACAAAGCAGTAGATGAGTTATTGCAGTATTCAGTACATAGTACTGGAGTGCAAATGATGCAGTATATGTATAAATGAATAGTCCGGTAGTGCAAATGAACATGTGGTACATGTATGTGTACGTTTGAAACTTATATCACCAGTTTACAGACTTCCTCTTTGTGTCGTTTGTTTTCAAATGATGGACTAGATGAATCTGTGAATCAGTGAAAAGAAATAAAATCCTATGCCCTATAAATGAAATGCTACCCTTCCATGCAAAATGTTCTCCAGCTGGCAGTGGGCCATCATTTCATAATGCTCTGAAGATTAATTTTCCGAAGTTGCGATGATGATTCATTGGCTATTTATATAAGAGCAAACTCAGGTCACACCTGCTGGGCCACAAACTGATGTGATTGGGTGATAAAGACCTGTTACCAAACATGACTACTGGGGCAAAGGTAGCTTTTATAAATGTTTATATTTATGAAACTCAGTTATGATGCAGAGAATCATTTATAGGGCATAGGATTTTATTTCTTTTCACTGATTCACAGATTCATCTAGTCCATCATTTGAAAACAAACAACACAAAGAGGAAGTCTGTAAACTTTGGTGATATAAGTTTCAAACGTACACGTGCTGAAGAGCCATAAAAGCCTCACCGTTACACAACCAGCTCTTTTTAATGGAATAACAGCTCCTCCTTGACAGCAGTCTTTGTGTTGCACTGTCACTGCTTTCATAAGACTGCACAATCAAATGGTATGTGAAAAGCTTCTTTATTCATGCTTATATTGGTGCCAACTGATCTTAAGAATAAATGCTGTGTCCAAAGCTGCTTTGTTTTTTTTTTTACTTTATAATGTGTGTTTTAACTTAACATTAATAATGTTTGTGTTTTTAGAGAAGTTGACTTATCTACAATGGTAAAACACACCATTAGCCGTGTGGTTGCCATAGTGCTGGCACTGCTTTTCTTCATCATCACTATGGTGGTCACTGCTCTGGCAGGGTTGGGAGTATGTAAGTCCAAGTTTTAATGCTCTATTTACATTCATTATATTGTAATATAAAATTTTGTTATTTCATATAAAACTGAAGGAATAATGTTGCATCCCTTGATCTTAAAATAACTTTTTACAATAATTTTGGATTCACACTCTATCTGTTCAGCTCTGTGATTGTTGATTTTTGAGTTTGTGTCCCCCTAGATCCATTTTTGGCGACCACTGCTAATATTTCAGATGAGTTTGTAACCCAGATCACACCCTCAGGATGGACCTTTACCATTTGGTCGATCATTTACATCTTTCTGGCTTTAGTGCTGGTCTACGTCTTCTCCGGCATCTTTAGGAAGTAACTAAATTTTTCTGATATTCATACAGTTGCACTGATAAATAAAGGTTATCTTTGTCTCCTAGATGGTATGCTGAAGTATACATTTACCTCTGTGATTTGTTTTCTTTAGGAATGCCTATGGTTATGTCTACTGCAGCCCTGCTGTTTTGCCACATGGATTTTTTGCGGCTTGGTGCTTGAATCTGGGCCTCAACACTGCATGGTTGTTCCTGTGGGACAGAAAGTGAGATGGGACCTTTTCTTCATACAAAATGTCATTTTCAACTGACACCAGTCTACAGTTTATTTCATAGTTTTGAGAAAACATCTTCAATTAATTGTTACAGGCAAATAATTGTCTTTAAGTGTATTGGTAGCACATTTTTAATGAAAAAGGCTCATTCCTGTTCAGGCTCAAGGGGCTACTTGAGCCTATCCCAGCATGCATTGGGTTAAAGTGGATTGGGTTGAAATGGATGTGTGTGATTCTGTTCAGTGTTTGTTCTGTACACACAACATCTAGTCCTGACTCCATTGGGGGGGCTGAAATGCTTAGATTTTTGCTGCAGACATTAACACTGTAATACTGTAAAATATACATTATTCTATTTTTCATCACTATAAAAGGTTGATGCCTGCTGCACTGGCTTTCCTCATCCTAATCGCCTTGACCAATTACGTCATGATATTCTTCTCCTGCCACGGTCTCCACAACTATGGAGCCTGGCTCAGCAAATACCACAAAGTAGACCTGTGGCTCCACCGTGTGTTGGTTAGTATGGCAGCTCAATTGCAAGTTTACCTGCCACCTCCCAGCAACATCTATTGTGCCATGTCATGTTATTCTTTTAAAAGATACCCTGCATATGTCTCTGTCTTTTCTGTTGTCTCTATTACAGGTGCAGAATGGTGTTGCGATATATGCAACATGGACAACGATTGCATCCTTAATTAACCTGACCATTGTGCTTACTAATGATGCAAACATGTCCCAGACAGACGCTGCCACCGTCTCACTCTCTATTTTGACTGTGGTCTTGTTTGTGTGGTAAGTGCAAAGTAGAGAGGGGAAAAATCTGTAATACCTTCAATAATTTCATTAAAAAAATGTGTTGGATCTCTCACAGGTTTTTCCTGGAAAACTCTGTCCTCGACAAACACGCGAGGTACATACTCTCTATTTACCCCGTTGTGATCTGGGCACTGGCGGGGGTATTCACAAAAAACAATGACGCTGCAGTTCCTACTCACAATAACATCTTCATTGGTGAGGAAAAACATCTTGGACATCACCTGGATATTTTTTACATTCACTGTTGCATGCACATTGATTTTTTAATATGCAGTTAATAGTTTGTTTATATCACTTACTTGCAGTAAGGGACACATAGTGTGCGCACTAATGCTTCCCTCTGATATTTTCTTTCCACTATAGCTGCACTGTTGGCTGTAGCCTGTGTCTTGTTTGTCGGACGGGTACTTTTGGTCATCCGGAGGCACATCAAAAAGCCATTTTACGAAGACGTCAGCCCAGAGGTGATGTCTCCGATGGAGATCGCTAATAATCAGAAAACAATATTTAAGTGAGAATGTTGAATAAATATTTTTATGATAAACCTTTCTGTATCGATGCAGTATTGATACTGTATGGGATGTATTTATAAGTGCTTTGTATATGTAATTGATGGCTTTTGCCTTGGAGACACTATAAATGTGATATAAAATGATATGATGCTGAACTCCAATTGAAGTTGTCAGTTGATGTACTTAGCTGTGAATGGATTTGTTTTGTACAATGTATTTGCCCTGTACATACCTGGCTCTTTTCCAGTAAGATGTCATGTTTTTACATGCTTTGCTAATTTTAATCATTACATTTATCTCCTAATTTGATTATAGTTGCCCGGCCAAATAACAATGTTTTCTTCATTGACCTAAAACATGAGCTTGAACCCATATAAATGTAACTATATATTGCATGGTTTTCTGTTAAGAAGCTGTCTTTGACTTGAAATAGATCACATTGAAAAGAGACTAACATGAATCAGAATTACTAGTAAGTAAGTTTATATGGCACAAGTGTAGCAAGTGTTTCGCAGTAAAAATATGGCAACAGACATAAAACACAGACTTATGAAGAATGAAAACAACATAAATGAACAAGACAAGACCAGTCTATACAGGTGGGTGTTGAGCTGCTTTTTAAAGGTGTCCACAGTCTCCAAAAATCTAAAGTCCAAAGGAAGAGAGTTCAAAGTTTAGAAAACACAACCTCAGAAGCACAGTTTCTTTTAAGATGGGGACAAACATTAATCTTAAGTCTTCAGATCCGGTCGCAGCCAGTCGTTCTCAAAAATTATTTTAAAATAATTTTTAAAAAACATGTTTGATATTTGCCACTGGCAACAGGCAACCGAGACATACCAGTAAATAAACAAAAAAAAAAGAAGAATGGCGAACAAAATGGTTTGTGGTGTGAGAATGCACTGGACAACTGAAATGGAGGAAAAACTGAATGAACTGTGACAAGAGAACGAATGTCTCTACAACATTAAATCGAAGCCCTACAGCTTTTTTGGTGATTCATGGTGATACGAGTAGCCACAATAACAACGCAAGGTTTACTTTATACAGTAGGGTTAAACTGGATATTGCCATCTCATCTGACAGATAATTTCTCCACAACCCTAGATTTTTAGACTTTCATATTCCACCTGGTTTCAAATGTCCATTTTCAGGGTGACTATTTTCATGCCTGTTCAAATATGACAAATATGTTCACCATATTTGTAGATAAATAAAAAAAAAGCTTACACAAAATATATGTCATTCATTTAGGAGTCACCTGTATTAATCCATTCCATGTATTATGGATCATATGGAGGAAAAATGTTGACAGTTTGTTTTATTATTCACTGCACTGTGGCAGAAATGTATACAAGAGGTGCATGTGATGCTGTGAGTGGTTGTAAACCTCCCCCTTACACAGCTAGTTATTCTATAAACTAGGCAGTCCCCCGACCTCTGCACAGTTACTCATGGTTCTTTACACTTGTGATTAAGCTTACACAGAGAGGGGCAAAGAAAGGTATGTGTTGTTTGACTTTATGGAGTCTTTATCGTATGGGCAGTCTTTGTGTTTTGCTGCCAATGTTTTATTATCCTGCAGGAAACTCAGCATGCAGTAGTGGCACGTGGACCTTTCTGATGTTACACAAGTAGGTTTGAAACTTGATTTAACATTTTTTAGTTGACGTCAGTCCTTGAAAGTTGAATTAGAATGACAGATAGTTTTTTTTTTTAGGTTTTTATGGTGACAATCTTCAAAAAAGGTGCATAAGGTGACTGATAATCAACACTTGCTGCACTGTTCAGGGAGGTCAGAGGTCAGGTTCAAATGCAGGCTATCACTAATGAAGTTGGAAAGGATTACAAGTCCTCTTCAAAGAGACTTAAGCACATTTCTTTGAGCAAAATTTGATTTACTCATTCAATATAAAATACTACAATTTACCAAATGTACCAAAGAATGGGGAACTGCCCTACATATCCAATGTAATTCTTTCATTTATCTTCAACATGTTGAAATATGCTTTATGTGCATGTGTTTAAACAAAAAAAAATCTTTGCTATTTTGGAATAACTTTCATTTATCACAGTAGACCACAATGGGAAAACATAATCCTGGACGTCTTGCTGCGATAGTGGTGTCTGCTGTCGTCTTTGCAATAAGTCTGGTGTTTAATGGGCTATCTGTAGTTGGAATTGGTAAGTTTAAGATTTGTTAACCATCGTTCTGTTAAGTTTTTTTAGTTTAATTTGTAGAGGATATATAACATCATGAAAGTGCACTGTAAGATTGTTGCAAAATCACAAATAGTAGTTTAACATGTTACATTCCTCTCCATTCTCACTCGTTATTTGCATTTTTTTCTCCTTCATAGCTCCTTATGATACCACTACAGCCAATGTGTCTGCTGTGTTTGACACCCAGATCACACCTTCAGGATGGACTTTTAACATCTGGAGTGTCATCTACGTCTGGCTGACAGCAATGATTATCTACATCCTCGTGCGACTTTGCAGAAAGTTGCGGCCAACTTTTTAAAACCATAAAATATTGTCAACCTTTTTCAAAATGCCAAATAATTAGTGCAAATAGCAATTTGTGCATTTGTAATCCCTTTGATGTGAGACGAATTTCGGAAGTGTCAGCAGCTAAATTGACAATCACTGTTCTGTGGATTTTCAACAACTCATGGACTGAAAGATCAACTGTGGTTCTTTCTTCTTGTAGGAATGGTTATGGCTATGTTTACTGCAGCCCTGCAGTGTTGCCTTATGGATTCTTCATTAGCTGGTGCCTCAATCTGTGTTTTAATATCAGCTGGCTGCTTGTTTGGGACAGAGGGTAAGAGTCTCCAATGGGAGCTTTTAAATTATTATTTTAATATCGGTTTATGTCTCACTTCATGTTTTACAGCAACCTGCCATATAAACTTTTCCAAACAGGAACATTAAATGTGTGTTTTTCTGCTGTTCTTGTGCCGTACTAAAGAGAGATGATTGCAGCGTTGGTTTTTCTCTTCCTGATCATATGCACAAACTACTCCATGATATGCTTCACCTGCCATGGACTTCATATTTATGGAGCATGGCTCAAGAAATACCACAAAGCAGAGCTGTGGCTCCTCCGTGTGCTGGTTAGTATGACAAATGTACAGCATTTGTATTATCAAGTGTATATGCTAAGGTGTTAATCTTGCATGTGGCAGGTTATATGAGTCTATTTTGTTCACATGTAGTTAATATAATTTGGTTTAAGTGTAAAATGTTTAAAGCATGTATTCAACTAAAAAAGTCTTTTATACCATATTTGCAGGTTCAGAATGGTGTGATGATGGACAACCATTGCAACACTAATTAACCTGACCATTGTACTGACTTATGATGCAAACATGTCCCCAACGGATGCTGCCACCGTCTCATACTCTATTTTGGCTGTTGTGCTGCTTGTGTGGTAAGTGCCTGTCACTTGGAAAATACTTATTAGAGAAGTAATATGCAAAATCATCAGTGAGACCGTGAAGCAGAGTGTTTGTGCTGCGTGTTCATCACAGGTTTGTTTTGGAAAATTTTGTCCTTGACAAACACGTGCGGTACATCCTAATCATCTACCCTGTTGTGATCTGGGCGCTGTTGGGAAACCTCGACAAAAACTACGAGGCTAAATCACCCAGCCACAAAGGGATCTTCATTGGTAAGACACTGAAGAGAAGTCCATATTAACAATATGTGGCAAATGTATGATAATCTCTACAATCAGCTTGTAAACATCACATTAACCAAATTTCATTAGACTGATTTCCTGAAACATGACAGGTGGAAAGTAATCAGAGTAAATAAACACAATATTAATGAAAAAATAATGAAGCACTATATATTTACATTTATATGCATTTTACTTATTGTGACTTTTTGATAAATTATATTCACAGTAAAGCAAATTTAATTAGAGCACATTTGAAACAGTGGTCCTACTCAAGTAAAATGTTACTTTTTTACATCCAATTTATGAGGAAATATTATAACTCCTGTACAAAAATGCATCTGGGGGATGTTTATGGTCTAGGTGATCATAAACATCAGTTTAAAAGTTGTACTAATTAGATTTTCTTCTCTTAGTGGTGCTGCTGGCTTTAGCCTCTGTGCTGTTTGTCATTCGGATTGTTTTGGTGGTTTGGAGACACGTCAAACAGCCGCTCTACACAAACATCAGTCCTGAAGCCATGGAACCGACGGAGATTGCTGAGAAGCAGAAAAAGATATTTCGCTAAACATTTTTATGATATATAACACACACACTTGATGTCATATATTATAGAAAATAGCTGTGCAGTTGTTTGGCATTATCCATCCATCCATCCATTTTCTACCGCTTGGTCCCCGTTAGGGGGTCGCGGGTGACTGGAGCCTATCCCAGTGACTTCGGGCCTTAGGCAGGGCACACCCTGGACAGTGGCCAACTCGTCGCAGGGCGAACACAGACACAGACAAGGACAGACAACCATTCACTCACACATTCATTCAATACGGGCAATTTAGAGTTATCAATTAACCTACACATGCATGTCTTTGGACGGTGGGTTATTTTGCTGATAATTATGAGGACAAATGTTTTATTTTGTAACTTTAAATGTTAGCAAATTCTGATCATTTACAGTATGATTTTAAATGCACTCTGGCATAATTTGCATAGTTAAATAATGTAATTAGCAATATTTTTTTAACTTTGGCTGACTGATCTCTGAACCTTTTATGGCTCTTTTCTAACATATTGATAGCTAACACAACTCATTATGGCTCTGATAAGGAGACTATTACAACACTATAAATTTCCCAGAGTTTACAGTATGTTTGTTTTGTATCAAATGCCAACTTATATTCCAATGGTAATTATAGTTTTCTTATCTTGACATATTTATTTGGAATAAAGTATATATTATAAAGTTTTTCTTTTTTCTTGAATGAAGTATTCATGCTATTTATCATGCATGATACCAACTGTTTTAACAGTTCAGCAGTGTGGGCTCTTTTTTTAAAATCATAATAGATGAATAAGAATATAACAATTCAAGTAGATACATGTTGCCACTCCAAAAATCTAAACATCAGGGACATTATCAAACATTATTAGAATTTACACAGTCATAGGTGTTGGGTGAAAAAGCTAAACGTTGATCATGCAACACAACAAAAAAAGGAAGATTATTTGAATGATCTTATTACTATACATTTTCACGTATATGTTTAATTTCCTGTAACCTCAGTAGCTATACCAGTATTTTGCGTGTCAAATCATTGTACAGTATATCTCCTCTAGGATGAGCAGTTGACATTAGCCTGTATGGGGCAGCAACGCGAAGCGCCGACTTTAGGCCCAGTCTGGTCTCAGTCTGCCGGAAAAATGTAGACGAAGAAGAACATGCTGAGCTGTGGTCGCTATTTCCCTGAGCTTGATCTTTCAGGCAGCAAATCCGTAGTAATCCAAGGTTATGCCTATCAGCAACAAGACCCATGAGTCAGATAATTACGTTTATGTTATACTTTTACTATATTCATGTTTATGTTATAGTTTAAAGGCATAGACTGTGGTTAGCATCTGCCAAATTAGCAACAGTGCTTCCTGAGAGTATTAACTCAGGGCTAAAGTCGACGGGGATTTTAAGAGTGCGCGGGTTAATTACAAATTGTCAACACCGCCATTGTTTTGCTAACGCTAACGTTGGTTATTAAATGGGCGAAATAGCTGTCTCACCAGCTTTCACACGATTATATACTTATTCCTAACTTGATTTTTAGAGAGCGGGTTCATTTAAATGCATCCCGGGGGCTAACATAAGAGCAGAAAACAAAATGATAGCTAGGTTAGCTAACTGTTAGCTTGGGTATCGCTGTCGTAAACAGTCGTCTAACGTTACCGTTAAAAGACAGAAATAGCCAGGTGACATAAATGGAAACAAAGTACCCTACCTTGGTAAGTTAAGGTCTTCTTTTTGTGTTTCTATGTTCTGTTGTGCGAGGAAAGAGGACTTAACAGACCTGTAACTTTAACCTATAACTAACGTTATGGTTTACGTTAACCAAAACCAAGGGAGGCTGAACACTCAGTTGCCAGTTTGCTAAAACCATTAACGTTACAACAGCCATGAAATAATTCCGAGCCAAAGGTGTTTTAACCTCAACTTCATGGTTATTTTGGAGGCTATAGTTTGTGATGCTGGGATTTTGTGTTGCATAATACTGAGTGGTGTTTGATAATATTTTGTTCATCCTATGTATAAGAACAAGGACTGCTGCGTTCATGAGATAACTTATGTTATGAATTGGCGCTATATAAATACTATATCAATAATATAATTGAATTAAATATTACTACTGCAGCAGTTTTAGCTTAGTGTACCTAATAAACTGACAACTGAGTGTGGCATTCAATTGGTCTTAGCTGGTAATCGTTTTCTTCTAATTTACAAAGTAACCAAATTACAGTCGACGCAGTTAAAAACTAACTTTCTCTAACTGTCTGTTTACAGAGGAGACCAAAGAGGAAACTCTGCTACTTTACAAACAAGGAAAGGTACGTTTCAGAATCAGAAATACTTTATTGATCCCCGAAGGGAAACTCTTTGTTACAGCAGCTCGCCTTCACGTCAGTGCACACAGGAGAAAGTACTAGCAAAAAATATAATACAATACACTATAAAAACAGGTCAGAAAATAAATTAAGTACCAGGTGGGTATAAGTATAAAATAAAATAAGTGTGAAGTACCGGTTGATGATGATAATACGGTATAATAATACAATGTAATAATATAAGTAATAAGTAGTGGTGCATGTACTGTCCAGTTCAGTGTAGCTTATTGAGATTATTAAGATATTGCACAGCAGTAATGGAGGTATGAATAATATCAATATCAATAAATAGGAAAAACTAAATATTGCACAGGAGTAATACACAGAATATTGCACAGTTATTTCAAGTATGGCAGAGATGTAATGATCAATGTCCAGTTTAGTGACCTTTGAAAATATTTCAAGCAGTGTTGCCAACTCTCACCAGACAAATAAGCAACCGCAGCTTCAAAGACAAGCCCAATATTAATATAGCCTGTTACAGCCTCAATGTAAACAGGCTCAATAAATGCGCCTACAAGCTATTACTATGAAACCACTCGGAGTTTGAAAAGCAAAAATAGATTTTATTTATATTAGTTTTGGTGGTTACCCTTGTATTTTAAGGTGATGCTGACAACTTGGAAAACATTATCCAGTTAAATTGACAGAATATGTGATAGTTGGATTACTCACAAAGCGCGATTTAATCTGATTACATCTAGTCTGTATAAAACAATGCTGATTTAAAATTTAAAAAGGAAAACTAAGAAGAATCATGTGCTCATTAACTTCTTTCATAATCTATAAAAAGAATAAATCAGAGTAGTCAATATTATTTGGTACAAATTAAATGTAAAAATCACCACCTATAATGGCTAGGAAAATGTCTTAATTCTAAAATGAAAGATGTATTTACATTTAATTAGAAACAACCAACCTATAAGCTACTGTATTAACACATTGTTTAATTACAAAGGGTAGCCTACATATTTCTGACAGCAATGTTAAAATTCATAAGAATGGTGCACTCTAAAAATAAAACTATAAACCTATAAATCTGACCATACAGTCTATGAATCTAACTCATAACTAGGCAGTAACCGCTATAAAACCAGATTGGTTAGGCTACAACAAAATAAATAAAATGAAGTTGCTTGTCAACTTTTCCTAACAAGCAATCTTTTTTTTTTTTTTTTTTAAACAAGCCTTAAAAAATGCGAACCGTGATTTTAATTTTTTTCAAGTGACTCAAAAAAACAGAAGAAGCCCCAAGTTGCGTATTATAAGTGGACCTGGCAACTTTGGTTTCAAGGGAAATGCCTTGTAATTTTAGACTTTAGAATATTTTCAGTATTCTTGTGCTCTGTAAGTGAGCATTTTTCTAAAGCCAGAAACTAGAGAGTAGAAACTTGGGATTTCTGCAGTCATTGCATGTAATGCACCTTAATGAAATAATTATGTTGTATGTCTTTCTTTGACATTAGCTTTTTGGGAGTTTGCAATATTTCACGTTTAATCCAGATGTAATGGTATTGAGTGTCTCAGCAGTTGTATGGGAATTATGAAATGGTGGTCTTTCAGATGTCATATTAACCTGACATTTGTGTTTTCAGTCCGTCTAAAGAATGGACAGAGCCGCTGACATTGGGAGACATTGATAGGATGTTTGATGACTTGGGTGAGTTGATTGTGTGTGATTCTTTTTCTTTAATGTTTTGCATTTTCATTATGTTAACCTATGCTTAACTTTTTTTATTTTCAGATCCGTCCTCACGTGGTAATGATGACTTACTTCCCCCATCTCCCCTGCTCCAGACCTCAGATAGTGAGGCAAACCAGAGTGAGAGAGAGACTTCACCGATCCCACAGGAAGAACACCTAATGGAAAAACTTCCAAGATGCCAAATGGTAATGTACAGTATCAGTCACTACAGGGACTTCTGCTGATATTAGAAATAAGTAGTCAAAAAGTGTTTTGCTCCTGTTTTGGATAATAAAGGCAAAATATCTTAAATATCTGAGAGGCAGTTTGATGCCTCTTTGAATGTAGCAGACACGTCTCTGATGGTTCATTTAACATGCAGAGGTGCTTAGTTTTGTTTTTTGTCACTGATAAGCACATGCTCACTGCTACTCACCCAGTAGTTATAAACCCTTCTTTCTGTTGAAATTTAATTTACTCTGTCTGCCAGGCAATTCCAAAATTTTTACAAAACTTAATAGCATAATGTGTGTTATTGTGGGACAAAATAGCCACATCGTGCCTGAATGCTGCAGCTCGGTTTTCAAAACAGATGACTTCCACTTTGTAATTGTTTATATATATTTGTAACTCTTAAGGGTTCTGAAGGAGATGTACTGCATCCTGCAACAAGGTCACCCAGTCCTAAACTAGACGTTGGTAAGACATTCAAACCTGTAGTTTACTGAGAAAATACTTGGCCTTTCTAAATTTAAACATATAAAATTTTCAGTCACTTGTCTTTTTGAACTTTTTTGTGTTGTGTAGAAGTGTTTTTCTTGTTAAAGGGTGCTGCTTTTCCTTGTTGCAGATTTGGACTTCCCATTTAAAGCGCATGGGCCAGTGAAGACATCCAGCCCTATTGAAGAGAATATGGTTGTTCAAGATGTAGAAGAGCTGGAGAATGAAAAAGACCAAGTTGTGTCCCCAATTCTCTTTGCCTGTGAAGATGAAGGAAAAGAAGAGGCAAAGACAGAGCCTCTACCCACCCAGAAAACCCAGTGCAATGAGCTCATCACAGAGGAGTAAGTCATTATTAATTAATTAAAATTACATTTTGTCTGTCGGGGTGTTTTTTTTTTTTTTTTTTTGTATAAAGTGTGGGATTCTAGTTTCAACACTCATAGTTAACAATAACATTGGGAGCCAGTATATTTTCACTCCTTAATCTACGGCACGGGTTCTCAACCTTTTCTGCTTCAAGGCCCACCTATTCATACTTCTGCCGGGCCTGGGCCCATTAAATCATAAATAATAATAATAATAATAATAATAATAATAATAATAATAATACAAATGATTTAGGCTAATCTATTCTAATAATCGAATATATAATATAGTGGTCCTGGCAGTCAAAGAAGGTTGCTGCAAATGTATCTTTTACAACAAGTTTCATAATGACATACTATCTGGAACATGTATTTTTCATATATTAAATGAATTGTATTGAATGAACACAGAATTAAAACAAAGCATAATTATGTTTTTTGAAGTATGGATTAATAATAATAATACACGGACCGACCTATTACATTTCCAATTATTTAAAAGCCATTTTTGTTATCTTGAGTGTGAGTAGGATTGTTTTATTATCAGTCATTCACATCACAAGTAATTTTGAACAGGCACATTTGCGGAAACCTTCTTTGACTGCCAGGACCTATTTGGCGCACAGCAGAATAGACACTGACATTTGCCACACCACAGCCTATCGGTTAGCTTACCTGTCAACAAATTGAGCCTCTCAAATTGATGACATGAGCGGCACACTAGCTTCAACTTGAAAACATTTCACTGCTCACTAGAGGGCGCTCACGGCCCACTCAGTGGTTGAGAAAGTATGATCTACAGCACGTTTGTTTCAATAATTGTCCTTTTTCTCTAGAAGTGATGACTTTGAGTTGGATTCTCCTCCAAGCAAGGTTGCTTTAAGCAAACCCAAGATGTCCAGTCACAAAAACAAGGTTGAGGGATCATGGTAAGGCCTTTTTAATTCTCAACGTAATGATTCGTTTGCTGCAAGCACCCAAACACTCAATCAGTATCTGATGATGGATTGTAATACACAACACACAAGTGGCCATTGCAGTATGCAGGATCCATTCTGTGTTTGTATGTTTGACCTTTATTTTTGTGGTACCTGTGTTCATTACTTGGATGTTTGCCTTTTTAGATTTTGTACTTACGTGCATGTGGTGTATATTTTTTTCTGCAGCAAAGAGAGCCACCCGGTCAAAGAAAAAATAGCCAAGAAACCTCAAACAGCTGTTGTGGAGGGCAAAAGAAAAGCACCAAGGTAAGAAGTGATGACTTTTTAATATATAGTTAGTTTTGTGCTTTCACTTTGGCTCTAGTGACCTAACAATACTGGATATTTGAAGCCAATAACAATATTGACTTTGGAGAACTAATTACCTGGCATTAAGATGTACTATTTGCATACAATGTACTGGCTGATATTCAAGTTTGGAATCCTTTAAATTTGGTCATTAAAGAGTTATTACAAAGATATGTACTGTGGCAGAGTATATTTACAGTGGTACAATTAACTTTATTATAAATACGACAGTAAGAGTATAAGATAACAGTAACTTGAAATTATATTGTTAAAAAGAACTAATAAATAAAACTAAAATATATAGAACAAAAATGTGATATTGAATTGTCATAAAAAATAAGGGTCAAATATACATGAAAAGTGCAACCCATAAAATGTTTTTGTACTGAAATCCCTTTTGTATATCTGCCAACATATATACCGATATTGATATATTTGTGAAAAGAGAATATCAGCTGATAATATCAGCCTGCTGATATCTGTCACAGGCAGTTTTCCACCCATATCATGAGTTTGAAAAAAGAGTTGACAATAAAAATGTAATGCAGCAAAAACTCACACATTAATTGTTTAATGTAGCAGTACAGCGTATTGTGCAATTTTTTAATTCAACTGAAGAACTTAATTCAGTCAGTTCTGTTTTTTCTTTTTGTTTATTCTCAGGCAAGAAAACACAGACCCACCTGTGTCAGCAGTGAGACAGACGCCTGGACTCGCAGCTCCTAAGAAAAACTCAGGAAGTGCTCACAGGCAGCCACCGGTGGAGGTGTCCACCCGTGTGGGAAAAGACATGACGGCTTTTCTACAGAAGCTTAGAGATGCTGGACAGCCTAAACCTGCATGGTGAGTAGAGATAAGAGTACACCTTAATAATTTGTCACTATAGCGTCTACCTATTGAAAAATGGAAACAACCAAAATATGTATACAAAGTAATGGCCCTTGTACTTCAACGTAGAAACATAAAATCATTAATAATCCATTAAATTTTTGTTTTTTAAGTTCCCAGAAGTCTCTATCACCAATAAAAGTACCCACTCCTCCTCCTGAGCCAGAGGATGATTTCCTGATTCTGGAGGATGATACACCTCTTTGGTTTTCCATCCCAAGTAAAACTGCCACCAGTAAGAGACAGAAACAGAGCAGAACTTCCAGCACCGACAAAGACAGCTCAACAGACAAAGGGACGAATGATAGCCCACTAGAGACTGCACAAAAACAGCAGGAATCTGAACAGGACAACAGAAAACTAGGAAGTCAGACTGTCAATCAGAAAATGAAGAAGACGAAAGGGAAAGATAAGAAGAATGAGGTGACTAAGTCTGTAAATGATAAGGATGAATTCTGCGGTCCTGAGGATCTTCCTGCAGGTGACTTGATGGAACAAGAGAAACCAAACAAAAAGAAACAACGACTTAAGAAGGTACCATCTAAAGAAAGTGACAAGGCAGAGGAGCAACCCAAAGACACAGCCAGCAGGGAGACAGGTGAGGAAAAACCTACTCTGAAGATGGAAAAGAAAGCTCAGAAGTCGTCTGACGCGAAGAGATCAACGTCTTTAAAAGATGGGAATGAAAATGCCAAGACACGCAGGGCTAAGTCATTAAATGGCAACAGAAAAGTGACGCAGGGATCTGATGCAATAAAGGAGACGGTGTATGTTGAGGCTGTGAAGGAACAAAGTCAGAGCAGTGAGGAGCATGCTGATGCTGAAGACCTGGGTTCTCATTCAGGTAAAAACCTCATACAGTCATTTAAATCTCTTTCTATGTGTTGACATTGAATCTTTTTAGTTATTATTAAAGGTTAATAAATGTAAATGTTTCTAAATGTATATGATACTATTTGTGAACGGTTTTAAAGCTGGAAACTAAAAGAGATCTGACTTTGAGCCCCCCATTTAGGCAGTGAATTAATCGGTATACTCTGAATATTTGGTTTCACAATTTGAACTCTAAAGAGCTTTATTTTTTGTTGTAGAAACAGCTGTAACTCAAAGCCAGTGCAGAAATCAATAACATTCAACCAAAAGTTATTTTGGATGAGACATCACCAGTTTTTCACTGTTTGGCTATACTTTATTTTTTCTTTTTATTTATTTTTTGATCCCCATTAGCTTCCACAAAGTGGTTGCTGGTCTTCCTGGGGTCACACCAAACAACAATAAAAACACATTTAGACAATAGAAATGTGTAATGAAAACAGAAAACAAATTGTCAAAATAGATAACGAATGGATGGAATTAATAATGATGGAAATAATAGAAAATGAATGGATTAGAAAATATATTTTTTAATAGATGCAGTGTGAAATGTATGAAAATATTTTCAAAGTAGTGGTAAGTTCTTTTAAGCATCTCATTCAAAATCTATACAGCATCTATTTTTTCCCCCCTCACAGACAAAGAAATCATGAATTTTGAAGCACACAACAATAATAAACACAACAAACTACTGGATGTGCCTGAAGGGAGTCTGTCTGAAGACAGTCAGATTCTTGGGAAAAGGAAAAGGAGGCAGACTGGACAGTGGTGGTTGAGCCGTCCTCAGAGCACAGAGGAAACCAAGGTTACAGACAACCAGCCTACACTGAAGAAGTCAAAGCAGAACAACAAAAAGCCCAGCACAGCAGTACCTTCATCTGTAAAGACTAAGAAGGACAGAGTTTTATTAAAGAGAAGAAATCAGACACAAACTGCACTGTCATCCAGTCAGAACACAAATAAAGCTAAAGAAAAGAAAACCAAGCAGAACAAAAACAGAAATACAAGAGGAGACACATCAGACAAGATCAAAGCAACAGACAAAGTATATAACGCGATTGAGGCAGAGCAGATTGAAGCGCAGCAGCAGGAAATCCTGAACCAGGACCCGGATCTTGTACAGTCTAGCCCTTTGGACCTTACACACAGAGACCACAACCTTAACTCAGGTAAGGTCAATGGTGTAGAAAGCACTCAGATCCTTAACTTAAAAGTGGGGTATGCGATTCTGGAGAAATACAATGACAGATACCATGATATAGAGCGAACAACGACACAGCAAGTAATGTAACTAACTTTGGCTCGGTTGTGGGTTAGCAAACTGTCGCTACAGTTGCTGCTGCGAAGAAGACAGATTCCCAGCCAGCAAACCAGCTCCAGACAGTGATATTCACAACTCTCCTGCTACTATAGCAAACATCAACAGCATATCAATGCAAACTAGAAAGTAAGCTGAGTGTCCGTGGGCAAGTCATTTAACATTAACTAACACTTTGTTTGTTTAGATTTACAGAGCCAAGGCTGTGTACAAACACAGGCTTTTATTTATTTATTTTTCAGCGCATACACAGAACGGACAGCCAGCAACCATGAGATATTCGCTGAGTTTGACAAAAAGACATGTATTGGATTAGAACTGCATACCCCACCTTTTTTAAGGAAAAGTACCAATACCACTTTTTAAAATACTCCATTACCAGTAAAAGTGCTGCATTTTAAAATCCTACTTAAGTAGAAGTATGTAACTTTTATCAAAAAAATGTACTTGAACAGTAAAAGTACTCATTCCGCAGGACAGTTGCCCATGTGGGAAAGGTATGGTTTGGGGTTTGTTTACACAGGTCCAAACTGATAAAACATGTCAATAAAAACATCTACCTTATGCTCAAACATTTTAAGTTACAGTTAAAATCTGTTTTCAGTTCTTAGTGAGGTAGAATTAATACCTGTATTTGCATTTTGTAAAGATAAAGACCAACTAATAAGCTTTGTAACTTACAAAGATGCAATGTTTTACAGGGGATCAGGTGTTTCAAAGAGTATACCATCACGTCTCAAATGAAAAAATGTCCGTTACACCAACTCCCGTCTCTCCCAGAAGACCTAGGGAGCAGCTCAGGACAGCAGAACCAGGGAAACGGAGGAGGAAACCTCCCAGTAACTGGTGGACAGTAGATGGCATGTCCGAGGTTGTGGAGAGCATCTCGTCACAGCCTCAGCAGCCCAAACCTAAGGAAAGAAAAAAGCGGTCTAAAATGAGCAGATCACCTGCACTTGGGACTCCCAAAAAAGGCAACACAGCAGTCTCATCAAAACCACTAGGGGGAACTCCTGTGCCTCATCTGAAAGTGAAGCCATTGTCAGCTCCAAAGACCGTCAAACGCTCTCTGGCCACGTTTAAAAACATTTTCACCTCAGTCACAGAGACCCCGACTGTGGTCAGCAGCAGAGCAGCAGGTCAGAATATCAGTAAGACTAATAAAGATGTTCTCAGTATGGATGCTGGTGAATCCAACAGCCCTCCCAACCATGAGACCCCACAGGACAGCAAGTGTCAGTCAGAGAACATGTAAGGAAAAGTCTAAATGTTACTCTTTCCCTCTTATTGCGTTTTATAAGTTATGTTTGTATTATTTCAACTTATTTATTCATAATTTTTTTTGGCAGGTTACAAGCCCTCATAAGTGGGCCGTCATCCATGATTGAGTTGGAACAGTATGAGGAGAATGACGACTTGAGTATGTTTTTAAACATTAAACACATGAATATATATGAATACATGAATATATATATAATATATATATATATTACTTCAGCCACATTTTGTAGACTTATACATTCACTAACATTATTTGTTTAAATTAGATGATTTTAAAAAAGTACGCTTTAAACATTTTTATTAAAAGTAATATATACAACTCTTTAACACCATTCCTTATCCTCCTAAAAAATACACATTTTGTCAAGTTTATGATGGGAAAACACATTGCACATATTTTCTTTGATCAATTGTTAATAAGGAATCAATCATTTTAAATGTATACTACAGTTATACTTCTATAGTTATAGGTCCTCTCACGTTCAAAAAGCACCAGACCAAAACATCTAGTATGAGAGCACAAGCAGTATTCATTTAAGTGGTTGTTAATTTTGCATGAAAGGCAGCATACTCAACAAGGCTTGAAAGAGTTGTGACCTGTAAGGATTTTGCTTAGTGCTGTTTTGAGCAGTCTGTTAAAATGAACAGACTGCACGTACACACTGGGCTACATACGTGGCTATAAAGATGTATATAGCCCAATGGGTGTATACTATGTGTACATGTAATAATAAATTAAATACATTTTGTTGTAGTTACAAAACTTTGACGTAAAAAAAAAACAGGGTTGTAACTCATGAGTGGGAACAGCAGAAGAATAAATATAATGCTCATTGTAGGCACAAATGAAAATGCCACATTTGACAGTTGTTCTGTCTGGCCTGAAATGTGGGCAGTCAGCCACACTGCAATATTATATAATACACCATGCCCTTTCACCTTCTGTGGCGAATTAAAAATGCAGCAGCTGGGCCTTTGACACCTGGATATGCAGCTCACGTTACCAGGTTAAATAGCTCCCTCTGTTGGTTTCATTGTTAACCTCAAACGACTTGAATGACAAATATTTGGTCCTTGATTGTGTGCGTGCTAAATGGAAAAACGGTGAGTTTTCTGATTGATCCAAGCCATCCCAATTTTTTAAATGATTAACTTCTACTTTTATCTTCACTTTGTTCCAGTTCTGCCATCATCCAGAGTCCACGCTGTCCTCTCTGTATCAGATCTGTGTGCTCCTCCTCTCAAACCGCTGATCTTACAGCCGAAGGATAAGGCCAACCTGACAGAGTGGTTCAAGAGCCTCTGGTCTGCCACTGTCGACAGTAAGAAAATATGTCTGATTTAAGAAAAGCCACTGTTTTAAATCATTCATAGATGTATTTGCACGGACTTTATAGATACACGAATGATCAGGTTGTGTGAATGTGGGTTATTGTCCGTTACAACATCCACCATGTTACAAAAGTGTTTTAGTAAGTGTTCAGTATTTGCTTAGTGTCATTTGCTTACTTTAAAGTTACCCCAAGAAAACGTTTTTTGTTTTTTTTCTGTTCATAATTTTATGTTACATCAGTGTTATTTAGATTCCCTTGACATTCTGTATGAAGGGGGAAGTCTTTCAGAGATGCTCTGTGACTGAACAATAATCATGCCAGTAGTTTTGGTAATTAAAAATAAAATTAACCTAAAAGTGAAATTTCACAAACCAGGAAGTAAGCCAAGGCAATTTAGACTAAATTAATAGATGAACAAAATGCAATGTCCCATTGCATCAAAATATATAATACAGCTAATTTTCACATACATTCATTCACATACATTGTTTCATATCTCAATTTAAGAGTTTAATTAGTTCTACATATTTTTAATCAAAACTGTATATCGTGAAAGGATAAAGGGTAATTATTGGCCAGAACTGTCACTGAATAATTGTTACTGTTTAATATCGTTGTAGATGGTTCTGAGATCACTCCAGACCAGTTTGATTGGTACTTCTATCAAGGCAGAGCTATTGGCTTCCTGGTGGACCTGAACTGTGGCTCCATTTGTAATGGAAAAATCCTGCTGGGCTCCTATATGAAGAAGCCTCTCTGGGTGGATCACAGCGCCACAACAGTCAGTCCAGTTTTTACTGTTCTCTTGTGATTGTGTTGGTGCTTATCTCATCTTTTTGGCTCCCTCTCTGTATTCTGGTACACTAGAGATCTTGAAATACAGTATTTTATTATTCATTACTTTTATTGTTGTGTTTTTAAAGGTTTTTAACTTATTAACAAGCTCTGTGAGTGTAACCATTGATGGCAGCGAATCCCGCTTCAATCCAGGACAATCCTTTATGGTGAAATGTGGTAAGAATATTTTATCATTACATATATTTAGGCAGAATTTAAATGTTTTTTTTGTGAATTGCTTCTTCTCTGTAGTTGGGGAAATTTAAAAAACAGTTTTCCAAATAATCACTTAATCAGTTGTGTACACATTTTTCTAAGACCTTTTTTAGCTGTAATTTTTCAGATTTTAGATGTATACCTATGAAAATGAATACTTTCTTGTTTTTGTTTTTTTGTTTTTTTTTTTTTTTACTGATGATACTATTCTGTTCACACAGGACATGCTTACAGCATCCAAAACGTCACTGCACAGCCTGCAGTTCTGTACTTCACCAGGATATTAGCTGAAAGTTCAGATTGAAGTTATAACCAGCCACATGTTACTATGAAATGACCAAACGCCTAAATATGTAAAAGAAAGAAAGAAAAAACACTGGGGATGAGTGACATTATTTCTGTATTTAAATTTACTTACTTTCTGTATTGTAATGAGGTGTAAATAGAAAATGTTTGGCCATACATTTTTAATGGACTTATTTGATCCTTAGCTATGCTTCAGATAAAACCGAAGCAAAAATAACTCTTAAATAAAGTTTTTTTTTTTGTGCTTTTTGTTACTTGAGTTGTATTTGGCATTTTCTTATGATCTTATGTTGTCTAATACTCGTGTTAAACAGATATGGTTTCAGTCAGCATTCAGGTCTTTATCTGCAGTTAATTTTGTCTAGATTTTAAACATTGAAAACAAATTAAGCTAATTAATTTGAACAAAATATCCTTTAAAGAGTTTGTGTATAGATGAAACAGGTTTTACATTGTTTCTGGAATTATGCTTTTTACAAGGAACTACAAAGTGCAACACCAAGAACTCTTAATCTTTAACAATGCATGATATTTTACAAGATCATAATATTTTGGGGTCATCTATAAAGTCACTAAAGTTGTCAAATAAATGCAGTGGATTGAAATGTATAAAGTAGCAGAAAATGTAAAAAGTCAAGTACAAGTACCTCAATTGTGTTAAGTACAGTACTTGAGTAAAGGTTATTTTCTCTTGCAAATAGGTTTCTGAAGTGTAAAACGTCAGTTATCACTGTCATGACGCCAAAGCTTTTCACCAAAGCTCAATGTTCAGGAGCACTAACGATGCTTGGTTTGTAGATACACTGACAGTTGCTGGTCCAGAATGTAGGACCATCATCAGAAAAACAACTCTACTGTTGAAGTCATGGCAGAGCCATTTAAAGTGTATTGTATCTTCAGAGTCATTAATCTCTATCCTAAATATTTGGAATAGATTTTTGAAAAGGATATATACTAAAGCTATATGGAAATTGATACCATACTCAAACACACTTAAGTCTAATAAAAGCATCATAGACTGTATATTCACCTATTTTCGAATGCAGAAGTAAACAGTCGGTCGAATTTCTGTTTTTTGTGCCGCACGTTCGATTGTTTCCTTGAGCTAACAAGCTAGTTAAGCCAATGTTAATTTAATGATGTCATGGGATCACTTAAAAAAAAGAAAATCAGTAAAAAGTCGAAAAGGCAGGTTGGTGCCACACCCTCAAACTATTAACAAGTGGGAGGATGACATGAAGAAATGGCCTCATATATGAGGGAGAGAAAGAGCGCTCCGCATCAGAATAACGGATTTCACCAATAAGCAGCCTGAACCAGTTGTCAATCACTTGCCAATCATCTCATAGGGAGAAGGGGGATGTTCGACATGATGAAGCAAAGTTGACTTGTTTCTCAATGTGCAGTAGCTTTGTCTGAAGATTTCAGCTCTAGTCAAAGGATCAAAGAATCAACAGACAGCAATGTTTTTAATCAACATTTTAAAGTGTAAGTGGAGAACTTTGGATCATAACAGAATATAGTAACTTGCACCACTGCTCATACTCTGTCCACTGATATGATAAAAAAGATTTTTAACCTGTTTCCCAAGTTGCAAAACAAAGATGGCTGCCCACTTGGGAAAAATCTTTATCGTGCAGCGGCCGGAATATTTTTTTCATTCAGATGATTAGAAGAGTCTTTGAGGAAAAACTGCTAGAACAGCTGTGTTTTTAAACAATCTTGGTTTTTCAAAGATCACCGATTAATTATCTTTTAGAGAAACCAATGGTTACCTCTGTGACCCGAATGCTAATACATGAGGCACCAACTGGGACTAGTTAACACTTGTGGTCAAGGTACAGTAAGTCCCTGGTGGTATCATTCAGTTAGCACAAAACAGATGAAAAATCTAAATGTTAATCTATGGTAAATGGGTTTGTCAGTAATATTTTAAAACAAAGACCTTGGCTCACACACCAGAAACACTGGTGTTCTCACATCGACAACACGTATCCTCTGGTGGGCATTAAGTCATACTGACTTTTCTGTCATGAAACATTTGACCTACTTCATCAAGGCTGAATTATGTTTCTATTTGTGAATCTGTTATCTTTTCTTCCCTCCCATACCACTGAATAGTTTATGATACACTAATACCAACATGTTTCTTAAACAAGAACCTTGGGATTGCTCTCAGATATTTGAATAAGCCTTGACACAGTGATTTAGCTGTTTCTTAATAACAAAAAAAAGGAAAAGTATCTTCTCCACAATAAAGCTTCAACAGCCTGCCAGTTTGATAATTTATCACTTTTGAATATCTAGTTTTAGCTGTGCATGGTGCCCCGGCAGTCTGACTTGCCACTGAGCAGGATCTCCTTCAGAGAAGTGGATGCTGCTTCCACCACCAGTACATACACTGGGCCAACCTGCCGGGTCTTTAATTATAAATCCTGTCTATGACCAAATAAGCTGCCTGTAACACAACATCTGTGCAGTGAAATGGCTGCGATACATCTTCTACTCTCTGTTCCTGTGAAAGAGAAGGAGAGTGAATTGTTTGTGAAAGATTTTGTGTTCAGAATAAACATTTTAATATGAAGGTGTTGGTTTTTCTTGTTTTGTGTGTTTTAATGATACCAGAGACATGTCACCTGGTTAGTGACTAATCTGTAACTGTAGCAGGACTGTAAAGGTTACACAGCATCCTGATCAGGGAAGCCTTCAGTTCATGTAGGCTCTGTTAGCAGTCAAAACAGCGCCAGCACACACACACACACATTGGATGGCAAGTAATGTGTTTGCACATCCTCGAGTTTCACTAATTTTAGCCTGACTGGATGAATTTGTGTTTAATGGAAGTATTTTAAATGTCTCTTTTGTGGTTCATAAAGGAATTTATGTCTTTGATAGTCAGATTATCACATTGCTGTTTTTTTTTCTATAGGGAATAGGAATTCGGAGCATTCTGGGGCCGCACTGCCATTTTCGGAGGATAGCACACACAGCTACGGTAGCTGTCACCGGTCATTTGTCAACTGTAAATCGTTCATCATCAGAAATGCATAAAGTACTCCTGTATGAAGAGAAGCTCTCGACAGAGACAAAGGAGCGATATAGCCTCTCACTGTGTAACACACAACATGTTATAGCCTACATAGCTACTATACAACAGTGTTTACCAACCATGTTGAAAATTAAGTTTAACCAAGTGACACTCATTTGAACAGGTTGAGACTACCTAGCTACATGGATGGTGACCATAGTGACGGTGTACAGGTGACAGTTGGTATCCTCCAAAAATGGCTGACTTGCTGTTGTTTACGTCACATTCCCATTCCCTACTTAATGGCATTTGCTGACAAGAAGAAAAATATAATCTAATGTTAGCCTTATCCTTTATTGATAATGCTAATTTTAATGACTTCATAGATGGAAGGGCAAGTTGTACAGAGTATGTAAGAAAATAGCATTTAACTTTATCAGCGTCCAACTTTTTCACCACCTTAGACAGTATCTAATAAGACAAGACTAAAGGAAGCAGGAAGACAATGAATACATCAATAAAGTTAATACAAGACTAGCTACAGCCGGTAGAATACAATCAACAGGTGAATACAATCATCGTGATGCTACTCAGACTGGCGTCACATACAGCCTCAAAGCAAATTGTTCTTAAACCTTGAAACTCTATATAACAATAGGTCAGACACTTTGAACTTTCACATTAAGTACACAAACACACGCTGACTTGAGTACATGAACACATACAAACACATGGACATGTGTGCACACACAGACACAAGCATACACATAAACACACAAAGCACTATATATGTGCACACATGGTTGTAGAAAACAGCAAGCACGATAAAACCAAGTTAAGAATAACTGGACTATTTTGAAAAGCTTGACTTTAGTGAACTAGTTGATTTCAGGTTTAGGCCATTCAACAAACTCAACTCTCACCAATTCACAATAAAGAAGACAAGGATTTAAAGAAAGTGTCAATCCTCACAGCCACATAGTGACACATGTTAGGGCTCTCTTTTCGACAGTCACTCCAGTACCTTTGGTATTTTTGTTGCCAGAGGTGCCTAGTGCTCCTGTGGCACACTTGGAAATGTGGGATGACATTATCATACATTATAGATGGGTGTATCAGAAATTTGCTTCAGTCTTGTCAGAAGATTGCAATGCCAGTTAAGCTCCATTTTTGAGAGTTGGAGCCTGAAAACCAGAGGTTCAGATCAAGTTAACCTGCCATATAGCAGGTTTGTTTCAGGGCATCAGCTGCCATAGTAACAGAGACAGACTTTAAGTTTACCTGGTTTACTCTTTAACTTGTTAATTCCCCTTCTGCAATACCTTCCAGGTCACCTAACAGTGTGACAAGTGTGTTTCTTAAAATGCATTTCTTATCTTTTAATTATCATTAAAAGTCATTTTAAAAAACCCCATTACAAAACAACTATGGTTTCTCACGTTCATTAGACAGGTTAAACCAATAGTTGGCTGGACAAATATATTCATGTGTCAAAACTCAAGTGAATATTGTAACTTCCAAAAGATTCATTGTTCGCTATTCAAGCCATATGTGATATCCGCCATGAGAAAGTATCTAATGTTTTTCTCAATTCCTTGCAAATATATTATTATAGTAACTTATAAGAATTTTTAGAAAAAGATAAGAATAACAATTTGTTGGAGACAAAATATGTTTTTTACAGTGGGTAATATTCTGGAAGTTACCATGCCACTGAATTTACAAAAAAAGGATCAAGTTATTTTGACGAAGTTATTACAATTCATCCTGAGGGGGACATGAATGTATGTACCAAACTTTATATTTCACTCAAAACTACAAATGTCAACCTCATGATGGCACTAGAGGAAAAGTCAGCAGATCAGCAAAGTCATAAGGATACATCGTCTGGGAACCATGAATGTTTGTACCAAATGTTGTGCCAGTCTATCTAGTAGTGAAAACTTTGACCTGCTGGTGGCACTAAAGGAGAATCACCAAAGTCCAATGGGTTCATCCTCTGGGGAACATGGATATCTGTACCAAATTTCATAGCAAACCATCCGACAGTTGTTGAGATATTTCAGTCTAGACCAAAGTGGTGGACCGACCAACTGACTCACCATTGCTATCCAAAGAGCCATGCTGTGGCTAAAAAACTAAGAAAAAGTTAAAGAAGTAGTCTGTGTATTTGTGTTCTCTGCCTTAATTTGAGGTGAAGTGCAGAATCCCATCCTTGGATAAGTTTGTTTAAGTGGTGAGACAGCCACTGAAGCTGAGCTTATCTCAGCCCTCACCAACAAAATGCACTCTTACTCACATCACTGTCCCCAGTTTGAAACAGTAATGATTCATTTAACCACCAGAGATACTAACCTTACCTGACTGGTATTATTTCTCCTGGGGATCAACAGTTTATGAAGCTTTATTATAGTTTCAATTTGTGACAGTGACAATATGGTTTTTGCTTTAATCTCCAGATAACTCTTTAAATTTTTTAGTGCACAGTCATTAAATTAAACTTGAGTGTACATATTTTTTATTATATATTTCAACCACAGATTTTTCAGGGCACGAAAGCTAATATAAGCCACTTTAATCTCAGCAAATGTTTACATTTCTCAAATCCGACAATGATGCTGACTCACTGCATTGTAAGCCTGAAGAAGCAGGAAGAAACAATGTCACACTAAAACCTGGCAGCCAGGGAACACATTCAGTAATCAGTGTATTAATTACACAGTATTTGCTTCACTGAGCTTTGCATGCCATAAATTCATTTGTCCACCTAAAGGCCGAACAGGTTTTCTGTGATTAGAGTCTCAGTTCTTGGAACAAACTTCAAGCATTGTATGTATGTAGTATGATTTCCTTCCTTTGTTCAAGTTGGCTCTGAATATTTTTTTGGGGCTGCACTTAAGCTCTAGCTCTCACAATGAAGCTGTTGTGTAGTCTGTTGTGTGCTGCTCCATGAATCACCTTCTAACAATCTAGGAATTCTTTGAGGTTAAGGCAAATAACAGGAAGTTTCAAGTTTATTTCAAAATTGTTACACAAAGACACAATTGATATAACAAGAAAATCAAAGGCCTTTAATATTTTTTAAAAGAGGCATCTGTGCAAATTTTACACCCAAATAACAAACAGCAGAAAGCGCTGCATAACCCAGGCTAAACTTTACTACCGCACCTCTCCCTACTCCCAGTGTGTTGTTTTACATCCTGGTGACAGCTAACAGAAGATACTGTCACATGTGGCACAGAGACAATGAGACTTTGAATGAATTTCTGGGATTTCATTGATTAATTATCCACTTGAGTTACACTGAAGAGTTCATTTTTGTAAGCAGGCTCAATGTTCATCAAGACAATAAATGATATACACAGATCTGGATTACCAACCGGGCAAAGTGGGCGACTGCCCCAGCATATCTGTGTAGGAACTACTTTATGTTTGCTGGTATGGACCACTGAGGAGCAGTATAAACCGACATGGTTAGGGCTCTATTGTGGCACCTGTATTTTTACTTCATTGTGAGGCCCTGTCTTATAGAGGGACACTGTATCAAAATCTAGATTTAACATTTCAAATGATATTTATTCCTTCATTATTCTTAAACAAATTTCTGTGTAATCATATTATCACATTATCATCATACTAACTCACGTACAGCAAACTGGGGGCAGCAGCAGAGGAATACTGGCTGGTTTAGAGGAATTTGTGAGGCTAAATAAGGGCCCACTGTTCATTTTGGCCCTGGCACAGGTAAGTGCTGACTATGGCTGTTTTATGCTTTTGTAGAATTATGACTGTACGGTCTGATGATGGGAGTCATTTGCATGGTAGCATATAATTCTGTAAAACATCAAACTGGTCCTTTATATGAGTGCTCCCTTTAGCTGAAGGCATACGAGGATAAATGTGTATTTTTTGATTATGGTGACAGAAAAATGTGATTTGATGACAGAAAGACAATGAAACAATGAAAACTTGTGAATTCTGAACACATTTCTGAGCATTAGGGACCATGAACCTAATTTCTGATGCTTCATTTGTGTGGTGTGCAAAGCATTTGTTCAGACAGAAGTAGTATGAGACTGTATTATTAAAAGATGGAAAAGGAACAAAGTCTTTGATGCAATATAAATGCATTTGTTTTACTTAAATATAGCATTATAAAAGCTGATTTTCACTGTACAGTTTGTTTTTGGAAATCAACCAGCCAGATCTCAAAAAGGCACTTTATCAGCTGAAACAGACACACAAACGTCACTTCCTTCAGCATTGACCTATGAATCTGTAAATGGAAAGATCATTGAGATACAATAATCTCTCACTGGACCACTTTAATTTAAATCCATGTTGACATTTCACCTTAATGACCTACCTGTCTCACTTCTCAGCACCCAAGTTTACCTCAATCTCGTCACATCCACCCACAATCTCCTCCATTAATTGAGTCCCGGTCCGCTGATCCTCTGTTACACTAGCGATTACACAGAGGAAGGACTCTCAAAGGAAAAGCACACAGGCTTGATTAATGTTGGACCCAAGGTTCTCTTGAGAATTTAACAAAATGAATTATACAAGGTGCAGTAGAGTACATGTTCAGGGTTACATCTTGATGAGGCTTCTGAGAGCAAAAACAGCTTTTGAATCTAAAATTCCAATTATCTTTTGACAGCTGGTTTGGTAGCTTCAACCTAGTATGTTCCTTTTTCAACATAATAGGTTTGTTAAGAATTGTTTGAAAGGAAAATCAATAAACAAACCACAAATTACAGTTGTCCATGCTTGTTTTCTTCTCCTTGTTAAATGGCAAAAGGTTGATTTGGGGCAAAGTGCAGTAATGTTATTAAAGTTAATGTAAAGTGCAGTAATGTTACACACACTTCACTTGTCCTCTGTGGATGGTTTGCTCAGTACTTTAACTTTGAATTCAATCTTCTCCCACTGAACACTTTCAAAACTGCATGATGATGACATCAGCAACTCCTGCCAGATGCAACAAACTGCCTGTGGGCTACCTGGGCTCTGAGATATGAAGCTAGAGGAGGCTGCAAGAGGGGAAAATCTGTGGCCGTCTGTGCATTATATTGAAATTCAAAGAAAAGTAGAATTTTTCTAGTACTGCAGGTTTTAGCTTTCCTGAAAATCCTTCACATAAACAAACAGGGCTATAGCAGGATTTTAGGCATGTTAATAGTGTTACATAAACAGAGTTTATTCAAATGAATGTTTGGAACGTGACGGGTGCCTGGAATAGGACATGACCATGTCCTCAATAGCTACAACCTGTTGGAAAACATGCTCACTATTTGAAAACAGAATCCTTTTTAAGCTTAGCAGAATTGATTTTCTCCTGTTGGTACTCACATCCAATCTACATCAACAAAATGTCATGGCAACTAAATAATTTTCGAAATATCACATATGTTCAAGGCAGCAGCTGATAATTCACTTAAGTATCGGCATCTTTCCACTGTGATCTAGTAGAAGATGTGACACTGCCGTCTCAGATATGTGAAAATTGGTTGTTGATTTCCAATAGCTCTCCATCAGTAGTGGCAGCCATTTACATTTTCTATTTCCCCACTGCCCTTATAACCTTGCAATCTGAGTTTGCTTGTCTTTCTGGTGGTGTAACTGCAGCTGACCACCATAACAAACTTTATTTCTCACTCTGTCTGTACTTATTTGGAGGTGCCAAAAGCCTCTCAAAAAGTGTTTAAAGCCTGATTTGAGTTAGAGATTTAGTCACAGACAGGCAAGAAAAAAGAAAGAAACAGATTAATTGGTGTTTTTCTGCTGTAGCCGTTCTTAGCCATGTGCTACTGAGATATGGGATTTCAGTCCAATCAAAAACCAGCTGATTTGGTGTCTAATGGTTGAGAAGACCAGCTTGTCTGAGTCTGGAGTGTCTATTTCTTACATTTAAACCAATTAAATTGGACTGTTCTGGTGGCATGTAGCCATGACATCCCAGGTTCAGTTTAGCCTCAGAGCATTACTGCGTGTCATCACCTTACTCATTTTCAGTGTTCCTGGTCCTCTTTGCTATCATGAGCCAGTAAAGCAGAAATACCCCAAAGTCACCTTTAAAAAGTTAAAGGTTTCTCCTTATTCTTTGTTTGTAGCACTCTGCAATCCATTAACAACCACACATTTATCCCCATTCAGTTAGACCTGTAAAGAGGTAATTATTGATGACCGAGGCACTGAAGATTTATAAACTGTTGATGCAACCAATCCAGTTCAAGACCACAAACTTAAGTTTCAAAAAATGTCCACAGAGTTGAATCACCACCTCTCTGACAGCCTCAATAAAAATGTAATCATACCTCATAAGGAGGTGTTTATTTCAGGGCTGTGGTATTGTTTTGCATTTTACACGTGTTGCTGTTATTTCATCCACTTTAGCTCATGTTCTTTCCAGCTTTTGGCTTTTTATTTAATTACTGAACACAATCAAGAAGGGTTTACACTTTACACTTCTCATTAACATGAGAAAATAATAAAACATCTTCGTATGTTTTTGTTCTCGCAGACTGATCCCAGTAAATCTAAAACATTCCCTAATTTCTCTCATAGACATATCATCCTGTTGCAAGTTCCTTCTTTACATGCACGGTGACTTGAAAACTGGCAATGTCATTGCACAGTGATTTAGTGAATAATCACGTTAGCTGTGTGTATGATCCCCCATGTGAAGCAGGGTCCCTCCTCCTGCATCCTACTATCTGTCTTTCACTGAGACAAGCCTGAAAAAATAACATCAGTAAATTCACAGAGGGGGTGGGGAGAATCATGACACAAAGTAGATCTGAGCAGGTGAGGTACTGGCTCGGACATGTTCGGCTATTTCTATGGAATATGACAATAATGCTAATAATCTTAACAATGGCACATGAAGGTCTAAAGCTGTGATTGAAGAGAGATGTACTGTCTGTGAGCTCAATTCATCCACAGAAATAATTGAATGAAATTGTGTTTCAGTTCCTATTTATGTAAATGAAAAGTTTCCATGGACAAACAGGCCACATTTCAATTATCAGTTCATTTTAATCTCATGTGTGAGCCACATCCAAGGTTAAACACAATTCAGTTTTATTCAATAAAGTTCGGTTAAATTGTAACTCTGAAGGCGACCACTCACCACTCAGTTGGTGTTAACTTCCTCTCAAATACGATCTTTAATTTAAAGGATAAGGTTATTCTATATTTTTCTTATTGTCCCATGAAAAGAGCAAAACGAAAAATGACCTGATTTTACTAACAAGTATTGTCTGTGTAGTCAATGCCTGATACAGGTTATTCTTCTGTGCCATAGACCTTCATTGTTGGACGTGTATGAAGTTCATGCAGGAGACTTGAGTTTGCGTCACAGGCCTGCAATTACCGAAACATTTGCATTTTTATTGATCGTAATCATGATCTTTCTCTAACCACCGAGGTGGGGTATGCGATTCTGGAGAAATCCAGTACCACGACAAAAACCATGATATAGAGCGAACAACGACACAGCAAGTAATGTAACTAATGTTAGGTTGTGGGTTAGCAAACTGTCGCTACAGTTGCTGCTGCGAAGCTGACAGCCAGAGAGGACGAGACGGTTTCAAATGATGGCTGGAATGGCTGGAATAGTGTTGTGTGGCACGGCCCGAGCCACTTTGTTTGTGTGCACAAACTGTGTACACAGTGCACACAATGAACGGACAGCTAGCGGACCGTAAGGAGATATTCACTGAATTTGACAAAAAGATGTGTATTGGATTAAAATCACATACCCCACCTTTAAGTCTTTAGGTGGCCAACCCTAACCATACCTTAACCGTAGTTTATTTGCCATAACCACAGTCTTTCCATATCTTTAACTGTACCATAGTTGGTATTGTAAAAAGCTATAATTTAAAAAAAGTGCCCTGCTGTTTTAGAAATATATTGAGGTTTTTAAAATATCAGTCTTTATTTGTGAAACGTTTTTTTTTATTTAATTTAATTTTTTTAAAGATTTATGACTTCAGTATGAACCAATGGGTTTGGGGCTAAGAGCCACAGAAAGGGTATGGAAGTCTTGAGAGACAAATTAACACATTGTTGTTTTTGGTCTTTTC
The DNA here is from genome assembly GCF_020085105.1 of Siniperca chuatsi. Taxonomy (NCBI): domain Eukaryota; kingdom Metazoa; phylum Chordata; class Actinopteri; order Centrarchiformes; family Sinipercidae; genus Siniperca; species Siniperca chuatsi. The sequence goes on from NC_058060.1 coordinate 15,846,276, forward strand.
ATGAAAAATACAGATTATCACCAGTCTTATCCCTTAATCAAATATTTTGTGATTTTTGGAATACTTTTTTCCAGACCTCCCACCTGTGTTTCTAGACAGGATGTTCATAGTAGGAAACTGAGGACAGGATAGTCACGGTCTGGTTTATTTCTGGCTACAATCAAAATTGAGCAGCTGGTGCCCTGAGGAGGGATGTTATGTCGGGAGGTTCATCACGCTGGGGACACACAGGAGGCGGAAGCGCTGCGATGCGCCATTTCGCTCACCAGCGATAGTTTCGGCATCTGGCCTATGTTTTCCACCTGCCGTGAGCGAATCTGGCAAGAAAACACACTGATAATCTATTATAAATTATATAAATTGATATTATATATGATATAAATGATCTGATTCTGATAAATAATATTCCATGCTTGCCAGCCCTTTTCTCTGCCCCTCTCCCTCCTGTTCTCCTGGAGTGGTAAATGACACTCTTATCAGTAACTGAATGTGAGGTTTCTCCCCCTGGGTGCTCTAGCAGGAGTAACATAAGGATGAACCGGTCCTTACTGTGAGTGTGAACTGTGAAGCACAGCCCAAAACTGCACAGTACAAAGCTGTGCAGTTTGTTGTATTATAGGAAATCATTGTTGTGGCTGAAGCTACTAACTGCTGTTTGGCACTTAAGTCAATTGTAGCTGCAATAACATACTGTGGAAGAATATTTTTGTTTTACAAACATTTCTGCTTTTTGGTTTCAAGGCCGTCACCCAAAGGTTCTCCAGTTTATTTCCTAAAGATCTTTTTTTTGGGGCATTTCTGCTTTATTATGTTAATGATAGCTGGAGAGAGAGAGAGGGAAGGCAGGGGAGGGGATGACATGCAGCAAAGGGCCCGGGCTGGAATCGAACCCCGGCCGCTGCAGTAAGGACTCAGCTTTGATACATGGTACGCACTCTACCAGGTGAGCTACTAGGGCACATGGTTCACCAGTTTTTGTGTTGACATTTGTTGTGAATGTGGTTTTGGAAAGCAAAAGTCAACATACCCAAAAATGTTTTTTGATCTGCCACCTCTGTGGTCCTGGTTTAGCTAAACCACTTGGGGGCAGTGCAACAAGCTGTAAACACAACACTGACATATTATTAGCTTATAAAGTGGATATGGGGAACATGTTAGCAAACAGTTGCCTATTTACACATCCAGCAAATACAGAGCAACATTAACAGTAGTCCTGTTTCTGGCCACCCTGTGCGGGTTTCTCCATTATTCAATCTCTTTTAGCTCTGTTTTTGGCTGGAAATTTCTGGCTATTTAGCAACTAAATGCTCCACTATGTTCGCCAGCTAGTCTCTAATTTTATCTGTCTGCCGTTTGGTGCTCTGCAGGTAGCATTTTTTCAAGCTTTTTGTCATCTGCTGCTGCTGGAAACGAAGTTGATGAGAGCCCCGAGACCAAAATAGTAAAGTTGTGGGCCATAAAACCGAATCAGTGAACTAAAAGATGTTAAAACGCTTCACACAGTTAAGGGGAACTGCAAGGCCTGATAATAACTCTCTGTGGGTTTGTCACCATGAATGACCCCATTTACATTACATGTAGTCATTTCATCCATTGTTGATATAGAATTTTGATTAGTGCAGCTTTAAGTTTAGGTAGCTAAAACTACCAATGAAGGTTAGGGAAAGGTTGTGGTTAAAAGAAACCAACATTACCTGTTGTAGAAGACGAGACATGAACCGTAGTAAAAGTCAGAGACTTTGTGCACTATAACACTGTTACACTACTCCCTAAACATGTTACTCTATTTTCTATTTTTATACTCTTATCAGGTTAACACTAAAAATGATTAAACAGGGATGCCTGCCAATTCTACAGTCTTATAGTGGCATCAGCACATGTAAATGCTGATCCTTCTGGGTAGCTGAAGTTAAGCAAGTTAAAATCTTATATGATTTTGGGTATTTCCAGCTCCGTAGGAAGTTTTTTTTAAACCCTGGTTTCATCGACTGTGATCACCATTTGCATTTACACCTTGTAAAGTGTACACTGATGAGTGCCAACATAAACAGTTGTCCAGAAGCAGGGAGCTGTAAAGCCAGTAAGTGCACATCTTCTTGTGTGATCACAATTGAAGTGACAGGTAGCTCAAGCAATCTTCCAGCCCTCAGGTTAAGCTGGGAGGGTTTTAACTGACGGTGATGATGGGTGAAGAGTGGCAAGCGTGTGCTAATTCAGCGCCCTGGGTCATGACTGTGCACAATGAGAAATGTTCTTAATGCATTTTATCTGAGATACGTTCAAGTATCTCCATGTTCTTTGGTAAAATGGATCTTGCTGGACACCCAGGAGGAGGCTGTGAAAAGACTTTGGCTGGAAATTTATTTTACAGTCTTGTGGGTGCTGAGCGAAGGTGTACATGAGTTTTATATGAGTTGTGGTGGTGATAATAAATAGCAGCTTCATTCAGAGCCGGCATCAAAGGCTGTGCAAGTTAATATCCTGTCCCACTCTGTAAGCTCTGCCATGTACTGAGAGGTGACAGTATAAACTAAATGAATAATGGAGGAAAAGAGATTGTAAAATATTTATGTCCACAAAACGCATTACATGGTGAATTTATTTAAATGGCATCATAAATTAGCATCGATATTCTGTGTGTAGCTTTGGCTATATATGTCTGTCATGGCAAAGCAATGTTTTTTATTCAAATGCTGCTTCGGCTGTGGCGATGGTGCCTTTTAAAAGAAATGCAGAGCCTGACGGACGGACCCTCTGAATTTCAATTAAATTAATCTGGCTTGCAGAGAGTTTTGGAAAGTGAAAGGTCTGTTGGATTAAAACCAAGTAGAAGATGTACCTCAGAGGCATTTTAATAGAGTTTTATACTTAAATAATAAAAAAAAGTTCAAATGAGGATAATGAATAAAGCGTGTGACGCATGTGGAGAGGAAAACACCAGAAAATGGCAGTGGTTGTCTGGACGAGGCCCAGAAGGATGTTAAAATATTTAAGCAGTGTGCTGTGTTAAGAATCCATTCTCTGGCACCAAAACAATATTGATCTATGATGTAATCAGGCAAATCCAATTGGTGTGAAGATGAAAGACCAGTATGTGTGATCACTGGGGCTGCGCAGCACCAAACAATGTATTTGCATCAGAAAGCCACTGCATCATTTACCAAACAGCTTCACATTCATATTACATTTATATTTGTATGATTTTAACGCTTTTACTTTACTTGTCTTTATCTTAGTTTTTTTTTTTACAAAGATGCTGTTTATAAAAGCATATAAATGTCAAAAACTCAGTAAGCAATGGCGAGTGCTTTAATCATGAAATTGATTTTCTTTAAACATTGATTTTCTCTACTGGAGTTAGATAGATGAGGTGAGGCGTGCTGTTCTCAGGCTGTGTCGGAGTAATTTAGAGGTGAGTTTATTCAATGGATCAGATGAACCCTTTAATCCAGTCTCTCTAATTAAAGTGACATGCTGTCGAGGACTCAGTCACCAACGTTGCAGACACTAATTCATGAGTTTGGTGAATCCTTGGCATTATGAAAATGCATCTATTCATGTAATTAGTTAACTTTTGCTTTTAGATGCAGCACTATACAAGTAAAATTCTTAAACACATCCAATTTAGCACTCTAATATCAGCTGTGTTTTTAGGGTGTCAGGATCAGATGTTTTAGGGTTTTGGGACTGTTGGTCAGACAAAACAAGACATTTGACAACATCACGTTGGACTCCAGGAAATTATAATGGCCATTTTATAGAGAAAACAATTAAAATATCAATCAAGAAAATAATCAGCAGATTAATTGATAATGAAAATATCTGTTAGTTGCAGACCTAGGCCTGTTTGAAATATGAATCTATTTTTTCAAATGTGACATTTTACAGGTGATATTACATGTGACTTGTCTGAGGACCATGTGCGCCTATATGTGAATTTTTCAGATATACAGGATATACATGTAAAATTGTTGTTTCCCATGTGAGTTCTTACATTTTACCTGTCTGAAAATGATGTGCTTATGCAGTATGATGTGAATTCATCATGTTAATGTTCAAAAATAACACTGAATTTTGTGTGAAATGGTGCTTCGGATATGATAAATAACACATGGTTAATGTGTAAATAAAGTCACATAGATAACACGCTTTTTATGTGTATCAACTGACTTTTTGGCAGATTGGGTGTCAATTATGTTATATTATCTGTATTTGTACATGTCTTAAAAAAAACACTGTAGACTTTCAGTAATTCATTATACTCGCATGCTAGGAAGCTGAGTAAAATGTTGAACCATGTAAATATAGTGTGACTAAACACTTAAAACCATTACTGACAGTCACAAACATTTCACTGTAGCCTTGGAGATGAATATGCCAAAACAATCCAAGGGAATTTTTTTATATATAGTTTTATCATACTGTATTCTTCATACATTCATTTATTGATTTTCCCCTGTGCCTTTTTATTGTGAAGCCTCTCCCAGCGTGCATCAGGCAGGGAAACCCTGGACATGTTGCTAGTTTATAACAGCTCAACTTGAAATGTATTCTGTAAAGTAATTGAGTGTAAATAGATCATTTTTTGAATTAACAAGCTACTGCCTCTGAACAGTATCGATTCTCAGGATCACAACTGTGCCTGAAGCTACAGGCAAACACAGGCAAGGTTCATATTCAGTTCAGAGAGTATAAATGTCTGTCTGTAAATTTACTCACTGAGCCTTTAGCTCACACCAGCTGTCTGTGGCCAGGGCTCAACAAGCCTCCGGTCGAAAGTGGGAATGTTTATTTATTTATTTTTTGTTTATTTCCCCGGACAGCCTGCAATGACCCGCTACTCCCAGCAGTGATGTAATTATACCAGACAATCCCATAAGCATATTGTGTCATCTCTGCTCAAAATAGCAGAACACTTGACTTTAAATGTATAGGATATCAATCGGTACGATAGAACATATGCTACTCATGCCTGCACTTACGGATGCAGATACATGCTGCTTGAAGTAATTCACTCTGCTGGTTTGACACTGAAGAGGCTACAAAGAAGCAGCAAACAGTCACAAGCTGTGACGAGTCCTATGTTCCAAATTGAAGGAATGTACAATATTCTTACTTACTCTCCTACTGAACCGTCATGTTTTCTGTTAGAGACTGGACACCATAAGAGTTCATGTTGACCATTTGCTTCTGGAGGCTGCGCATGACTGATGATTTGGGCTGTTGAGAGAAAGAGGAAAAGACTACATTAGATAATTTTAGGATGCATCTCTTTTCAACAAGTCTTGAAGGAAAATTATATAGCCACAACCCAAGATTATGACAAACAGGATTATGTTAATAGTTGGATGTTGACTCAGATGGGTGCCTCATTTGTTTAAGGAATAATAAACAACAATATTCATATTTTTCAGGACATTCACACTGAAGAAGAAAGAACAAAGATACACAAACAAGACTAAGAGTCTGCAGCCATGCTAGCGGCTCTGTGAGCCAAAGTGGTGCTTTTGAGCTAAATGCTAACCTTAGCATGCTAACATGCTTACAATGATAATGCTAACATGCTGATGAAGGTATACTGTTTACCATGTTCGCCATCTTTGTTCAGCGTGTTAGCATGCTAACATTTGCTAATTAGCACTAAAAACAAACTACAGCTGAGGTTGATGGGAATGTCATTAGTTTTGCAAGTATTTCATAAAGCAAAGCAAAAATTTGACCTGATGGTACCGCTAGATAAGAGCTAAGGGATCACCAAAGTGATTACAGTTAATCCGGAGGGGGACATGAATGTCTGTACAAAATTTCTCAGTAATCCACCCAATAGTTGTTGTCTGGACCAAAGTGATGGACCAATAGACCAACATTGCTTGAATAAGATCACAATGAACCTGTGACCATGTAAACAAATGTGTAGAGTGTACAGTGTTACACTGTAATATAAATTTCACCTAGGATGGCAGAAATGAATTCCTCAAATATCTTTTCAAACATTATGTTTTCATTTTTGCTGCATTGATTTCTGCTCAAAGTTCAGCTGGTTGTCAGTCTAAAACAATCATTGTAAAACAAGTCAAAGACAAAGTCAGAGACAATGGACCAATTTTAGGTGAACTAAAATAGACCAACACTGACTGATTGAGATGGTCTCAAAATGCCAATACATGTGTCTCAAAGCAGCTCCTAAGTCGGCGGTTCATCTTCAGGTATTGTACGTGTCAGGCCAAACGTTCAGAACGAGGCCAGATCCAGATTTATTGTTTCAGTTCGAAAATCCTTTAGCTTCCATTTTATGAAGCCTCTCTCTTGAGTCATTTTTCTTCTCATCTCAGTTCTCTGCGGGCCTGCTGCTCCTAGACAACTCTGTTGACTCCCTGCAGTTTAAAATATGTTACTCACCAGTGGAGCTGACCCACAGCAAACAGGTGTCAGATTTCATATCAATACTTAAGAGAATATCTGAATGTATTGCAGTCAACAGCACGTTTTTTAACCTGGGCAACATCCTAACTTTGAATACCTGGACACAGTAACACATTCTGTACTGTAGTTATCCTGACAGTATTTTATTTTGTAGTAAACGATGAGCATTTTTGTCTTTGGCAGGTAACTGAGAAAATCAAAAGCTGCTCACATAGATGTGACATAACTAGTCAGTGGGCAATAATGTTACCATTTTAACTGTCTCTGACAAATGAAAGCTGGTGAACAAGACTTTCAGCAAAATGACTCTTATTCAGCTGCGCCGAGGTTTATAAATGGACCAATTTCATTTTGATTGCCAAGGCAACTTTCCAGGTGTCCTTGCAGAGCGTGTTCAGCATAAAAATCCTCCTGCTAACATGAACACACATTGAACTTTACCTGATTAATAGATTATTAGGTTAATAAAAGGGAAGGGCAACATGGAGCAGAAGAAATGTAAAACAAAACCCTCCAGTCTGTTGAGCAGTGCATATGGATGTTTTCACATGCATGATCTTGACCAAACATGTAGTATTTAGCTGACGTTCTGGATTTTGCAGCTCAAATGTCATAACTGCTCTAATTGTGACACTATTTTAACATGACTAAGATTCTACAGCCATACTAGCATCTCTGTGAAGCTGCAGGCACAGCAGTGCTTTGAGCCAAATGCTAATGCCAGCATGCTAACATGCTCACAGTAACAATGCTGACATGTCGATGTCAGCATTGTCAACCATCTTAATTCAACATGTTAGCATAACATTTTCTATATGTTGCAACTTTCCCCTGATTTGCACTTAACATAAAGTAGAGCTGAGGCTCATAGGAATGTCATTAGTTTTGGAATTATTAGGCCATTAGTCAACGAATTTGACAAATACAATGTTTAACCTGATGAAAGTTAAGGGATCACCAGTTATTACAATTCATTCTGAGGGGGGCATGACTGTCTAGTCCAAGAGTTGTTGAGATATTTCATTCAAAACCACAAATGGCACTAGACAAAAAGGCCATGAATGTCACAATTTCATTGTAATCCAACCAATAGTTGTTGAGATATTTCAGTCTGGATGAAAATGGTGGACCGACCGATTGACTGACCAACAGACCTTGTAATCCCTAGTGCCAGTAGCGTGGCAAAAACTGCGCTGATTGATCTGATTTGCAACATCCCTAGAGCCAGTTTTTTCAGCCTGGTGGTGGTCTGAGCATCTGGTTAGAAAGCCTCCTGGACGCCTTCCTGTGAAGGTATTCTGGACACGGTCAACTGGGAGAAGAACTAGAACACACTGGAGGGATTATAAATCCCATCTGACCTGGAAATGCCTTGGGATCCCCCAGGAACAGGAGGACATGGCTTTGCATGGAGCCAACAAGACCTGGACCCGAACTAGAAATATGTGTATGGATGGACATCCATATCCGATAATTTATGGTCAAAATTTCAGCCATTAAAGGCCTATAATTGTAACACCACTAGTCAGATTTGAAAATATAACCTGCATCATTTCTGAAGTACAATTTGTTCACTTTTTTAACACATAAATGCTTAGCTGCAAGGATTTATGAGCCTCAGTAATATTATTTTCTTCTGCCCCACATCACTTTTTTCTCTGGACATTGTGAAACCTCAGTTCCTTCAATTACGTTTGAAGGCCATAACCATTTTACACTCCAGAAACAATGATTACATTGGGGCAAAAGGTGAGGTCTCAGTGTGAAATAGCACTCTGACGGTTCCCCTGTGGAAGGTGTGAGTGAGGAGTAGCTCTCTGTCAAAGATGGACTCATCAGTACCTGGAGGAACTGATGAGTTTTGGTGGAGGAGGATACAGTGACACTGACTTTGGTACAGTCACTTCGCTCCCACTATGTAGGCATCATTTTCAAATCCTTCAACCAAGTGACAGCTGCTTATCAGGACAGTGGTTAGGCATTTAACACATCTTTTGCTGATTTCAGATCAATCTCATGCTGTCTTTTTATTGGGTCACTAACTCCATATTGTCAGCCGTATCTTAGTGACTCTCTGATGAAAAAAATAAGCTTGCACTTTCTAACCCCCAGCATCACCACTCTGTTAATCATAATGGTTGCCAAGTACAAAATTGTGCACCCTGAGAGTAAATTAAAAAAGGTGAAAAGAGGCTCTCTTTGTCCCTGAAGAGATGCTACAGTCATTCCACCATTTAGGCTCAGATAGCTTATCAAGTCACTGCTGGTTGTGTTTGTGTTTTGTCACTTTGCATGTCACACTGGCATCACCTTTGAAAAAAAGGGAGGGGTTTTGACCAGTGGTCAATGAGCTGTTTTTATCTACAGAGGGAGCGGGTCCCCTTCCATGTTACACCACCATGTTTCTACAGTAGCCCAGAACGGACAAACCAAAGACTGGCTCAAGATAGGTCCTTTCACGTTTTTTGGCAAGTTTCCTGGCCACCATAGTTTCTCCTACACACTTGGAAGGGGAGGGTGATGTGAGCGGTATTAAAATGGTTGCAAAGTGCAATTTCACCACTAGATGCCACTAAATTCTACATACTGCTCGTTTAAATGACCATTTTTTGTTTGTTTGTCCATACTCTCTTGAACGACGCAAAGAAGTGTTTTTTGATCTGACTTCTGTTACAATGCTATGGTTAAGGTTTGGTTAGGTTTAGGTACAAAAACGTCTCAGTTAGGTTTAGGGAAACATTGTGGTTTTGCTTAAAATGACTACTTTGTTACCGTTAGGGCACCTTTGTCGTCAATGGTTACAATAATAAACACGTAGATAAGGTCGGGGAGCGATTGTGGTCATGCTAAAAAAACAACAACACTGACTGTCAGTAGGAAATGGGAAACAAACAGCAGTCTCCCGTGTTAAAGTGTAATGTTTTGTTGACAAATCCATCCACCGCGACCTCCTCCCTATGTGGACTTTGTTGCTCTGTAATAATGTCACTTGACCTTTGCTCCAATCGTAATTAGTACGGCCACTAGAGGGCTTTGTCACTTTAAAGTTGCCTTCACATAAGAAATGTTTTCTTCGCTCACTGTGAGGTAGAGCACAGCGCATAGTGCAGACACTTGCAGAAGCAAAGCACAGTGCAAGTATACGTCATCAAAGAGTACGCTAAGCTAACTTTAGCAGCTCGTAAACCATCTGCCTATTCACAAATGTGGTAGCCCCATCTGACTGCTGACATTTCGCCATGCATTACTTTTCCTGGTGAGATCGTAGTATGTTTTTAAATGTTGTGTTATAGAGTTCAGGGAACTGTGAAACACAGTGTATGAGTTTTTCTTCCATCATACTCTACCTCCCCTGCTTGCATGTGTTGCTTCTGGCTACATTGCATACAGCTTTTATCTCATTGGTTGCGCTTTGAAAGGTCAGCGGCAACCAAGGTCAAAGTTGAAATAATTTTAACTTTGAGCGCAGCGCTTGGTGGCAATTTCAAGCGGGTCACGCTTCCACCTAGTTAGGTGCCACTGCTCTCCTCATAGGAAAACAATGGCACAGCCAGTGCAGAGCGGTTTTACCGCTGATCATGTGTAGGGGCCTTAATGTAAACATATGTCATTTTGGGGCACTTGCTGAAATGACGGATGCTGTTGTTCTTTCTGGGAGGACAGTCTCAGATGAAAAGAGTAATTCATAAGAAATAAAACACACCCTTTCTCAATTAATTGCACTCAGGGATTTTGCCACTACAGCCTTACTTGTTGTGACCATTATGACCATTAGCTTATCGTGGCTAATGTTAGCTAATATTGGCAAACTTGTCAGCACACAGATATTGCTGTGTAACTGACATCACATCATTTTGTTGACTTGTTTTACTGTTGTAGTATGTAGTGCAGTGTGTCAATTGACATGCATCATTTTACAAAACCCTAGCACCACCAGATTAACATTTTAATGGTTTTACTACAAACATAAAACAAGAAGTATGTTGGACCAAAAAAAAATCGTAACTCATAGTCCATTTACTAGCTTTTCACGGTGCCGTCAACCACATCGACTAAAGCTAGTTTGGGCAATCTTCTTCCATTTGCTGAGGAAGACTAGGAGATGTAGTTGAACGCTCCAAAGAACTAGTTAGAGTTAGGATTTCTTTTTTTTTTTTAGAGGAAATTAATTCCCCAGCTCAAAAATTCACTTCCACACTCGAGAATTTAGTCTTTAAAGCAACTGACTTCAGAGGATCTTGGCAAATGAAGTGATAATCAATGTCACTATACTGTAATGGCCACTTGTGGCCACAGTGGCCGCTGTTCTATTAAAGTTACAAAGTCTTACTTTAACACCTAAACAGCATTTTAAGGTTGTAGTTGGTCAAGGTGGAACTCATTCTAGCTGTTTCATATTCTGTTGGGTAGTTTAATTTACAGTAATAACAAAGCATCATATTTCATTTGCTCATTACAGTATAGGTTTTTAAAATCTTTGTCTGTAACTAGTAGCCTAACTACAGCTGTCACACAAATATAGTGGAGTAAAAAGTACAACATTTCACTCTGAAATGTAGTAGAGCAGAGGTATAAAGTAGTAGTACACATACTTTGTATTCAAGCACAGTACTTGAGTAAATGTTCTTAGTTACTTTCCACCGCTGGTTTTGGCTTTGTGTTTGGTCAGGCAGCAAAGAGAAGTGCATGCAGAGACAGACATAGATAAGAATGTATAACTAGAATATAAAAGATAACAGTTGAGTGGCTGTACCACAGCTGGCAGGCTGCTCTTCCATACCTCACCACAGAGAAAATCAAGTTGGCTGTCATTATGTTGCACTGTGTATATCATGTGCTTAGCTTTCTGTTCTTCCAACAAGGTTTAGTTTATCAGCACTGCAAACAGCACAGAAGCCAAGTCAAAGTGCAAACTACCCTTTAAGACACGAGGAGCCTTTAAGCAAAGAGAGCTTATCCTAAGCCTCCTATAGTAAATAACTCCTACCAATCGGTTGCTGCACTCCCCACAGAGCTGACTTCCTTGAGCCATGTGTATGGAAATATATTTTGTAAACCAAACAAAAGCTGAGATATAAAGTCCATATACAGCAGGGAGGCTTTTATGTAATGTATTTGTCTTTCAGAAATGTCAGCATATTTGTTACTTTGTGCATCACCAGGCTGGTCTTTTGGCCGTGAGCATCACCCAGGGGGTAGCCTGGCCACTGGAGCAATTGCTTTAATTGCGTAAGGGTGAAGGAAGTGGCCCTTCAGTTTGATTGCAGCAGCTCAGATAAAACCATATTGATACAACAATTTGCCTGTGTACAAAGGTCTGATCTTTGTATTGATGTTGTGAAAAAAGCCTGAGGGCTGCGAGAGCCATATGATTCTTCTTCTTCCTGCTTTTTCTCGCTTTCAGCTTCCCATCCAGCCAAAGTGCCTGCGGTCCAAATTAGAGAGAGAGCCAGATGGATGGAGATAGTTATCTATACAATATTTACAATCTGTTACAACATGGGAAGCATCAAGTTAGATACATCTTGGAAAGAAAATCCTAAAAAGCAGTCTTGATATACAGCAGCCACTCTTTTGTGTCTCTGCTGTGTAGCTGAACAACCAATGAAAAAGCTGCAGACTTCATATTCAGTTTTTTTCTCATTCAAACTCAATTGTTCTCAATTCAATTTTAGCTATCATGTACTTGATCTGAATCAACAATGATATGCTCATTATTTCCCATTGTTCACAGACAACAAAGGGATGTTTCTAACGTAAAATACATTTGTGTTGACCAAAAAATGCAGGTGTAGAAACTCACTTCCAATTTCCTCTTGCTCTATTCACTCTGACCAGGCTCAGTTGGTAAACATCCTCCCTATGTGTTTGAATCACAAGCTGACAATAGCACTCACACACACAACACTCTAATGCTCTCACCTTCACCTTGGGTTAAAGCTTTTTTTTTATCGAGGCAGAAAAGAGATGTTGCTTGGCGCCTTGATAAACAACAGCCATAGTGGTAGGAGGATTACTGGAAAAGCATTGTGAGGACATAATAACAGAGGTTATAATGATGACAATCATAGTGCAACCTCAGTTACACTGTTAATTGACCTGCTCTATTGTTTAAAACGGTAAAAAATACAAATGAATGAAATGTGGATCCGCTTTTAGAGCAAAACCCTAAACACATTAATTAATGTTTAATATTACATTTGGTTTATAATATCATGCCTACAAAACCAACTTCACATCTATCTAAGCTGACTTGCTTAGATAGTAACTATCAGACAAAGATGACATATTGATTGATGATTTGATATTTGATAAGAAGTTACAAATTGCAGAGATTGAATCAAGATTATTATCCATAGGATTTATATGAATCCCACTCACTCCTACTTTCCACAGTACACTAAAAAAGTGGTTAACCCTTGTATGTGTTCCTACAACATACAGTATATAGCACCCCAAAATGTTTAAATATAAAACTATGTTACAACACTTGGGCTTCTTTATAAGCATTAAAAAGTTTTTTTAGTTCACAGTAAAAGTTTCCATTGGATTAAATAATAATAATCAATATAATAATTATTAATGATAATAATACTTTATTTGTTTGACTAAAAGTGTATTTAAGTCATCCAAATTTTAAATACTAAAAGAGCAACAGAATATTGGTTTAACAAAATAAAGAGGCAATTACGTTTATAATAAATTAATTGAATGCAAATTAATAAACATTTAATTAAATATGCTCAAAAAATTAACAAATAATTGTTGGTTTAGGGTTGATGGGCGTCTGTAGACAGCAGTAACAGATATGGCAGATGTTTAATTTTATTCTTTTATTGCGAAATGTTAGTGTGTAGTGAGGGCTAGTAGTGGAAGTACAGTGTTCCTCTGGTAATCTAAGGAACAAGGACACAAAGACGCATATAATGAGGCTGAGACAGAGGAACATTTATTAACTGAAAAGTGACAGTTTTGTCAACCTCTGACTAATAGGCTACCTATGTAGCCAGGTCTTTTCTTACACAATATAGGGTATAATTTAAAGCAATTGCTCAATACACCTTAAATAACTTTGAGAAACACATATAACGGCAGTTAAATGAGGGATAACCGTCATAGCACCAAGCTACGCAGGCTTAGTAGTATGGCTAATGTTATCTAGCATTTATGTTAGCCAAGCTACTTTCTTGAATTGAGAGAAGGCATAGTAGTGGAGCCATTTCTACATTAATACTATACATAGAACTACCATATGTTGTTAGGTGACCCACCCAGTTTATTTAAGTTATGTTAGCTTTATGGTGAGCTAGACATTTTCAGATGTCACTTAATTAGGTTAGCTAGAAGTTTAACTAATTGGCTAGTTAAGAGTTAGCCTTAACTGACATCTAACTGACATTAGCAGTGTTGGGCAGTAACGCATTACTTGTACTTCTACTTACAAAGTAGCTAATAACATTACTAACGTGTTATAGTAATGTTATTAGCTACTTTGTTCAGTAACCAGTTGTGCAAGTTGTGCAATTACATTACAGTTACCAATCCCAGTAACGCTTCATTACTTTGACAATTTGGGGGCCGGCTTGTTAGCTATCTGGACGTTTAATGGAGACTTGATATCAGTTTATTCTCTATGCAGTCAGAGGACAAACTGCTGCGGGATGTGCTAGCTAGGCACAGGGGCAGGGGCAGGAGATAAAATGCACCTTCCAGCAACTAATTTGAATGTGTCTACTTAGCTACCAGCTAGCCACCTGTAGCTTTACCTACATTCAGCCTTCAGTTGAGGACAGGACTTCTCTCTAGTGCTGCACACGGTCAGTCACCTGGGCTAAGCTAACGTTAGCTGCTGATGGTCAGTAAATACCTCCTAACCTTAGGCAGGCTGCTTGCTTGTTATGTCTTGTTTTTCTACTTCTATGTTAAATACAGAGGATGTGATGTGGGGGTGAAGGATTTGGAGTTGTTTAAAGGCAGCTTTGACAAAGCTAGGCTAAGTAATGAAAGTAAAATAATAATAATAATAATAATAAGTTATGTAACAAATGACTTTTGTTGTTGAGTAATGGTTGTGTCTAGATGGTAACCCTAGATTTGCGAAACTCTCGCAAGATTTGTACGCGTTGTTTCTTCAGGGCTTTCTGCTAGAAAGCCTTTCACAAACACAGAACTTTCACCCAGGAGGCTGCTGTTTGTGTCCTGTGAGAAATCAAAAGTCAGTGTTGACTTATTATTCACGCGTTTGACCACCACAACCTCCTCCCTATGTGGACTTTGTTGTTCTTTATGCTACATTAAGTACTTTAAAGTAATTCATACACAGACATTATTACAATACAGCAAAAAAAAAATGTATAAGTTAACAAGTCCCCTCTGCCATCATTAAAGAATATTTTGAAGCGGCTCCCGGTATATCTGACATTGCTGGTGCGTACAGAGTCAAGCGCTGTGCTGAATCAAATGTGCATGTGTGTGAATTTTGCAAATCTAGGGTTTCCATCTAGAGATGACCTTGAGTAATGATTAAAGTGCAAGAGTGTAACCTACTCATTCCTCCATTCTCTGAGACCTAGAAGAACAGTTTAGCCTACTTGTCAATAATTTAGTGCTTTAATTTATTATCATCCATTGCCTCTTCAGAGTGGAACATCCTGACACAGGTAGCGAATTCAGTAGCGAAAGACTCTTGACCTCACTAAGAGAAATCCTTTGTGGGGTTCCTTTGGTTTTCCATGGTCTGCTAATCTGATACATCAACCTCCAGGATTTAAAGGTCAAATCTGTTTCAAATGCAGCTGGGTAAAAGAAATGGTAGATCTTCTTTTCATCTAATATAAATTTGTCTTTTTCAACACAAAAAGGGTGCTCTTTTTTATCCACCTGAAAGGAAAGATGTATGTCAGTTCATGCTGTCAAACTGGCAATATCTTTACAGTAACTCACAAATCAAGATTTTAGACCGTGTTTACTGAATATAAGATAATGTATCATTTAATCCAAATTATATTTGATCCAAGTAGGACTATAGGACTCTGCTTAGTGCTTATAGTTGTTAAACAGAGGAACTGAAGTACATATCAAGGTCAACTCAAAAAACTAAAACAACCGGTCTGTAGCAACTAATAATGTAGTAAGATTTTCTGCACTGTTACAAGAATAAGAGTCCACAGCCATGCTAGCAGCTCTGTGAGGCAGACACACAGTGCTGCTTTGAGCTAAATGCTAATGTCAGCATGCTAACATGCTCACAATGAGAATGCTAACATGCTGATGTTTAGCAGGTATGGTGCAGCTGAGGTTGATGTTGTTAGTTTTGCAGGTATTTGGTCATAAACCAAAGTATTGGACAAATTAAATTTTAACCTGATGCTGCTAGATTGAAGGTGAAGGGGCACCAAAGTAATTGCAATTTATCCTGAGAGGGAGTGTTTCATGGCAATCCATCCAATAGTTGTGGACACATTTCACTCAAAACTCCAAATGTCAACCTCATGGTGGCACTAGATCAGACAGGACCTCACCAAAGTCATTAGGATTCGTACTCTGGTAACCATGGATATCTGTACTAAACAATGGCAATCATCCATCCATCCAATAGTTGTTGAGAAATTTCAGTCTGGACCAACTGACCAAAATTGCTATCCCTAGCGCCATGTGGCTAGTGTGGCTAAAAATGTGTCAAAATGGTACAGAAATGCCATCTGAATGGATTGACTAATATTTTGCCAGATAATGTAATTACATCACTTATATTCCCTGGTCATCTAACAACTCATCAACATCAACTAACTGAGCTATTTCTCAACATTTTTACGTCATCAAGGAAGAATATTACCATCTCTGTGGTGTTTTATGTGACTTTACATTATGTGGTTGTTTATTACATTAACATGTGTTGCTACAATCATTTCATACAAGTGTACATTGTGCACTTTGTACAATATTCAGCATTTATTATTGTTACATTTATCACTTGTTACATATTATGTACACTACAGCATGCTCTGACCCTAACAGTCTTAAAAAAAAAAAAAAAAAAAAAAAAAAAAAAAAAAAAGGCAGCATGATAGCATTCATGGTCAAATTAGACCTGGACCATGAGGTGAGGCCACACAACAAAAATAACCTGTGATGTCACAAAGGAAAAAAACAAATGAAACAAGTCTATGTTCTTTGTGTTGACTCATGTTTTTGTCATGCTGGCTTGTGCAAAGCATATTTTCTATCATTATTAATGGGTGGGCTCATGCAGAGAAATGCCTCGAAGGGTGAACTCGGCCCGTCACAGAGACTGAAGATGACGCTGTGCCGCAAGGTCCCGTCAGCTGTGAGCGGAGGTCGATCAGCTGTGACACTGACAGCATGAGCGTGGGACTGCGGCTGGAGAAGATGGACGTCTGAAGTTGCAGCCAGTGATCCAGGATGGATGAGTGTATTTGTGTGACTGCAGGGGTGTAGTACAGGAGACAGAGGGGTTGTAGAGGTGCTGCAAGGGCCTAGAAATAGGAATAGGAATAGAAATTCACAGTTGAACAAAGGGATTACACCTTTCTCATCATTATGCATTTGCAATTACAAGATGATGTTTCTAGATTCCAGTACAATTTGGGTAATGGACTTTTTATCATGCATGCAAAGCAAGTAGCTGTTTAGTGGATTCCTCTCTATATATTTCTTACCCTTGCTTCACAAATCATGCAGCTTTATTCCCTCCTCCTTTCTGTTACGGACAGATCAGGCCGGAGACACAAGGAGAATAGTGAGTACTTTATTAATACAAAAAGCGTGGATATAGAACGAGGAGAGAACTACTGTCCTTGGTCTGGAGTTGGCTGAGATCTGGCGAGGAGGGGGAAGTCCAGATGGTAGATCCAACTCGAACCAGGAGACTAGAGTAACACTCACTGTAGACGAGCGACACTCGAACCCAGGAGACGGAGTGGAAGACTCGCGGGAGACGGGAGCTCAACGGGGACTGGAGCTGGAGTGATCACACACGGAAGACTGGAGATACACTGAGACTGGAGCTGAAGTGAACCACACAGATGACAGGAACACGAAGGAGCCAGGGAAGAGGTACTGAATAGCAGTAGCAGAGAATGGGTAGGTTTCAAGTGAAGGGAGTCCAAATTGTTCTAGGAGATAGGTGAACTAGCGTTCTGTCCTCTACCATGAACGAGACCGGACACTGACTGAGGTGAGGAGCTGTGTTATATAGGGAGTAGAGTGGCTGATTATGTGCAGGTGTGCTATGGGTGACAGGTGCTGGGAATCAATAATCAGGTGAGGGAGTGCAGAGTGACGGGGAAAGAACAAGACAGACTGTGACACTTTCTGCCTCTGACTGTCATTGTTGTCTGTATTTCCAACATCATATCTCCAAACTGTTGTATTTAAAGGAGCCGTGTGTAGGATTTAGTCACATCTAGCAGTGAAATTACAGTTTGCAACCTTTAAATACCGCTCGCCTCACCCTCCCCTTCCAAGCTTGTAGGAGAAACTACGGTGGCCACAAAACTTGCAAAAAACGTGAATGTCCCTATCTAGAGCCAGTGTTTGGTTTGTCTGTTCTGGGCTACTGTAGAAACATGGTGATGCAACATGGCAGCCTCCATGGAAGGGGACCTGCTTCCGCTGATATAAACGGTGTATTCTAAGGTAATGAAAACACGATTCTTATTTTCAGGCACACTGGAAGAACTCAGGAATTTTTAGGAAAATCTAGTTTGTTTTCCATGATTACTTTATTTATCCAACGACTTTTCACAGGACCGTACGTGATAGATGTTTCAAGAAGAGCCTGCCTTCAAGGACACTGAGGTCATGTTCTTTTGTTTTATTCTGGGAATTTTAGGGTAAAAAACCCCTCCAAAACTTCAAAATATCTCAAAAAGGTTTTAAGCTTGGGTGAGGTGGAAAAGTTGATGTATCAATAAAAACAAAATTTGTTCAAAGTTTAATGGAAACAAACTTTGCAAATAAGTCATGATGTAGCCTAAAGGCTACATGAAACGTGAATTAAACGGCAGATGAAAACATCAGATCTGTGTGGAGCGATGAGGAGACTCTAACTCTTCCAATTAATATTTGAGAAATGCCATATTTACAATGTTTTCTACTTTCCCCCCACCCTTTGAGGTTTGACCTTTTGACTAGCCTCTTTCAATTACTGTATCTCCTTGCGCCCACTTCTTCTGCAATGTATAACGGCATCTGACTGGAGAATTAGCGCCACCTACTGCTTATGCATAAATTCGCATTTCCTTTAAAAAAATGCGCTAAATTTGGTTAGAAACCTGGTTACTGACATCACAAAAGATTCACGAGGTTACACAACAAGTAATTAGTGGTCCTGTAATTTACAGCATCTTTAAAGCACATTAGTCCATCTCCAGCAGCCTGACAGGCGTGTTAACACACTGCCTCCTGGGACACGCGGTCTGGAGTTGTAAATGGGGGGGGTAGCTCTCCTGCTGGAGGAGTGCACAGAGAAAAGCGCAGTCCGATGGGGCGTCAGCAGCGGTGTGGCTCACCTCACACATGCAGAAACACACACACAGCCTCGCTTTCTTCACTCAAACCTTAAAAGATTTACGAAGGAGTTTTGAGTATCGAGGAGTCTTGAATAAGAACAGACAGAATGGATGCTTCACAGCTGTTCTTTCTACTGCTGTTCCACGGATATCTGTCAAAAGTAAGTAGGCTATCCTTTGTCTACTTTAGCAATATTTTTATTTCATTTTAAAAGGAAAGCTGTCGTTTATGGTTTGTAATGAAGAGCCAGTTCACTAAAGCCATGGCTAACCCGCATAAAATGAGTTTTTATATAGCCTACATTACGCCACTTTGATCACTGTGCGCGCAGGAGCGCGATAAACCTTTCATACAGCCACATTTAGATGAGTTTGGAAATCCTGATTCAGCTTGTTTTACGCGCTAATGGCTGTGTGTTTTATGATCGACAATACATTTTGCTTTTTCCAAAATTCTTTGATTTGGATATATCTATCTAGCTTGCAGTTACTGACACAATGTAAAAAGTGTTTTGCCCCTTAGTATTTATATCGATATACCTATCTTAACCACCTGAACTTTCCTAGTAAATTTGAATAATCTGGCCATTTAACCTATTTTACTCGCCATTTTTCTGTTATTGTGTTTTAGGATGACCTCAAATTACGGGGTACATCTCCTCATAAGACATCTGACCTTATGAATTCACAAACTGAATTCAATATCTGTCAGCTGAGTCATTAGTTGTAAACCTCAAGTTTCTTCAACAGCTGGCAACAAGACCAGACTGTGCTTCACCGCCTACACAGAATCAAATCAGTTCAAATAAGATTGTTCAGACTGAGGTCACATTGCCACAAACCAGATATGCAACAGATTTATGACCACAAATATGACAGTGGCCAAAATCAGAATTGAAATTGTTGGATTTTCTTTTCACATTGTCATTAAATGTGAGTTTGGCAACTTTTACCTGTAGTCTGAAGTCGGTCAACAACTGTTTTTTACTTGCTTTGTGAATGATTACCATAAAGGCCAGTAAAGAGCTCAATTTGAATGAGAATCTGATGGTTGATCAGAAGCCTTTTCAGTTGGAACAAAGTATATTTATATTATGGTATTACTGAAGGTAATATTGTTCTATATATTTAATTTAATACACACACCACTGTAAATTAGTATGATGGATGAATGCATCTAAGCACATATACCATCCACTAAAATATTTACAAGTACTGACATCTCATAAACAACAGGGAACAATTTTCTCCCATGAGGACATGTATAGTAATTTAACTGGTCTAAATTCCTGATTTTTCGACATATTTCTCTCTGGTGGAAAGATGATTGGAGGGAAAGACTTTGAGCATTGCGACATGGTAATAATAATTTTGACAGCTGTGAAGTGTGCACGTGAGGGTGCTAGATGTATAGGCTTTCCTGTATCTATGTTTTTAATGTGTATCTTGGGAAATAAATTAACAACTAGTTAATTTACACCTAGTAGCATGATAACAAAATCTGTTGGTCTGTTCCCAAGTTGCCTTGGGAGTTTGGTCTTTTCATTAGGCTTGTTAAGAACAAGTGTCATCTACAGTTATGTCTTATTTTTCAGAGTTGTTTTATCTCTATTAAGAAATGTCAGGAGTGCTCTGCTGCTGTTCCTCTCACTGCACACAATTCCTGACAAGGATTTACTTGTGCGTCGTATCTCTTACAAGTATCAGAGTAATTTCAGTGATCAGGAGTGACAATGCTTTTTTGGTACAATTTCAGGAATATGTGGAAGAAAATCGGAAAAGAAGTTGATTCCAAGAAGCTAGTAATTTGACATTCAGCATGGCTTCCTTTAATGTCTGTCAGTGAAGCTCATTCCAGGCAGAAAAGACTGTGAACATCCAAGTGATTGTGTGAAAATGTCTTCCTCCTCACCTCTGACAACTCTAAGATGTCTGGCCCACCCCGAGGCTTTAAAAGATCAGATATGTCATTTGTTGACATATTTTAGTGGCTCTTATAGGTGTGGAAAACATTTGCTGGTTTGCTGTTTGTGCTCCTTTTGTGTCCTTTTCACAGTCCTAGACGGCTGCTTTACAATAACATACCCTGACATGTTTCATCAATATATCTAGTGAGGCAATGTGGTGTTGAGGGGAGCGCAGAAAATCCCATAAGTGGTTAAAAGTGCATGTTAGTGGCTGGATGTCACAGTTATTGGTTTAACACAATGCAGATGGGAGAAGAGGACATTGGAAAGGAGTATGGGGGTGATAATGACTAATGACTTCCTGCCTATTTCCAAACATTAAACCACATGATAAAATAAACTTGGTTGCACCAATCAAAACTTAAGAAATTGTCTTAGTTAGTAAACATTTTAGTAATATGTATAGCAGTTTGTAGAAAAAACATTACCATCATAAAAGCAATCTACTATGTAAACACAAATTTAATGTAGCATCACGAGCTGTAACATAACTGACAAAAATAACCGTTAAAGGGAGATAAATGATATATTAACCTTAACTGTCAATCTTTTGTAAATATAGGTTTTTCAGAGTTATAGTACTCATGCAGTTTAACATCCAATATGCTTTTGCCATTACGTTTTGTAATTTGATGTATGTTGTTATTTTTGTGAAATATAATTCAAATTCTTGGTTTACATCATTACTAAACAGCATTTTATCAATTGTCAGGTCAAATGTGTTGACCATAATCCATATCTCTTTTTCTCTTTACTCTCTAAACGGGTCATATATTAGCAGGCTGACAGTCAGCTGTACCTGGCAGTTACTTGTAACTGTGTAAATATTTAGTAACAACTCTCTTCGTAAGAACTAGTTTGTGTTTTGCAACCTGTTTTAATTTAGTAATGTAAATCTCCACTTACTAAATTACACTTACGTTATAACAAGGCTAGGTTTGAACTTACGCGCCCAGAGAGAAATAGTTCCAGCACTTATAACTCCCTGTTTGTTTGTGCACAGATTAAACAAACAAGATATAACATGTCAGTTAGTAAGCTTTATAGGTGCTGGTTTGCATATGTTTGAACTTTGGACAGAGGCTAGCTGTTTCCCCCTGCTTCCAGGCTTAATGCTAAGTTAAGCTAATTGACTAGCATAATAGTTAATGCACAGACTTGAGAATGGTATTGATCTTCTCGTCCAGAACAATTTACAATTCTGCTCAATATTTACACACTTGCCGCACAGACTGATTGTCAAGCTGACTGTTTGTTTGGCTGGAAAAGTGTTTAATCTTTAAATCGTGTCCAATGCACACACTTTGCTTACTGGCTAATCAACCCCAAGTGAAACAGCATGAGGTGATGGCTGAAGAGGTACGCATGATGTACATGTTGCTCTCCAGTGAAGTGTAGGATGGGGATAAACACATTACTCTGCATTGTGAGCCCACCAATAGACACAAGCTTCTCCTTTCATTTTCCTGTAAGCTCTCCTCATTTTTAATTTGATCGTTGTCTTATACTCAAACAAGGCAAGACCGGCGGCCATTTGAAATGACAACAATCACTAAAAACGTGAAGCAACAACCTGGCAGCCCCCATGATGAGCTCTGTGCTAACAAGCTATCAGAGCTGGCAGGTATTTATGTGATGTTTTGCTCACGGACACACTGTGTGTATGCTTTGCAGAGGTCCACTTATCATCTGCATAGTTTGGAAATTACATTTTGATCAATTGCCCACTACATCATTTCCATGGCTGTCCAAAGTGTAGATATTATAGGTAAGTTTTCAGCGTCTCAAACTGGCAGACTTTTAAATTTTTTTAAATCCGCATTTTGAGCTTGAGCATAGATCACTGCCAGGACCCTTCCCCTTGTATCTTCATAGATGAGGAAATGTACCCCAAATTCAGCCACTTCCATAAATCACATACTTTGAACTGTGATGATTATTTTTACTTCTGCCAAGGAGGTTATGTTTTCAGTTTGTTTGTCTGTCTGTCTGTCAGCATGATCACGGATTTTCATGAAACTTGGTTGAAGCCAAGGAGGAACCTATATTTTGGAGCAGATCTGAATCACGGGGTGGATGCACAAATAATTTTTCACCTTTGTTAACATTGCGAGATAGGTCAATTGTGAGCTAAGATTATGAGGCTTCAGCTAGGCACAACCATATTTTGACATACTGTAATTCTAATTGTTTTGGAAATATATCCAAACATATATAGTGATTGTGCTTGTAGATTTACATATCATAGAAGACTGGACTATTGACCTCTGCGAAGGTCTGGTGTCCTTTTGGTGTTATCACTGTTTTCCCTCTTTGTGTATTCTGGGTTTATTCACAATATACCGGGTTATACATGAACTGAGAAACTACCTCCATGCAATGAAGAGAGCTTGATCCCAGTGTTTGTGCAGCATTAATGGTTTTTGGGAAACGTCAGGTTTGTTGCCACTGGTTTGCATTTCCCAAAAGCCAGAAGAAACAAAAACAACACACCACTTTCATATCGAATTAAACTGAAAATCTGGGTTGTTAGCTAGTTTTTCTAGTTTAGAAAAAACCCCACAGCATGTGCCTTCATTTTAAGATTTCTGAATTTAAATGCTCCACTAGAAGCACAAAGCAGAATAGGCCTTTTTCATAGAAGACAGTTTGACTTGTCAAACGAAAAGCACAGGTGTTACTAATAATATTAACTATGGCTCCTTTCTAGTCAGGTGTCCCAAGTCATGACAGTGTGACAGTGAACCAGCATTCACAATAGCAGGAACCTAAAACTGAAACAGCTAAATGGAACTGAGCCATCATTCATTTTATTATTTACACCTGTGCTTTTCCTATTGTGACAAAATGTCTTCAGTGAAAAAGCCTGTTTTTATGTTGTTGTTTTTTTCTTGCCACTAGGAGGCTGCAGAACAAGCTGAAAACAACACATTGACATTTTATTTCCTTATAAAGTTGACATGGCCATGTTAGGAAACAATTGCTTATCGTCCAGTAAACATGGAAAAATGTTAGCATTTATTATATTATGTGTAAGTGTTTCTGGCCATCTGTCGAATGTAAGTCCAATATTGACTCTCCTTTTAGCCCTGTTTTTGGTCTCCACACCTATCACCATCTCTTTAGCCTCTAAATGCTCCACTATGTTCACCAGCTAGTTGCTAACTTTGTCTGCTGTTTGCAGTGCAGTTTTAATTTAGGATTACCGTGCTGATGTTAAATCATATTGCTCACTGACATAACTCCCATAGACCAGGTTGTACGGGTCGTAGAATATAATATTCTGTTTTAAGTTCACTGCGATAAAGTATTATCTTCCCCTCTGAGGGGCTTTTGGACGCAAAACCTAAGTGCTCCATTGTTATATTGCCCGACACTCAATTCCATGCTATTTAAAAATAAGGTTAAATAGTGGTCTGACCAACATGACATTTCCTCCTTCGTCTATGTTGCTGTGCACAGATAATGTTAGCAGTTTAATTTCATGCCTCCCAGCCAGTGCTGCTGCTATTACTTCTGGAAATGTTGGATTTTCAGCTGTAATCGGTTGCAGGCAAAAACTCCTTTGAGCAAAGTTCTGTGGATTGTGATAGTGTCACGATGACCTCATCCATGGGGGAGAGTGAGTTAGGCAATGACTGAGTGCTCAGAGAAGGCTGTGTGGAGAGGCGATAGTAAATAACATGGAGGTATTACATAGTTTGTACTGTATGTACTGATTTTTTTCCATATTTTCTATCAATGTCCTTGTTCTTGATGCAGTGTTGTTTTGATGCTTACAAGTCAGCAGTAGCTTATTTGGCTGATGATGATTAATAAACTTGGCTATAGCAGCACAGTAGTGTTTTAGAAAATCTGTCACCTTCACCTTGAGCCAAATCTTTAAAGCCCCTATGTGTAGGATTTAAAGGTCCCCTCCAGACATGTTTTTGAGCACACAAGGAAAGGGAGAGAGATGTAGCTGGAGTTTTAGGAGCATATGAAAATACTCTGCTTGGAATAATAACTTGGTCTGACATGGTTTACACAAAAAAGTTCAATTACCTAATTAGAAATTCTTCAAATTACATCTACTCCTCCTTCGTCATTAAAATATCCAGAATCGATGAATATGCAAATATTGTCCATTTCAAAAGTTTAACTACTGGACACAAGATGTCTCCTTCACTGAAAAGTCTGTTCTTAATCAATGTGCACTGGAGGTTTCAAGTTTCCACATCACACTTGTGTCAGTTGTATATTGGACCATGATTGACAAAATCGTGCTGGTACATATACGTTTAAGGTGAGCGCAGAGAAACTTCAGCAGATGAATGTGAAAACAGACTTCTTGTGTCAAACTCTGCACATACATCATTGAACACAGTGAAGCTCAAACATCCAAGAGAAGTACAGTAACAATTTGCAAAACACATTTTTGAGTGGAGGGGGACTTTTTGTAATGGTCATACATAATGGCTTTGGGAGGCAACGCCAGTTTATTCTGCTGATATTATATGCGTCATCTTGAAGGGCAATGACAAACATTGACAAACAGTATTTTGTCATTTAGTTCGGAAGGCTTGTTGGCCCCCACCAGTTGTGACTTGTAAGCAGATCATAGACTCCGCCAATTTTCATCAGAATTGCCTCATTTTCTACAAAACTTGTGAAATCGGAATAATTTGAATAATCCTATAGCCACATACGTTTCGGCACATTGTGGCTTTAACTGGACCATTAGAAAAAAATCCAGCCGTAAAGACTTTGTGTTTTAATTGTTTTCTATATCTTTGATGGCTGTGCTTATATCAGATTTGACCTGAAAGGAACTCACCGACTTCTCCAGTTTTTACCAGGATGGTCTCATTATTTTTTACACACAACAACCCTTTAAAAATCCTATAATCTTACCAATACCTACGCATTACGGATGACTCTTCCCTGATATTTCATGAACACTCTCTGCCTCGTGCTGACTTCTTCTCTCTCTCTTCAGCTCCACTGACCTTCTCTAGCTACTCGCTGCTCGTCTTACACATTTTCATTGACCCACCAGCTCTCCGCCAGCGGCTGTCAGCCTGCATTTTTCAGCCTTTGTTGACACAGATGAACAATCGCAGTAGATTACTCAGTGGCTCCCTTCTCCACTTCCTAATCCATTTGCATGATAGCATCTATTTGCCAGGCAAGAGGGAGCTCTGTGTGGATTTCAGACATAGAGAACATTTCTGTGTATTTACTGTATTATTAGCTGGGGGTTTATTCTAGTAGGAAAACATTGCATGAAAGGCCATGGCTGCAGGAATGTGATGAAGGAAAATGTTAACTAAAATATTAACTTGTCCACCCGCCTCAGCCTCACTGAATATGAATTCTTTCAGTGCCTAATTGCAGTGTGATGGAAGTATATATGATTCTTGACACCTAAATGTGCTTTCTGCCTCTCCCACAGGTGTTATCGGTGCAGATGTGTGATGTGGTGAACGAGATCGAGCTGGAGAAAGAGCGCTGTGAGAATAGCACCTTTGGGAACGTCACTTCAGGTCATTCATGAAAACATATTTTCCTCTCTCTGAATGTTTAGGGTGTGCAGGAGGCTATTCACAGGAAATGGGAAACAGTGTGAGTAAATAAATAAGGTAATACAGTGTGGGAGCCCATAGATAAAGCACTATTATAGCAGGCAGAAATACAGGCCAGAGTTTTTGCAGAGACATAGTTGAATTATTCTGACTTTTCCTCAGACAACTCTTTCAATCATGTCTCAGTTCAAGGTAAAGTAACCATATTGTGGTCAGAGTTGTAGGATGGTAACAGCCTCAAAAATGCAATTAATCCACACATTTGAAAATCAACCAAAATGTGGTGGTGGTGTGTTTGGCCTTTTTATTTTCCCCACCGTTTAGGTCAGATTACCTCAAGTCTGACCCCGTCAGCCGCTCTGTAGCAGAGGTTAAATTTACAAACCAGGAGACTCCAGTTTTAACTCCCCAGAACAGCACTGGGAGTTTTTATTTGCATTGCTGACAACATTTATACTATTACTTATTATTATTATTATTATTATTATTATTATTATTATTATTATAGCCTATGAATGTAGGCCATACACAAGTTTGATATCGACACAGGTGTTTTCACTTTTCGTGCCTAATAAGACCTCTTCTCAGGACTGTGTGCTTGATTGACATCTCCCAACTCTTTTGTTAGTTTTGTTGCACCTTAGGGTAGGATTGTCCCACTTTAGGGTGGGACAAATTACACCTTCACCATTTTTATCACTAGACGGATTTGGAGTGACCTCTGTCATGTCCAAAATCACTCCCTTGTTGGCTCATACACCCATGGAAATACTTAATGATAACATGACACAATGAAGTGAGAGCTGAACACCCTCGGGCTCACCCCCTATGTCTGTGGGAGTAAGTAAATAAATAATGTATATACAGAGTCTGACCTCTGAATGAAGAGTATGCGATATAATATGAATATGGAGCTCGGTTGAAAAATACGTCCATGCCCTTCCTCCTTCCAATGACTTTACGAACACAGTGAAAAACTGTGCTATCTTCATTTGGTCTCATTTTAATAAAAAAATCACTGCACATGCTGTACATACTGCATTGTGCATTGAGTTAATATATATGAACTGCGTGCGTGGAAACAGCTTTGCTCCTTATCTCTGCAATGACTCTCATTTCTCTACTTTCATATCTTGCTTCCTCAACAGGAAGTTAGTGGAAGCTGCTCTCACAGGCCACATCCCTAATAAATGAATTGTATTGCAGTGTGTGCATTTGTGTGAAACCATACGTTCACACCCTATGGTTATGCAACATATTATAGAGATTGTCCAATGGTTCCAAGATGCATCTCCCGGATGCACTGGGATGCATCATCAGTGATGTTCCTGGGATCATGGGGAGTTTTGGGTCTTTCAACATGAGACCCCTTCGCCCAGGTGACCCAACCAGGGTTAATCAAGTCTTGGCTTGCATCTTAGCAGCAACAAGCCACGGGCCTGTCCTCTTTATCCAAAGCCACTTGCTCTGGTGATTCCAAGCCCAGTTAGAGCTTTGCAGAGTGAGCGCCCTGCAAACCCCCTTTAGCCCACTTCAATCGGCTCACAGAGAGCCCACCAGCCTGGGCTTCTGCACCGCTCCACCAGCTCCTGGTATTTGGCATGCTTCCTCTTGTGAGCCTCCTCCATGTGTTCTTCCCAGGACACTGTCAGTTCCCACATGATCACCTGCCTGGTGGAATCTGAGAAGATGATCATGTCTGGGCGAAGTGTTGCCTTGAGCACCTGGTCATGCGCCAGCGGTAGCGATGTCAGAGGAGACAAAACAACCAGTGATAGTGGTGGTGCAGGTTTCTCTTTTTAGCCACATGCTAGTAGAATCCAAAGGAAGCAAGATTGAGAATTAAGAGGACTCAAAGCTTAAACGAAATAAGATTAAAGAGTTAAAAAGTTTTCTGAGCTATTGCAATTACCCTTTCAAAAATAATTGGATAGATGGAAATACACAACAGCTACAAAAAAGAAGTAGTTTCTGAAAGTGTAGTCTATTTTGGAGATACGAGGACAAAGACCACAAGGGAGTTGACTACCTGATTGTGTATTGATTGTTCAATACATCAATCAATACAATACATTTTTTCATATCTTTCCAACCAGCCACCACAGATGTGAATGACTAAATGTCTTCAAATTGGATTTAAAGAGATTTTTGTTTGTGTTCCTATGTGTATCTTACTTGTGATAAAATGTTTGCAGCATTTAAAGAATACGATTTTATTTGATAAAATCGAAAGAATGAAGATGGATAAAGTCAGAATGTTGTACCGATGATACCACCATATCTATAATAATCTATCTCTGAATTAAAACTGAAAAATACTGCTGCTAAAATCATTTCTGTTTACATTGGTCTTTTATTAGAATTGCACCTTGCAGTCACTGCACAGCATTGATTGTGTCAGGGGTGTCATGTTAAGCACATGATTTAATTTCGCCATTGTGGCATGTGTGTGTGCGCGTGTCACTATATAAGTGATGCCCTGTTAATGGTATTGTCTCCTCCTGGCAGGTTGCCAAGGCATGTGGGATATCATCGCCTGTTGGCCTTCAGCCAGCATCGGAGAGGTGGTTACAATAACCTGCCCCACTTACTTCAGTTACTTCAGTGACCAGCACAAAGGTAAACACATCTTCCTTCAGTTAATTTAAATACAACATGCATAAAATATATATTTTTTGGTTATATGTTTAGTTTCCATTTCATGTTCATCCTCAAAACTGTAATTTCTATCATCATTTATTTATCAAAAGTGGATAAATGTGCTAGTAAAATCATTTCAAACTTACATTTTTAGCTTGAGAACAAGAAAATTACAATGTTCTTTAAAAATAATTAAAAATAATTGGAGTATTTACATAATTTAGTCATGCTGTATCAGTGGAATAATTTATCTGAGGGCAACAAAAAGCCTACAGGTGTTCAAACAGGACTTTGTGCTGTCATTTTGACATTAGATCAGGGCTGGCTAACACATTTATATATTTTCATTTATTCACATTTTCTCCATCTTTGAGCATTTTGATATTTAAGTGTATTTGCATACAGACAAGCCTTTGGGTAGATATTGAAGATGAAATGTGTTGCTTGCATGCAAATGGCCATTTAAAGTCATCAAACTGGTGGTTTTCCCATCATCTCCTGAGGACATCGGAAAATTATTCAAAACCCTGCAGAAAGCCCAAGGCAAACAACTCGCAGGAAACTGGATATTGATTCACGAGACTCATAAAGAGCATCGTTACATCGTTATTTACAAGACTGATCTGCAAAATGTCAGAACTTTTTAAATTTGTGTAATTTTCCTATCATTTTGAAAAGCAAGAGGAATAGACTGCCCTCCTACTCTTCTCTACCAGCTCTGGAAAAAAACTTTATCCACACTAGTGCTGACCCTGTGAACTAGCTGTTTCATATAGATATTTGGGGTTCTCCAGGTACCTCAAAACCAGGATAAGAGTTAATCCAGGTTACTGTAAACAGTACGTGGCCCTTACATGAGCTAAATGAAAGACCAGATTTAAAAAGCGCATGTAAACTCAGTCACAGATTACAGCCAGGGTCTAAGAAAACAAGGAGGGATCCAGCTCATCCTTTAACCTTTATTTTGGAACAAGTACAGACAAAGAGTTGGGAGGGAGAGAGGTGATGCACTAACCTAAGATAAGAAAGAGAAACATCCCCAAATGTTTGTGTTTTCTTGAATCACCTTTTGTCTCTCTCTACCAGGAGCCTCTTCAGCTCTCTGTTACTTCATTAACAGGGTTTAATTTTCTTCCTGAGCCATTACCAAGAATAATCATCTTAATGTTCCTATTCAACATGTCTTTTTACAATCTTGTCTTGCTTGTCCGATTCTGAGCCCCTTTTTTGGATGCATTTCTTCCATTTGCTTCCCTTTCTTTCAAAACCTTGTGTCCTTGTCACAGGGACTTATTTTCTTGTTTAGCGTAACTCAACAGCCTCCATTCTCGACTCTGTAGTGAATGAAAGAAATTCCAGTGATATATGCTTGGTGTTCAAGTGTTGTATAAGTATAAGTTGTGAGAACACGGTTGCTAGGTTACTGATAAATGGACATTGCCTTGTTTCCTTCTTATAAATGGTGAATGATTTCTTTCATCTGCATTTCAATAGAATATTAGGGATGAGAAGGGGGCAGACAATACAAGTAATCATTAAGAACTTTTTAAAGTAATTTCCATGGGCTCCAACATTTTTAAACCCATCGTCACCACTTGTTAACTGAATAACACATTAGTGCATCATTCAAATTAATTATGAACTGGGTAAACATGACCACATGTGAAGGCACTCTTTAACCTTTTTAAAAAAAAAAAGTAGAATTAAGATCCCTCAATTTCCAGCAAATTCACATCTCCACATCTAAATAAATTCTTATTTCTGTTATTTTCCAACTGCTGTCCTTCTCAGACCCAACACCATGTTTTGGAAAATTGTTGTTGTTGTGAAAAGTGTCCTGCTGAAAGTGACTAATGACTTGGTGAACTGAGTCAGACTGTCGGCCTTGTGCTGCTTTCAAATGGAACTGGAAGTTGAGTATGTGATATGATTGGCATTGAAGTGGTTAGAGTCATGAGAACACTGTTGCCAGGTGAATGCCAGCAAAAAAGGATCTTCCCTTGTTTCCTTTTTGAGAATGCATTCTTTCACGTTGCATTTGAATGCAACCCCAACTTCCCTGGGATCTGACAAATGGCAGCATATGTTAAAACTGGTTACAACCGACTCTCAACATGGATGCCACCACTTAAAGGCACCATTAAGCAAGATCGGTCATGATTTTTTCATCCCTCCCTGGCTGGACTCTCTAGTGGGGT
This sequence comes from Siniperca chuatsi, assembly GCF_020085105.1. Classification (NCBI taxonomy): domain Eukaryota; kingdom Metazoa; phylum Chordata; class Actinopteri; order Centrarchiformes; family Sinipercidae; genus Siniperca; species Siniperca chuatsi. The sequence continues at coordinate 15,877,601 of NC_058060.1, forward strand.
CCCATCCTCATTTGTATCCTCTTCTCTATCTTCTGTATATGCTTCCACAGGGTCAAATCATCCTGAGCAGCAAGATCTTGTTCCACATGTTAAGCAGATACACAACTCCTCTGCCTCTAAAAGATTAGGAACAAAACAGCTTGAACAAGGGCTGTATTAAGGACATCAGATGTTTGATGGTACAGCCATTCATTTAGCAGGATGAGAGGAAAAGTGTCGTGTTTGGTTGATGAGCAGCTGCCCACTAAAAGAAAAAGTCCAAAGCTCACTTTCTTGCCAAGAGATAGATTAGAAGATTGATATCAATCCTGTGTCTTTATGATAAATATGAGGCTATAGCCAGTGGAGACTCCAGGATGTTACTGGTCCCAACCAAGAAATAGTCCGGCACATATTCCCCCATAAAACACTTTGGGTTTTGTATGGATTAAACAAACGAGATACAATGTATTAATTAATTAGCTTTAGAGGTGCTCGTAGGCGGATTTTGTTACCTTCTTCAGGGCCAGCTGGCTGTTTCCCCCTGTTTACAGTCTCTATACTAAGATAAGCTAACCAGCTGCCGGCTGTAGCTTCATGTTTAGTGAATAGTCTTAAGAGTGGTTTTGATCTTCTCATCTAACTCTCTGCAAGAAAGCAAATACGCATATTTCCCAAAATGTCAAACTTTTCCTTTAAGTGTTATGTCAAACACTGATGAAATTAAATTAAATTAATCCATGTTTAAGTTTGACAAACAGTTCAATGGTGTCATTGTTTGTTTCAACGTCAGTCATTCCAATCATCGTTGGAATAATTTCCACGGTCAAGTCCTGATTGTTGTTCACAGATTTAGCAAAAGGTAAAGGTCTTCATTCTCTCCTGAATTATATTGTTGTAATATTCTATTCTATACAACCTTTTGGCTGCTACGCTCCATCTTGTCTCAACTTTAGTTTTGAACTGTCTGGTTATTTATTTAAGTTTTCTGTTGGTAGTGTGGTAGTCAGCCACCTTATCCTCCCCAGCTCTGTTTTCTGTTGTTCTCTCCTACCCTGGTGTGTCTTGTATGTCCCAGACTCATCTCTGGATGTGTGTATGTCTCCTGGTCTGGCCCCGTGGGTTCCCGCCAGACAGGTGACCGCTGCTTCAGTCTCCATGCCAGAACCATCGCTACGTCCCTGGAGTTATCAAATATGATGCCGAAGGCTTCGCTCCGAAGAATTACGCTCCTTCCCACTATTCCTGCTGACATTTTGATAAAGTGTGAATTGGTTGTAAAGACTGCTAGTGTGTTCTAAGATCGTACAATACGACAGGATGATCTGGCCAACATGAACCCAGCAGACAACAACCCGGAAGTAGCACCCTACCATCAAGCGCTAACTAACCAAAGGATTCTTCTAGGTCAGCATGAACAACTTATCCGGGCTCTGACAGACAGCAATCAGGCCATGGTTACCCAGATCACGCAACTGACCCAGCACGTTTCCAGACTCACCACCCAGCTCTTGACTCCGGCTCCGGTGACGTCACCACTGCCAGCCACGCCGGCGCCTGTCATCTCCACCACTCTGGGACTCCTTTGCATCGGACCCGAACCCCTTCTCCGGAGAAGTGACCGGTTGCCGGGTTTTTTTGCTGCAGTGCTCCTTGGTCTTCTGCCAGCGTCCAGTCACATTCTCCTCTGATCAGTCCAAGATTAATTACATCGTTGGACTACTACGGGGGAGAGCGTTAGCTTGGGGAACTCCCTTGGTTGTAAAGACTGCTAGTGTACAATATGACAGGTAGTACTATTCTGATGTTCCACATTATAGTGAGACTTTGTGCAGCACTTTGATCACTTTACGTTTTTTATGTTTTCATAGTTTAATGAGGCTGAATCTATAGTCTGAGGTCATCACAGCCATGAATATAAAGTTGTTGGGTTTTTTTTTTACTGTAAACTTGACTTGAATTAAATATTAATTTAAATTAAACACACATCACAGCAGGGGCATACTGTGGGGCAGAACAGCATGAACACCATTTTGGATGTTTTCTGTGATGCTGCCTGACCCAAACCTCTCCTTCAGAATTCAGATCCTTTTTTTCCTCCTCTTAGAGTCATTTCCAGATCTCTGCTGATGAATATCCATTCCTTCTTTTCAACACCTCTGAGCTATATTCCTCCATCTTTTTACCTGTTCCTCTTGTGCCTCTGCGTTTATGACCCAGTGAGTCAATGCTCATTCTTGCCCCCTGACTGAGAGATGTGAGGCTCATGGGGCTTTTACTGTTAAGTAACCACTATTTTATAGATCACAGTGAAATATATACTGTACATACCATATTGGCCCTACAACTAAGATGACTATGATACTAACTTGGGCAGTAGTCTTGCAGTCGAAATGGATTTCAGCAGTTTTTCACAGATAAAAGGGCACATTTGCAGAAAGCCCCACATTTGTTTCAGGCTCTTCAATGTAAATGTATAATTCCCCTCTTTGTGTCCAGACTTTTCTACTGTACATCTATGTGTTAACATCTGCTGGTTCTCACATTTATTTCAAGACTGCATTTTTTTTCCACCTCAACATACAATGAAATGGTTCATTAATCCTCAATTGCTCCCTACCACCTTTGTCGCTCCTTCACAAGAGCAACTGTTATTGTTTTTCCCTGAATCTTGGTCATTACTATTTCGATTTTTCTCCTAGTTTCACTTTGATCTTACAGTGAAAACGATGAATACATACTATAAACACATACATACATACCATAAATTTGCTGTAATCACCTTTTTATTTGGTCAGTTTAAACTCTGATTTAGCCTGCCTCCCTGTCAAACTCTAAAAGTAACAGTTTGACATTTTTGGGAAATAATGCTTATTCACTTTCTTGTTAGATGAGAAGATCGATACCAGTGTTACGTCTATCTGTTAAATATGAGGCTATAGCACAAAGCCTGAAACAGGGGGAAACAGCTAGCCTATCTTTGTCCAAAGGTAACAAAATCTTCCTACCAGCACCTCTAAATCTCACTAATTAACACGTTACATTTTGTTTGTTTTATCCGTACGAAAACCGAAGTGAAAAAACAACAAGTTGTGGTTATACCTGTGGCTTTAGAGGTGCTTGTAGGCAGATTTGGTTACCTTTGAACAGAGCCAGGCTAGCTGTTTCCCTTTGTTTCCAGTCCTTATGCTAAGCTAAGCTAAGCTAACAGGTTTCATATTTAACAGACAGTGAGAGTGGAATTGATTTTCTCATCTAACTCTCTGCAACAATAAGTTTGTTTTATGTTTCCTTTACATTTCTTTTCAATGATGATTAGGTGTAAATCTAGATGAACTTGTAATTTAGTCTCTAATTACTGCCGCTGTTTCGATGACTTTTCATACTCTGATCATTTGTCACAAAGTTTCCAAAGTTTTTCATAAAGTCTGTTTAAAACCAAAACCTGAAATGCTGCTGCTACATACCCTTGCATATTCTGTGGGTGTGAAAAAAGCCAATCCATCACCTCTTGAAAAGCCAGTAAAATTTGAAATATGGTCTATCTCCACTGAGTCATTTGTCCATGCTAACGTGTGAACTTTTTTCCCCGTCTGGGAGTGTTCCTGCACTCATGCAGGCATTAGCACCTTGGAGAGTCAAACAGCAAATTAGAGACACAGCGAAATGTGACACTTCAAAGTTGGAGGATGCACTTTAAACCCCACATGTATTGATGGCAGCATAGAGGTTGAATTTAAAGCTGATGTCAAAAATATGAAAAATCTAGTAAGCTAGCTTTGAATGGACTTGTCAGGTGAAAATAAACCACAGACATTTTTTAAGAGCAGAATAATTGTTGAATATCTCTTAGAATATGTTAAAAATGGCCTCAATAAATGTCTTTTTGAGTTTCTAATGAGCAGCACTTAACAATTTTCCATTTCTCTCTTAAATATTTTGTATTATTTCTTGTTGCATGCTCAATTTCACCCTGATTATCAAGGTTTGAGTTTGCAGTAGACTGAACTGTAATAGTGGTTTGCATTAGACATATATCAGTATCAGTAAGGTAATTTGTAGAGCAGATCAGAGACACATTCTCATTTACCATTCTAATATTCATTGTTGGTATATCTCAGTATAATAAGCAATTTGGGCTTTAATAAGAACAAGTTCTTTGTGAGGTGGAGACATATTTTCATGTAACTGGGAGCCATGAGAGCTCCAAAACATTGTGCTGGACATAGAAGCAAACAGTGTTTTCTGTTATTGAAGTAATTTGTAGTCTGACTCCTTTTGCCCCGAGAATGAATACACAAATTAGTATTCATAGTCTTGAGACCTGTGTTTCCCACAGAGGCAGAACTGAATGACAGATGACAAATGCTTAGTTTGTTGCATATCATAAACTAAAATTGTGTCTGGAAAGTGGAACAACTCATGACAGTTTGTTTATTTTGCATGTTTGGTGTGATTTTGGGTTCTGACAGTAAAGCAACATGTTTAAATTTGCATTTATAGTGCAACTTCTGATTACCAATGGACACTGGTCAGTAGAATCTAAGCAAATATACGTTTTCACCGGATCCTGGACATTATCCATAATTTTCTTGCCAAATTATTCAAAACATTTAAAATTACAAGCAGATCTTTACTGAATTTACCTGCCTTTCACATAACCAATTGTGGTTTAAGCATATAACGCTGTTGTATTAATCTTTTATGCGACACTAAATCAGCTTGGCGGAGTTGACAAAATGAATTAGGCACAAAATTGTGTCCTCACACAAACATTAATCATATGCATTTCCTTAAATTTCAGCTCTACTTTCAGTAAGTTTTTGATTTGATGTAATTCAATGTCCAGACCTGTTCCTCTTTAACGTACACGCCATATTGTCACCACACAGGGAGTTTTAGGTAATATCTTACTTCTGAAAAATATAATCTGGTGAAGGTTCTGAAGGCTTGGTCCAGATGGCCGGGATTTTCAAAGCTGTCACAGGAGAATCCAACTTTTATAGTTACACAACTTTTAAACTTTTAAACTTTTAAAACCATCCATCCATCCATCCATCCATCCATCCATCCATCCATCCATCTTCTTCCGCTTATCCGGGGCCGGGTCGCGGGGGCAGCAGTCTAAGCAGGGACTCCCAGACTTCCTTCGCCCCAGACACTTCCTCCAGCTCCTCCGGGGGGATCCCGAGGCGTTCCCAGGCCAGCCGAGAGACATAGTCCCTCCAGCGTGTCCTGGGTCTTCCCCGGGCCGCCCCCGGTGGGACATGCCCAGAACACCTCCCGAGGGAGGCGCCCAGGAGGCATCCGGATCAGATGCCCTAGCCACCTCAGCTGGCTCCTCTCGACGTGGAGGAGCAGCGGCTCTACTCCGAGCTCCCCCCGTGTGACTGAGCTCCTCACCCTATCTCTAAGGGAGCGCCCAGCCACTCGACGGAGGAAGCCCATTTCGGCCGCTTGTATCCGCGATCTTGTCCTTTCGGTCACTACCCAAAGCTCATGACCATAGGTGAGGGCAGGAGCGTAGATTGACCGGTAAATCGAGAGCTTTGTCTTTCGACTCAGCTCCTTCTTTACCACAACGGTCCGATACAGCGCCCGCATCACTGCAGACGCTGCACCGATCCGCCTGTCAATCTCACGCTCCATCCGTCCCTCACTCGTGAACAAGACCCCGAGATACTTAAACTCCTCCACTTGAGGCAAGGACTCCCCACCCACGCGAAGAGAGCAAACCACCTTTTTCCGGTCAAGAACCATGGCCTCAGATTTGGAAGAGCTGATTCTCATCCCAGCTGCTTCGCACTCGGCTGCAAACCGTCCCAGTGCATGCTGCAGGTCCCGGTTTGAAGAAGCCATCAGAACAACATCATCTGCAAACAGCAGAGATGAGATCCTGTGGTTCCCAAACCGGACACCCTCCCGCCCCTGACTGCGCCTAGAAATTCTGTCCATATAAATTATGAACAGAACCGGTGACAAAGGGCAGCCCTGGCGGAGTCCAACATGCACCGGGAACAGGTCTGACTTACTGCCGGCAATGCGAACACAGCTCCTGCTCGGTTATACAGGGACCGGACAGCCCTTAGCAAAGGGCCCCGGACCCCATACTCCCAGAGCACTCCCCACAAAGCGCCCGGGGCACACGGTCGAATGCCTTCTCCAGATCCACAAAGCACATGTGGACTGGTTGGGCAAACTCCCATGAACCCTCGAGCACCCGATGGAGAGTATAGAGCTGGTCCAGTGTTCCACGACCGGGACGAAAACCACTCTGCTCCTCCTGAATCCGAGGTTCGACTATCGGACTAATTCTCCTCTCCAGTACCCTGGAATAGACCTTACCGGGAGGCTGAGAAGTGTGATCCTCTGTGATTGGAACACACCCTCCGGTCCCCTTCTTATACAGAGGACCACCACCCCGGTCTGCCAGTCCAGAGGCACTGTCCCAGACCGCCACGCGATGTTGCAGAGACGTGTCAGCCAAGACAGTCCCACAACATCCAGAGACTTAAGATACTCAGGACGGATCTCATCCACCCCGAAGCCTTGCCACCAAGGAGCTTGCCAACAACCTCAGTGACTTCGGCCAGGGTAATGGATGAGTCCGCCTCCGGTCCCCAGCCTCCGCTTCCTCTTCGGAAGACGTGACAGCGGGATTGAGGAGATCCTCAAAGTATTCCTTCCACCGTCCGACAACATCCCCAGTCGAGGTCAACAGCTCTCCACCCGCACTGCACAAGGTGTTGGTGAAGCACTGCTTCCCCCTCCTGAGCCGTCGGACGGTTTGCCAGAATTTCTTTGAGGCCGACCGATAGTCCTCCTCCATGGCCTCTCGAACCTCTCCCAGTCCTGAGTTTTTGCCTCTGCGACCGCACGGGCTGCAGCACGCGCTTAGCCTGCCGGTACCCGTCAGCTGCCTCGGGAGTCCCACGAGCCAACAAGGCCCGATAGGACTCCTTCTTCAGCCTGACGGCATCCCTTACTTCCGGCGCCCACCACCGGGTTCGGGATTGCCGCCGCGACAGGCACCAGAAACCTTGCGACCACAGCTACGAGCCGCCAGATCGACAATGGAGGTGGAAAACATGGTCCACTCGGACTCAATGTCCCCAACCTCCCGGGATCTGGGAGAAGCTCTCCCGGAGGTGTGAGTTGTAGACCCTGCTGACAGAGGGCTCCGCCAGACGTTCCCAGCAGACCCTCACGATACGCTTGGGCCTGCCAAGTCTGTCCGGCTTCCTCCCCGCCAGCGGATCCAACTCACCACCAGGTGGTGATCGGTTGACAGCTCCGCCCCTCTCTTCACCCGAGTGTCCAAGACACGCCGGCGGAGGTCAGATGATACGACAACAAAGTCGATCATCGACCTCCCGCCTAGGGTGTCCTGGTGCCACGTGCACTGATGGACACCCTTGTGCTTGAACATGGTGTTAGTTATGGACAAACTGTAACTAGCACAGAAGTCCAACAACTGAACACCGCTCGGGTTCAGATCAGGGGCCGTTCCTTCCGATTACCCCTCTCCAGGTGTCACTGTCGTTGCCCACGTGGGCGTTGAAGTCCCCAGTAGAACAACGGAGTCCCCGGGTGGTGCACTGTCTAGTACCCTCCCAGGGACTCCAAGAAGGCCTGGTACTCTGCACTGCTGTTCGGCCCGTGAGGCCGCCACAACAGTGAGAGACCTGTCCCCACCCGTAGGCGGAGGGACGCGACCCTCTCGTTCACTGGGGTAAACTCCAACACGTGACGGCTGAGCTGTGGGGCTATGAGCAGGCCCACACCAGCCCGCCGCCTCTCCCCGCCCGGCAACGCCAGAGAAATGGAGCGTCCAGCCCCTCTCGAGGAGACGGGTTCCAGAGCCCAGGCTGTGCGTGGAGGCGAGGCCGACTATATCTAGCCGGTAACGCTCAACCTCCCGCACAAGCTCAGGCTCCTTCCCCAGCGAAGTGACATTCCATGTCCCTAGAGCCAGTTTCTGTGTCCGAGATCTGGTCGCCGAAGCCCCTGCCTTCGACTGCCGCCCAGATCTCTCTGCACCGGCCCCCTACGGATCCTCCTGCGGGTGGTGGGTCCACGGGAGGACGGCCCCACGTCGTTCCTTCGGGCTGTGCCCGGCCGGGTGCGTGGGGAAAGGCCCGGCCACCAGGCGCTCGCCGTCGGGCACCCACCCCAGGCCTGGCTCCAGGGTGGGGCCCCGGTAGCGCCAATCCGGGCGACGTAACTGGCCTTGGTTTTAGATAATCCATAAGGGTCTTCTGAACCGCTCTTGGTCTGACCCGTCACCCTGGACCTGTTTGCCATGGGAGACCCTACCAGGGGCATAAAGCCCCAGACAACATAGCTCCCAGGGTCATTCGGGTACTCAAACCCCTCCACCACGTTAAGGTGGCGGTTCAAGGAGGGGCTTTTAAAACCAGTCGTCTTTTTATCAGACTAGGTGGTGTAGACGCCTACACCACCTAGTCTGACAAAAAGACGACTGGACTTCAAACAGAGGCAAATTAAATTTTGGAATGAAAATCTTCTACTCTTCTTCACTTTCATAGACACTGAAAGTACAAAATATCCATGACCTTTTCCTGATATTGAGTTGCAGCTCTTTTTGCACAACCCACATCTTCACATGAATGACTTTTCTATCTACAGCTCCTCCATTGTGATTGCTTGGGATCATGAGGAAAATCAATAAGGAGTAATAGCTTTTACCTTGATTCACCTGTGTTTTCTAAAAGGAAGTTTACACATTCAGTGTAGACACAAAACAATCAAAGGTGCAGTAAAACATAGCCATGATTTAACCAGTTAAAATCATCTTTCAGCCCAACAGTGAGTGTTGTGCTGTCTCAGGTACAAAGCCAATGCTAAAACACTTCCACACCCTCGCTTTTTTAACATGCCACAGCAGCATGGTTGTATTAAGTAGCCATGTAACCAGTTTACTGAATGCTTCTGTCCTGTGGGATCAGGGATTGGCCTGCTGTCCTGTCAATTAAGATCATCACAGCCACTGCTGCTCGGCTTGTTCCACACCACTGAGTCAGCCAGCCATCCACCCACTGATAAAACTCACACTCACACTCACACTCACACACACTCTCTCTCACACACACACACACAGTCTGTTTTTTTTTTTCCTGCTATTTCCTGTTTTATTTTCTCCCACCCTCTTGTGTCTGGTAGTTTTGCTTCCTGTATTTGATTGCTTTCATTGTTTTCACCTGTGTCAATTGGTTCCACCTGTGTCTCGTTGTCTCCCCTACCTGAGTGTATTTAGTCTATGTTCTTCCTTTGTTCTGTGTCGGATTGTCGTTGTACTTGTGTTAAGCTTCCTGACCCTAGTCTTCTGTGTTTTGGGTTTTTGCGCTGTTTCTTGTGGGCCTAGTTTATGGAATTTTGGTTTTTGCCAACTCCCTGTTGGACTTGTTTGCCTTTTTTTGACTGCTTACCTGGTTGTGACCATTATTGGCCAGTAACCTGAGTAAGCCTTGTTCTTTTCATTAAAAACTGTTTGAACTGGACCTGCGCTGTCTATGTATGGGTCCTCTCCTTGTTTCCTGGCTTGACACTTAAGCGTAATGCACACGGTGGAACTAAGTGAGAAAAATGGCAGCGGGTTGGATACACACCAATCAGTCGAGCTGTGACGTATTTTGAAATTGTCTCCCAAGGTGGATGCTCAAGTTTTTGTTTACTTGCTGTGACCTTGCCTCTCGTCAACTCTTTTTACAATCATAAATGTATTATTTTATAATAAATATTTTCTTCAAAACTCTTTGAGGTTTAACTGAAATGGTATAAATGTATTTATTCCAGGCTTAAAGTACAAATGTGTTTAACATGTTTCACTACTGATTTTAAAGGGCTAATCCAATACTTAAAATGTACATGGAATTTGAGAAACAATTTATTTTTATTTTTTTTTAAATGCTCTCAGCATAAGAATAATCAATTATTTCTGTGCCATTTTACAACCAAAGTGACTCTATTTTTTTATTTTTTATTTTTTTGCCAGTCCCATTTAGTCTTGGACTACTCAGCTAAGCAGACATCACTGCAATGAATCTTTCATTGTAAGAGCTGACTACGGCTGCTCGTCTAAGCAATTATACACTTTACATCTCTAATCATAGTATCAGTCTGCAGGTCTTTGTTACTCAACATTTATGTTGGAAGAAGCCTAAAAGCAATTCAACATATCTCCTACATACTTCTTAAATCTTTATACTTCTGTTTAATAACTTTATTAAAGACACAAAAAAGGTCCATAGTGCACTAAATGAAACAGACAATAGACAAAAAAAACAGTAAATACATAACAACACATATGCAGCTTCATAACAGACAGAAATCAGCAAACTGCACCCACATACAAACTGGAGCGCCAGTGGTTCCACAGTCTGCATGAAAACCTGACCGAGCTCAACTCAGGGTTAGCCAAGTCCAGAATAATGCCATTTCCTGAGACAGACACCCTGCACGTACTGTACATCTGTACATAAAATTTCATATTATGGCAGAGCAGGTAGGCACACCAACATTTCCAAACATTTGGCTTGCACCACACCATCATGGAAATTTAAAGCGACAAAGTCCGCAAAAGGACGGGGTTGAGGAGGAGCTTGTGTTGGATGGTGAAATGTCTCCACAACTATTTTCATGAAATTTGGTAGTTATTCATGTCACCCACAGGATGAATTGCAATCACTATTGTGATCCATTAACTTCTGCTCTAGTGCCATCATCAGGTCAAACTTGTTCAATACTTTGCTTTATGAGCAAATTCCTGCAAAACTAATTCCCATCAGCCTCAGCTGTACTTTGTGTTTAGTGCTAATTATCAAATATTAGCATGCTAACACTCTTATACTGAACATGGGAAACAATATACCTGCTAAACAGCAGCATGTTAGCATTGTCGTTGTGAGCATGCTGGCATTAGCATTTAGCTCAAAGCTCTGCTGTGCCTGAGTACAGCCTCACAGAGCCACTATGGCTGTAGACTCTTAGTCTAGTTTTATCCTTTTAGCATTACTGCTCAGGAAAAGATCAAGATATCCCAACACTCTAATCTTACAGAGCTGTAAAGGGTGAAGAAAATGGCTGGCAGGACAGTGCACTGCATGGTGAAAAGGAACACCTTGTGAAGGAAGAGCTTTTACAGTGTGCACATGTGCAAAACTAAAGCAGTTCCAATATTCTATCTGTGAAATGACTTTGAGTCCAGCTGAAGTCGCTCTGCTTTCAGGTGCTTTTCTGTCCTTCCCCTTTTTGTCATTCTGCAATGCAGCAATAAATCTGTTGAAAAGACTGGGAGCTTAACACCCAGACTACAAATGAGTCCATGGGCCTGAAAAATGACTTCACATCTACTTTAGTCAATGTTTTCACTCAGGATCTTCAGGAGGATTTAGCCCATGCCTTCTTCGAGTACAACTTCCAAAAATTCTTTGGTGACAGGAGAGGAATGTTGGTTTAATGAGACTGATGCTGGTTGTATGTGTGTGGAGCAAACTTACACAGCCATGAAAGTGTGGTTGGTTAATGGAGGAATGGATTGAGGATAAAATAATAGAGAAAATCAGAGGGAATTCATCCCAGCATGGTGCTCAACTACAGCCACAACAGCGATGCTAGAAAACGTGACATTTCAATGACATGACCTTTCCCTGCCTGAGCAGCATTTCTAGATACCAGCCTCCTGCTTCACATGCTTTCCTCCACATTGATGATTGTAATTGGCTATGTTTAAACGCACAGAGCGACTTGGCTGTTGGTTACATTGTCAATCCCATGAATAAACCAAATAACAGACACTTTCTGGTGCTCCTCTCACAGAGCCTGCAATTAAGTACAAAAAGTATGTCTTTGGCAGAGAAATAGAGTTATTTCTAATGCAGGGGAAAGAAATGATAACCTGGATGTTCTTACAGTAATGCTTTAGCAATAATATCTTTCTAGAATTTTTTATGACCAATTCTTTGGTTAAACATATCTAATAGTGTCATGTAGAGATGCCTTGACTACAGAGGCTCATGTAAGCAATCCACAAAAGAAGCAAAATAAAAAAAATGCTTTTTTATCAACATAAATAGGAATTTATGTTAATTAACATAATCTGGCAAGTAGCAAAATGTAAAATGTTCACTGACAACATTTTACAATTATATTCCACCAAAATATCTGATGTTGCAATCCAATGTCTGCTCGCATAGTGACCTCACTATGATTAAACTTTTTTATGGTTATGTTTAGGCACTAATGGCACTGGGTTAAGATTAGGGAAAGACCGTGGTCTTGGTTTTATACAGAAAAAGGCTGCCATGGCTTAAAGCATGAGCACACTCTAAAACCACGATTGCTAACCTTAACCAAAGTGCTTTTGTTGCCTAAACTTAACCACAGACAAGGATCAGGATGCAAACCCCCGGTCTCTGGTGTCAAAGTCCTGCACTTTGTATGGCCACCATCCACCCTGACTGCCTCTGAAGTGCTTCATTCACTCTTCACTACTTATACTACTACATACGCTTCTCATCACAATCTAATTGGGAAAACAAATTAGTACTATGTAAACGTAATTTCTACTGTACGAAACAGTGTTGTTTTAACCAGGTTTACACAACACTAATTTACTAGAGTCATGAAATTTAAAACATCATGACCTGGGCATGTTAATATATCCCCATATGACATGCACACGATTCCTTGGGATCAGAATGTCCCCAAGAGCCAAGAGCCTTTCTGCAGGCACAGATAATGCACGAGGCAATAATGGCTCACATTAGTGGGAGAGAGTCATACAGCAGTTTGTGGAGTTTGAGGTTTTCTAGTTTTGTGCAGTGACCAAACAAGCCAGCATATGAGGTCACTGACAATATCACTGTATGTCTCACAGCAGTACCAATTTTAAAGTAACCTGGTGACCAGATAAAAGAAATCAACTGCTTGGGTGGCTTTGACCTCTTTATGTCTTCTCCTTCTCCAGGTAACCTCTCCAAAACCTGCACAGCAGACGGCTGGACTGAGATGCATCCTTTTGACATCGCCGTAAACTGTGGATACAATCTTAACAGCACTAGTGATGATGTGAGTAAACCACCGCATTCTATAAGAGGCAGCAGAACAGATACCCAATGGTCACATTGTGAATGAACTCAGCAGCACAGTGCTAAACCATCTTGAGAGCCAGTGGGCAGGAAGAATTCAATTAGAACATCTTTTCTTTTCCCTGTGGGTGGGTGCTATCGGACCTATGAGGAAAATAGCTGCATTGATTGTTGCTTTCACAACTCCAGTGTTTGACTCATATTTGTTCTATGCCTTCATTCAATCTGTTTTTGTGTGTTTTTCTTAATTGCCTCAAGTTACGTGGTTATTTCCAAGTAACACAAATTAATGTACAGCATAACACACTAAAACTGCATGTATGTCCATGTTAGGGCTTTGAAAAGTACTGTAATTTAAATTATTGTTATACTTTTGGTGGAATAAAACATCATCAGAAATACCAGGAAGAAATCAAATGAGGGAAACTCAAGAAATTTGCTTTGCTCCTGCTGAGTTTTATTAAAGGAATTTATTGTAGAAAATTATCTATATTGCTGAGAGTTAGATGAGAAGATCGATACCACTCTTATGTGTGTGCGTTAAGTATGGAGCTGGAGCTAGCTGGTGATTAGCTTAGCCTAGCTTAGCACAAAGACTGGAAGCAGGGGGAAAACAGCTAGCCTGGCTTTGTCCAAAGCTCAAAAGTATGTTTACCAGCAACTCTAAAGATCACAAATTAACACATTGTTTCTTAGATTATTTAATCTGTACAGAGACAGAAATGGAAAATGGAAATTTGCAGTTTTAGTGGGAGTTTTGAAGTGAAACATCTGTGCAGACACATTTTCATTTTTACATTCTGTTTGTGTTAATCAAATTAATTACTCAAATGATTAACGACATGTTAATTAGTGAGTTTAAGAGTTTTTTTTTTTTAACTTTGGAGACATCACCTTTATCACCTTTTAAGTTGATAATTTAATTTTTAAGTTGTGAACTTGTGAGCAAGCAGTTATCTATTTACACATCCGGCAGATACAGAGCAACATTAGCATTCATTTGGAGTCGTGTTTCTGGCCCACCCTGTGGATGTAAGTCCAATATTCACTCTCCTTTTAGCTCTGGTTTGCACCAGGGGTTTTTAAAGTCTGACACTGTTAGCCCCCCCACAGAAAAAACTGACACAACTGCCCCCCTAAGAACCAATGTCTACTCTAATGTAAAAAAAAAATATATTGATAGTGCAACACGTAGAAAGTTAATGGATTTTGTCACACCTATTATTATTCTTTGTCTTACTTTGATTTAGGGGATAATCATGCTCCAAGTTCCCATAATACTTTGGGGGATTAAAACAGGAAGTATAATGTTGCCATGGAGACAGTTAGCTAGCTGTGGGCTACAACATTTTTTTTTAGCCTATGTGTCATTACATTTAGGCAAATTGGCACCATTAAAAGTATGCCATATTAGCTATTAGCAGTTCCTGTTTGCAGTGCACACATGGATGTACACCTGATGATACTCAGGCTAGTTCTGGAGTTATAAGGAGCGTCTTGATATGATTTGGATATATTTGTGATAATGATATCCTCAGAAAGTGGAAGTTACATTGACTCTAAAAATATGTGTAGCATGTTTGTGTGTTCAGATTTTACTGAGTTATGACTTAGAGAAGGAGTATGAATTTTGATGCAAACACAGTTTGAAAACCTCTGCTCCACACCAACTCCTCATTGGAAATATCAGGCTCTTTAACTGCTACAGTAAATGCTCCACCATGTTCACCAGTTAGTCGCTAAGTTTTGTCTGTCTGGGCTGAAAGACTGTGGAGAACTGCAGAATCTGGTGATAATTATCGGTTGGTTGGTACTGCGAGCGACTCATTTCACATTGCACATATTTTACTCCAGTGTTATTATAAAAAATATTGATTATAGCCACTTAAACCCATAGACAAGAGAATGGCATTGAACTCTCAGCAAGAAAGCCAATAAGCAAATTTCAAAAATGTTTAACTATTCCTCTAAGCTCTTATATATAGATTTCCCAAAGATTTCCTATTGAAAGTATTCTGACTATTTGAAAGTGAATATACCAGTAAGTCAACATCCTTCATTGTTTGCTGAAGTAGGCACATGTCTTTGAAGCACAAAACACTTGATTTCATTGACAAGACTGGGTCAGTTAGTAACTCCTGCCTCTATTATCAGGCATTATGAGTCATTAGAGGTTATTCATGTTGCCTTCAGGGTAAGGAAGAGAATAAATACATCATATGTTGGTCTTAGATAGCTAATCTTGTCTGTGTTGATGAAGCAAGAGCAGGGTGAAGGGTGGATGTGTTCTGCAGGGTGGTAAAAGCTTTCTTAGTGGACGCTCTGCTCTTTGAGTCACAGAGGCGGCCTCATTAGTATGCCACATAGGAAGTCAGGAGGGACCCAGCTGGTGAAGTACTCTAAAAGGAATTCGATGTCCGTCTTTTTGTGCATACTTGATACCACCTTGTGCCACAGGATGCAGAGCTCTTAATCTCATCTTCATCAAGCACAAAACAAACAGTGCCATGGCAGCAACATTGTGAAGCTACTCTGAAAGGCTTCATGTGCTGAAGCCAGTAAAATCCAGTAAAATCCAGTATGCTATTATAGTATATTAGACGACAGCAACCGTTAGCTTGGAGTACAGCAGTAGATCCAGTTGTATTGGTTCTTATTAGGGGAAAGACACAAGATTGTGGTACATTAATTACAATTCATAGAGATTAAGAAAGAAGAGGTGCTGTCCTTAGCTCTGATGTTGTTCTCGAGCCTTTTTTGCTTGTGATTCCTACTTTAATATAAGACCGTGTTCACTTGTGACCCCTCGTCACAGGGTGCATGTTTGTGAGTTGGGAGCAGTACATTGTTTCTTTTGAATCATTTTTAGAGGCCATTAAAATACAGTTTTACACTGTAAGAAAAAAGATTAGAGAAAAGTCTGAAAAATAATCATAATTTTGTGTGTCTTGCCTCAACGTCCGCTTCAATCGAAAGCTCTAGTAGTTGTTCTGGAGCATTCGATCATATCTCATAGTTTTCATCTGCACGTGCTCAGTTTCATTCTTTTCTGAGCCCTTAAGAAAAGCTGAGGTTCAAAGTTAGTTCTTGACCTCGCCAAATAGCAGTTGACAAAACAACCTCTCCTCAAGGTCCACTCAGTGGCTGTTCTGAAGCTTTTGATAACATCACATGATCTTCAGTATAAGGTGTAGTTTTGTCATGTTTTATTGTTTTTTTTTTTCTTGTTTGCTACCCTGTTACATAATCATGTCACGACCACTTAGATTAATCTCGTTATCCTTGGTAGGGTCAGTAGTAAAAGTATTATCAGTAAAATGTACTTAAAGTGAAAGTACTCATTCTGCAGAGCAATCTCCCCTCTGACTTATCATTGCTGTATACAGTATATTACATTAATAGATTGTTAATACTGATGCATCAATGTGTAAGTAGCATTTTACTGAGAAAATTCCATTTGGTAGTTTAATATGTAAAAATGAATTTTATTTTACAACCCCATCGTGTGTTTTTTTAATGTAGAATCCTTATATGCAAAGTATCTACAGTAGTATTTATAGCTGTCAAATAAATGTAGTGGGGTAAAAAGTGTGCCTCTGAAATGTAGTGAAGTACAAGTATTAAGTAGTATAGCATGGAAACAGTCGTGTAAAGTACAGATACCTTAAAATTGTAGGTAAGTACAGTACTTGAATATATGTACTGACCCTCAAGTTGGGAACCACCGCTTTAGATAACAGTACAGGACTTCTTAAAACTAATAATAGAAGCAAATAATTTTATTTCAAATAGTTAAACACAAAGTATGTAATTTCTGCCACTAGGGGTCTCTCACATCAAAACATTAACAAAAGACGTAGTTTGATGATGTTGTGAAGTACCGTGGGATCATGGGAGTTGTTGCCTTCACCACCATTGCCTTCACTGCAGTCAGCTTCTCCCGGTTAGGATTCCTTTGGTGTTCATCGTTTCAGTAGGTTTTTACTGTGAGCCAAATCATCCGCAGAGGTCTCCTCCTCTCCAAAACAAACAAACCAGGTGAATAAAACCGGTAAAAACACAGAATAAAGCAGTTTCACATTAAAAATCAGTGTTTGCTCAGCTTGTTTCTCTGATTGCCAGATCTCCGATGACTAAAATTCTTAATCTAGTTAAAATATATAGTTAAAAAGGACCAAGATCTAAAAAGTGTATCGGAAAATGTGCCATTGACAGGCAACCAAATGTAACGCACCGTTACCTTGTTTAAAATTACGGATTTATCTAGGTTTGAAAATTGTTGGAAACATTTGGGATAATGTAAGTACACAACTCAACAAAATATATAACATAGGTCTAGTAGTTTTTAGACATTTTAACGTTACCTTTAAATGTATATTACATCTGTTATATACTTTGCAGCTTCTCATCAGTTTATGCACTGAGGGATCAGAGTGAAAGTCTTATGCAAATAAACTTTATACATTTCACAGTGTGTAAATACAAACTCAACAATATTTCGTGTCAGTTTCCTTCACTGTGACTTGTATTGATGTTGTTTTTTCTTCAGGGCAAGTTTTTCTGGCAAGTGAAGATTGGCTACACCATTGGCCACAGTGTGTCCCTCATATCTCTTACCACAGCTATTGTGATCCTCTGCATCTTCAGGTACATAGAAATACAGTAACACACACTCACCACATGATTGTTCATTTGAATGTTTCTAACAGAGCTCAGCTGTTTTCTTCATCCAAAACCATCACCATTCTCAACTTATGTAGAGAAAGTTTGAAAAAGACCAAATAAATCTATGTTTTTACTCCTGAATTTGCGCTATTGACATTTCTGATAATTCCTGGTAGGTAAACCTGTTTCCTGGCCTCATGTGGTTGGTTGTTTAGAAAAAGGATGAAAGGATAGAATAAAGAACAAATCAGTGAACGCTGCAGGACCCTTGTGTAGAGCATTATTATGAGCAATTTATCATAAAGCACACTGACAGTGGCATTATTCCTGCTGGGTGATATGATACGGACAACACAACAGTTATACGTTCAGTGTCACACATCAAACACTTTGAACTGGGATTTGATAACCTCTAATCAGTGCAGCTCCACACCCCGGGCAGAAATGGAAGGCTTATGTTAAACTATGAAAGGCAAGAAGAAAGATACAAATACTTTTGGAATGTAACCAGTTGTCATTCAAACTTGATCCTTTCATCCATTTCGGTGGTTCAATCTTTGGATCTGCAGCGGTTTGGAGATTATACATCTAAAGTATGGTGGGATTAAAGAGGTTGATGTGTTTCCTATTTGACAAGTCAAGGATTGATTGTAAGCTCCTCAAAGACAATTACAGTTTTGATGTCAAGAATGACAGAGATCACAGCTTTAGATTACAAATGTTTTACACTAAAGGACAATGAATAGACAATATACAGTATATGTGCATGACTCACACAATACTGTAGACTTCTTCCAAAAAAGCTAATTCTCTTTATTATACGTCATTTCTCTACCTCAGTTGTATGAGCTTGAACTTTTAACACCCGTGCACACATTTATTCTTTTGTAAGAAAAGACTGTAAATAAGCTATTTGCTCTGCTGCAAAAATCCCCACATAAGCACACTAGCTATGAAATCATTCTTCTTGTTACATGTGCTCACTTCATCTCCTTGAATTCATATTCAAGTAATGTGATGCAACAAGTATTTTCTTCCTTCCTTCCTTCCTTCCTTCCTTCCAACCAACCATCCTCTACTGTATACCCACTAATTCCTGTTCAGGGCCACAGGGAGAGAAACACTCTTATTGCTTTTTCATGTGTCTGCTATATAGTCTGTCCCTACGCTGTGTAACACTGAGTTAGTCACTGATCAAAGCAACTTTTCATGTTTTCCACAAAGACCTGCACTAGGTGTGAAAGTGTGTCCACCTGAGAGTTCAGAGAGCAGGCCAAGTTCAGGATGATTAAAAAAAAAAACATGTGAAGATGTGAAATCAAGGCGACCAACAGGTTTGAGCCAGAAGGAGAGTTATACAGGGCAGTGGGAGGTGAAGGTAGCTGAGGGGGTTACAGTGAGGGGTATTAATGAGGGTTGGTGGGCTGGGGAGACTCACACCTTTTTCTAAATAGAAAAATAACTTGCCTTATGTGGATTACAGACTGTATATTATTTATTCATGAACTGAATGAGTCATACAATGACATGAATTTGGTGCACAAATCAAAATCTACATTTATGAGATTTTGATTTGTGTAAAGGGAGGCTGTGTGCATATATTTAATTTAATATCCATTGTTGGATAATATAACTTTATATATACTGAATATGCGTCTGGTTAATCCAATGAGGTATGGGTCGTGTAAATGACGAGACATGAAAATAAAACTATTCATTCACTCACTGGAGTTTCAGTGGTGCAAAAAGCCTTAGAAGAAAGGCTTTTCTTTACAAGTGCTTTAACTTTGAACAGGAAATTACACTTGCAGTAAATGTATTGATTATGAGCCAAAATGGAAAATAATCTCTGTTAGTATATGGAAAATTATAGCCTGTGGTAACAAATATTGTTGCATCTTCCCAGCGCCAGCATAGTGATGGAGATTAGATCTCACATTTGCTCCCAAAATACAAAAAAACTAATTACTACATGTGGTATTTCATCCCTTTCATTCTGATGAGCTTTCTCCTCTCTCAGTATGTGTTAGACCATGATTTCATTCAGGCACAAAAATGCTCTAAATATCTAAAATTGGCCACAAATGCTCACGTTTACATTTCAGTAGCAGCTGATGAAAACAAGCATTTAATGAAATAACAACATTTGGATAGCAGCATAAAAACAGCTGTGACAATGTTAACAAGCTCTCCGGGCTGTGAGATAAGGTTAGATGAAACTTTAATGAGGGGATATTAAGTGACTGGGCACGCGCTGCATCACAGCTAAATATTTCCCCCGCCCTGGGAACAAGCATCACCGGCATGAACACATCATCGGCGCTATTTGGAGTCTCGACACAACTGCAGACGTTTGTGCCCGTCTCTCTCCCTAGTCATGTAATCATCAATCATGTATGATGATGTAATCGGGAAGTCAAGAAGTATTTAAAAATTGATGCTTGAGGATTTCAAAATGTTTCTGATTAGTCATTTTGAAATCCACCTCTTTCGTCTTTATTGGTGAGGCGTGTGAAGGACCATAAAAAGCATTCATTGCGCTCTAAAGCAGATCCACCCACACAGTGGTAAAAGGAACTAATGAGCTTATTCATGACTTAAGTCAGTCTGTGATTTGATGTCTGTCATTTTAAGCTATTAACTCCAAGGACATTGGATAATAAGCATGAATGCCCTCTTTATTGAATTGTGTGTGTCCTGTGTCTTTGTCCTGATCTATATTCTTGTATCTCTTTCTGTGCGTCCTAGGAAGCTCCACTGCACAAGGAACTACATCCACATGCATCTGTTTGTGTCATTTATCCTAAAAGCCATCGCTGTGTTCATCAAGGATGTTGTCCTCTACGAGGTCGGGGAGGTGGACAACTGCTCCTCAGGCACTGTGAGTAAATTATCCAAGACGGTGCTGTTTACTGTGGGTGTTTTGAGATGAACGATTCTGGGATTCTTGGTGTCCTTGTGCGCAGAAGTGATGCAGAGCTGGTGGGCTAATTATCTACATTAAACCACATAATGAGAGATCTCCGTAGTTCAAATGGGGATTTCATTGTAGTGCTGGTGTTTGACAGGAGACAAGAAGGGAACGTCAAGTCAAGGTATAGATTAGTATCATTTGCTCAAGGTTTATAGTACATAATAAGCTTCAAGCATGAGTATAAGACAATCTGATAGTTCTCACTATCCTTTGACAAAAAATAATTGAGTCAAGTGAGGTATTTTATTGCAAAGGGCTGTGAATTGAATTACTGTATGATTCAGTTTTATTCTCTGTTGCATTAGTAGATATTCTGTTGTATTTTTTACGGGACTTGTTTATTGCCCGATCAATACAGGCCAATCAGCAAGACTGGATTACCAACCGGGCAACTAGCCCCGTGGCGCCCTAAAGTTCCGGGTTTACTGTGCTTTAATTTTGTTTGGGAGTTTGCAGACCTTAAGTACAACATCGACTTGACATAATAAAGGCCTGAAGGTGGGTCCCAATTTATTATCTGACCTTGAGGGTCCCAAAATCTAGTTTTAAGACCATAATTATTTAAATTTTGAGCTTGTGTACTGCATATTTCTAAAACGATGTGTTTAATCAAATAGCCAGATGAAGAACTGCACAGAAAGAGGAAGAAAGGGTTGGTTAATGGGGGCCCAGCAGCTAATTTTTGTCCAGGGGCCCTTTAGCAGGTTAATCGGATATTCGTAATTTTAAATAATCTTATAACAGTAGGCCTATATTCATTTTGCAGCTGCCAGAATCTTAACCAAAACAAGGAAAATAGAGCACATCACACCCATTTTAGGATCTTTACATGGACTCCTTCTCTAGAAGGAATAGAGTTGATTTTATTACTACTTTACAAGACTCTGAATGGTTTAGCACCTTCATACTTAGTTGTCATCTATCTCACCCTCTTTACTCCTAGCCACTGCAGCAGCATTGAATATACCAACTGTTGACACTTATGCAGACACAGCATTTTCTTATTATGGACCAAAACTGTGGAACAGCCTGCCCATAAATATCTGTAAATAACCTGTAAAGTCCTTCAACAACCGTAGTCTGAGCAATAACCATATCCACAACAACAGCTTAAACCAGCACAGCTAGGCAGAGCAGCTGTAATGAGCAATAAATGCAAAGTGTAAAGTGGCACATCATCTCTCTATTCATACCAACACCTCTAAAGCGCACTAATTAACACGGTATATTTCTTTTGTTTGATCCGTACAAAAACTGTAGTGTAAAAATGACAAGTTGTGGTTTTATGGGGGGGTTATTTGCCGGACTATTTCTTGGCTGAGTGTAGTGACTTCAGGAAGTCACTTTCCCGATACCTTTCAAGCAGCAAAATATATATTTAAAAAGAAAACTGAATAGCTCACAAGAAATACTACTAACATGAAACTGCATTTAACAACAGCTGAAGATGTTAAGCCCACGGAACAAGGCTGCTCTTAAATAATGTCAGTACTTACAAGCCATTTATGCTTAAAGTTAAATCTTCCCACAATGTTTGGATGTCTTCCTGTCAGCTCTCCACACCAATTCAATTTATTTATATAGCGCCAATTCATAACAGAAGTTATCTCACCACCACCTCATACCGCTAAACCGCAGAACAGAGGCCCCCAAGGCCACTGTTAGGCCTGCGAACATGAGGTTTATGTTACATGATGTGGCCACATGATGAGAGGAGCCTGCAGAGTGTATTCATTAGTGAGCTCTCTGGCCGGCTACATTGTGTTAATGGAACTATTGGGTTGACAGGAGCCAGCTGTTGTCATGCATTGGCTGAAAAAGACATTATAGAGGCAGGTTTGGTGCTTCAGCGCTCATCATGACCCTGGCATTACTTCCATTACAGCTTTTGGCTCAGTTACTGTCTCTTTCTGTGTGTGTGTGTGGGTGTTCTGCATGCTTGGTTCATTACCCTTCTTCTACAGTTGGATGTTTGCTGTAGTGACCCATTAGATTAATTCATGATATAATCGCTGTAGGGAAGCTTATAACAAATGCATTATTTAAGGTACCTGTGTGTTTGTCACTGTGTGTGTGTGTGTGTGTGTGTGTGGCATCATTCATCCACATGCCGCTGATGGCAGGCTTTTTAAAATGGTGCTCCAGCGAACAATTTGTACTTATTTGCACGCATTAGAACTAGCAGAAAGGTTCAGACAGCCCATCTGGGTCCATTTTCTTCCCCTCAACATGCCAAGTGGGAATCAATTTATACAGGCTACCAAATCCCTGTCAGCTTCACTGCCAGCTGCTTTAATGAGCTGTCCGAAACTTTACCACAAGAAGTGGATCCCAGAAAACAAACACAGGAAGGTGAATTTATCGGTGATGTGTAAATTTACACTAGTACCCCGGGTGTATTTGATTCAACAAGCAAACTCACCAGCCATTTATGGGAGGCAGAGCTGATGCCAAAAGGAGTGGTTCAGCAGACCATCCTAATATCAGTAGTAGAAGAAGTATGCAGATCTTTAATTTAAGTAAAAGTAGCAATACCGCAGAGACCTTACTGTAACTCCCCACGACACTAGCCGGATTCAGACAGCACTTAAGATCAGCCAGTGATAGATAGTCAGAGAGTGGAAATCACCCCGACCTCCCACTTTTGTGCACATTTAGCCTCTTATGAAAGACTTTCCTTTAGGCTTATACATAAACTTAACATCTATGCACATAAAAGGCAAAGATTTCCATAACATACCATATGGACAGTTCATAAATGTGACAAGCTCAGACTTTGTTTCTTCAGACGAACATTTTTTATGTATGTCCAGAGCAATATTTTCCCTTTTTATTGTTAAACTGACCCAAACTCCTTTTTTTAAACCCTTTTTTCGGTTTTTAAAGTTTTTAATGTTTTTTTAAATTACAAATTTATTGGTTTCATTGTTTGGTTGTTTTTTTTAATGTTTGAGCCATTTGTATTCTGGTATTGACTGGTGGTATGCCAATAATTTTGTGCGAGTACTTCTGGTATACATTCACACAGTGTGTGTAAAATGTAAAGATCAATATTTATATTCATTGATTGCAATAATCATCTTATCATCTTAATTGGTTTAAAAAAATGCTGATCATACAAAAATGTAGCAATATATTACAATATCACAATGTAAAAATACTCAAGTCCTATATTCACACTTTGACTTTAAAAAAAGCACATACTTATTAATAGCAAAATAAATAGTCTCAAAGTAAAAGTACTCATAAGGTTGAAGAATGCCCTTTGTTACTGTCATTTATATTGGATTGTTATTGCTGAAGCATTACTGTGTATGCAGCAATTTGTTAATTTGGGTTATTTTAGCTATTTTATATACTACTGTATAGTTTAATTTATAATAATGGATTATAGTTTATAAAATCATTATAGGTTTAGTGTGTAAAATATTGCATCCTCTGAAAACTACAGCTGTTATGTAAATGTAGTGGAGTAAAAACTACAACATTTCTCTCTGAAATGTATAAGTAGCATAAAATGGAAATACTCAAGTAAAGTAAACAAATTATACTTACAGGACTTGAATAAATGTAGTAAACTCCTAATATATTCCCTAATAAATATCAAACCACAATGTTACATATCATGTGGTTCTGTAATCAGTTTAATGGCCACTTTGGAACAAATGTACTGACAGTATCATCCCAACAAACTGGTGAAATATCAGTGTACTAAACTTTGAATGAGAAGCTTGTTTCTGCTTTAATGTATGTGGGTTGATGAAAATGTTGCAGTTGTTCATGCTTATTCATATCCACCTGGTTTTGTTTCTTTATCACGTTTGTGTTGTCATTACTTCTCTGCCCTACTATCCACATTTCTCTATCCATAATGTTATTTCATTATTCAGCCCATGTCTCACATCTGGTACATCTGCTGAAGTGCTCAATGCATTCACTCTCACAGGGTCATTTTCAAAATGGGTACAGTATTGATTTTTCTCATGTGCGTGATGCCCTCCCTGTAGGATCTTTGGGACGCTCATCCCAAAACAGCTTGTATGTGGCTCATGGAATCAGCAATGGACCCACACAGTGAAAGTATGTTTTCTGTGAGGCCGTGAAAGACACGCTACGCACATCAGCTCAGCCCACCCACACCATTAGGAAAATGAACCTTTTATATTTGTGCAACAAGTTCAATAGCAGCCTCGCCACTCAGCAGGAGCAAACTGAATTTTGAATGAATTCACCCATCCTGATGGAAGCGTTGTGCTGTCAGCCAACCAGAACAGAGCTGATTGTGTTATCCTGCACGGTTGTTTCAGTGTTCCCCTCTTGTCCGTCGCTCACTGAAATAACGGCTGGAACATTTCTGCACTTTGCTGGAGCTTATATGTTTCCATCTGTCTTTATTGCTTATATCACTTGGCTGCCTACTATCAGCACAAAGTAAAGACGGTGTAGTCCCTCATTCGTCCAGGAGTGTTCTATCGTAGAAAAGGTTTCAGTCGTAGTCATCTGGACACTGTTTTCAGAATCAAGACGTTTCGGCTCCCATCCGGAAGTCTAACTACGACTGAAACCTTTTCTACGATAGCACAAAGTAAAGCATTTGTAAATTACGAAATGGCACCATTTTCGAATAAGTCACCCAAAGAGTTCATAAGTTGTAACTTATGGCTTTACATGGTTTATTAATACTTTATATGTTAGTTATATATCTTTTTGGCTGCAGAGTCATAGATAAAGTCATTAATAAAGGGTCAAAAGTCTCTCACTTGATTTTTATTTTTTATCCTTTTTTAAGCCCCCATCCCAAAATAACAACACACAGAAAACCTAAACAAAACTCTCCTTTACAATAATTCATATTAAGCAAGTTTCATAGCATAATAATAAACAAAAACACAATAATAAATATATCAACAACAGTGATCACACTCAAAAAAATCATTGAAAACAATAACAACAAAATGTAGTAGTAGTTTAATAGTTCATTACACTGCATTGAAATGTATTTATTGGCTGCCGTTATCTCTATTCTTAGAAGTGTTGTAAGCTTTGAGGTTTCCCCTAAAACTACTACTACTATTACTACAGAAATACAAAATGTAAAAAAGTGAATTTTGGTTCTGGCTGCTGTAAAACGTCGGCTGGATGACGATAAACCAAAGGGCCCAAAAGTTGTTCTCATTAACTTCTTATTAACTGACTTATAAGGCATTAGTAAATTATTTATTAACCAATAATATAGCCATTAGGTATAAACTTACTTAAACGTACTATTAGTAAGTGGTACCGATTAAATTCTTGAATTAACGACTTTCATTCTATCACCGGTGAACCAGTTCAAGAAAGTGCTTTAAATACATTTCACACATTCAAATCAAAGTCCTCTGTTGAACATACTGACATTAAATTCATCATTCTGCTTCATTTAAATGGCACCTAGGAGAAATCCCCACTATTAGACATATTGGAGACAATAAAGCTGCTAATATTAGATTGTAAAATACTTTTGCGCTGCAGAATTACATTTTTTATCACCTCACTATTAGCCTGTCATCAGTTCTAATTCACCGAGGGCTCAGAGGCACGTTGGCTAACTTGTGCTACCCTCAGTTTGCTATATGAGACATCACGGTTGTTGCCACTTTCTGTGCTTGTTGTCATAGATAGAATATACTATATATACTATACTATAGAAACTTAAAGAAATGCATGAATCACAAAGCAAAACTTGAGTGTTGTATTTTAAAGTTTGAATATATGCAGACTGCTCCAAAAGAAAAATCAATATGTGCATTCTTTCCATTCTTTTTCCATCTTCTAAACACTATAGGGAATTAAATTGCACTGTAATACCCTCATTGTAATTGTGTTCCTGAATCCCTGTTCAATATATATCCACTTAGAAGATGATTGTGAGATTCATGCTTTTGTGTCTTGTGTCCATTACCAGGTTGGCTGCAAAGTAGTGATTGTGTTCTTCCAATACTGTATAATGGCCAGTTTCTTCTGGCTGCTGGTGGAAGGCCTTTATCTTCATGCATTGTTGGCTGTCTCTTTCTTCTCCGAGAGGAAGTACTTCTGGGCTTACATCCTGATCGGCTGGGGTGAGAATGTCTTCCTTTTGTGCCTTTATATGTCTCTGCTGTCCTGGGGTGAGACCTTAGCTGAAGACGAACTACAGGTTGTGTGACCCGTGTCGGTGGGATGCAATAATAACTTTGGTGTACACTTTTTTATATATATTTTTTGTGTTCCTAGGAGGTCCGACAGTTTTCATCACAGCTTGGAGCATCGCTAAAGCCTACTATAACGATGTGGGGTAAGAAAAACACCAGGGGACTGCTAGTCCAGTATAACATCTAGGTCTAATTTTCCTTTGATTTGCAACATCTTGTACGTGAATATTGTTTCATGCTTCACCAGGTGCTGGGATATAATCGAGAACACTGATGTGTTCTGGTGGATCATTAAAACCCCTATTTTGTGCTCAATCCTGGTAAGTTTACAAGCTTTGAGCACTTTTTCATCACTCAAATTCAGTAACCTCAACACTTTGAGCTGTTGACGCTTATGTAAGGTTTTTGAACTCCACATTCTCTTTAGTATTCCTACTGTATGTCAACACGACTGAGAGGTTGGGACGACCTCAAAGTTCTCAGTTTACTTCGGAAAGTTTGCAGGATAGTCACCATCAATTTTATTGCATCTCCAGAAACATCTATAGACAGATGCATACAGAGAGATTGAAGAGAGGAATTTCAGTTTGCCAAGTAATAGCACGTAACTTTTCTATCTGTGTAGGCTACGGATTAAACAAACAAGATAAAATGAGTTAATTAGTGAGCTTTAAAGGTAATATTGGTCGGTCTTTTGAACTTTGGTGAAAACCAAGCTAGCCGTTTCCCCCTGCTTCCAGTCTTTATGCTAAGCTGAGCTAACTGCCTTCTGGCGAGCTCCTAAAGCAGTAGTTCCACATTTTTGGAAATATGCCTATTGGCTTTCTTGCTGCAAGTTATCATTTCTGTAAAGTACAGTAAATATGAAGCTACAGTACAACCAGCAACTGGTTAGCTTAGCTTAGCAGAAAGACTGGAAACAGCTAGCCTGGCTTTGTCCAAACGTAAAAAACAATCTGCCTACCAGCACCTCTAAAGCTCACAAATTAACACGTTATATCTTGTTTATTTAATCCGTACAAAAACCAAGGGTAAAAACAGGTTGTGGTTTCATGTGGGTTATGTGACAAGACTCCAAGTAGTGTCTACGCCCAGCCAAGAAATATTTCTACCCATAACTCACCGTGAAACCACAAATTATTACTATAATTTTTTACACTTCGGTCAGAACTTTCGGAGAGAACCAGGTTAGCTGTTTCGCCCTGTTTCAAGTCTTCATGTGAAGCTAAGCTACCTAGCTGCTGGCTGTAGCTTCATATTTACTGTAAAGAAATGAGAGTGATAAAGATCTTATAACTTGTGGCAAGGGAGCGAATATTAAGAAAAAGCTATGGTGTGATACAGCTCACACAGATTGAACCACTTATCTAGTAAGAAAAATAGACAGTGAATAGCATTGGCAGTGTGTTTGTGCCTCACTGAGTGAGAAATGAGGACACTTTCAGAGAGGTGTGAAAAGCAGGGTACAGATGAGTTCAACAAGCAGGACTCGAGAAGCTACAAAGGAGTATGTTAAGTGTTGAGAAGAAAAATTACTTATAGTAAAGGAACTGCATCATGGCCCTACATTTTGCCACTGCTATATAATGCTTTATTTTACGGGTCTGGGATTTTCTAATCATTTTCTACGAGATGTCCTGAAAGAAATATTAAATGCGGCACTAATTATACGGACAAGAGAGACCATTTTCGAGTTTAGTTAGCTGCGTTGAGTGTATAATCAGAGGATTTATAAAGAACTGCTCCACCTCACCCCAAGTAAATGTTCCCTCCTGATTAGTTTATTATTGAAAGCTTTCTCCATATATGTTGAATTGTATTCTTACCTGTAGACAAAATTTATGTTTTTTATTAGCCATGCTAGCAGCAGAATGGCAATATCAGAAGCAAATGTTGGCATGCTAACACTCTTAATTAAGAAGGTGAACATGGTAAACTTGTTATTATTATTATGATATTGTTATTATTATACCTGCTTAACATCAACGTGTTAGCATTGTCACTTTGAGCATGTTAGCATGCTGTGTTAGCATTTACGCAACTCAAAGCATTGCTGTGCCTAAGTACGGGCTAACAGAGCTGCTAGCATGACTGTAGATATGTTCAACTGACCTACTGTACAATGACAAAAGTCTCTCAAGGTTATGTAATGTTATTTGAACATTGTCTCCATTTTCCCTGTAGTTAATACCAACTTTACTCCTTTCCAGGAACCTGCCTGTGCCAGTTACATAAGTTTCTCTTAGGAAATTATATTTAAACTACTTCACACCAGAATTTTAAAAAGCACAAAACAGACAACTTCCTCCTCTAATGATGTCTGCTGACGTCCTGCTTTGCTGGTCTTTGCTCGGCAGCAGTTCTTGGTACAGCACGTTTAGTTGTGTTCTTTCACATTAGGATCAGGATCAGCAGCCTGGCTGTCAGATCCCTCTGTCTCTTCCTCTCTGCAGCAGCTGTGTGATGTTTGTGAGTGCATCATGGTGTATGTGATGCGTTGCCGGTTCAGAGGTCCAACACAAATTAACAATTTAGAAATGTTAATTTTCCCACAGGGCAGCACCACAATTCAATCAGAGGAAGATGAAATTCAGCATCAAGCCTTTGTTATGAGATGCATTTCTCAAACATTCCTCCAACTCCATTAGATAACACACTGAAAACATGTAGAGGCAACTTTAGAACGAGCTTTTTACCATCTAGAAATTTCATGTTGGAAAAACTGAATATTGCTGATTAAAATTTCAAAAAACCACCAGGACTAAATCCCATTGACATTGTAAAATGTCCCTTTGCTGTCCTCATGTAAGACTTGAATATTCTTTACAGATGAACTTTATTCTATTCATCTGCATCATACGAATACTTCGCCAGAAAATCAACTGCCCTGATATTGGAAGAAATGAGTCTAACCAGTACTCGTGAGTATAATTTCATGTCTTTTTCATGCTGTAATTTGTATTATTCATTAGCTCAGATACTGTAAGATGAAAAAAGAACCAATGCCAATGATTATGTCTGTTTTGGGCTGAATTCGACTATATTCTGTAAAAGTTAACTGCATTTACAAAGGAAAAGAAAGATGATCTCGAATAAACTCAGAAAGCAGAGAGTAAGATACACATATTTGTCCTGTGGGTACAACTGGTGCTGTAAATTAAAGTTTTTTCTGTGGCTCCTTTTAAGTTTTTATGCTCAGAGCAATGCAGGGATGACCAATCCTTTTTCAGCTTCAGAAAAGTAACTCATGTGGCACTCAGCACAGTAGTCTTCCCCCGGCAGCTGCTTTACACAGAGATATACAGCTCTATGCATGATTTTTCCTGTGATGGAGAGCATCTCATAAGCCAGCCATAATGTATGAACTATTTTCCCACTGACACTTTTAATGGTGTTTTTTTTCAATCTCTGGTCCTCCGAGCTGAAATGTAAAATGAAAAGTACTCCAAAGTTGCATTTCATTATTGGCATATATAGAGACAGATTGAAAATTGGTTTTCACCGGAGGGAGACATTTGAATCTGTTTATGCTTTGTCGTTTCAGGAGACTGGCGAAATCGACGCTGCTTTTGATTCCTCTGTTTGGGATCAATTTTATCGTGTTTGCATTCATCCCAGAGCAAGTGAAGACTGAACTACGGCTAGTTTTTGACTTGATTCTTGGGTCATTTCAGGTATGATAGAAACTTTTTAGGAAGAAGTGATTATAAAAAACATACATTTTATATTTAAGAATTTGCATTTGATGCCTTATGTGAAATAGTTTCCCAGAAGGTCAACAGACACTTAACAATTATACACATTTTTCTTGTAAAATACTTCAGGGTCCAAAGTCAGGATTTGGCATCCTGTCAGCCCTACCCCTCACAGAAAACTATGGCAGGTCTCCAGGCACTTTGCTGGCTGATTCAGTGGCAGTGTTACCATTTTAAACCCCGGTGTTATTTCAGTTCATCACATAATGAGGAATGATGGAGAATGCAGCCAGACAGTACAGCTGCATCACAGACCGTTTGGAAACCAAGGAAACCTTTCCAACACTTTCTTCTCATCATTCTTCTCATCCCTCTTTCTCATTATTACTATAAACTACACATTGTATGCATTGTTTTTGTCAGTGCAATCCACTTATATGTCTCATGAATGCCACACGTTATGCTTAAATTAGCAAATCGTTGTAAAGACACTACAGATAGATTAACTGGAAGTTTCACCATGACACACACACCATATTGCTCTCTTATCTGTGTTTTTCTTTCCATTTAGGGCTTTGTGGTCGCAGTCCTTTACTGCTTCCTCAACGGAGAGGTAGGTATCCACCTCACAGTGATGTAAACACTGTTTGTATAAACTCACTGTTTAAACCTTAAGATTTCCATGCAGAGATAATTCTTAGAAAATGTGGTTTATCTGTAGTTTTTCTTCTGTGGCTCCCTCAGTGCACCACTTACATTCACACACACACACAGTCCTGAAGGTGGATGGAGCTGTGAGTATGAGTCACCAGTCGTTCCAGCCGTCTCTCCCTCCCTTGGACCTCCTCGCGGCATATTTTCTGCGCTCTGCCTGCAGGGTGGGAGGGCTGTAAAAAGCACAGCCTTTTTGGCAGGGAGCTATTCAGTGATGTCTGCAGAGGCTCTCTGTGGGCACATTAGTCGTGTTCCCAGTGCTGGGCCAGATTGAATCACAGTGATGGGCTGGATGGCAAGGCTTGAGTTGACACTATGCTGCCTGAATTTTAATCTGGTGCAATTTTCAGGTGTCCTTTGTGAAGTGTAAAGCCTTGGTTTTTAAATTACTGCAGCCTCAAGAATGGTGTATGTCCTGGAATCATGTTCATTGTTTGTCACATTAGTGGCATATCAAGTCACAACAAAACACATGAAATGTGATATTGACAAAAGACAGAAATGACAGTAATTTTCATATATAGAAAAACAAAATCTAACAAAGGGCATAAAAATAACAGTGGAAAGGAATCTGCAGGTAGACAAAAAAGCTCAAGATGGGCATATTCATTACCTCTACCTAAATAATATAAAACAATATTCACAATATCAAAACTACACTCAGTTGCTGGTTTATCAGATATACCTATTGTCACTAAAACTAATGCAGACTAATACAATAGTCCTGCAATGTTCAGCTTTTGTTAAATCATTTTGGAGGATGTAGTTTTTGGTGCTGTTCAACTGTATTGCGTTATACTGACTTGTTTCTGTTATTTAGCCTACCCTCATTGATATAAATGGGGTGGACAAAATATTAGAAACACCTGAAACCTGTTATTCTTTTGCTTTTCTGTGGATGCTTTTAATGTTTCTTCGCCGTCCTTTATCTCTTCAGCTTTAGTTTCTATTGGTGGCCATGCCAACCACCTACTTTTTCTTCTCCTTAATGTAATGCATCATGTCTTGTTCCATGGAAAGAGGTACATTCTTACAGGTGCTCTAAGCAACAAATTTCAAAGCTTGTATGAACTTGGTATGAGCTGTATCAAATATTTCAGAGATGGTTACTTGGTAATGCTCTATAATACAGCCTGTGATTTACAATGTAATTTCAATATATGAATAAGGTACCAATAAAATACTTACAGGTTCACACTGGTACTTAAATGTAGGTACAGTGGAAGAATACAAGACTATTTTTGTAAACCTATGGGGTAAAGTACTGGGAAATAAAACTGAAGAACAACACTGATATTCTGAGGAACCGATAAAGTAATTATGGTATATAATGAATGCTGGAGTACAGCAATGCAGTTTTAGATGATATCCAAGTGAAAATATTTGGGCCCTTGACTGAGTTCAGTCACAGAGGTTGGCAAAAATACACAGATTTGCTAAGGTCATATCAGCTGTCGCTAATTAATGTTAATTCTGTGAGTAATATGATGACAGGCCAGAAGTAAACTATAAGGAACAGCACCTACACTGTAGTCAACAAAAGTTGGTAGGCTCAACCGCCTATGCTGTGGGCTAGCATTTAACCTGTCCCTTATTATTCCACTCCTTTTCTTCAAACTTCCTGCCCCAAAATTACATTGCTGCCCTCCAGCATTAGGGAGTACCCCTATTGTCATTTTGTGAACGTAACCCATATATTTTATATATTCTTCAAGAACCCCTCCATGTGGGTTTTGAGAGATTTTCCCAAATCCCCTTTCATTACCTCACCCTACCCCCGCAGTTTTGGTAGCATATTTTAACTGTGAAATACGTTGTACCATATTACTTAATAGGTTATGCAGAATATCAATGTTGTTAACACCATTTTTCCCACATACAATGAAATTACATGGTAAAAAAGCTGGCTGTATTGAAATGTTATTGTTCTAATCCATTGTAGGTCCAAGGAGAGATCAAGAGGAAGTGGCGGAGGTGGCACCTGCAGAGATACATGGGTTCAGACACCAAATACCAACATCCGTCTATTGGCAGCAGCAACAACTTCAGCACCCAGATCACCATGTTAACACGATGCAGCCCGAAAACACACCGGGGTTCATCCTCCTGTCACGACGATCTGTCCAGCATATGACTCACACAAACAGTGAGACAGACTTACATGCTGTAAAAAACACTCTCATGCCAAACATTAGGCAGAAAAGACACAGCATATGTAAGCTCTACAATAAAAAAATATACACTCCTTCATTAGCACATGCCCTCTTGGAGGATGTGTAGCTTGAGTATGACGTGGACAAAGGAAAATGACAAGTGGACAAAACAAAAAAATATAAGAAAATAGTGTGACCATAATCAGCTTCTAAGCAGCTTTTAACCGCCACGGTTCTTTAAAATAATAA
Source organism: Siniperca chuatsi (assembly GCF_020085105.1). Taxonomy (NCBI): domain Eukaryota; kingdom Metazoa; phylum Chordata; class Actinopteri; order Centrarchiformes; family Sinipercidae; genus Siniperca; species Siniperca chuatsi. The sequence goes on from NC_058060.1 coordinate 15,911,309, forward strand.
TAAATAAAAATAATTTCAAAATAGGTGACAAAGATACAAGTGCTTTGCTTCACAAGCACAGCTTCAGCACATTTGAATGAGAACCATTCACTTTTTGTCTTTGTATTTCAAGATTCAGTGCATATGTATGGGCGAATTTGTCATTTCATTATGGACCATTGGTCAGTCGTTATTAAGCTCACTTTGTGCTCAGATGCTGGGCAATGCAAAATGTCACATATTAATAATCTGATGTAATTATGCGCTGGTTAAAAATCACTTAGTGGATTCCTGCAGCTCCAAATGAGCAAGGCTGGTGCAAAGACGTTAGAAGAAAAGGAGCTGATGGTTTTTTTAACAGGAAATCCCATTATTGGTATTGTTACAGTGTGTGCAGCGACATCACAGGCAAACAAAAGTACCAGAAATACATTATGGGGGTGTGTTTGAGTGCTGAATGTGAGTTGTGATGGAAAATAAAGCATATTTTAGGCAACAGAAAAGAATGTAAAAGAAGACAGTAAAACAATGAGCAACATTTTGTTTACCTCACTATGTAGGAAGACAGAACAGGAAAAACTGAAACTTTATTTCCATTAATGCCAAATGGATGAGGCTTCAGACCGGGTGACCAGTGTGATGCTGATTCACAATGATGGCTTTGGAGTACAAATGCCCTTCTCTGCACTATCACTCTCATGAGAGACTGATTGCCCTTTGCCTTCCCTTTTATCAGTACAGCCTTCCCTCTTGTTTTGTTTGATTCTGAGCCTGTGATAGGGTTGATGTTTTTTACTATTTGAGGCACTCTGGCAGTTTTGTCCTAGTTACTGACGAGTGCCTGGTTTCAGTGTTTTGAAGTGACACTTTCAATCAGATCTTTGCTGGCTGTCGAGCTGCACAGCAACTCTGGAGAGGAAATGCCTTTAAGCAATTCAGTCCTTGAATGTTTGGAAGGAGTCATTTAACATTGTACAGACAAGTATACAGTGTAAAGAAAATTAATTGCTATGGATTGTTGTGCCATAGCAATTGTATTGTGGCTATGATATCAGTAATGTATCACTGTAATTGTTGTTTGTTACGCTATTGCAACTTGTGGGATTTAAAGCCCCGCCAGGAACATACAATTCTCTTGTACGAGCTTGTTTATGTAACAGTCTGTGGCGCAATGTTAAGCATAACAGCTAAATAAAAGGCACTGCATTACACAGTCCTCAGACATGTCCAGAGAAGCTTTCTGAGATAGATAGATAGATAGATAGATAGATAGATAGATAGATAGATAGATAAGAAAACTTTGTCTGTCACAAAGTAAGAGAAATTTTCCTTTGACAAGGCTCAACAAAACAAAAAAATTCACATTTAAAACATTTAAAAACACATTTGGTGTGTCTTTGGTAGACTGACTGAAGGTTGAACTCCTAAATCCTCCATTGTGAAAAATATGTCCTGAATTCTCCATCGACTTGTCAGGTTTAAACTTCTCCACTGGAGGAGTTTGGACCTGACAAGTCAGTAGAGACTATTCGAGCCGGTATGTAAAGCAAAGCAAGGTGACAAGGATGACTGGCCCTGTCACAACAATGCTATCATTGTGCTTTTCAGCTTACAAGGTTAGACTTGAAAGTCACTTGCATGTCCGTGTAACATCAAGAAGGTCCAGCTTTACCTGGAAAAAAAACATCATCTCACCCCACCACTGATTTATAGGGTCAGACCACCATAGAGCACCATGTGAAATTAAAGAACAACACACTAATGATGATGAACAGCAAAGGCCTTCATATGGAATGTTTTGTTGGTGACAAAAGCTTAAAATAGTACTACATTTGGGAAATACACTTTCTGGTGGAGTGTTAGATGAGAAGATTGATACCTCTCGCGTATCTGTCTGTTCCTGCAGCCAGTTAGCTTAGCTTTGCATAAAGACTGGAAGCAGGGGGAAAACAGCTAGCACAGCTCTGTTCCAAAGTAGCAAAATAGCAAAAGCTCATTAATTAACACGTTATATTTAATTCTTATGAATTAAATATAACTATCTACTCCCGGGCAAAAAATTGTCCAGCACATAACAAACTAAAACTTCTCATTTTTACACTTCTACTTAGTGCAGGTTTTTGTACAGATTTATCAAATAAAATGTGTTATGAGTTAATTATTAATTAATTAATTAATTATTTTAAGAGGTGCTGGTAAACAGATCCTCCCCCTCGCTTTGGACAGCTGTTTCCCCCCCTGTTGCCAGTCTTTGTGCTAAGTTAAGCTAGCCAGCCACTGTAGCTTCATATTTAACAAACAGATATGAGAGTGGTATCAATCTTCTCATCTAACTCTTGGCAAGAAGATGAACCCAAAATGTCAAACTATTCCCTTAAAGACACATTGTTTGGTGTGTCCTGTCTTCTGTTTAATGTAATTGTGTGAATTTGCCAATGTACCTCTCATAACGGTGAATGTAAATTGATTTGTACATAATGAAGAAACAAAGTATACAGAGTTTTCAAATCCAGTCACAGGTGTTGCTAGATATGATCTTTTAGTGTTTTGGTAACCTGACATGGTTGTTTCGTATCAGTTAGATAATATTAAGAAGTGATATTGAATCAATACAGATTCTAATGTGCACTTACAGTAGGTATTCAGTATTAAAGTATGTGTATTATTGATTTGTTTATTTGCAAACTGGATATTGTGTTGTGTATATTTAAGATTTGAGAGTTAATTTTTTTGGGTTGTTGTTTGTACAATGCATACCATTGTGGAGCTACAAAATGCACTATATGTTTTTAGTAGTTTATGTTCACATTTGTGTACACATAAGGCCACTTCTTAGTTTTCAGATAATTGTTTTTTGTATATTATTATAATAAATTGTGTTGTATAGTGTATGTACAGAGTGTTGTCTTGGCAGGAAATTTGCCCTAAAATTTTGACATTGTTCCACTCAAACTAAAATAAATTATTTAGAAATATACAAGATGGATGGAAGTTTAATTTTCTATGGAGATTACATAAAACTCCATGTCTTACTTTGCTTAAATGTCGTTGTAAGTGTCTATATTTTTTGTCAAGATGAAATAATCTCATCATTAGTAAGACTTTCTGCACCATGAACAGTTGTAATGTCCTCACTGACTGCTACATGTTGTTCCGTAATTTAAGCTTATTTTTCACAAGTGCTCTCTGCTACTTGACAAGGGCATGACCTGGAGTTAATTTTTTATTTCATTCCCAGAGAAGCTCACTTAAAGCTTCAGACTCAAGTTGTTCATGCAAATATGCTAATCCCTGTTACTAAAAAACGAACGTCCAACAAGCTGCATGCAGGTCTTTTTCATTGAAATATTCATATTTTACAGTCGATGCCTCCTCAACTAGCATTCTGAAGATGACTTGATCAAATGTCCATGCGTTCAATATGCATGCAGACAGTTTGATGTTCCAGCTGATATTAAAGTGTAGTATCATCAGAAAGCAGCACATTAGGTTCTTTAGGAAACAACTTAATAAAGCCAGTATAACAATTTAACATTGTTTACATAAATTCAGTCAGATATCGGTGATGGAAAGTAAATTCACATACTTTGAGTTAGGTTACTTGTACTTTTTTTGAGTATATCTATTTTGTACTACTTTATACTTTAACTCCATTTCAGAGGGACATATTGTTCATTTTACTACTACTACATAAACAGTATATGACGGCTGTATGGTACTACATCTAAAACATGAATACAATCATAAACATTATGGTTTTATAGTTGAAACTAACCGTAGTTTGACTTTTGCACCACTCAGAGCAGCTACAACAATATTTAAACACCACTGACACATTATTGCAGTACACGCAGCAGCAAAACAGAACAAATATTCAGTTGTGAGATCAGAAATTTTTTAATCTGTAGGTCAAACAGTTATGTATGTGAATTTATCTCTAATGTATGGTCAAAGTTAATGATTGGACCATTAACACTGGAAAAAGGACCGTATTTCACATAACTGTAAATAAATGTTACTGCTTTACTAGATTTACTTAAGCAAAATGAAAGACCTTTGCTTGAAATGAGGTATTTTTACTTTGTGGTATTGCTTTTACCCAAGTGAGGCAAATGGTGGAGTTTAGCAGTACCTTTACTTGAGTACTTGAGCACAATATGTACATTTATCTGATAACTATAGTTTCTACTTTGCAGATTAGATTTGATTATACATCTAAACATCGGTTTATAAAATATTAAAAGTTGTTAAAATTAGCTCCACCTCAGCCAGCTACAATATTAAAATACTACATAAACAGCAATAACAGCAGTTCACTCTGCATGGGACCATTTTGCTTAATGAGCACTTTTACTTTTAACACTTTTAAGTACATTTTGCTGCTCATACTTATGTACTTTTGCTTAAGTAAAAGTTTGAATGCAGGACTTTTACTTGTGATAGAGTATTTTATACTGTGGTATTTCTACTTTTACTAAGATCTCAGTAGCCTACATCTTGGTCCACTGGGTAAAGGATCTGAATCAATCTTCCACCAGCCAGAAATCAAAGCAACTCTCGCTCCAGTTCCTCCCAGTGCCAGTTACACTTCAGTTACGATATTTGACAGGTATGACTGACCCGCTGAGTTTGCGTTGGTGTAATGAAACTCCAGCTATTTGAGTTAATCTGTATGTTGTCCCTCAGGTTTATTGGTTCACTCATTGCCATTGAGCGCGGCCGACCTCTTGCTGTGCTCAGCACCATGAAGAAGAGCGAATTCAGCCAAGGCAAGACGCTGTGTGCCGTGAAGGGATTAACAATCACACCCTGCCATGCTTTCTCAGATCAGCTGCTCTTGGGTCTAATGTTTCATTAGCTCTATCCATAAAGTGGAAATGAGTATGCATATAATACGATTAACTATTCATAGGAATTGTAATGATTGTAAATAGAGGGATTTTCAGGGTTGAAAGTTGCTGCATGAAATGTTAAAAACATATGCATTTACTAAAAATATCAACCCTGAGGCCCATGTGTTTGCTTATCAAATATATACAAATCTCTGTTGTTTTATATTTTGCCATCAAATGATGCATTTGATTATTTTTTGTCTGGATTTATACACCGTGAGCTTGTCAGATAGGATATCTTTTAAAAAATACATGCTTTTGTGTCTTATAAGTAGGTAGGCTACTCGCTGTCAGAATCCATAAAACAGGCAGTGGGGTGCAGACAAGAGAGAAGATGGATGAAGTTATTTTCAGATTCCCAGTGACTCTTAAAATGTGAGACAGGTGTCTTGCCTTTAAGGATCTTTCAATATTCATGACACCGGTCAAATATTCATGTGACAAATAAGGCAAAGTTTGGAAAGGCGAGTGACTGAGCAAACAAGTGAGCTCTGTCCAAACGCTAAGAGGCTGCTTTGATTATCGCCGCCATCCGGCTCTGAGAACCTGACTCCTGATTTAAAGAGAAGTCGTCTGCCAAACCTGATCTGATCTGATCTGTAGCCGGAGGTCATGCTGACGAAGATCAGAGGTTTGCCCACTTTTCAGAGGCAGAGCTGAAGGAATAGGTCATTGTATGGCATTGATTTCTTGATCTCTGTGGCCGGGATTTTCTCCAATACCTGGTTATAATTCACAACAGTGACTACTTGAATGAATGAATAGTGACAAAAGCTTGACTTTCTCTTCTACACAAGACTTAGGGAGCATGTCTTACTGGGCTTTGATCTTTTAATTTGCATTTAACAGAGAATGTAAAAACAAACTGTATTACCTTGAACTTTATGAACATTTCACACAATAGCATGCCAACCTCCACTACCAACCAATGCCTGCTGGTATGAAAGAACAAAATGACCCTGGACTGACCCACCAGAACCAAAAAAACAACAACTGATAAACTGTTAATTAATCATAATAGCCAACTTTTCTAGCCTTTTATTAAATAAAATGTGAGTATATTGTATTCAATTAAGGATTTTTTTTTTATCAATATTAACGTTTATTAATCTAAAACACTTGTATGCCTACTGATGCCTACACACTCCACTTTCATCGTTGTTTAAACTTGCTAATGTGTGCGTCTAAAACGGTGGGAACTGCTGCATTTAGAACTGCGGGGGCTCTCCAGCTCTGCAGGGTGATGTTTCTTGATATTTCCCTCAGAAGTTGGTGGTGACCAAAAACAGAGCTAAAAGAGAGTGAATTTTGGACTTACATTCATCAGGTGGCCAGAAACACGTCTCCAAATGAATGCTAATGTTGCTTCTTCTCTGCTGGATGTGTAAATAAGTCACTGTTTGTTATGCCTATGTTTTCAGCTTGTTTTAGCTTGTTCCACTGCCGCCAAATGAACAAAAAAAGAAAAAAAAAAAAAAAAGAAAAAATCAATCAATTAGACAAGACATGTGTTTTCCCCCCTTGATTCCTTGGTCAAAATGGCACATTGTTGTGCCGCTTTTTCATCTTGATTTGTAAGGTACATTCAGTCGTGATTAATGCACACCACTGTTTGTTAGAAAGCCATTCTTCTAACATATGCACTCACATTCAGTATGCAAGGTGATCTGTCATTGCCAACACACACTATAGAAGAAACTGTTCTAAAGCTACACTCTTTGATTCATGTTTAACCAGGGTGTAAACAAGCTTGGGAAATTGTTCTGCACATTTATACAATGACAGGATGCTTGATCTCACTTTTGACATACATACATAATTCAGTTAGGGAAAACATGACATGTAGTATTTAAGGCATGCCGCCTCGTCTAGGTGAAGTGATTACATTGTATTTAGATCTGAGCTGGTTTGGCTGGGAGAGTTCTCGCATGAGTTTGGGGAGCTGGTGGTGTTTATTGTACAGAAGCAACTAGATTAGTGACTGTTTTTGAGCCTTAACATGGAAATTGTGGCTTCTCAGCCAGATGTCTAATCGTTGCCCACAGCAAAAACCTTTCACATGACTCCAACATACTGTAGCTAATTCTTATTTAATAGCAAAGCAGTTCTTATAGTAAGTTGGAGATTACCAAAGTAAGTTCACTGCACATTTTATATTATAATAATGACATTCAACAGACTTATGAAAATAACCTTGACTTTGCTTTCATCTGATTGCCTCTAATATTCCTGTGCTGCAGCTTTATAGATAGCTCTCAAAGGAACTGTTAGTGTTGGACTGATAGCAACATGAATTTCAGACTATCACTGTGTTCTCTGAATTTCATAAGGGGGATTGGGGTTGGACTTGGATGAAAGGACAAGTAATAAATCAATTGAATTATGGAAGTATTTTCTACACTGAAGTTCAACTGCAAACATCAGAACAGGGAAATGAAACAGCACAGTTCAACAGGACATGGATGAAAAGATCTTTGCTCAAATCAGTGTTTAGCAAAGCTTATATCCTTTAGCTGCATAACAAAGAATGATAAAGAAGAGAAGACATACATTCTACAAACAGGTAAAATATAATAATAATAATAATAATAATAATAATAATATAACAAAAGTATCTTAGACAATAGGTTTTCTATCCCCAATACCCAATCTACCAATAACCAATAGGATATTCAAAGAAAGATTCAACATCATCAAAATCAAAACCAACTTCACTTGAGGTTTTGTATGTCAAAGAAGGATATTAATCCTAATAATCACATGATATGAGCAAAAGCTCCAGAACAGCTACTATATGGGTGCTGTGGTGAGATTGTTTTTAGGAAATCTAATTAAATTTATCAGGATTAATATCCTTTCATATTATTGACAATCAAAACCCTCTTATGTACGCCAATACTAAATGGACCTTGTGTTGAGATTGTTTCTCAATTGTTGTTTCCAAGGCCAATAATGAAATTTGAACCTCAGATTTATCAAATGTACTCCATCGCTTTGGATCCATTATTCTCACAACTGGAGTGGCAGAAAATCCACTTGTAGGCAGAAAAAACTGGTACCTCTACATTGTACGGATGGCTCAAGAAACCGGGAGAACCTTGTAAGAAAGGTTTATCATTTGAGTTGTCTTTGCTTTGTCATTTCATGCATCGGTCCAGTCAAGCCAGTGAGCAGGGAACATCAAAAACTCTGGGTTTATGAACTTCTGAACATCCTAATAAGCATAAGGGACATGCTGTATAGCCTTAAGGTCAGGAGTACCAAACTGGGAATCAACACATCGCAGTTGGAACATGGTGTGAATGTAAAAGCTTAGCCATTATTTCTGCTGCAGTTATGAAAGCACACAATGGGAATCTAAAAAGTGCAAGAACTGTAAAGGTTTCTGGATAAAAAAAGTAGTTCCCTTCAACAGGAGAGTCATCAATCCAACTTCATGATAATTAAATGACTAAAGCTGCTATAATCTATTTTTTTTATGTTAACACTTGTTCTTGTATGTACTATACCCAGCTTGTTAGTAAGTTAACGTCTTTTAACTTTTAACTAATTGTTTTGGCTTTACATGCTGCAACATTTTGGTTCAGTCTCTCTGCTCTCGTTAGCATTGTTTCGAGCGTAGCAAAAAAACTAAAACCCACCGTAAGCTACCTGCCCAACACCGAACAGCAACAGCAGGTAGTGACTAGCTGGAGAACATTGGATAAACTGTCCAGATAAAAATAATTCTGATATTTTTGATACTGGAGACCTCCACTGAGAGACTGCTACACTCTGGGAAAGATAGATGAATGATGTGTTTGAAATTAATGGAAAATGTGTAGGCTGCCAGCATGTTTTATGGGCCCTGAACCTGAGACAAAGATTAAATAGATAAGAGTGGGTGCCAGAGTGACTCACCTTGATTAAATCTACCAGGCTTAGAGTTTCACACAGTCTTGGAGAGAACTCCACAAGACTTCCTGCTATCATATTAAAATATCCGAGAAGAGGTTTGACCTTTCTAAATAATTGTTTTGGTGGGCTTTTGCTGTCGTCACAGTCGTGTTCAGGTTAAGAATTGGGTTTCCAATCTTTTTTGTCAGACCAGACGTGCCCCCACAGCCTGTAGATGAGTTTGAGTAACCCTTAATCAACACCACCCCTTTATGTTCCAAATGTGTTCTTTTTAATTGATTTTAAACCGGATGTTATTAATTAGCCTATATAAAAGTGGATATTACAATAATGTTTTCATACAACTGCCAATGTTTAGGTTGGTTTGGTCAAGCTGTGCAGAAGCTGGATGTTTTAACCATTTTCCATTACTTTAACTTTCCATTTCAGTCATTTATACATTACTTTAACCATTATTATCTATAATTATTTCAACTGTTTATCAAGTACTTTTGGATAACTATTTCAGCTGTTTATCCATTGATTTAGCCTTCTATTTCAACCTAGTTAACTATTAATTGTTAACTATTACTTTTAGCTATTTCATCATTTTATTAATTTTAGCTAAGTATCTTAACCATTTATCTATTACTTTAGCTGTTTAACTGTTTCAGCCAACTATTATCCATTAACCCATAACTGGGCTATTTTAGCCATCATCTAGCTAATTATTTCAATCATTCATCTATGACTTTCAGCTAACTATTTTAGCCATGTATTTATTACTTTCAGGTAACCACTGAACCATGTATCCATTATTTTTTACCTACAAACCATTTATCCAATACTTTTAGCGTGAACCCAGGGTCCCATGTTCCCCATCTCAATATCCTCTTAATATGACACATTAAGGAGACCTTTTAAAGGGTTTTATGTTCTCATTAATGTTTTTTCCCTCAGTCAAATGTTAAATGTATGTTTTCTGGGTCAATATGTTGAAATCACGCACCTACAGCTTATAGCCTACTGATGTTATACTCCTTGAAACCTACGCCCTCAAATTTGCAGACATCAGAAGTCAGTTTTCTTGACAGACATTGATATCTCCACAGTGGCTGAATGGATTCGTTCTTCTTTTGCAATTTGAACTGTGAAGATAGCCCTTACCAACCTCTTACAATGTTAGTTTATAATCAAGACACACACATGCTGGGAACATAGGACTCTGGGAACATAGGGATGAGCTCCTTTTAGCTACATATTATATCCATTTATCCATTAGGCTAGCTATCTCAACTGCTATCTATTTCAACCATTTATCTATTACATTTAGCTAATTATTTGAACTATTTATTCATTATTTTTAGCTATCTATTTTAACACGTTATCCATTACTTTTAGCTTGCTTGCTAAAGTTTTCACACAATTTCAAATGCAAATTTCTAAACAATCTTTCCACGTACCCTTCTGACTGCAGAAGCACCACCTGGGGTAAACCCGGGGTTGGGAATCACTGATCTAGGCTGTGACCTCTTATGTAAAATGTTTTTATACAGTTGCCTCTACTGTCAGACCTACAGCTTAATTTTCTTACTCTGCAAGACTTAAAACAAGCACAGGTCAGCTATTTTCAAATGTTTGACTGACATGGATGCAGATTTAATGCCTGTCAGCAACTGTCAGTCAGTGACAATAAATAGCCCAGTGTGTGTATGTGTGTAATAACCATCACATTTATGGTTATTAAGAATCACTTATACTATACAATGGAAACAGAAATGGTAGCTGGAGTAAATCATCTGTGAAAGTCATTTACTGTGTATTCTATTATTACTCACAGCTGATAAGGCAAACATTTATTAAAAAAAACAACAGTGCAGCTGTTCTGAACTACATGTAGGAGGAGAGGAGGCACTTGTCTGTGAGCAAGAGAAATGTGAGCCATAAACATTTCAGCAGGACCACCTGTGATGTTAAGCCTATTTGTTAAGGGATCGGGGGCAGCTTCGGGGGCAGCTTCTCAACAGCAGGAGCTTCTGCCAATTAGGATAAAAGAAGTTAATCCCTGAAATGAGGATCACTGAAGTTAATAATCTAATGTAGATGCATTGTAGCGAGACTGACGGCAGTGTGGATTTATAAAGCCACTACGAGCTCTGTGGGACATGTTCCATTTGTTTCTGGGTCACAACCTCAAATTACCTTCCTTAATATGCACGAAAATGCTGACAAACACTCTGCACGCTTTCAAGCTAATGACACAACTAGTGAATGTCTGCATACTAGTCAGATATTTATGCGTTTTCAGAAATTAAAAAGAAGCTTATTTGTGACGTTATCAGAAACCGCAGTGAGTGATAATAGGTTTAGGTCAACGGTCATAAAAGGCCAATGTATATCTCAGTATGAGAGATTACTATACTAATGTGAGAGGGGTTAAAACTGAATGAGGACTAGAGCTAATTTTATGACCTAGACTCCAGCACAAGTCCCGGATGAAAGAAAATAACAGACATAGAGTACTTTATTTTCATTTTATTGAAACTGAGAGTTTTATCCATCACCCTCAAAGTTGTGTCCTCTACCTTCAGCTGCTATTTCAGAAAAAAAGATCTAATTGAACCCCTGAAGATCTGAAACACACATGAATGGCACTGTAAACTGAAGCCATACTTCCACATATACAACATATCACTTTGTCACCAAACTGACCATGTCAGACATCATCACGTCATACCAAAAATGAAAAGCTGCCTTCTTTATTGTAACTTTGATCATAGCCCAAGTCAATCTTTTCATGTCAAATACACAATTCCCTTTTCATATGCCCTTTTGAAATATTAGCTATATGAACAATTTCTCATGATTCAGTGCTAGCAGCCTGGAGAGAAAGTTTGCACTCAATTTCCCAAGGCTTCTCTGTATTCTATGAGAAGGCAACGTAAAAATCTTTCAGCAGTATTTTTAAATAAACCTAAAATTATTGTTGCTCTAAATTGCTAATCGATCTGTCATTGAGCAAAATTCCATTCCATGACTTCCATGATTGGTCAAATGAGAACCCAGATATTTGTCTGGACTTTAGATAAACGCACAAACCTTATAGTCAATCCACGATGTGGATAAGGTATAAAAATTGGACTTGAAGTCGCTGTTCCAGCTGTTTAAACTTCAATGTGACCTATGTAAATCAGGGTCAGCAGTTCTCTGGGAATAACTATTTCCACAATTGTTCAAATGTGCCACGTAACAAAATGATAAAGTGCACTTTATTCCCACCTTTTGACCTTTCCTATCAGGCTTGAATTCACAAGTGAATAATCACAACTACATTAGTTGAATGTAATTTTTTCAGTGCTGTTAAACCTTTGTCTCTTGGGCTACAAGACACTTTCATCCACAAGATTATTTATAGCCTAATGTAAATTTACTGTGGGCTAAGGCTGTAGCAAAACTTATATTGATAAATGTCATCAACTAATAATTTATAACTAACCAGAGCAGCAATCTCTGTTGACACAGACACAAACTTAAACGAAGATTAGTGCATTGTGAAAGAGCTCCATCTGGTGAAAGACTGGAAAAATACATCAATACATTTACATTTGATGTTCCAAGTTTGCTGTAGCAATTTAATAGCATTTTTATTCAGAGGTTTGTTATTTCTTCCATGTCTGTCCTGTTTAGCTTCTGGTGCACATTCAAACATTAAAACTCTTCTTATCTGGATGTAGCATATTGTCATATTTTTTAAGGGGAAAGCGGCCAAATAATCAAGATAATAAAATTCTTTTTGCTGGTAGTGTCTGACCACTGCTGAAAATGGAGGTAATGCTGATTTCTTGGACACACAAATCAAAGTAACAAAAGGAAAAAAAGACACTATTTATTAATGAAATGTCAGTTTTACCACCGCAGGAAAAAATAAAGCCCTGTCATCACCACTGTATTTGGCAGTTACAATGAATGACATTGTTACATTACTTCCCATTATTACAAACAGGTTGCAGCCACAGAAAACACTGAATCAACCTTATGTGAGTCTAATTAGATACAAATGTTCTATTAAACATACTTCAGGTTGGCCTTCTGAAACTGAATGAGTTTCAAACTGTTACCTGTGTTCAGATTAGCTGAAGACTTCAGATGTTGATAAAAGAAAAAAATATAAAGAGAAGGTTGCCACATGTTTCAACCGTACAGTGTAGTTTTGCTGTATGTTATAAACCTTCATAATCAACATAATTTTCCTTCATTTTCATTTCAAGTGTTAAAATATCCTCCACATTATTTGGTTCTACATCTTCATAACATCGGTGGCGACATTATTTTACAATTCATTTGGTCAACACCTTGTAGGCTACAGTGGAAATGGTGAGTCAGTAAAACCTCCTTTGTATAAAAAATATTACAGCATCACCAATGTCCTGCACAGAAAATTCCACGCAGCATAACAAACTCTTACAAAATGATTTATGGTATTCGAAATTTGCGTTGACCCTGTCCAAGAAAACCTCAACAGTTTATTCCTCTGTCATATGGCTGAACACAGCATCAAAAGGCTGCTCACTGAGCCAGTCTAATTCTGAGTAATTTACCAAAATATCTGGATGGCACAACCTACTTGAGAACAAATTGAAAATGTATTAATAAGAGGCTCAACTGTGTTATCTGCAGCTACGTTACATTTTATGCTTCCAGTGAAAACATCTGAGTTTCCTCACTCAATTACAAGCTTAAAGAGACTTTTCCAAACTATTTGTACATTATAGTGAAGGAACATTTGAATTATCAGATGATTGTGTTTTACTTAAAATTTCCTCTTTCTTGATAAAATAAGGGAATAGTGTGATGTAAAGGACACAACGCTACGTATTTTGACAAACACTATAAACTAATAATTTACTTCCCTCGCTTTACAGAGTGCAACTGTTTAGCTATTAAAAACTGAATGTCTAAGAAGCTAATTACACAAAATGTTAAAAAATAATTAACTACAATGAGACATCTATTTAGCCTAGTTATGCATCAGCGCTACTGTGATGTGTTCTATATTCAAACATAGATTATAACCATATGATTTCTATGTTTCAAACAATCTGAGAACTACAGATTGGGGTTCACCACTCCCTAAGAAAGAAAGAATGAAAAAAATTCAACCAAGTACAGTAAACATAAATCAGGATATAAATATCATTTTAGCTAAACCCAACACGGAACACATTCAAGAACAATTTCCATACCCAACACAAAATAAATCTAAACCGAATAGTGCAGTCAAACATTTTTACCCATCAAATCAGTGCTTTCATATTCTTACCCGCAGTTTACATTTTGACAATGTAGAGATCAGTAGAAAAAGATGAAAAAGACAAACTAAAATATCTAAATTTGCTTTGATCGTACAAAATGGGTTTAAAATGGAGTTAATGCGATACAATTCTCCTTTTATCACAAATTGTGTTGAAAATAGTAAGATAACATGCCTTAACATCATGCCTTACATGACTATAAAACTAATTGTTCCTCTGTATAGAATGGAATTTCCATTAAGTCATTAAATAACAAAGCCCTTACATTTGAACCTCTGCAACACTTGCCAGTGTATCTGTATATAAGTCAACACAATTACAACACAGTAAGGCATTAACAACCCATAGCTTTGCATTTACACCTTTGCATTAGGTCTTTACTGTAGCCTAATGAACAAATAATGGAAAACAAATCAGTGGACTGTCACTGATCTTAAATCAAACTACACTAAATTAAGTATCACAATGCCACCAGTGCTGGATATTCAACCTAACTATCTGCTAATCAGCCATGTGTGCCTATTTTAAAAGTACAATTAAATATAATGTCTGTTACAATCACAAAATGTCACCTTGTGTTGTAAACTGCAAAGATAATCGCCTGTGGCAGCAGAAATAATACTGAGCTGAATGATAGCAGAAATGCATCTTAATTATAAAATCGCAAGCGTGACCAGCTTCAACAGTTAGGGCTGTGATAAAAATGAAAAAAAACTCACTTCATTTTCTCCAAAAACATTGAATTGACAGGACGGCACTGACTTAGATCGATCAACATTTTGTTTCTAAAACAGACATCTCTTTTAACCACATCCCAAACTTTTCTTTCAGTATCTGTTTGCAGTGTTATTTTTTGATAAAGGATACTTATAAGGATCCAGAAAGAACTGCATTTCACTGTATACTCTTTACAGTCTTAGAAACAATGTACACAAAGTGCAAGTACATACTGTATACAAGAAAATATTTACTTGTAATTATAATTTTCCATGATGACACAAAATTAATGAATATGTTTTTTCATAAAAATCCACAACATCTCCATAACAAATGTGGATCCTGTCATTTTCACCTGCACCTAAAACTGGAGACACAAAGAGCTGTGGGTGGTGCAGCGCAATAAACTGTCCTCTGCTCCTCAGACCCCACAGTCATCGGCCCTGTCTTGGAGTTTGCGGGTGAGGATGAGGAGGGTGGAGAGAGAGGCGACTGAAATGTGGAAGATCAGCTGCCACGCATTCCTCAGGCCAAGCAGGTAGAGGTTGCATAGGACGATCGCACTCAACAGAGTGAAGGACTTGAGTTTCTTCAGAGATGAGTGGAACAGGTAGAGGTGGCACTGTGGACACAGAAAGGTCACTCACGTGGAAGAGTCTGACATGGGTGGATTTCAGTTTGCAATGAACAGTTGTGTTCTGAAAACGTGAACCGCATTTACCTGAAACACACAGCAGACAAACGCCAGAAGAAATGCCACAACATTCCATATACCCTCCAAATCATCCTGCGTATAGGGAAAGGAAAACAATTAAACAAACTGGTGATGTGTCATTCAGGTGAAAGTCCATGTAATTTAAAATGTACCACATTTACTTCAGATTATAGCTAATTCACACAAGAGTGACTATTTTGCAGTTTTGTGCAAACCTCATCATTATCAAACCTCTGCTTTCACAGCAAAATGCTAATGCGCAGCAGCCAGCTCAACATAGCTATAATTAAGGTTAGCTTATGCATTTCCAAATAAAATCCCCAACTAAACATAACTGGCTTTGTTATGTGAGTGAGAAAGCCACAGTAGAGCATTCTTTCTCTTAAACAATATTCTGAATATACAACATATTAACAAGTTTATATTGAATATAACATTTTATATTGAATAGTATAACATCAACATGCTGGACTCCTTTTTAGATTAATTTGAAGTATTTATGATAGGATTCTGGCACTGGCACATACCTGGAATGTGTACTCTATGATGTGAACACCACGGATTATGTTCAAAGATGCACACATGATATTTAGGACCAGAGAGAGGATGCCTGGCGCTGTCACTGGTTCGAGTCTTACATTCTGACCTGTTGAACAAAAGAAAGTGACTATAAATAGTGTAAAATAATAAAAACACAGAGAAAACTTTTCCTCATGTCTGCATTACAGAAACAAAAATGAAAGTGGCACTGTATTGTATATGCTGTATAAGTCATATGGTCAACAGTCTTACCAGATCCAGGACCTTGCTCCATGTGCCCATTTGCAGTGCCGTTGGTGAGCTCCACTTCATCCAAGTTAATTACTTGTGGTGGATGGATCCTCAGATCCTCCTGGACCTCTGCCAGTGTCACCTCCAGAGCCGGACCTCCGCTCTGGTTGTACTGCTGCTTCAGCTTCTGAATGGTGCTGTCTGTCAATTGGCAGCATGGGTAACATTAGGATAAATATATTTATATTTAGTTTTAAAGTATCATAACACAGGAACTTTGTTTGACATTCAACACATCATATTCAACACATAAAATCTTTTGCAATCCCAAAATATCAACAGCAAATCTACAGTAGATGACAATATTTCTCCTCCTACTCACCAAATTCCAAAAATGGATATGGCCTGGCTGCCAAGGCAACAACGGTGCTATTGAAGCATGCTGTGAACTCCCAGCGCAGATCTTCCAGGAAGCAGAAGGCCTTAGCAACAGGGAGGCTACAGTGGCACACGGTCATGTAGGATACACCCTCTGACGAGACGAAGCTGAACAGGTGAGAGGAGAAAAGGTGTTTAGTAAACAAACAGCCTGACGCAGCGTGACATGGATGCCCCTGTGACCAAATGGACAACATTCTGTCAGTCTTCAGCATCACAAAATCAAATACACACTGAGTCGCTTTAGTCGACTGTGTATTGTGTCTTTTTGCAGTTATAGAGAGTACAACTGAGACAGTCTGCTTGTTTCCTGAATCCTTACTATATGTTGAGCCTCTGGCCCTTGACGGTCCCTCTGTAAGGGAAACGGGCCAGCGCCTTGCTGATGGTCCTGAGCTGCTGCTTCCTCTCCTGGAGCTCTCGGTTGTGTTCAAAGTCTGTGGAGGCTGACAGGGGAAGTCCATCCCTGACCCGAACCACAAAGGCAAACAGGATCAGAGACATGATCCACTGGGTCCATGAAGAACACACTGCCTATATGGGATCAAGAGAAAGATCAGAAAGATCAGATCATCAGTAACACTATATTAGGGCTACAACTACGTTATTTTCATTATTTGACAGCCATTTCCCCCAAATAATCAATTAAATTTGGTCTATAAAATGTCAGAAAATAGTCAAAAATGCTCATCACAAGTCCCTAAATCTAACGTCTTCAAATGTTTTGTTTTGTTCAATCAACAGTGCATAACTCAAAGAGATTCTGTTTACTATCACAAAAGACAAAGAGAAGCAACAAATATTTACAACTGAGGATTTACTTTTTGGCTTTTTGTTGCTTGAAAATGACTTAAATGATTAATTGATTATCAAAATAGTTGCAGATTAATTTACTGTCTATTGACTTAATGTATCAATTAATCAACTCTATATTTCAGCTCTATATTAAAATACACTCAGTTGCCAATTTATCAGGTATACTTAGCTAAAACGATTACAGTCTAATACAACAGCCCTTCATGAAGGATATACTGTTTTCGCCAGGTGTTGATTCAACTTTATGGTCATTTTAAAGTCTTGTGGTTTGTTTAATTGCATTGAGTTATTCTCAGAGGCGTTTCTCACATTTTGTCCACCCCATTTTTATCAGTGAGGGTAACCTAAATATTAGATACACCTATTGCTAACGCAATTCAAACCAGCAGCACCACAAACTACAGCCTCCAAAATGACCATAAAGTTGAATTACTACTCTCAAACTTAAAATAGTTTTGACTAAAACTCAACATTAAAAGCTTCATGGAGGAAGACTTTATTGCAGGGCTGTTGTTGTTGTTTTAGACCGTTTGAGTTGTAGCAGGTGTCCACAACGTTACAGACTTCAAACTGAGTTTATATTATTAACTACGTAACTTAGACTTAAAATTTTGCTCAGTTAAGTGCTACTTGGAAAACAGCGATAATTCATTCTAAGGTTAATTATATATGGTACTAACACCTTACCTCATTATCATGGGTTTCATGCTGCACTGTTACCTAGCTACTGTAGGTTAGCTGACTACAGCATTATATCAAAGAAATACACCACCAGTAGGTAGCCAGCCAAAGCTTAAGATGCGCGTTACCAGCGCAATTGCATAACGTTACTTTCTATTACCAGCGATTAATACAGAGAACCTGAATAATCTGGTATAATATATACGTAAGAAGTTACATTAACATTAGCCAACGAGCTAACTTGAAACCTTCTTCCTGATACATAAAACCCACAACAAATATTCTACGGAAACCCGGGAGGGACAAAACTACGCTTAACCAGTCGGAGTTATCTTGCATCGCACCAACGTCCTCTTCACTAAAAAGTGAAGTTAGCGCATTGTCGGCCGTCAGTGACTAGCTAATTGCCTAGCTAACGTTACTGCACAGAGGTTAGTTATGTCATTTGCAACTTTGGATAACCGGTAATCTGATTCTCATCGTCACGTTAAATGTGAACAACGCTAGTAAATGCGGCTGAGAGAAGTCTAACGTAAGCTAACGTTAGCTAGCTACTAGCTGTTAGCTTATACATCCATGGTTTGCAAGCGCTAACGTTTGTATTAGCGTAGCTAGCTGTTGTTAAATATGTAGCCCATTGATATACCTACTGATCGGTTGTTGCTCTAAACATGTCTTACACTTCAGACAAAACCGACAAAGCTATGAGTAAAATGTGTGCCGTATTAGCTAACGTTATACGAGTCATGAATGTGGGCTAATAGTTAATGTCGTCTCTGTGGTGATCAGCAGTTCCTTGTTTGCATTGACAATATGTGTGGGCCATTACATCTATATTTTGATATATATGCTTTATATAATCATTTGTCAGCCTTATTAGCTACTATGGTCTGCATGACTTGTAGGACGTGTAGCTCACATTACCTCTGATTTATCCAACTAAATACTTGAAAATGCTTGAAAACGCGTTTGTACAGTTGAGACATCTCCTGAAGCTGAAGTCGATTATTGCTGTCTATATGTAGCAGGGAAGTTTCACAATCTCACAATGCCATTCCCAGTACATCAAACACAGGCATGGTTTGTAACATGGTATGAGTTTGGCTATGAATACAATGCATTCCTGTCTTTGAGTTGAGCAGTGGTAGCTGAAATTATGGGTCACACAGGCAGTAGTAGAAAACAATTTTTATTGGTCTTATTTGGGAATGCAGTATAATTCAGCTGCACTGTTGCAGTTTATTTTTGTTCTATCATTAGCAGCGAAGTATACATACATTATACATACACATATGAGTGGCCTGAAATTAGTTCCACTAGAGTAATGCTTGCTCTCTGTTCCCTTTCTTAGACCCCCCCAACACACACACACACACACACACACACACACCATGTGAGGTGATAATTGTTACATGTCAGCATTTTCGGAACAATATGCAGCCGAAATCATGCAAATTATGGTAAGATTAACCTTTTTAATAAATCCAGACATTACTGACAGATTATTGGACGCCTGCTTTCTTGCAATCTTGCATCTCCTCCCCCCCCCGCAAAACAATGTCTGTAGAGGTACACTGACTTTAAACAAGTTGAGGCAGGGTTTTGGAAACACAAGTAAGGCTAGTGCCGTGATTTCCTAATCATTTGGCAAGGGTAAACATTGTGAGGTATGGTGCTGTTATTGGTGTTTGCTTGCATTGTTGCAGTGTCTACTTGTTCACATAGTCAAAATCAAAAATGTTCAAACCAACAGGCCACTGATACACCTTGAAGATAAATTCCTGTCCATTCCCACTCTTACTTTGACCAGGCTCGGTAGTAGTAGCAGCAGTTTGTGACATTTCAGTAAGCTGTCACACAGTGATATCCAAGTGGACAGACGAAACAGTTAAAAATGTACAGCGAGGAAGTTGTGCTGTGCTCTGCTTGGATTTGCGTAGCCATTACATTTCCCCATAGACTCACCTCCCATCGTTCTCTCTCCTCCCCTTTCTGTTTCTATCCTCCTTTTTTATCCTCCCTCGCTGTCTTTTGGTCTCTCTACATTGTTTTTCAATACTTACCCCTCTAAATGTGCTGTACTTTGTAGGTGTACACTGACAGATAACACAAAAGGAACCTGTATGGGGTGCTTACTGCTTCTTTTAGAGAAGGCAGCCTTATTTTTTTTCCTGCTTAGCTTTTCTGTGCTCTTTCTTCATTTTAGGTCACCTGGACATTGATCAAAATGGGGGTGAAAGACCGCCCTCAGTGTTACTTTGATGTGGAGCTCAACCGTGAGCCAGGTAAGAGAATTTAAAATAAGTTTACAGGTATGGGAATTAGTTAGACATGTAAGCAGCCTCAGCTTACTTTCATAGCCAATTACTTTGAACTGACATCATCAATAAAGATGTTTAAACTGGTTGTATGTAGTTTGTTTTTGTAGCCTTGTAGCTTTTGATTGATATTCATTTGGTTGTACAAAATGAAAGTGGAACACCCAGTGGTACATTGGCTTGGTAGACTGGTTTTGTGTTAGTAACTGTGTCTGTACTGAATGGTTGAATTGATGTCCAGCCCTGAGAAGCTATTAGCATTATGTACTTTTCGAGCAGGAACTATTTGCAGTTGATGTGAATGTAAAGAGGGCATGGACCAGTTCAGCAGCCTAAGGATAAATATATGTAATTTACTCATATTTAGACAGGGAGGGACAAATTAATCCCCATAATGCTTGTAAGAATTTTTTTCAGATTTGCTGCTAGCTATGGAAAGGTTTCTATAATGTGTGAGTTTCACCGGAGGATTCTTCTAATTGTTGGAGACCAATTAAAAGTGTGCAGAAGTGCAGTGTAGTAACATTTGGGCTACTTGTAACTTTTATGGCCTATTAATCTCTCTCCCCCTATTGTTAGTTGTTTTTTGGAACACCAAGTTTCTATTGATGATGCCTCAAATATCTTTAAACAGTTCTAACTTTTAGAAGCTAGAGGTGAAGTGAGCTAATATTTTTCTCTTGTGTTTTATAGTTGGGCGCATAGTCTTTCAACTTTTTTTGGATATTTGTCCCAAGACAAGCAAAAACTTTCTCTCTTTGTGCACTGGTGAGTAATGTTCAGTCAAGGACATGTTTTACTCTAATATCATGATTTTACAACATTTACTGCATTGTATGATGACCAGATAATGTTGTTTCAAAAAGTCAAACAAAAGAAACCTGTTTTAGAGCATAACATGAAACTGATCTGTTTGCTGTCTCAGAATACATACTACACAACAGTCATTATCTGGGTTTAAAAAGGGTCTGTTCCTTGTCGCTTTTCACATCTCTTTCTTTCTAAACTTTCCCATCTCTACCCTAAGAATAATCAAAATGAGTGAGACATGAAAAAGAATATGAAAGATGAATTGAAAATAAGAACCACAGTATCGTATCATGCTCCACACCCCTCTTTGGTTGTTTAATATCTTGAGGGAAGGAGCTATGGCTGTAGTGTAAATTGTCCAGTAACAGATAGAGTCACTGGATGGATAGAGGGGTCCTGGTCTGTCTCTCTAGATATTACATCCCACTGAGGAGAACACCGTGTACTGTAGTAGTGGTGGTCTGCCTAGAGATTGCCATAAATCTGCAGATCGATCCTCCCTCTCATTTTTCACCTCACCTGATGGACGGGAATGTGATGCTGGCAAGGGCAGACATGGGAGATGGCTGGTTAGTCTGTTCCTTTTCCTGGGCACACACAAAACACAACACAGTAATATACACTAATCAGCTGGGCAGTTTGCTGTGGCTTTCTCAAAGTGTCTAATGTGTCCTTTTAGGAGGGGATCAGCTCACACTATTAGAAACCAAACCCTTGGAACAATACTGAAGCCAGTGGAGCAAATACTAGAAGATTAGCAACCTAAGCTGCCCATTTGAACAGCCAGCCCTCTGTCCTCTGAAAAGCACCCTTAAGCACATCAAGGAAAGGAAAACCGGGGGTAATAGCTTTGGGTCAGTATTCTCTCCCCTGCCAGTATCACACCAGTGGAAGATTTCTTAACGAATTCTGCATTCCTGCACAGGAGTATTAACAACAGGATGCCTGAACAAAGGCATCTGAGTTTATTGAATACAACCCCCCCCAACTGTGGTTTCATTCCCTTGTTTAGAATAAACCTCATGTGGCAGCGTTCAAGACTAACATTTCTTAACACCTCAAGGCATCTGGTATACACAAAAGCTCATACAGTAGCAGGGCTGTTGAATGTTTTGTGTTTGATGAGAGCTCAGTTAACAAACATCTACTTGCAGGTGAAAAAGGAACTGGCAAAATCACAGGGAAAAAGCTGTGCTACAAAGGCTCCACATTTCACAGAGTTGTAAAGAACTTTATGATCCAGGGAGGTGACTTCACCGAAGGTAATAATGTCCAACATGTAACCTTGTTTACTTTGAAAGTGTGTGTTTAATCAAATTGACTAAATTAAGTTAGTCAGCCTGTGTTCACGCTAATCCACCTTTTTCAAACTGCTGGCTCCATTTTGACATAAAACCCAATGGAAAGCAACAGAGCGAAAACCGCTTCTATGAAAAAGATGCTGCATCTAATTTTGTTTGTTTTAGTAAGAATCAAATGCTCTCTTAGGTAGAAAATGTATTTTAATCATGGTGATGCTTTGCATGGTTTCACAGCTAACAATTAAAACAAAAACTGATATGGCAAAAAAAAAGATAGATGCTATTAATCTCATCAGTCGCCAATATACTGTATTGGCTTTGTTGTGGGTGTTTATGGCAGGAATCCAGGAGATCATACTGGTTCCTGAATGTGGCCACCACTTCAAACATTTGTCCTATAAACATCAATTAACTAATGAGACAGCACTTTTTCTGTAATGTGGTATAATGTGTAGACATGTCTAGTGGGATTTAATATAAAGAAGTTGGTTTTGGGCTTAATTATTTTACTGTTAATCTCTGCAGGAAATGGAAGAGGAGGAGAGTCCATATATGGTGGCTACTTTGAAGGTAATGGGAATATCACATTTTCTCATAAGCAGTCTACATTGTTGATTTCTCATAATCTGAATACAACTTAGCCAATTTTGCATGAGCATAATGTTGCATGTGCCTATTATGTTAATAATGGATTTCTTGTGGATTTTCCTATGTATGACTCCGTTGACCTTCACTTTTCCATTGTATAGTGCTGTCTCTTCAAACTTTATCAAATCAGCATGGAGAGTAGGCATTCTCTTTATTGAAAGCTACAATCTTCCTGCCTAAAATTTTCAACATATTCTTTTATTTATAGAGTGGTCTTTTGCAAAATGAGAAGGTAAGAGATGTACACAGCTCAGTAACACCATGTCAACATTGTCCCCATCACCTTTCTCTCTCAGTAAAAACAGTACAAATGTTTGCAATGGTGAAGGTGCAAGTTTGTACTGAAGGGATGTTACAGGATTTTGTATTCAGACAGCCTCCCCTTTAGACCCCCCAAAGCCTCAAGCTGCTCAAATTACTTTTTATGTTACATGTGTGGTATTTATAGCCGCATGACATGTAGTCAGATGCAGGCTGCAGGTTTCTCTACTCAATAGGAAGACTCCTAGAGTGCCACAGTAGAAATAAGATATTTAGCCTTGCAACATGGAGACAGTATATGTAGATAAAATTAAGATTTTTAGTATTTGTGTTTTCCAAATCAGAATAACTTTCATGTACGCAAAAAGCTTCAGGGAGACTTTTAGTCTATATGTAGTCAATTAACTATTCAGATATACTCTAGTATGTTTTCTATCTTATATTTAAAGGATAATTCCAGTGGATTTTCATATTTTAGTCCATTAAATTGCTTTTACACTACATCACTGTGGACCAAAGCATTCAGTATATTTAGTTTACATTCATTTAGTATGCTATGAAAATAATCTTCAGGAGGCTTGATACTTGCTTTTGATAAGTGATTTATCATGAGCATCTAGTCGCCTTTATTTTAAAATCCAATTTACATTACTGTCGTACACTTGTATGAAAAATTACGTTTTCTCCTTGATTATCTTCTCTTCTCCCTTTTCATATCTGACAGCATAGCTCATGAACATTAGCTATCTCTAAAATCTGTTCGACCCTCTTTGAATCCACCATCATGGAGAATTTCCTAAATGATATTAATGTAACCTTGATAAGAAGAAAGGCAATGGATGATTAATCTATCTCAAGCAAGTTTCAAGTCTAAGCATTTTGCCTCCCATAGCATGTTAAAATGAATGGAAACCAATATGGTATTTCATGGTCAGAATAATGTAAAATGTATGTTATTTGTAGTTAATAGTCTAAATCATACAAAACCAGTTTGGTACTTTAGAAAAGGACTAGAAGTAACAAACAAAACAACAAAACCCTTTACAAAATGCCTTTATGGAAGGACTGGTTGGTGAGGCAATGATTAGGTTTGATGGATTAAAATTGTACTCCCTCTTGTCCTCTTCTTCCCTGAATATTTCCGCTCTTATACATCAGAGAACACTCGCTAAGACTTCGATCCCTCTTCCTCTGCTCCCCACAGATGAGAACTTCACTCTCAAACACGACAGAGCCTTCCTGTTGTCAATGGCCAATCGTGGGAAAGACACCAATGGTTCACAGTTTTTCATGTGAGTAACATAAAGTAAATCAAATCACTCTGCACCTTTTAATAACTATAACATTTAACTGACAGGTCGCATTATTTATTTGCTTTTTTGAATGTGTTTTGCTCTCTGTCCCTTTTTCTGTTTTGAAATCTGTAGAGTAGAATTTGTCATTGAGTGTGAACATCAACAAATCCACTCTCTGTGTGCATTTAGATTTCAAAGTGCAGAGAAACATGGATTCATTCTTTTTTACCTACAAATGTGTTACATTTTTTCTCTTGCCGTTTTTGTGTAAAATTTACAGAAACTCTAGCATCCTGCTCCTCCAAGGTAATGTGTCTCCAAGGCTGTGTTTCTCTCTCTCTCCTGACTGTATTTATCATTCATTAGTTTGTATTTGCAAGTATTCTACAGAGTACAGTGTTTTATTTTGGATATGTTGAACAATATTCACAAACGGCTTGAGGTTATTTGGCTTTGTAGACTTCTTTTATCACTAAAACCGGTTGCCACCATAAGTTAAAAATGTCCTACATGAATAAAAACTCTTGAAATATAAAGGAGGAAATGTATACAGTATAATCCAAATATGGTTATATAATTGCCCACACTCTGTTGTTGAGTGTTTTCAATGCCTGTTAGTGGCAGTAGCCTAAAATACAAGTGTTTTATAAATTGATTTGCAATCCAGTATCATTAAACAAATGGTGGTCTTACAAATTCTGTACCTTGTTTTATTTATTTTTTTATTTTTTATTTTTCCCGTGGTACAGTAGCACCCGCACTTTGTTGAAGTTACTTGTTTATTCTCATTCTTTTCCTCCTCTTTCTTCTTTTCTCACGACCCCACCACTGCCATTGGTCGACTTTCTCCGGCTTATTTGCTTCCACAAACAGCACAACCAAGACGGCACCTCATCTTGATGGGTAAAATCTAATTTCACTTTGGCACTTACAGAAGACATTAAAATGGTGTTTACAGTTATTGGTGAACCTTCATTTCTGACTTGATTTTATGGCATTTTACTGAATTCAGAATTCTTAAAGCCCCTGAAATGTGTATTTCTTTATAATATTCAATATTTGTGACTGTATAGGAAATAATCAAAGTAAAAAAAACATCTTTGTGTTTTTTGTTTTTTTTAAAGAGTTTAACAGTCAAACACTCAGCTGATTTGAGCTCTGATTGAGCCCTGTCCACCTGAAACCAGTGAAAAGAACACAGAGAAAAAAAGAAATACAGGAATCTCTCATATGAAATAACCAAAACTGTTCTAACTTTGGCAGGAAATAGTGTGCTGAGAAGCTGATTGAGAAAAATAAGATTTCGGGGCCTTTGAAGTTACTGAAATCATGTAATAGTCAAGTAAAGTATTGTTGTAACAGGCAGCAATGTTTTCTGCTTCTACGCAGAGTTCATGTCGTCTTTGGTCTAGTCATCTCCGGCTTTGAAGTGATAAAGAAGATTGAGGGGCTGAAGACTGATTCAGCCAGCAGACCCTACGCTGATGTGAGAGTGACAGACTGCGGGCAACTTATCACCAAGTCCGCTAATGATGGTAAGCTCAGTAGTAAGTAGGGTTCGCTGTATTCTTTTTTCAGGCCAGAAGCAGACTTCCCTACCCTGTCCGTGGCGTGTGTGTGTGTGTCGTTTAATTTTTACAAAAGACTATTTACAACAACTGATTAAAACCTGCCTTTTCAATCATTTATGGACAACAATGGAGCTCTATAACACAGAAGAATAAGCTACATCAGTCTTTGGATACACAAGCAATACTTGTTAGCAGGTTCAACGCATTGTTGGTTTTGGTCTTTTCATTGGATTTGTTGAATTGAAAGAAAAAATAGAGAATATCACCAGACTTTGTAGATGTGATATATTGTTTAATGTCTAGTGTATATGACAAGTTATGTTAGTTCTTAATAAAAAGCTTATAGTTGTTATCAATTTTTTAGGGATCTATACATAAGCTTACACGTTTATATTCTCTCTTTATGTCTATGTCTCCTGTGGGGAATAACATGTTGCCTGTGATTGTAACTGGGTCGTATTTTGTGCTCGTTCTGTAAGAGCATTTTGATGCCAGTGTTTTCCCCCACTGGCATTAGCACGGGGCGTGTAACCTGATCTTCTGTTTAATGAGGATAAGCGAGGTGGAGTTCACTTGGCAGCTGTCCACCTGACTCTGCCAGGCCTGCTTTCATTGCCTCCAACATAGTGAGAAGAATCAAACAAAGCCTTTGTTGTTGTAGTACCACCCCGAAAATGACTCCTGGCATTTGAACTTCTTACTTTTACTGAATACTATATCGGTGTTGTATCCCTAAAAATAAGCATATTTTTTATTGAAATGACACATGCTGTTATATTTCTTACTTTAGTACTTGAAGGCAAGAGGAAAAGAACCCCCCATTCTGCCGACTCGTCCCTCAATTCCCACGACTCGTCTTCTCAGTTTTCTTCTTTGGTGGAATCTGAAAGTGAATCAGATGAAAAGCACAAACATCACAAGCACAAGAGCCATGCAAGGAGTAAACGGTCAAAAAAGAAAAGGAGGGAATCAAAGAAGGAGAGGAACACTGTTGTTCTGCCCACCAAGCAAAGGTATTTTTTTTAATCTTTGTTCATGATTACATTTTTGCATGCTTATATAATTACTATATATTACATGTATCTCAAATGTACATAACCACATTTTTGATCCAGTCTGATCAGTATATCCAAGTCTAAATAGAAGCACTGACAGCTTAATAGACGTGTTGGTTTTTTGCATAACAAAATATTGTTTTGCGTCTTGTCATTGAAGCTCACACAGTCCTGTGGAAAGAGAGGTGCTGGAGGGAGAGAATGAACAGAGTGGGAAAAGAGAGAAGCTGGTTGTCCGACCAGAAGAAATCCCACCGGTGCCAGAGAACCGCTTCCTTCTGCGACGGGACTTGCCATCTCAGGAAGATAAAACAGAGATGTCAGTTTTTAAGTTGGTGGCTTTTTTTTTTTTTTTTTTTTTTTTGGAATACATTTTAGCTTACACATTGAACAGTATACTCCTAAGTAATTACAGTAGGTGTTTACTTTGAAATTTGATCTTTTCAGAGTTGAGAAAGAAGAAACGTCTCTTTCAACTGACCAGAAACCAGCAGTCTCCAAGTCTGGACGGAAGATCAAAGGCAGAGGAACAATGGTATTTTCACCTCAACTAAGATCAGAGATTAGTCTCTTCAGATTTGGTGTGTATGTATTAATTATTCTTGCAGTAGACTGCTTGTAGTTTTACCTGATCCACTTTGACTAATTCCAAGGGCCAATATTTGCAAGCGGACAATATAATTTCTTTCTGTTAATCAAAATTTTACTTGGATTCATGAGAGGAAAGCAAAAATGAAATATTTAATTCGTAGCTGAAGATCATGCTTGTTTTTTCAGACTTCTTTTCTTGTAGATTACTAAGTCATTTTACTTCTTCAAAACTCTTGGCTGAACTGGTCGCAACAGATAAACATACACCACCGGTGTCAAGTGGTCACAAGTAGGCATTACTTCCTTTTAAGGGGTCACAAGCCAAAAAGGGTAGGAACCACTGCTGTAAAGAACTGACATACATCTATTTCATTGACCCCAGAAACTAACTATTTATTTTTTGTTTTCTCTATGCTCATCTCTGCCTGCATAACTTTTTGCCACTAATATGCATTTTTATGATAATAACATAAGTCGCTTAAGACAAAGAATCTTTAAGCACAGCCTCAGCATGCTCTGTATAAAGTTTTGATGTTTTCTTATTAATGTAATTTGAAGTATCAAAATATATTAACTTTTTTGCAGAGATATCACACCCCCACAAGGTCTAAATCGCGCTCTGCATCTGTGGAAGAGCGTGGTAGCAGTGAAACTCCACCACACTGGAAAGAAGAGATGAAGAGAACTAAAGTTTATCAACCGCCGAGTGTCGAGAGATGGAGCAAAGGAGACAAGTATGACTTCGTATTTTACTTTCCAACTTAGAATATTAGATTTGCTTTTTTTTTTTTTTTTTTTTTTTTTTTTTTTTTGCTTCATGCATCTTTTGACTTAACAGATTGAATGACCATTCCTCAAGCAGATGGGACGACAGAAGTGACTCTGCGTGGTCCCGCTCTCCAGAACACTCCTCAGACCACAGCTCTGAGAGGTCCAGCATGCGCCGCCAACAGAAGAAAGAGAAGAAGAAAGCCAAACACAAGAAGAAGGCCAAAAAACGTAAACGTGGCAAGAAGAAGAGCTCCAAGAACAAAGCTCATGAACCTCATGTGTCAGAGGGTGAAAGGTCAGTGTCTTCAGAAAGACCGTCCAGAAGATCCCATTCTCCATCTCGCTCCTCTTCAAATCAGCATCATTCATCAACTCGGAGGAGACGACAGTCCTCACTGTCCTTGAGAGACTCACGGTCCTACTCTAGGTCCTACACATCTAGTCAGTCCAGATCTAGAGGGAGGTCCAGGTCTTATTCAAGATCCAGAAGCCTTTCTAGATCTAGAAGTCGGTCTTTATCTAGGTCTAGATCCAGATCTCAGTCCTATTCTCGATCCCGGTCTAGATCCAGGTCAAGGTCAAGATCCAGGTACAGATCTAGGTCTCCATCCAGAAAGAGCAGTTCATCCAGATCCCCAAGAAAGAGGAAAGCCAGCAAGCCCAAAGCGGACGCCATGATCCATGTGCCTGAGAATCTTCCAGTGAGCAAAGTCGCGCCTGTCCCCAGACTCCCTACTGTGCCGGCTCCTGAAAGCATCCCTGTGATCCCCCTGAGCGACAGCCCCCCACCCTCACGCTGGAAACCTGGTCAAAAGCCCTGGAAGCCCTCCTACATCCATATTCAGGAAATTAAAGCTAAAGTAGCTCCCAGTAACATTTCCTCCACTGGACAAGCAGCTGAAAGTGTTTCAGGAAAAACTCAGACTTCAGTTATACCAAAGTGTCTGCCAGGTGACTCTGAAAGTGACAAAGCACACAAACCTGCAGGGCACTCACACAGCAGGTCCTCCAGAAGTAAGTCCTGCAGCCGCTCAAGGAGCAGAAGTTACAGTAGGTCCAGGTCCAGATCCCCTTATCAGTATAACAGCAGGTCATCCTCCTACAGCAGATCAGGCTCTGAAAACTCCCAGAAAACATGTAGCAACAAGAAGAATTCATTAGACAAGGAATGGAAAGAGTATTACAGCTCTCTAAAAAGGATAAAAGATTTAGATAAGTACATTGCACTCGCCAATAGTCAAGATGCTCACTCAGGATCAGAGAACAGGGCAGGCTGTGAACATAGTCCTGATATCAGTGTCTCGAGGAGAAGCGTCTCTTTGGAGAAAATAAAAGAGGAAGGCAGCTCAAAAGCTCAAGAGACAAAGCATTACGGCTCAATGCCGGTGGAGAGCTTTAATAGCAGGTCTGAATGGGATAGTGACAGTGATAAAGTGAGCCAAAGCAACAGTGCTACCCTGTCAAAAAAGCAGAAACGAGCAGCTCAGACCAGTGAAATTCTTGACAAGAAGTTGTCTGCTGTTACTGGATGGAATTCCGAAAGTGATTCTGAAAATATAACAGCCAGGATAATGGCCATATCTGAAAAAGAGGAAGGGGAGGCAAGTTCAGAATCAGAATATGAGACTTCCAGGAAGACATCAGCGGTTGCAGCTGCTGCTACTGCTTCTGGTCAGTCAGAGGAAAGTCCTGAGAAGGCTGCAGAGCCAGAGAAGCACAAGAGCAAGAAGAAGGCCAAACGTAAGCACAAACACAAAAGACGAAGTGAGAACAAAAGTGGTTCCCAACACAGTAAGGACAAAAGAAAGAGATCTAAGAGGAAACATCAGAAGCTCAAAGAGACTTTTCACTGGCAGCCACCTTTAGAGTTCGGAGAGGAGGAAGAAGACGATGAATCAAAACGAGAGAAACACAGTCCTGGTAGAGTTGTCAAAGAAAGGCCTGGTGTGGAAAGTATGAATGAAAAGGACCAAAATATAACATCTTTAAACAAGAATCCTACTAGAGAAGAAGATAGGGGGCAACAGAGAGCAAAAGAATGTATCAACAAAAACCCAAAACATACTGAACCTCATCTTCAGTCATCCAACAGGAACGGTGCTAATTTCCCCAGTATCAAAGAGCAAGAGTCATTAGATGATATGGACATTTGTACCCCTGAGCATGATGTTGAAATTGTAGAACCTCCAGTTACACAGGATTCTTATTATAATGCCCCTGAAATAGCTCTAAAATCTACCTCAAAGTCTTCAGATATGGCCAGTAAAGATGGTGCTTTACCTCATAGCAAAGAACAGCCTTCAGTTACCTCCACAACAACAGCTGCTGGACTGCAAGATCAAGCAACCACTGGCAAAACGGCTGGCACTGTAACTAATTTCAAATGGAGGCCTTTGAAAGGAATGTCAGGTCTACAGAACGTGAACGTGCCACCCGTCACCACAAAAAACACTCTACTTCAAGAGAACCCGACCCCCAACACGCAGGGAGTAAGAATGGAGATAAAAAGCAAAAGCCGGGTCCGACCAGGATCTCTGTTCGATGAGGTTCGTAAGACCGCACGGCTCAACCAGAGGCCGAGGAACCAGGAGAGCTCCAGCGAGGAGAGCTCCCCCTCTGTGGGAAAGACGAGGGAAACACCACGCACGCGATCCCCGAAGAAGTCCAGGTCTACATCCAGGAAGTCTCGCTCCGTTTCCAGTCACCGGTCTCGCTCCAGAGGCTGGTCCCACTCCTACAGCAGGTCCAGGAGTAGATCCCGCAGCTCCAGCTACTCTTCCAGGTGAGACAAAAAGCACACTGATTAAATGAAGAGCATGCAGGCACCAACAGTAAATCTCTCTAAATGCTGGAGGGGCTCCTTTTGATGTAGATCAAGATTGTTGTGAAGTGATAAACTTGATGGATGTGGAGCTTTGGTAAAATGTGATTTATAACACAACATAATTCTTTTAGGAGCCGCAGCAGGAGTCGGAGGAGACGCAGAAGAAGACGGTCACGTTCTCGTAGCAGCACATATCGAAGTTACAGGAGTCACAGGTACACCCTGAAACACTGATTTAATAATCTATTGTGGCACTTAATGGATCCTGGGGGGGGGGGGGGGTCAGCGGTCAGATGAAAACCACACAGAGAAGAAACCTTGGAGCTTGTGAGGTTTCAGTATCATGCTCTTCATTTTACATTTCAGCCACATAGAACATTCAAAAACCTCTCAGTAGTGTAAATGTAACTACAACCTTCCCAAGACTTTCCTTTTTTCCCTGTTGTGTGTTTTAGTGGTCTTGAAGTATCTTTCAAACCTGTGTGTCTAAGTCTTTTTGTTTTTCTTCCTATCAGTCGGACGTACAGTAGAAGTCATTCCAGAAGTCGCTCATATAATCGCCGTCGGAGATCCAGGTCTGTTAATGGGCTGACACTCAGAAATAGAAATGTTTAATTGTTCTTGTGAGGGGTCACTGAGTTACCCTTAACACTATATTCAGATTAAAACACCACAATCTAATTTTATTTTAATCACAATTAAATTTGGAATCAGTTGCAGCAGTATTAATTCAGAGTTTGAAAGAATATTTATACACCTCTCACTTTTTTATAAGCGGTAATATGAAGTTTGGAGCAAGGGTTGGAAACAGTTGAAACTGAGCAATACACATCAAGCAGAAAAGGGCTTTTGTGCGGAGACATTAGAGCAAATAGAATATTCAGTTATTTAATCGACAGAAAATTAACTATTTTGATAATTTTTTCAAGCAAAATGAAGATTTGCTGCTTTTCTTTGTCTTATGTGACAGTAAAATTAATTTTCTTCAGTTTTGTTGGACAAAATAAACTATTAAAAGACATAGAATATATGTACAGTATATATAATTTTATAGACCAGAAGATGAATCTGTTTATCAAAAAAATTATCGGAAGATTAATCAATTAAAATAGTCGTTAGAAGAGATCAATCCTATCTTTAATCATTAACTATTGTATCTGCAATTGCATGATGCAGGAATAACCAATCAATCTTTTTCACTATGCACACAGTGATTCTGATTTTATTTTTTTAACTGTGCAGTGTATTTGTAATAAAATCACTGATGCCTCTTTATCATCATGCAAGGACTTCTCTTTTCCTTATATAATAAGCCTCTACCAAGCAAATCTGTGTGAATCAAAAATTATTCTGGAGATACCTCTAAAACAATATCTCTGTTGTGATCCGGCTGTATGTTAATGCAGGTCAGACTCCTACGACAGCTATTCCAGTCGGAGTCGGAGCGTGAGCAGGAGACGAGAGCGCAGACGAAGTGACAGCTACAGGAGCTCAGACCGCCGATCCCGGTAAGACGCTCTGCTCCTTGGTGAACCCTGACAAACCTCAACAAAGGTGGCAGGTCACACTCCAACCTTTTAACCTTCTTTCATTTCCTTCATGTGGCTGAATGTTAAGATTGTGGTTTAACACCCTTCAGCCTTTTGTACAAAGTAAAAGTGTATGTGTTTAATTCAGGCCTGAAAAGAAAAATATTTCACTGTAATCTCTGTCCTCTGAAGGTCGTCCCGCTCCTCCAGTCGCAGTTCTTCCAGACGCAGAAGTCACAGTCGCAGCAGTCGCTACAGTTGAGCTCTCAAGTCTACAGAGAGGGAACAAAACCACCAAGTCTGGACACTGTGCAACACAATAGCAACTACTAAAGCTCAGAGAGGAAAAAGTTGTATTCCATCTTGTTACTAGTTTTAATACTAATACTGTATGCCCTACCCCCTACACACACACACACACATATAAGCTGACATGACGGTCTTTGAGGAAATGAATGTTATAGAATGTAAATTAATAAACCACTTTACAAGCTTACACAAAGGCAGATCTTTTAGGGACTGTCACAGCTGAGAAGAACTGGGCTGAATCTTGTCAATATGGCCACTCTAGCATCTTAGAGGTATTAAGAAACTGTGATAAATAATATGAGAAATAAGCTGTATATATTTTATATTATATTCTTATACACTGAAATGTACAATTATACATACTGTAAGTGTATAATCCTCACAGTTCTGATGTGTGTGAGGAGTTAATGGGTTAGTGGGTATAGGTTGAAGTTATGCATTTAATTCAGTGTCAGCAAAACAGAATTCTTCAATGGAAAAAAAACGAGCTGTAATTTGTCTTTGTTCCATTTGTTTTATTACTGTATCATGAATGTTAAATTTACTCAAAGTATAGTATGTCTGATTTTGATTTTATTCAAACAGTTATGAAGGTTTACACAATAAATACCACCACATCTTAAGCCTCTGTTTTTTGGTTTTTCCTCACTGTATAGCAGATGTCAGTTCATGTCCTCAAATGGACTTGGAGAATTTGTTCCTATACAATGGCGCCATCTACCTTTCAATTCAGAACTGCAGTGTGTGTGTTCCAGTAAACTGAATAGTAATGTCTTTATCCTGGCAGATTTAAGCGTATTTATTATATTAATGTCAAACACTATAAATGCACTGACCAAATATTGATTGCAGTTTTCTTATTTGAATCCACTGTCATTTTTAGATATCATGCAATTAGAAGAATCAGATTAATACACAAATATAATTTCATTCCCCGATCAGGGCACTTCATTGGAATAAGAAAAAAGGGAGAGACGACTCCATTAAATTATTAATCACACACAGAGCTAATTGAAAATTTGGTTCCCTCCTTGCTAATATTTGCTTACACTTAAAGCCGCGCTGGCATGTGAGCACCTCTCTCTCTCTTATGGGAGCTTTTGGGAGCTGCATGCTAGAAACAAAAGAATCATGAGATACAGATCCTATTGAATTGCCACAGTGCCTGAATTTTTATCTGCAAGTGCAGGAGTGCAGATGGTGAAAAGTAGCAACAAGCATGCAGAAAAATTATAGCAGAATCATGTGCTGAACATGTGGATACTATGAATAGATGCGAACAGAGAGGTAATATATAGAGTTTATTTTTATATTTTACACATTGTATTGTTACAAATATTACACAAGTTATAAGGGGACTTTTGTAGAATGTGTGTGTGTTTTTTTAGGAAGGCATAATAATGCTATTTAACATGTAAAATAATAGGAAAGCCCAAATCAGTGGTTCCAAACCTTGGAAAGACAAATCTGATGGATCAAAAGATGATAAAAGGCATAAGAAAGAACATATATTTCAGTTTCTGATAAAATGTATATTTTCCTCTTACTTTTGTCCCTTTTTTGTGAAATACTACTTCAGGCCTCAAATGAAACAACGTCACCTTTTTTTAAACTAAAAAGTGAGTTTAATGTAATCCTGTTTGTCTTGCCTTGAGGTTTTAGGAGAGGTCTTTGTATAAGTGTTAGTATATGTAGGATACGTGGGTCTGAATATGTGTATGTGAATATCTGTGTACATACATCTTTTATAATGTTAGTATTTTTTTAATGTGCAAACAAACAAAACTAATGACAACTCATGCCCACACTGAGGTCATAAACCTGACCTAGTGTTTACGTTCTTCTTTTTTAAGTCAGCCTTACAGGCAAACGCTTGATTCACCAGATTATGTCATGTTACTCGTGCCTCAGGAATTGGAATAATGTTTCCTTCACAAAATATGTCCAATAGTACCCTCTTTGTTAACAAGCAGGTGTTTTTTACATGGCTCAAAATGGGATTTTCAGGCTCCTTTCAGAATGTGGAGCTTCACTTGAGTTCAGTGCCTGAGGTTTCATGAGGAAAAATCATTAGCCTGCTGTCACTTTTTGAAGAAATAGATGATTCACTTTTCCCTGAATTTATTGAATGTCTCCTCTTCAATTTCTCCTTGTCTGAAATGTTTAACAGCACAAGATATGAAAAATCTAACACTTTTTTTTTGCTGGTAGGGCAATCCAAACTACATGATTACTTTGTTTACACTTTCACATACTGTAGCATAAATTAAAAACCTCTCAATGTTAAATGTGTTTTAAGATTTTTGTCATTCTGGGTTTTGACTTGTCAGCTTCTCCGAGTGACTGTATCCACACTGTTGTTGTGGGCTTGGTTGAGTCCTGGACATGAAGTGTTGAATGAGACCTGCTCCAGGTTGTGATCAATTTTCCCCCCACCTTGTTATGAGCTTATTGACGTCTGCTCCATACAGTCTGCTCAGGAGTGAGCAATGGCAGTGGGGTCCAGGGATCCTTCAGGGAGGTTCAAGACAGCCTTGTCTTGAACCTCCCTGAAGGATCCCTGGAATTAACCAAAGTGGGCAAAGTGGGCAACTGCCCCGGGGCCCCAGACCCTCAGGAGTCATGGAGGCTCCACGTTTTGTGTGGCAGTTAGAGCTTAAACGACCAGTCTAACGTCAGAAAATTAATAGGCAACTATTTTGATAACTGATTAATTGTTGTGATGGATTTTTTTTCATTATTTTGTGATGTTTTATAGACCAAAAAAGTTCAATAAAATAATGGGCAGGTTAATCAATAATGAAAATAATTGTAAGTTGCAGCCCTAGTGGCCATTAGGTTGTGGTAATTTGATCTATTGCTAATTTGTTTTGTAATGCTGTATGCACCACTAAAACACAATAAGAACTGAAATTATAGGGACCTTAAGGTGACACCTGCAGTATTACCTAAAGTAGAGGGGCCACGAGTTAATATCTAGTTTCAACACCTTTATTATTTCAGTTCATATTATGCCTATTATTCCTAAAAACTGTGGTTAATCAAATTACAAAAAACACAAATAAATAATTTGTGACATATAACAAATAATAATTACCCACTAATACACACAGAATAGACACAGAATTGAAAAATCAGGGGTGGGTCAATAGTGGCCCACATCTCATTTTAGTCCCAGGGCCCCATAGTAGATTATTGTGGCCCTGGTATGAGGGGGTTACCCATTAAAATGAGGACAATAATATGTGAGACAATAATTTAAATTCTCATTTGACATTTTGCTCTCTTTTGTGGTTAATTTAAATGGTGTGCACATACAACCACATCAGTTTGGACAATTGTGACAATAAGAAGTTATGATGGGCTGATAATATGGCAGTTATTTCCAGTAAGTGGAATATATATTGTGTAAATAACGTTACAATGAATTCGGCAACATTGGAAAATGAATGAACTCCCTGACCTCCACATCTGTCCGGCCAGTGTGACGTCACACGGTTGCAGGCGCGCACAGTGAGAGGAAGCCACCCAGGTTTGCGCCATATGGCTGTATGTCCTTCCCAGTCCTCCTCCTGCTCACGCCAAAAATAAAAAAATAAAAAAATAAATCCAAGTCCCGTACAAAGAAATGCGCCTGTCTCACAACTCCACGTTAAACAGTACCGTGTCCCTTTAAAAACGTCTGACAAAAAGCCCATATGATCCCCGAGCTCCAATCACCAATTCCTTCTGCAAAAGCAGCCTCTGCATTTTTGCCTGTCTGAATGCTACAGCAGCACGGGGGGAAAAAGATTGAGGATAAGGCAAAAACTGAAGAAATGTGACAATTCAACGGTCATTTTCATGGCGAAGGGAAAACTGGTTCGAAAGGAGTTATTCTGGGACTCCTTTGAGCCTCAAAACGCTGGATCAAAATGGTAGGCTACAGAGGAGCGCTGCATTTTTGTTTATTTTTTTTTTTTGTCCCTGTTTGATCTCTTGCAAATTTGAGCTACTTAGCAGGCCGATCAAACTTACCGCACTTCTGCCTCATTATGTGTCTGGACCACTGGCTGTCACACGCGTATTTAGTGCTTTGTATCCTTTGCGGTGAAGTTTGTAACTTGTCGACATGGCACAAGTTGGAAATTGAAGCAGCTGAAAGAATGCGATGGCTACAATAGCTACATTGATGCAGAGAAGGAGTTAAATTCTTTCATATCAGGTCGCGACTGGTGCAAATGTAGACAGGATGAGGGAAACTAAACTGGCTCCCTTTTCTCCAACAGCCAGTGCAGGACAAGTTTGTTAGGCTTTGACATTCATGCATTCATCAGAGAATCTCCTCAGTGTGGTCTAACAGAGGAGAAGATGTCACTCTTCATGTCTTAATAACTTCACTTCGTTGCAGGTGACACTCAGGCAGTCTGTACTGGTGAAATGGTCCCTGAGCTTTGGATGAAGCATCCTACTACAATTATAAGCAAATTTAATACATTTTTTATTGGATAATGTTTCATTTTAATGTGTGTTTTGTCTTCTGCATGAAATTGGTTTCTTTTGGCAAAGGTCCTATTCACTTTTACGGACTAGTATCCCTCCTTGACCATGATAAACTTGTATTTTCAACCAGAGTCCATGATGTCTTATTCTCCCTTACATTAACAGAAATGACGATGATTCCTGCGCAGACAGACTGATAGAGTTATGGGAATAGAGGCAGATAGTGAGGCAGACAGTCCGCTCTGTCTCCAGGGTCATTTTAGGATGCCTCATTAGGAAAGCATGTGGAGCTTGATGCAGTGGTGGAGTAATCCCAGCTCGCGTTCACATCTGGAGGCTTGGGTTAATATCTGGGTCAGGTCAGCAGGGTTAGCCCTGGTGCTCTCTGGGTGGCTTCTGGTGGGAGCAAAGAGGGAGAGGTTTTGGTATTGCTATGTTTTTCTTCCCTTTTTTCTGTTTTTTTTGAGCACACATGAGAGTAAGCTGCGATAAACAAAGTGCAAAGTGTGCTTGGCGAATGCAATGTGCCAATGATCAGAGATACTGTATCTTTTGACTGTTTTGGTATGTGGTACATGACCCAGATAATTTCTGCAATTACTTTGTTGACATCAAAAGCGGATTAGTCCCCGCTAATTTTGTTTTTATCAATAGCCTCACCTTATATCCCATAAACTCCCTTTCATGGATGGATTACTGAGCAGGCCTACCAGGCACAGGGACCAGAGTCTCTGTATGAAGTGACTGTTAACATTCCTTGTTGGAAAGTTGGGAAAACAACTACAAAGAGATGCAAAACAAGTAAATATAGATGCAAAACAACTACAAAGAGACACAAAACATCATTCGTGTGGTTTGTAGCCATTTTGTGTTTCTTTCAATCCGTGGGTCTTGCTCCTGTGTAGGGAGGTCAGTGGCCTTTTAATGTGTCTGTGCCCATTGCCCTTATTCAAATGAAAAGATTGTTTTTGTTCTTTCTCAATTTGGTGGAATTGTGAAAATGTAAATCTGCCTTAGTTCCATGCACACTTTAGATGTTTATACTGTACACTTTGGGCCGTTTGATACTGTTTAATTTCAGTGAGCATTGTCAGGTCCTGAGTAGCTCCTTCTCTATCCTCAGGGTGCTGCGAGTTTTACGTAACTGCCTATTCAGGGCATTCCTGCCCACCCTTGACTTTGAGGCTTCACTGTCTCTGGGTGCAGAGCGAGGAAACTGTCTTTAGTCCTTGTGACAAGTGCAGCCATTCCCGAGCCCCGGCAACAAACTCCAGCAGACATCTTTGGCCCCTGGTAGGAGGCCGCTCTCCTTGGAAACTCAGATCGTACTGTAGGTGCTGCTAATTTATGCCCCTGAGATTAAGAACATTGGACGAGGCTGCAGAGAGCAAGGTCAAACTCACTGGGCTTATGTAAGGTTTCTTTTGTTCTTGTTGGTTAAAATGGCAAAGTTTGTTTGAAGTAAGTAGGGTTGTTTTTAACTCTTTGAATAAATCCACATTTTTATTGTTTCTCAGTAGTGCCAGCCAGCATTGGTGTCTTTTCATCTGGAGAAAACAGTTACTCTAATTTAACTCCTGTGGCAGCACTTTTAACAAAAAAAAGACTTTGAACTCCATTATCAAAGAGGCCAAACAGCCTTTTCTTTTAGAAACTGCTTGATATGAGGATTTCTATTAGCCTTTCATTGTCAGGTGTTTAAAGATATGAAGAGAGTTTTTTTTTAAGGGCTCAGTCTAAAGTGTCCTTATAGCTTTTAGCTGAATTCAGGCCAGAGAGAGAGACTTAGGAGGAGCTTTAAAGCACATCGGAATGAGTTTTCAGAGATTTACCAAGCAGGATCTATTTCTGATAGTCATCACAAATATTTGTTTCGCGTTTAGTCACACACACAGATTAATGGAATGGCATCATTATCCTTTTTTTTAAACTTTTTGTCTGTGTTGTATGAGTGTAATATGCACAGATCAGCTTGAAAAAATACTCCTTATCAATCACAGTAATCTAATCACATATTTATTCCATTTTAATTTTTCACCTTTATTTGATTTCTTGCAGAAAGTTACATAAGAAGATGATACCACTCTCATAACTGCATTAAATATGAAGCTACAGCTGGTTAGCTTAGCTTAGCTTAAAGACTGGAAACAGGGGGAAACAGCTAACCTGACTCAAGTTTGAAGGTACCAAAATTTGCCTGCCAACATCTCTAAAGCTCACTAATGATTTCACTGCTTTGATTGGTTGTAGGTCTGGACCTGCGTCCAGTCTGCAGGTCGCAAAGCACCAGGCTCACAAAACTCAGATCAAACTGTAAAACTAGGCAGTGCTGATCAAATATGAATCAGGATTCTGTCACTGCATTGCCTATTTCTCTCCTCAAAGGCTTTCAGAAACACATTTTAGTGTACTGTTTAGCTGTAATTTGAGAAAGTTTGTGACCAGCCGCCATTTTTTTTCCTGCTTGAAAACGGAGCAAGCACCGCCCCAACTTGCATGTGTCGCTCAGCATTACATCAGACGTTTTGTTGCTCTGATTGGTTTTAGGTCTATTTAATTGCGTCCAGGGGCACTTTGGTCTGCGCCCGTTGATAACGCCCCTTGGAAATTGAAAATGAACTGAGAGGTTCCAAACTAATAAGCATTTGCAAATTATTCTGGCGATGCCATGCTAGGAAGTTACTGCTCACAGCCAAGAAATGGTCTGTAAAAACCCATTGTAAAATGGCAAATTGAGGTGCTTGTAGGTAGATTTTGTTACCTTTGGACAGAACCAAGCAAACTGTTTACCCCTGTTTCCAGTCGTTGTGCTAAGCTAAGCTAACCGGCTGCTGGCTGTAGCTTCATATTTAATGTACAGTTATGAGTGGTATTAATGTTCTTATCTAACTCTCCACCAGAAAGCGAATAAACATATTCCCCAAAATGTCGTGCTATTCCTTTAAGCTCATATTCACCATGTCATCCATTGATTGGTTGTGGCTATAGAAAGCCGGTGCGCCTCCTCTACCTCTTTTTCCTCTCTGTCCTCTCTGACCTTCTCATCAAACATATCAACTGCCTCCACGCACACACACAGAAAGAGTATTGCCACGCCAGAGAGATTGCTCTGATAAGGAGCTCTTTAGAGTCTTGTGTTAGCCTCTTCTCTCTGTGTGTCATGCTATGAAAGGGATAATGAAGATATCACAGTTTCATCTCATGTAATAGCCCTCGGGTATGTCTGCACCTGCTCGCTGCTACACATCAGAATGATCTTTTGTCTCCAATACATCACTTCAAAAGGTGCATCTTTCACTCTTTGTGTCATATATTGGAACAAATCAGATTTAGTC
This sequence comes from Siniperca chuatsi, assembly GCF_020085105.1. NCBI lineage: Eukaryota > Metazoa > Chordata > Actinopteri > Centrarchiformes > Sinipercidae > Siniperca > Siniperca chuatsi. The sequence goes on from NC_058060.1 coordinate 15,952,606, forward strand.
CCTTCACTGACTTGATACTGCTGTTTTTACAAATAGAAATATCTCTGTTTGTACAACCCTCCGCACTTTATTGTGCCACAGGTATTTGGCGTTATATCTCTGTGTTTACTGATGAATGCATGCACAGCAGGCGAGTGTGTGCGCCCGCGTAGTGCACATGCGTGTATTATGGCGTTGGCCTGGGAACAGTGTGTTATGACTCCTGCAGAGCGGCGGTGTGTAAAGCGTTGTAACGTGTGTGTGTGAGGAGGAGATGCCAGCACCACGGGCCTCTCTCTTGGCCAGGCTGCCTGACTCAGCGCTTCCTCTCCCAGCTCATTGGCCCAGACACAAACTTCCTGGCAGAGCTTCAGTGCGGACGCTCTAAACTCATCGCTGCCCCCCCGCACCCGCCTCCAGGCAGCTCCTTTGATTATTCAACTGCTCGTCAGAGTCATCTCAACTCCAGGCGGTTGATGTCTTCTTTCAACATCACTTCTGATTGGGCAATACACACTCACACACACTGTCCCCAGCTTTACTGATCAACTGATAAAACACACTGTTGTCCAGTTTGTTCAAAGGGCAAGCTGGTAAAAGGACTTTTGTAAATCATTCTGCTGAGGCAATCCTGCCTACGCTGTCAAATTTTTAAATGTACTGTACGTCACCAAGATGCTGCTCATGCTGTTCTCGTCCTTATTTTTGTTTGTGCTTCCCAATTTCATGCCCGGGTAAACTCATATCAGTTGTAGATTGGCTTGGCACCTGTGGTTGCATTAACATATAGATGGAAATGTATTTAAATCTAATGTTGAAAGCTGGTGGAGCTCCACCAGGGCAAGGCTGGGGCAAGTCCGAACTGCTAGATTAGGACAGGGAAAAGCCTACAGTGTGGAGGGGAGATTGGATGTCTGGGATTAGAGCAGCACTAATGCTGATAATATTGTCTTTATTAATTGCAGCCAGCAGTGAATGCCGTGGTTAAGGAAGTTAAATGTTTTAATAAGCTGGGGGGAATAAAATAATTAGCTAAAGTAGTGGAAAGAGAGAACTGAATAACCAGCAGCAGATTTTAAAGTATTTTAGTAATAGTAGTAATTTGCCTTTTACTATATCTGAAAATGTCCTGCTGTACATTTAAGATGAAACCTCATTCAATTTTCATGTGTTGAGGCAGTTCAGTTTGTTGAACTGAGTCATATAGATTTCTTATATAATGTTTGGAGACTTATGAAAGACAGATTTAAAAAACAATGGCCAAAATAGATGGGGCAGAGGTCAAGATATCCTGACTTAACCCAGTATCCTAGGAATTACATTAATATTGGACAATTTACATCAAATGCCAACATTCAGTCCCAATGCAGGAAGTGTAGTACTCTTTAAGTACCAAGGTGGAAAGTGAAGGCGTGGAGGTAACTATGATTTCTCCATAACCTTAAATCGGCTGTAGTTAATATTTTTATAACAACAATGGATCGACTGTGTAATGTGAATAGGGTCGCTCACCAGGCTTTCAGCTCTATAGAGGTCTATAGCATCTTTAAGTTAACTGTTTTGATTTTACAGCCCGCAACTTGACTGTTTTGGTTCACTCTCACCGCTCTCATAGTGTTGTTTGTTCTTAAACCCAATGTACACTCCCTGTCAAGTAGCAAACTGCAGAGTGACAAAGTTAGCAACTAGCTGGTGAACATAGACATTTCCCTTTAGGAGTCGATGGAGACAAAAAAGTAGAGGTCAAAGGAGAGTGAATATTGGATTTAAATTCATTGGGCAGCCAGAAACACGACCCCAGATGAATGCTAATGTTGCTCCATGTCTGCTGGAAGTGTAAAAGAGCAGCTGTTTGCTAACAAGTTTGCCATATCAGTTTAGAAGGTGATGATATATTCCGCTTCCTCCAAGTGGCCAAAAAATCAGTTATTGCAGGTTTAACCAAGTGTTTGAGTTGCCTATTCCCAACAACCATGGTTTGTTTGCCATAACCACGATCTTTCCCTCGTCTTGACCACAATGAATTTGCACAGATGTAGAAAGCGAGAATTTTAGAAAGGGTGAATGGGGTTTGCAGAATTGTCCAATATTGACATTCTTGTCTGGTGTTAGGGTTGTCTGACTTTATTGGTCAAACTCCGATCCTACCCTTGCCATAATGCCAAAAGTATCTTTCATAAGACCACCCCTGCTTGGTACACGCTCGCGTCTTTCAAACTCCACTTCTGCTATTAATTTGTAGCAGAAAACCTGTGTTACACATTGGGCGTGTGGAGTTTTCAAGGATTTTCCAAATTAAATTGTGTATATACCTGTTTAGTTTTAAATTCAGATTTCCCAGAGTCTCTCATAAAACTTTTTGATGATTTTCTGAGGGTTGATTTTTCACTAATCTGCATCACATGCACCCCTAATTTACTGTATTACATAATCTCATAGCCTAATATCACAAGGTGTAACTTTCAGCCTTAATACCATTATTATCCGATAAACAGTCCCATCCCAGTGAGTATTAAACTCCACTTTAATGTGACTGTGCATGTGACCGTGCCGTGTGTGTGACCTCAGCAGTGAGCTTGCTGCAACCCACTGCTGTGGCTTGAACATTGATTTTTATTAGCATTTTTATCATAGTGCTGTAATGATCACCGCGGGGCTTGTTAGTACAAGTGAGACCTTGTTACTTGTGCTATTACCAATCGGGCTTGTCTATGAAAGAACAACATGTTGGATAACAGGATAATGTCCAGGCACATTTAGATCCTCTTTTTTCATCTCATTGCATTCATCAGCAGTGTCATCACAAATGTCAAATTGAGTTATTTTCTGTTTCCTGACGTGGGCACAAATGCATTATTATGATGTAGGTATGCATGCATAGGTGTTCAGGGTTGCAGACGTGTTGGTCGATGTGCTTGTGCATCTGCTACTGTATATGCTTCTTCTACCTCAAGGTCAGTGCTGGGTCTCTGTGCTGATTAGATTCAGAGAGGAGAGGAGAGGAGAGGGGGGAGTGCAGACTGCAGACAGAGGAGAAATCTTTCACTAGACACATGGACAGATTATGACACAATGGGCCCCACAGACATGTAAAAGGCCTCCCACCCCTCCTACATTGGAGCAAGACACCCAGACTGAAAGACTGTGGTTGTTTTGCATTTCTTTGTGGTCATTTTGCCTCTTTTTGTGGTCATTTTCCCTCTCTTTGTAGCAGTTTTGCATTTCTTTGTGGTCGTTTTGCATCTCTTTGTGGTCGTTTTGCATCTCTTTGTGATTGTTTTGCATCTTTGTCGTGGGTTTGCATCTCTGGTTGCTTTGTGTCTGTAGTCATTTTGCGTCTCTTTGTAGTCATTTTGCATCTCTTTGTAGTCATTTTGCATCTCTTTGTAGTGTTGCGTCTCTTTGTGGTCAATTTGTGTCTATGATCGTTTTGTGTCTTTTTGTGGTCATTTGGCTTCTCTCTGTGGTCGTTCTACATCTCTTTGTAGTTGTTTTGCATCTGTTTGTGGTTGTTTAGTATCTCTTTGTGGTCGATTTGTGTCTCTGTGCTCATTTTGACTCTTTGTAGCCATTTGACTTGCCTCTCCAACAAAAAATGTTGACAGTCAATCTACACCCACTCTAATTTGAGACCTTGGGCTCCTGGGCTTGTACCCAGTAGGCCTGCTCAGTAATCCATCCATGACTAGACACAAGCACTGAAAGCAGGGAGACAATCTTGGCAGACTGCTCCCCGTCCATGCCAGTCTTGTCCAGCCTGTATCCTAGATCAGATAACTCCCCTGAGGATTAAGCTGTGCCACGATTCTCACCCAGAGAATCAGAATTCACTTCTCTGACTCTTCTCTGGGACTAAACCTGTCTGTCGTTTGGCATCAGCCGCAGGGAAGGTCTGGTGAGCACACAGAGGACACAGTGTCAGTCATTACCCTGATGACTTTTTAATGGCTGTCTGATTGGACTTCGCCAGAAATGACATGCCCTTGTCCCGTTCTGTTTGGTTGTGTTTACGCGTGACCTGATCCATTTCCCGCCACGTAAAAGCACTCTGACGTTACTGTGAGGCCAAACTTGCTATTGTAAGTGGGTGATCTCTTTGTGGAGAGTTTGTATTCGGGCCTGTCATGCTTTGCTCTCATCTGCAGTGATGATGACTCAGGGATCTGTGTGTGTAGGGGAGGGCACTGCTCTCCTACCATCTCCGTGCCAGTGAGTGAGATGAGGCCTGACACGGTGCCCACTCTCCTTCCTCTGGGTGTCAGTCACGTCGAGCCCTGTGCCTGGCCCCTCAGCAGGAGGCCTCGCTGTGAAGAGGGCTGCTGAGTGTGCTCTTTACTGTAGGTTGAAGTGCTCCATGGGTGGAAGTGGCAGAGCCCCTGAATCCCCCACCTCCCCGCTGGGTGACAAGAGGGTCGAGGCATGAGCTCATGGGATTGCTGTCTTTATGACTGTGGATGGTTGGGTGATCTCTTTTTATCTCAATGGTCATTTCCAAATAGAGTGACTTCACTGTGCATATGGACAGTTTGACATTTGACTGGTAGCAAGTTTCACTTGTTTGTAAATTCATTTAATGAGCATTTTGTGGACTGAATGATATTTGTAGAAGTCAGATTAATTTGAGAGAACTGCTTTGCAATACAGTGTGGATTTGTACTGAGATTGGATGTAGAGTGTAATTCAATTATTGTAATGATCTTGTGATAAAGCATAACTTTTTTTTTTTTTACAAACATTCCAAAACCCAAAGATATTCAATTTTCTATAATGTAAGGCGAGGAAAGACAAGCAAATCCACACATTTGAGAAGCTGGAACCATCAAAAATGCCTTTTATTGAATTAACGTCTGTTGATCAACTAATCGTTTCAGTTCTAGTCTGAATGAATGAAGCAACTATTGACGATTGAATTAAGTGCTAAAATCATTGTAAATTGAATATCTTTTAGGTCTAGGGCTTTTGGTAATGCTAAATAATTTGTGCTCTGGGAAACTGTGATTGGCATTTTCCACAATTTTCAATCATCAATTGATTAATCAGATAATCAAAATCATAATGAAAATAATCACCCCAAATGTAATTTCAACAATGTCAAACAAAATGAGGTCTGAAATACATTAGGCAATACTGACAGATGATTTTGAATGTTCATTCTTGACCTTGGAAATAGCAGTTTGACAAGAAACTCTTATCTTGATGATGGTTTAGTTGTTATCATGTGGCTTAAATATGGAACTTTGGTCATGTGGTAACAGGTGGTGGTATATGGGGATGGATCTCCATCCCCATGACAACGGAGCAAACTCCATCCACTAATGAAGAGATGTGGCTGTAAGCTCTGGAAAAAACAAGTAATTGGACCTTGTGATATGAATGTTTTTTATAAATAATAATAGAGATTAGGGCTGGGTAATATGGTGGACATCATTATGACAATATTAATAATATTTTCCTATTTTAATTTATATGTAAATGTATGCAAAATCATGTATGAAATAATCAAACTGATGTTCAAAGCTATTAAATGTGTTCCAAATGTTTGCATTGTATGAGACCAAACTCATACAATATGTCAACATATGTGCAAAAGAAAAACTACAGTAACTTAAAGTTTTTTATTTTTATGGATTAGGTGGGAATCATTAATTTGGAACAATAACACAATAATATTATATAAGCGCAATATAACATAAATTGACATACGATAATATTGAATTATCCCTAACTAAGATATTTGTAGTCCTACTTGAATTTTCCTTTGTTTATTCCATATATGATTTTACGCGTCTTCCCAGATATTATATTTAGATATTTGTATTAACATAAGCCACTGCACTCAAAGTAAGTGGTGAGTAATCCAAAATTCAGACTGTTCAAACAATTTGGAAGGTGTATATATTATACAATAATACACAATAATGTAGTGATATTAATTTTGTCTATATCGCCAAACATATGTCAGTTTAAAAAGATAAAGAAGGTTATGTATGAGGACACTGAATTCAGTCTGGAGGCAGACAGAGAGAAAGCTTCACCCCCCCGCAGTGTTTTCCCCCTGGGACTCCCTACTGCCTGAATACAACCTGCCCTCCCTCGCACTATTGATGTGTCCATGACTATGTGCTGTGCTCTGACATTAGCCCCCACTAATGGCTCAGTCTGTTCACTGGTTGGCAAGCAAACAAAGACAGTCAAGGTAGATGTTGTTTAGTTCCCTGCTCATAAATCTGCTGTCATACATGGTGTGTGCAAAATAGTAACAGAATAACAGCTTTATTTTAACACAAGAGAAAACCTTGAAAGGATGAAAATTTAAGACATTGTTCAGTTTTACTCAGGCTACTGGTACTACAGGTGGCCTCACAGTCATTTTTACTGATAAGCTTTAACTACATTACAGAGAACAGACAAGGGAACTTTTAAAATGGCAGCTCTGTGGAGGTCACGGCACATCCCCAGTCTGTAGCTGAGCTGCACAGTGATGAAGATGCAGACTTTACAGAGCAGTAAATCTACATGGGCCATCAAGTGCAAAGGTGTGGGAGAGAAAAGGCATTCTCACTAGTGAAAGTCAAATTAGAAAGAGGGATTTCATTCTCAGACTCGGCTGCGTCTGGCTCAGGACCAGGAGTCAGACATCTGCCAAGTGCAAACCACCGACCCGGACATGGCTGAGCTGGGTGAGGATTCACCAGTTACTCACAAAATCGACTTTTTTTATCACAATTGGCTGTGAGCTTGACCTGCACCAGTGAGTCTGACCGTCACTGAAGATAACTAAAGCAACAGCTATTTAGCAGCAATAGTTAGTTAAACTTTTGTTTTATTCTCATGAATAATGCAGCCTCCTCTTGGGCCAAGCAGTAATCCTGTGCATCATCCATCACAGCTTCATCAAAACTGGATTAGTGGTAAAGTAGTTCCAAAGTTTGAAACTTTAATTTTAATTAAGGCATTGCCATCAGGCTGATCAGGGAAATGCCTGATTATCTTCTCAAAATGGATCAACCTTCCAAAGTTGGGCAAATTTGATGTCTGACACATACTTGAGTGAAACCCCATTAGACCAGTTAAACAATGGAAAGCTAGTTTTGGTTTTGTGTCACTTGTGACCTTTCAGAGTCTGAATTTTGACATTTAATTAGAGCACATTCAACAGGCCAATTAGTAATCATTTTAAATAGAAGCAAAGCTGTGAAAAAGCACATCATCCCTCTAAATTTGATCAGGTTGGATCGGTGATTAAATCTGCTGTTGAAGACCACGTCACATGATCAAAAGCTCTAGAATAGCTACTAAATAGACCTTGTGGTCAATTACTTCCAAAGTCAAGAACATCTGCAGTTCCATGACAACTGGGCAAACTCCATCCTCTGATGAGGATCATGTCATGTGATCAAAAGCCCAGAAACATTAACTAAATGGATCTTGTGGTGCGATTGTTTTCTCAGCAAGCGATTACACAATTTTGACCTTCCGATGTTAACATGGCATAAATACAGTTTTTCATGTTGCACTTATCTATAATCAGAACTGTCCTTCTATAACATGTAAAGGGTGCAGCTACTGTAAAATAAATAACATTTTTAGATTAAAACACATCAGCCTTGAGAGTTGCCTTGTGAAACAGGCCCTCTGAGGCCTCTACAATGCAAGAGGATCCCCTCAAATGTTGTTTAGCAAATGAGTGTGGAAAGGGTGGAAAGAGCTTTGATTGAAGCCCATTTAAATGACACCTCTTGTTGGGTGCGTCAGTAATCCCCCTGCTGCGTGTTTGTCACGGGTCAGGCCAGATATGAATAATGTATTGAGAGACATCTGACTGAGAGGCTGGTTAAAGGTGGCACTCCCTCTAATGACAGCAAACAAGCTCTCTCCCTGACATTTCCAAGAAAAGGGGGGAGGTGGAGAGAAAAGGGGTGAGTGAGAGAGATAATGACAGATAAAGATGGAGGGAGCTGGATGCGGTCTGTAAATGCAAAGTACTCACTCAATTTGGTTGGCTACAGTATGTGATGAAATGTGACAAGATGGCTTCATCTTTGTTGCATATTGTGACAGACACAGCAGCTGCATGGTAACTACAACTATTTGCTACTGAGTTAAATAGTTAGATGGTCTCTGTATAGATGAAAAAAATGCAATCATTCACTGATTGAAACCCTTCTAGCATTCAGCAGTGTACAGAAAAACATTTAGAGCATCTGCATTTGAATGTTTTTGCTGTGGAAAGATACTATTAATAATGATAATATTGACTCTGAGCATGCAATTAAACATTTTCAACACATAAAAAGATTTTCTGCAAGCACATTAATTATATTTTGTAGTAAAAGCCAAACAAAAAAAAAAAATTTTATGCAGTTTGTGTTACAATATGCCATAATTTCAGCTGATCAGAGATTGAAGTAGGTAATTTCTTATTGGCTTTTTTGTCTCCAATCTGATTGCTAGTAGGATAATTGATTACTAGAGAAGTAAGGAAGGACTTTTAGAATGGTAAGTAGGCATAGTTTACAGAATGCAGAAATATACAAAAGCAGGATTCTCATTTCTTTTTTTTTTTGTTAAAAAAAACACAACTTATGTAGATGCAAAAAATATTTTTTGTGCTTAAAATGCCCCATCACACGTTCAGTATTGAGGCAAAAAACTAACTGCCATACAACATAAAGACTTGTGCAGACACTGGTAAAACCACTCATTTTGGGTCTTGTTTTACAGGTGCATGTGGCAAACGTCATTATTTTGCATTTCAAATCCCTAGGATAAAATTGTCAGACCCATTAATGATGGCCCAGACATTGCGATCCTGAAGAGGTAGAAGAATAAGTGATTAAGGTGATCACACAGTTGTTTTGTTTAAAGGAATATGAACTAAATCTACAACTTAAAGTAACATGTCATGGAAATACACACTACATTAAATCTTCAAAATGATTGTTGGTTCCTTTATTTTGACCCTAAGCTATTGATTGTTTGAATCTGTTGATGTTCATCCTGTAGAATTTAATCTTTGACTGCATTGTCCTATTTGAATCCCAGAAAAAGAAGCCGATCGTTATCGCTAAAGGAGCATAACTTCCAGTCTGCAACTTATACTTGATCTGATTAAGGCTGCAGCGATTTGCCCTTGGGCAATGTCTGTAGCCTTGCACAGGGAGAGATAACCCGATCTACACTCCTCTCTGGCAGAGTCCAATTTAGCAGCTCAAAACTATGAATAAATCTAACACTCCATAATTGAATTCTTCAAACAGGCCAGATTTTCAAGGTTGGGCCCAAATGCAAATCCATTTTCCAGCCTTAACAATGAAAAGTAATTTTCATTGATCTTAAAGAGAGAATATGTTGGGAAGCAGGTAAAGGCAAAGAACTATTTTAATGTAAAGAACAATGAACAGTCTTTTGTGGTTTGATTCATACTCATTTACTACAGAGCTTTACATAAATGTCATAATGGTTCTAGTCCCAAAATGAATGAATAATTTAATCTCTTGCCCTTTTTCTTGTTTCTTTATTGTATTTCCCATCTCTTGTCCTGCACATGCAACTGTAAAAATAAGAGATGTAGAGATGTAATTATGGCTCACAGCTACATAATCTCCATCAACATCTTAGCCAAAACAAGGCTCGTATCAATAGTCGTCCTATTCTGCCTTCAGGAGACGCCTTGAATGATAAATTCCATTAATTGTTTGGAGGGTTAGTTAGTATTTATTTGGCGTGGTTTCCCTAATTATTTCTCCCGACATGTTTTGTCTTGTGCATAATTCACCGTTCCTCAGGGACAGTGTAGTGAGTGGGTGTGCTGAGAGAGCCGGCTAATGGGAGGGAGATGGTACTGAATACCAATGCTCAGACCAGTCCGTCCTTGTGGAGACCAGACACTGTTTGTGTTTGTTGTGTTTGTTCTGTGTGTGTGTGTGTGTGTGTGTGTGTGTGTGTGTGTGTGTGTGTGTGCGCGTATTTGTGCTTTTTCTGTGCATGATTGCACATCACATGTGAGTGTGTGTGTGTGTGTGTTTGTGTGTTTGCTCTGTTTGCTGCTCTGTCCCCACTCACATCCCGTCTGGATCGAAACCCTGCCCTTCCTGTGCTAAAATAAACCCACCTTGGGAAGTTGAGGACCTTGCACAGAGCGCTGAGTGATTTTCCTCTGACTCGTCTCGTGCAGCATGCATGCAGTATGTGACTTTGTGCAGTACACTTGACAGACTGAAAACCTTAAAGAACACAATATAATAACTGCCTTAGGATATATTAATTTCTAATTTATTTCAGAAATAATTTCTGCCTCTAATAACTTTTCATGTAATGCATGAACATTTGGCCGAAAACAAACAAACCAAAAAGAAAGAAAACTATCTTATTTCTGTAGTTTAAAGCCTAAAAAAAGGCTTGTAAGTAGAACTTAAGATTGTTTTTTGTCAAACTATTATTTATTTTAATGTTTATTTTTAAAGGAACAAATACATAACATCTACCAGTGCCAAATACCACATTATTTGTAGCCTAAGATAGTTTGTGGCTCTCCCTAGATTCACACAGCTCACCAAGAAAACACATATTATTATTAAGACATATTTTCTTGTTATTACTATACAAATTATTCAAGTTTTTACAAGATACTTTTCTTGTTATAACATATCACTGTATCTTCTTATATCACAAAACTTTCTTGTTATTTTACAAAACCAAAGTATCCTGTTAAAACAAACTCACGTCTCGTTATAACATGATAAGTTGGTATGTCAAGAAACATCCATCCATGTTAAAATGAGAAGATTGATAGATTGTAGCCTACATCGGCTAAAAAAACTGCAATGGCTGGTTTAAATATGGTTCAAGTTTCATTTTATACTTGGTGACACAGCAGATTACTACTGTATCTAAACTGCTTATCCTGTGCAGGGTCATAGGGGCCTGGTGTCTGTCCCAAGGCGACAGGGTGGGTACACCCTGGACTGGTCTATCACAGACAATCATACTCACATTTACATGTACAGGCAACTTTTAGAGGGGTTACTAGTTAAATGTGTTTTTGTTCAGATTAAAAACTATGTAAACTGCTTGGGTTGTAAATGGAACAACCCAGGCAGTGTTCGGTCTCTGGTCCGGACGAAGGTGGAGGATATCTGGTACTTGGCACTGAATATTTTAAGTTATTCATTTTGCTACATACAATGAAACATAGGCATATAGCCTCATGAGATACAGTAGGTGGTCAGGAAGGGTAGGCAGGTTTCAGACAGGTTGGGACACTGCGTATTGGTGCTGATGAGGGAGAGAGGCGCTGAACCGAATGCAATTAAAGCGCACCGTCATCCCTAATGTTACTGTATCTGACCTTGTGCGTGTTGCTGGCACTGTCGGGAGGTGGCGGTAGAAGGATAGTAGATGTTTAACATCTATGGTCCGGTATGCCAACACTGTAATGACCAGAGTCACAGCCCGGTCATTGAGTCATCAATACCAAATATACACAAAATGATTACACATAGGCGAAAGTAACCCACAGCCATAATCCATAAAAACACCCTGCCACATGTTTAGATCATCATGTTTATGTTTATCCATCATGTTATATGATTGCTCTATAGGCTACAGTGTCTCTTCAGGAAATGATGGATCTTTTTCTTGTAATACCATGTGGAAGATTCTTGTTATAACAACATACAATGTTGGTTTAAACAAGATACGCTAAACTGAGCTAATATTTTTTTTGTCATGGTGGCAGCGATACACTGCTGTAGAGATCTAATTGGCTTCCTATCCAAAACTTGAACTGATCATATTACTATATGATAATAAAGTCCTTTCCAACCTAACCTATTTCTCTTTCTCACTCCATCATGTTTATTCCACCATCTCTAGCTCATAGTGGAGAAGACCACAGACTTCCCCTCTGCTGAGTTCTCTCTGGTGGAGGATGTGGCTCTGCACTTCACCTGTTTGATGGACAGGCTGAATGAGCAGCGCCTCTTCCAGCCTGACCTGTGTGACGTCGACATCGTTCTGGTGCGTCAGCACAGCACCTTCCCAGCCCACAAGGGCGTGCTGGCGGCCTACAGCCCTTTCTTCCACTCCCTTTTTGCCCAAAGCAAACAACTGCGGCGGGTGGACCTTTCGCTGGATGCCTTGACCTCACAGGGCCTGCAGCAAATCCTCAACTTCATTTACACCTCCAAACTGCTGGTGAGCAGCCGCACTGTACGCGACGTGTTCAACGCCGCTACCCTGCTTCAGATGAGCGACATCGCAGCCTCCTGTCGCGACCTCATCAGCAGTCACTCGCTGAGAACCACCTGCGCAGATATGGCCAGTCAGGAAGGGCTGAGTGGTGGTGATCCAGCTGCTGTAGCGATACCCCCCAGCCAGCTGTACCCGGAGATCAAACAGGAGTCAGAGCTGGGGAGGGTGTACAAGAGGGAAGGCAGCAGCCCATTCTCTATTAGAGTGGAGGAGGCAGGCAAGACAGCCTCCCAGCAGAAGCAGTCTTTGTGCAAAGCTGAGAGCAATGGAGAGGAGTCAAACACAGCAGATGGCCACACCTCCTTCAACAGAGACCAGATCATCGTAGAAGTCAACCTCAACAATCAGACCCTTAATGTGTCAAAGGGATCGGAAGGCAAATCGGCGACCGCCACAGAGACAGCCACCATCTTTGGTCATTGCCATGACAACGAGAGAGATTCAGAAGACGATGAGGAGAATGAGGCGGACAATGATGACACCGTTGGAGAAGAAGATGACAGTGACCTGAAGAGGGGGGACATACTTGGGCAGAGCAGCGAGGAGGAAGAGGAGGAGGAAGATGAGGAAGAGGAGGAGAACACCCTAAACATTCCAGGCTTGGAGCAGCCAGCCATGATGGATCGACCTCGCCGGGGCACCAGAGCCTTTGCCATGGCGGGTACAACTGCCTCCATGCGGCAGACACTCACAGAGGCCACGCTGGCCAACCAGCGGCAGGGCGGGAAGAGGACGCTGGATGCAGAGGGCCTGGGCCAGAAAGTGAGGCTGGAGGAGAAGCAACATTTCCCGTGTAAGAAATGCCCTCGCGTCTTCAACAACCGCTGGTACCTGGAAAAACACATGAACGTCACTCACAACCGCATGCAGATCTGCAATAACTGTGGGAAACGCTTCCTGCTGGAGAGCGAGCTGCTGCTGCACCAACAGACCGACTGTGAGAAGAGCATCCAGGTATGATTCAGCCATGATTATGGTGTAAGACATCCCCCTCACTTTTTAAAAATCCTAGCTTTGTTGTCTCACCAGCATTTAGAACAGTGAATTTCACAGCAAAATCAATTAATTTCAAAGGAATAGCCGTGATCAGTGGGCCAAGTAAATCCATGCAAATTTTTCATATTAAGTTACACTTTGGTGAACTTTGACACACACACAATTTGCGTTGTTTACCAATAGCAAGCCATCGAAAAGCCGGAGAGAAAGCTATTGTAGTTTATTAGCTGTGTTACACCATCCACTTTTATTTAACCCTCCTCTGTCAGAGTATAAACTGCTCCACAAAAGAGGAATGATTTGCAGACAGTTATGATATGACTTTTGAACAAACTGTTCTTATTGTCTCGTTAGCGACCGAGCTTGCTAAATGAGATAGTTAGCAAGTTAGCAAGCTTATTAGCTTGGAGATTTTTTTCCCCTCTTCAGTAAAACTCTTTATTGAATGAAATGAAGCACAATCCTGAGAGCAAAATGCCATGTGGGAGTAAATTGTCCAGTACAGAGAAAATAGAAAGAAGCTCGTAGAGCTATTGTGACTGACTAGTGCTAGCATGTTCCTGGCTGCCAGAACCAGCTACTTACTGGCCAGCTGTCATTAGCAGGATGAAAGACGCTCAGAGTTCAGAAAAATGCTGACACACTTATCTGGGGTGCCTTTTCTGTTAACATGTGCTTCATGAGCAGCAGCGAATGATTTGGGCTTATTTTCTGCCCTCAGTTTTGCCTCCCAGGCTACATACAGGCTACCCCAACCCCCTGATTGGTGGAGCTAGTTGGGGCTGTGTGCAGCTTGACACAAAGCTCTACAGACAGTCCTTTTGACTGAAAAGATTACACCTTCCTCTGCATGTTTTAGGGGAAAAAACATTTAATTTATGTTTTGATTTAGAGGTGACAATGTGTTGTTACAATATTTTATTCTGCAAAAGATGCTTAAATTAAACATCAATCCAAGTTACGGTAAAGATACATTTGATACAAGAATTGATATTTGGTTAAAGATTTAAATCTAACATCATCTACTGTCAACAGTAAAGTCTATCAGTTAAACTAAATCTGATTTTCAGTAGGGTTTTGGTTATCAGTTTGTTTATTTTATTTGTTGTTGATAAACCTCTGACTTCATTATGTCACCCTCACTTCTGACACAGACCTGTGCCCTTATTGTAGTAGTTTCAGCTTTTGAAGTATTATTTAATTACTCATTAGTATATGCACAGTTGCAATCATGTAAATATATTAAAACTGATCAGTCAGTAACTCACTCAACTGGTAGTCAGTAATAATAAATTCTGATATGTCTCAGTACCTCCACTATTACCCACTCTGCAGTGAGCAGCTGGACTCCTGCTGTGGTTTTGAAGATCATTTGCTGCTTTAATCTACTGACTCTAATTGCTTTTTTGGTACAGTGCACACTCAAGTATCTGTGTAAACTCACACACCTGGATTGTATTTGTAAAGACGGTTCCAGATAATGATCTTCTTAATATCTCATACCCAAATAGTTGAAGTAAGTAGTTGTTTTGTTTTGTTGTTTTGTCCAAGTGTGTAACATGTGGCAAGGCCTTCAAAAAGCTGTGGTCGTTACACGAGCATAACAAGATCGTCCACGGCTACGCTGAGAAGAAGTTCTCCTGCGAGATCTGTGAGAAGAAGTTTTACACCATGGCTCATGTCAGGAAGCACATGGTCGGTGAGTGGCAGTGAAGTCAACGATCCTGGTCACTTTGTTCCCGTTTGTTACTTTTAGGCTTCCTTTTCTACATCCCACTGATTGTTGTGCAGGATTTGTTTTGGGTGTTGCTTTCCTCTTCCACTTTTTGGGAGATAAGCATCTTATAGGCTTACCTCATTCCCTCTGTACATCTGTATTTCAGAGGTATAAGACGGCTTTGTATAAAGAACCGTATGTCATTGAGTCCTATTTATCCTTCCTACCAAAGGAGTGACTTGAGACTTCAATGTGGAAACTACAGAGGAAATAGATTATTTATTAGATAAGACCCATCCATTGTCCTAAGCATAATTAGCCAATGAAAAAGCATCTCGTGTTGTGCTATTTTAGAGTATCAATATTGAATACCATTAACTTGTACTCTGTGTGTGTGTGTGTGTTTAGCCCATACGAAGGACATGCCGTTCACCTGTGAGACATGCGGAAAGTCCTTCAAGCGCAGCATGTCCCTGAAGGTTCACTCTCTGCAGCACTCAGGAGAGAAACCCTTCAAGTGTGAGGTTTGAGCTCCTTTTATATGCTGCTGCTGCTTTCCACTTCGCTCACATGAAGAGTTTCATTCCGACTGAGATATCCACCAGTTTAAAACCTGTAATTTCTGAAATTATTGGTGTCTAGAATGTAATTTACATATCTTTATGGCCTTTTCTTATAAAAATACTCACATTAAGGTCAAGGAATCCGGATGAGGCAAGGATCCAGATGTGCTGATCCAAACAGATCAAAGAAAAATAATTTTTACTAACAAATCACAGGAAACCCCATAAGGCAGTTTAAATTGTGAATATTGTTTGGTCTATTAGTGTTTCTTTGTGGCATCATTCTTACTCAACACCACATTCTTAAATGAATAGCCCCTCTCCCATTGTGAATGTGGTTGTAAGTTTTGCTGCATTCATACGATGTGGGAATATTTGATAGAATGACCTAACTATTTTCACATTTTGTGAAACAGGCTTATCCGCTTTCATCCGAGTTAGATGAGAAGATTGATACCACTCTCATGTCTGTACTGTATATATGAAGGTACAGCCAGGGGAGGGTTAGCTTAACTTAGCATAAAGACTGGAAGAAGCAGCTGGCCTGGCCCTAGTTAAGTTACCTGCTGCCGGCTTCACATTTACTGTACAGACATGATAGTGGTATCAATCTTTCCATCTAACGCTCGACAAGAAAGCAAATAAGCATATTTCCCAAAATGTTTAACTATTCCTTTAAAGCAAAGAATATGAAATATTCTTGTGTTTTCCAGCAATTTTAAGTTTTGAAACACTATAATCAAATTTTCTGAAGAGTTGGGCTGCTTGTAAAATTGGACCTATTCTCATATTTTAATTTTCATAACGCAACATGCATAATACTCATAATACAGTTTATATTTCACATTACTTTTGATTTTATTACAGAAATCTTTTGGTTTTTATAGAAAGTTTATCACAACTTAGATCTGAATTAAATTTGACACAAGAGAGATTGACATGTCTCAGTTGACTTTGTGTAAAAATGTTCACTGTGTGCCATTTCAGAACTGTAGTGAGCGCTTCCAGTACAAATACCAGCTGCGTTCTCACATGAGCATCCACATCGGACACAAGCAGTTCATGTGCCAGTGGTGCGGAAAGGACTTCAACATGAAACAGTACTTTGACGAACACATGAAGACACACACTGGTGAGTCATTTCTTGTGTTGATGCTGAATCAAGAACGTGTTTTAAACCAGCATTAACTGATTTTTTTTTGGCCACTTGGGAGAAGCAGAAAAAAGGTAGCATACCGTGGGTTTTTAGAACTTTTTTAGAACAGCTGAATCAAAACCGTGAAGTTGTCGGCCAAAAACAAACAATGAGCTAAAGATGCTAAAGCAACCCGAGCAACCTGTTTTACATTACAGTCATTTTGATGCATTGATATAAAATATTAATTATAGCAGCTTTAAATTTTATGATGAATGTTGAAAATGTATCAAGAAGGTGTGTTTTTTTTTTTTTTTTAGCTCTTTGTGTCCCTCTTTGTGCAGGAGAGAAGCCGTACATCTGTGAGATCTGTGGGAAGAGCTTCACGAGCCGGCCCAACATGAAGCGCCACCGCCGCACCCACACCGGGGAAAAGCCCTACCCCTGCGAGGTGTGCGGCCAGCGCTTCCGCTTCTCCAACATGCTCAAGGCCCACAGGGAGAAATGCTTCCGCGTCAGCAACCCCATGGTTACCGACGGCAACAACCCCCTCGGCCTCGACCAGCCTCTGGCCTCTCCTGCTGTGGACTCTTCCGGTCAGGTGCAGCTGGGGGCGGCGCTCCCCGCCACGTCTGTGACCACACCCGCTGCTGCCTCTAGCCCACACCCCCTCCGTGGCACCCAGCTGTCTCTCCCTCTGCTGCACTCCATGGGGGGGCTGCCTCCCACCCCTCATTTACCCCCACCGCCTCCCCTGTTCTCTGCCGGTAGGATGAACTCCAACAACTAACAAATCTCTGTTGCATCTAAAGCACTTTTGTTATTTTTGTTTTGTTATTTCTTAGAGCTTTTAAGAGGACTCCTGCAGCGGGAGAGTGATGCACCTCAGTGACATTTACACTGAGGGAAAAAACTGACTGAAGGCTACATGGCAGCCTCATAAAAAGAACACACATACACCTACCACAATAAGAAATAGTTATTTTTTACTCTGTTAAATACAATAGATAACCTCAGAGTCCAGTAGGACATGTTGTCACCACACTTCTCCTCATGAATTTCACAACTCTGTTCTGGTTTCATTTGGGATTTTCCACTACCACACACATTTCTCCAGAGCCTTGCACAATGCATTGATTGTAGCATCTTTTACAAAGTGGGATGAAGAGTTTCCTAAATCGTAACTCATACGGGGTTCATCAGTTGAGTGAGAACCACATTATGATGAGAAAAAAATGTTTTATTTTTGATCGTTCTCTGCCAAGATGTAGCGAGTGGTTCTGGTCTGACCCAGCAATAACCAAATGCTGATTTGTCTTTGAGCATATGTACATGTATATGGCATTGCCAATAACCAAATCCTGTTAGCTCACCTGCTATAGTTAAGTAATGTTATACAGCATTTATAATCGATCCTGCACCTTACATTTAACTCTAGTGATATTTAAAATGTACTCCTAATTGTCTTCATTTTTATAATTGTGGTAGTGTGTAATTTGTGGCACGTTACGTCAATTTGTAAGGACGTAAGAGAAGTTGTGACACGTGGAGAGTCAGCCGTGCAATGCTGTGTGTCTGTTTGTGTGTGTGTGTGTGTGTGTGTGTGTGTGTGTGTGTGTGTGTGTGTGTGTGTGTGTGTGTGTGTGTGAAGCAGAGACAGGAGATGAGGATCTACGCTAATCAACGCTTGAGCTTCCCCGAGTCAGGAGATGGAGTAATTTGTTGAGTCTCATCTTTTGCTTACATTAAGCAAGCACGCTCCTCTCCTGTAGATCTGGCTTTGAGACGATATCGCACTTTTCTGTGACTTGTTAGTAAAACCTAATGTACTCAGACCTACAGTATATTTGTAGGTTTAAAATCTAATGTTAATGTTAACTTGCGGCTCATTTCCCAACTAAACCCGATCTGTGTAATTAGTTTGCAGAATACCAAGAGTGTAGGGATAATAATATTCACAAAAATCTGCTTACGTAGCTCATTAAGTGTGCACATTTCATCATGATGTATATTGTGAAATGATAAACATTATATTCCAATAACTAAATCTCTCAAAGACAGTGATTACTTTTGGCACAACAGATGCATCACTCAAAGGGCCCTGTATGATTACATCACTATTATAAACTAGTCAATTTCTTATAACAGTGATCTGTAGAAGCTGAGCAAAGTTAGGGACATGAAGTATATAATAACGCTCAAAAATGTGCGGCCCAACGTGCACTTTTGACAGTTGTTTGTCATGATCTCACTGGAGTAGAACTGAAAGAATATAATCGAATCCCTGTCAGTAAAAAGTTATTCTCTTTTAGGAATAGGAATAGTTTTGAGAAATACACTTATTTGCTTTCTTGCCGAGAGTTAGATGAGAAGATTGACTTTCATATCTGTCTGTTTAAATGAGAAGCTACAGCTAGCAGCTGGTTAGCTTGGCTTAGCATAAAGACTAATTAAGATGTTAAATCTTGTTTGTTTTATCTGTACACAAACCGAAGTGTAAAAATGACAATTTGTGGTTTTAATGTTTAGTAAGCCAAAGACTGGAAACGGAGGGAAACAATGCTCTGTTCAAAGATAACAAAATACACCTACCAGCACCTCTAAACTTCACTAAACAAAAGCTTAAGTGTTTTATCTCCCAGTAATATCACAAATTGTAATTTTTACACTTTGGTTTTTGTACGGATTAGACAAACAAGATTTAGCATGTTAATTAATGAGCTTTAGAGGTGCTGGTAGGCAGATTTAGTTACAGAGCCAGGCTAGCTGTTTCCCCCTGTTTCCAGTCTTTATGCTAAGCTAAGCTAACCGGCTGCTGGCTTTAGCTTCATGTTTAATGGACAGATATGAGAGTGGCATCAACCTTCTCATATAACTCTGCAAGAAAGCAAATAAGCATACTTCCCAAAATGTCTGAATATTCCTTTAAATCTGATATTTCAATCAATGAAATCCAAAATGAGTCTCTGCACTCCTGCTCACTTTATCTATAGATAGCCTACTTGTTAGTGTAGCATTAACGTGTAAATATTGTTAGGACGTGTTTCTTCCTTGTGATTAATTCCTCATGTTTACATTTGGAGAGTCAGTTGAATGTGCCCCCACGTGTGTCTTGGCTGGTACTACCGAAAGTTGAAATTTGTGGATAAGCTTTTTTAAATGTAATAAGCTGTTCATTGTTTTATTTAAAAGACAAATTTAAGCACCTTAGTGGAGTCTTATGTCTTAGCTCACCCCAGTTACATGTATTTCTTAAACTGCCATGGTAAAAAAGCTAGGACCACATCAGATGCTATTTGATAATGGTACTTTTTCTTCATGTGTCTAACACATGTTTTGTACTTTGATTTGCTGCTTTTGTACAGGGTCCAGTTTGAGACTGCCCTTTTAAATGAAAAGTCTAGAGCTGTTAAATTGTTGAATATATTCTGGCTGTGATAAATCCAAGTTAGCCTTACTGGACAGTTCGGGTCGTAAACAAGCTACAATTTAGACACTTTGAGGAGTTTAATGAGGTAACTGCCAACATTTTATACCCATCTAAGGTTTGATATGGTTATTGGTAGATGGGGCTTCTGATTGTTGATGTAGAGAGGACTAATGGCAGTCTGTCAATGTCACACAAACATAAGGACTGTTGCTCTCTTGTGGCATCTTAGTAAACTGCACTCTGTTAGCAATCCTACACTAAAGAAAGAGAAAAGCCTCCCTTAAGAGTACATTATAATTCATAAGAAAAGGCAAAAAAATTTAAGTATTTTCCCACTTCACTGTTTTGAGAAGCACTAGCCCGAGAGATACTATATACTAAGATATCGTGGTTATAGTTTGTGTATTCGCCTTATACTTGGAGGGATTTGAATGTTTTTGTGTTATGGATGATGGTAGTAGCTGATGGTAAAGGAGGAGGGATAGTAGTTAATACTACTGATTTATGCACTTTGAATTTGATTGCCACACTAGCCCATATTGGGGAACATGTATGCAGATACAAGGTGAAAAATAGGTAGCAGAGATGTGTACTGAAAAAACGATTTTGAAGTTTCAACATTTCCAGGAAAATCAAAATCCAAAGGCATACATTTTACATTTAAATGTACCGTGTGGATATTTATACTCATAAATGATTAACAAAATCTACTAATTGACAACCAATTTCTTTGTATTATTTGTTCAAATTTGATCAGAGTTTGTGGGTAGTAAGTTGCAGAAGTGACCTGACCTGTGTTTTATTTCCTAGAATAACTTATTCACTGTGGTGTGGAGTCAGTGCACCTAAACTGGTGTTTCTGTGTTTCAGTCTGCCTGTTTTGCACTGCGTCACTCTTTAACAAGTATTTGTGACTCCTCCCTAAGGGTGCATACAGTGTTTCTGATTGGTTGGTTCTCCCATCACTACCATAATCAAGAGAAATTACCGATTTGCTCCTATTGAAGGGTCTTAATATGTGAGTTATATTTCATGCCATGAGAAAATGTAAAGGAAGGTGTCAGTTGCCAAACTGAGTAATGATATTAATTATTGTGAGCACTTTATACTCCACTTTTGCTAGCAGGGTTTGAAGGCTGGTACAGTTGCAGTTATTTGAATCAAACCGTTTTGTTTTTTAAAATATTTCTGTGGCATAAGATTATAGGAAATTACAAACATGCAGTCTCTGCCAGAAATGTGTCCTTGGCAGGTGTTCAGTCCTCTGAAACAACTTTTTGTTTAGACTAAAGGGACATCAAAACTGTTTGTTCAGACCCTGCAAAAATAGATCCTACTGTATGTTCCTGCTTGGAATCAGATTGAAATATTATACTAGAATCTACTGAAGTTATGGGCTTCCAAACCAGTGTAGTATTAATCAATTGCTGTTAAAGTAAATCAAACAAACTGCATCATATTCATCATTTTGGAGGTGAATGAACCTGAGCGGATGATCATGTATCAAATGTATCATGTGGTAAATGTTAAAAAAAGTAATGTAAAAACAAAATTATTTGTTTTACCCCACTTTACACACTAAGATAAGATAGAAGAAACAAGATAAAGTTTATTGATCCCACACCAGGGAAGTTCGCTTGTTACAGCAGCTCAAGAGTCAAAAGTAGAGGAAATATATTACATTATGATTATATTACATATATAGTTCATGACACAGCGTTCAGAGGAAGTGTAGAGAGTGACTGTTAGTCTAAATCCACCCTAGAAAGCAGAATTTAAATGTTAATCCTTTGTCTTGGATGAACAAGTCTTCCCTAAATCCAGCTGCAACAAGACAAAACCCATCAAAGTGATGTAATGACACTTAAGACGGTGTAGTCCCTCATTCGTCCAGCAGTGTTCTATCGTAGAAAAGGTTTCAGTCGTAGTCATCTGGACACTCTGACTCAGGCAAAAGTACATTTTTAATTCTGAAAGCCTAAATATTATACTTTGATAACATTGTAAATGGAAATACAAGGCGTGTGTGTTCATAGTTACTTCGTTTCGGCTCCCATCCGGAAGTCATTCTCAATTGTGGGTGTGTCCACAATTGAGAATGACTTCCGGATGGGAGCCGAAACGTCTTGATTCTGAAAACAGTGTCCAGATGACTACGACTGAAACCTTTTCTACGGTAATGACACTTAATCGAGCTGTACATTGAAAATGTATCAAAGAAAGACATTTATGAGCTCTGACATCTCCCAAATACTAAAAAAAAAAATAATATAACAAGTAATTTTTTAAGTGTAGATTTTGTTGTTTAATGTTATAATGTTAAATGGCAGTAAAGCTGAGATTCTAGAAACTCAGAAGGGAAATTTTGCACAGTGTTTAGGAGTCCTATATTCAAGGCAAGTAGGCTTTATGTCTTTTAATTAGCCAAATTCTCCTTTACTAAGGCTAGCAGCCAAAGGCTTGTATTAGATTAGGCAAAGGTGGACCTGTCCTTGTCCTTAAATGAGGGTTTGTCAGTGATTAAGTGGGAGCCTAGACACCACTGTGACACAGTGACTGTGCATTCTGCATTGCACCCAAGGCAAATGTTTGTCACATAATGAAGCATTGAGCATGGCAGTTGGTACAAAGCAGAGTGCTCATGGGATTGCCAAGTTGGGTCTCTACTGGGGCTTGTAGTTTTGGGTTTAGCTGCTAGAGCCGCAGTGTGTATCCAAAAGGATTTATTTGTGTGGCCTTCAGCTTCAAGAAAAGTTTGGGAACATTGCTGTCTTATTTTAGTAGCAATTAAAGTTTCATGATGATATTGGAGAGATAGCATTGTATGTATGTAAGAATTTAAAGAAATGTGTTACTCTTTTGAAGAAGGAAAAAATGTTTTTTTTTAAGATTGGAGGAGCAGCTTTGTTGGGTTTTTTTTTATGGAGCCCCAAAACCGACAAAAGGTTATCAGACGAGTCAAAAATAATATAATACAAAAATAATACATCAATAAATAATATTGTTAGTTCAATTATTAAAATGGAGTGTGAAAAGTAGAGCTGCAACAATTAGTCAAGTAGTCGAAGGTTGATTTAGTCAGACAGAAAATGAATCGCCAACTAATTTGATAATCAATATTTATTCAATCAATAATCAATATTTTCTATTTTTGTTAGTCTTATACAGTAGTAAACTGAATAGCTTTGGGTTTTGGACTGTTGGTCAGACAAAACATGATGATTGAAGATGTCACTTTGGGGGCTGGGAATTTGTGATTGGGCATTTTTTTTTACCACTTTCTGACATTTTAGACAAACGACTAATCGATCAATTGAGAAAATAATCAACAAATGAATCGATAATGAAAATAATCGATGGTTCCAGCCCTAGTAAAAATACATATAAAGGTTTACTTCTTTACTTCTACTCCTTTAACTTCCCAATCAGTTGGTTAAAAAAAGTAGAAAACTACTTTTAGTATTTTAGTTTAGTTTGTTTGAAAAAACACGCATCTACAAAATGTAAAGGATAACACACAGTAATAAAGTCTGAGACTTATTTTCATTGTGGTCTGTGATGAAGACAAAAGACATGCAATTGAGGATGATAAGCATTATTTACTAGCTAAAGCTTATTAGCCTTAGCTAGCTAATGTTGTTTTTGTTATCTTGCATGCTAAAATAATTATATAATAAACTTTATTTATAGCACTTTTTTTAACAAGATTACAAAGTGCTTTACAGGAAAAGGGCAGATAAAACCCCATAACAACAATAAAAACAACAGAGGGATCATAAAAACATAAAAACACCAGGGGATAAAATAAAGTTAAGAAAATATAAAATGACAAAAGTGGGATGATAAAACCCAGCAACATCAAAAAGTCAAGCTAAATGCTTTAGCTACTGTTAGAAGAGTTTATACAGTGATAAGAAGGCATTATAGAGTATATGGATGATTAACATTAAGTGTACTGGCTGGTGTGCTTTTATGATCAAAGTTAGCTTCGGCTAGGTAGCTACCTATCTAGGCTGGTGTTTAGTGTGTTTAGCCACCAGTGTTGTCAGTTAAGCTAGCTAGCCACACAGTCCTCTGGAAAATAATAGCGTTTGGCCTTTTTTACCAGATGATTTGAGGTTAAAGAGAAATTCCTTTTTACTCTCCATTTAAATGTTTAAACTAACAGTATTATTTATTATATGGGTTCAGATCTATTTTTTTTAATCATCTGATAATCTTTCTCTATATTTGGCCAGTTTCTGGGCTCCATAGAAACTAGAACATAAAATTGCAAAACAAGTGTTGTTGGTTATTTTGCATGTGAACGTTTGGTTAGCTGTTCTAATAAATTTGTTTGATGGTGACTTTTCCCCTTTTTGGGCAAAGATATATGTGATAATAACCATGGGCACCGATTCCATAATCAATTCAAAGATGCAGTATCCACATACCCTCTACATTTCCCATACTTACTCATACTGCAGTTGTGTTAAAGAAATCATAATGTGTACTGTTATTTGCTGACTTTATAGTGTAAACACTATGTCTTAGTTAACTCTGGTGTACAGAGACCATGTGTAGGCAGTAGTTGTCAAGTTCTGCTATATTAAAATACTAAAAACCGTACAAGGACAATAGTGTCTAGAGGTGCTAATAACATTAGACTGTATTTTCTGTCTTTTATTGTATTATTGACTAGTGTTTACTGTCTGTAACACAGCAGAGCATAATAAATCATTTCAATATTAAACAGTATAGATATATTATTGCAAATGGAGATGTGTGCTGTGTTTTTGTTTCTGCACAGAAACTGAAATAGTTTTTTTTAACTGTGCCATGTTCCAGTCATTCTGTCTAAAGGTACCTACATTATGACTTTGCTGCCATCTGTTGGGAAATGCACAAAAATATTCCATGATTATCAAGACAGTTTTTGGTGTTAAATACTTCAGTTTTATTCCATACAATGAAAAAAATGTCAACAGGCTACAGATTGTTCACAGTTTTACAATCTCAATCTGATTTAAATCGATGACACACCACATATATAAATATATATATATATATATAAAAAATGTCTTCAATCAATAAAGATTGCCCATGTTAAGCCAGAATCACAGTTAGCTACATCATTAGAACTGCTGTAGCATAGTGTAAAATAAAACAACCCGAACACCAAACACATTAAGCTGATTCCTAACATCTCTACTGATGTTAGATGCCACTGTGACTCTGAGCCCAGCTTGGACTCCTATGAACTACTGGTTAACAAGCACAGATTTCTGTTAACAAGCAGGGACTTGAGGGGGTTTTACATCTTGGTGAGACGCAGGGTGTTGAGGCGGACCCCCAGAATAGTGGCCCCTGAAGCGTACTGGATCTCTCTGAGGATCCCAGTCCATTTCCTCTCTGTCTCATCAAACCTGAGGAGGTAAACAGACTTTGGTCATGAAAGGTAAAACCCACTGAAAAATAAGCAATCAAGCAATCAACAGTGCAGTTGGGCAGCACATACCCTGGGATAGTTTGTATATATTATGAATAACAATTTTGTTGGGTAAATTAACATAACAGAGCAATGGTTAATATGATTTCTAAAGTACTGAAAATGATACTTGCTGTTTTACTTTCTATTAACATGTGGTCCAATGTAACAAAGGGTGACTTTATCTTCATAGATATTATCCATAATCGTAGCTAAAAAGAAGGTACCAGGATCACTATGAATGAATGAATGAATGTGTGAAAGAAAAGAACTGTCTGTTATTATGACCCACCTCCAGATGTCTTTCATCTCTTTGGGAATGATCTCTTCGCTGTCCTCCAAAGGCATCATGGCAAAACCTCCTACAGCATACAGAAAGCCAGCCAAAGACACCAGGTTCAAGGAGCTACGCTCCTGGGGAAACACTACAAAGTCTGACCACCTGAAAAATGTAAATACACACACACACGCACACACACACAAAAAGAGAGAGAAAGAGAGGCACAGTTTAGTAAGATGCAATACACTTCAAGAGGCTTCAAATAGCTCGATTAGGAAATTGATATTACCCCAGCTAAATTTAACCTTTTAAGTTGTCACGTTAATGTTTTTCCCCCAAGAAAAAAACCCATCTTTACAATGAAGTTTGTAATGTGATAAAGTGACGAACAACAAGTAAACTGCAGTTTAACTCACTGAAAGAAATTGGAAAATGCAATAACCCAGTAAACCAAACAATCTCTTCAGTGTGATTTCTTGTTTCTGCAAAGATTTGGAAGTCCCCTGGTGACTTCATGACCTAAGCAGCCATGTAATTTGCACATGCCTCAGGCCAGCTACTGTATGTGGCACCCACATTCACTTATGCAGCCTTATTCACTGCTTTTGAGGAACTCACTTGTTGGTAGCGATGTCATACACCTCCACAGAGTCTGTCAGCCCAGTGTCGGTGACTCCTGCTGCCACATAAATTTTGTCCTTATGAACGGTGGCTCCAAATAAAGAACGAGCAACCTTCATGGGTGCAAGCTCCTTCCATTCAAATCTCTTGGGGTCATATGCACACATCTGCCTTAGACAGCTCCTTTTCACAAGACAGACAAAAAACATAGTGTCTCTGCCATTCTCTAGTGGTCTCTTTAAATTACTTTTATTAAGAAAAACATTAATTTTCCATGTTTTGCTTGATTAAAGAATAAAACCTGTCTTCACACTTGCCGCAGATGGATATTAATGTTTTGATCACACTTAATACTCACTTGTTCTCTCCCTTTCCTCCAATCACATAAATAACATCATTATGGGATATGGTTGCATGTCCATAGACTTGATAAGGAATTGGCTCCGATTCACCCCATTTAAAAGATCTGTAAATGAGAAACCCCATGAAAGGTGTACATTTCTTAGGATTCAGTCCTGTGAACAGCAGTCCATTAAATAATTTCACTAAATTCATCATCCACTCTTAAGATTTGATACATGAACTTGAACTTGTACTCACTGTCTGTCATAGACCAAGACTGAGTCCAGCGTGAGCTCCTGCTCCTTCAATTCCCTCCCTCCCAACACAAAGATGGAGTTCTCAGCCTCGGCCAGCCCAAACAGGAAGCGGGGAGATGGGAGGGGAGGCATCCCCAGCCAATCAGCACCGACCGGGTCATACTGAGGTCACGGAATGGGTGAATGGGTTATGTTTACACCATCTGAAGTATACGTACTGTAGCGCATGCAGTCTGACATAAACACTGCAGGTAGCTGTACTTAGGTTAAACCCCTTAACATGCAATTTCCCCTTTTTATTTCCCCTTATGTAGTTACAAGTGTGAGGTTGGAAAAAAATCACTGAAGCTATATGGCGTTTACACTGAATGAAATATTTAAACCCAAAACTCCCTGATTTGTATGGCTGCGCTATTTCATCAAACAGATATATTTCTAGATGTCATTTTATCCACGTTTTCCCAAAAATTCACCATGTTTGGTATCTTTGTAAACTTTGGGATCATTAGAATGTAAAATAAAGTTTTGTGGGTTTAAACAAAATGTGTCTGTTTCTACTGAGTGGCACAGTAGGTTGTAAAAGTTTTAATGCAAATATAGCATCATTCAGCGGTAGAGGGGTCATATCATGTTTTGCATCACATAAATGTTTATTACTTTCTTAATGGCAGAAGAGCTGCAGGACTTCAAAGAATAAAACTAATCTAAGAATAGGCTGAGCTGAAATCAGTTTCTGTCATTTCAAATTTGTCATCTTCTCTTCTCTCACAACTTTATCTAGCTCCTCTCCTACCTGTAGGAAGTAAGCGCAGAGTGGGTCCTCTTTGTTCTGTTCATCAAAGAATAATCCTCCTGCCACAAAGATCTGGTTCTCCTTGGTGACCAGGCTGACATGGTTCTTGGGAATCTGTGTGGAAAGTGATGCTACAAAGCAGTCGTTCCCTGTGGGATCGTAGGCCACAGCACCTGTGTCGTTCACCATCAGTATCAGGTCCCTGGCAAACATCCCAAATCGCAGGTTGTCATTCAGGATTCCTGGGAGAAGACCCTCTTCTTCCCCTATATCCTCCTCTCCATCTTTCTCTGCATCCTCCTTCTTGCTTTTGCTTTTTTTAACCTCTGGCATTTTCCCAGCGAGAGCATCCCTGACAAGCTGGAGTTTCTGCTGCAACTCAGGATTGGAGGAGATCAGTTTGTGTTTCTCCACTTTTTCCTTCAGGTAATCCTCGTTGACCAGACGCAAACGAACGCAATCCAGCAAACCCGGCAACTCTTTCTCTCTGCTCTCTGTGTCCCGGGACACCCAGTTCATCAAAGCCTCAAACACTGCCTCCTCTGTCTCTACGTTCAGATTGTCGTTTGCTAAAATGGCTGCCAGCTCACTGGGGAGCAGCTGGAGGAAGTCCTCATCTCTGGAGATGAGCTGGAAGCGCTCGCAGGCGTAGTTTCGAGCAGAGACAGCCAACCTGGGACAGTCCAGCATCAGGCCGAGCCTGAAGATAGCCAGGCAGTTGCTGAGGCTCAGGCGCTTTTGTAGGAAAGACACACATACAGTGAAAATTGAAGGGATCTGGTACACATTAGCAACTGCAAAGATGTCCTGGACGTTCTGCTCTGTCACATTGATTTTGCTGGTGTAAAGGTACTTGAGGATCAGCCCCATGACGCCAGGTTCCACATCCTCCAAGACGATCTCTCTCTTTTTGCTCTCCTCCAGGTCTGACAAAAAGATGGAGCGGAAGTACGAGCTGCATGCACACAGGACCAGCCGGTGGCAGGGGAACTCCTTGTCTTTGATCTTCAGCACACAGTCGACCAGCTTGTCGTTCTCCAGCAGGTCATACAGGCCGTCCTGGAGCAACGTCTGCTGGTACATCCTGGGTTCGTCCATGGGGTTTATCGGTAGAGCCATTGTTCCTAGCAAGGGGGAGTTTGAAGAGCCTTTCAGTGGCTTCAAATCAAACAAAAATGGATCTTCTTTATAGCAGAGTAGGTTTAGTTTCTTGCCTGGAAAGAGGATTCAGAGACACAGTCAGTCTGCTATTTGCCCACACCAGCTGTACCCCGGGACGGCCCACTTCCTCAGCTGTCCGGACCCTTCAACTGAGCTCCAACTGGCAGGTTATTTATAGTCTGGGTGCTCAGTGTGGAGCTATGGGCTTCATTCTGGAACATGAAATGTAATATCCACGCTTCAAACCCCACCCCTACCCACTCCCAAGGAACATCCACCGACTCTCAGACAGCTGACACAGTGTTTCATGTGAAATATGTCCAACCTGAGTCACGGGGGGATCTGGAGTAGATGGTGTAAGAGGCTGCCCCCTGGGGTCTCTGTGACTGAGTCATTATAGCAACAGTGTCACTCTGTCAATTTGTTATATTACTACATTTACACAATAATCACACTGTATGGTTGAACGCACACAACCTCAGAACAAAATATTGTAACCTTATTGTGGTTTCCTCCCTACAAGAAACTAAACCTACCTGTGTTTCCGTTTACATTATTTTCTTCAACAGGTGCTATTATGGAACGCAAACGTTATCTTATCTTGGGTTGATTTCACTGTAAGAGAGGATATTTAATGGCTGGTAAAGCATTAAACTGGTATTCTCCACTGCTCCCTTAACATTTTGATGTGATGAAATTGCATCATTCAAACAGCTATTATAAAATGACCTTCAGGGAATGTTACTACTGAAAAAACTTTTCTAATTCAGGCTCTGAATTTAAGGATACATCTGGTGATATTTTTCTTATTGTCAACAAATCCCATTTAAAGACCAAAATCAACAATGAATTGTCGAATTGAAAGTGTTGTGTTGGCAAAGCCTGATATATCTCATTCCTTTGTGCCAAAGACCTTCCATCGTTGTCCAAAAACACATCAATGAGCCACACTATTGCACTGGGTGACATGATTGAACATGGGCACTGTAGTTGATTTTGTTTATTTCGTAAATCCCACATACACCGTTCTGCTGCTGTACTCCCCAGCACACCGATTGTGTATTCATCCTTGGTTTAAAATAGCCCCCAATAAAGACACAATTTACTTCTGTTTTGGTCATGTTTGTTAAAAACTACAGCGCCAGGCTGTTTTAGCTGAGTGCCACAGACAGAAAGGGAAGGGAAGTAGGAAAGTACTGAGAGACAGACTAACACATTGTTTGTTTTGGTGTTTTCATGATATTTGTTGACAATGACAAATATATAGAATAACACCAGCCTTGAAATTTAGATATAGTTAGATATGGTCTTAGATATGTTAGGTATGTATATTATGCAAAAGTAAATAAAGTATAATTAAAATAAATACATTTAATTATATTAACTTGACTAACTTAGATTTAATTACATATACAATGTTAATTACATCAACTGAATTTAATAAAATTAACAAATTAACTAGTTAATTAAATTACATTTAACTAACTCATAATTTGAATTACATAAACTATTTTTTTAATTGAATTAACGCAATTTAATTAACTCTACACTAACACTAATATACACCAACTCAAATAAATTAAATTAAATTAACTCAATTAAATAAAATGTAATTACATAAAAGTGATGTACACATTAATGCATCAATAATGCTAATCAAATAATGTAAAATACATTATTCTGAAATGTGCCATTCTTCATGAGTACTTTACTTTTGGTATTTAGTACTAGTATATTTTGATGCTAATACTTTTACTTGTAACAGGCTATTTCTACACTGTGGTACTGCAACTTGTACTTAAGTAAAAGATCTGAGTACTTCCTCCACCACCTATTACATTAATGAACTCTAAAAAGCCTTTCAGTAGACCATGTGGAACTCTTAAAACCAAATGAGTTTTGATTCAATTCATTTTTATTTATATAGAGTCAGTTCATAACAGAACTTATCTCATTGAACTTTTCATAGAGCAGATCTAAGTACTCTCTCAATAATGTTTTGGTGAAAACAACCTTGTTTTTTATGTGCTTCATAGACATAACAGTAGTCATACTATTTTTATCACGCTGTTCAGGTCCAGGTAGTGATTCACCACAGGTGTGACCAGAGCTGGGACAGCGTTAAAAGTGTTTCCAGTGGAGGCATCAAACAGGAATTAAGTTGCTAAGTGCTGATGTAACGCTACAGAAATACCTCACAACCCTAATGACAAGACTCAACACTGACTCATGGACTGTAAAACCCCCCTTCTCTCATTCATATTCAAACGGAGAAAGGAAACTATCCATAAAGACACAAAAAGTTGAACAAATCTGTGCAGTTTATTTTCTGCACTGACAAAGGCATCCCTACAGTGTTGTTACACCGAATATTTTTTATTGTTATTAATTTTCAGTGGCTAATGGACCGTATACAGGTGTACTGTACATTATACTGTATATTACATCATATTTGAGTTTTTCACTAAGCTATATTTCTTCCCTCTTAAACACAGTTAAACGATGGTTAATTTATTTACAGTTAATGCTGTTTTCTACATCAGCGGAAGGCGAGCATCTGTTCACAATTCATGTTATAAAATCTGGACAGGCGATAATACTGTTGGCTGTATATCCTATATCCATCACTATTAGCATAAAATATCTACTCGGCTTTTTCCTTGCTGGGATCTGCGACTGGCTGAGCAGCAGCGGGTGCAGCTGCAGCGCTGGTTGGGCCGGTGGCGGCGTTTGGAGGGGGAGCGGGAGGAAGAGGGTCGGGATCATCGATGAGGGCCTGCCTCCTCTCTCTCTCCTTAATCACTTGAACCAGGCAGTAGGTCACAAACATGACGATGATGGTGGTTACAGGGAAACCTGGGAAGGTAAGAAAAACGTAATTGTTAATAATTTAGTCATAAAATGTAACTCTTCAGAAATAGAAAAAAACAAAATCACCTTTGAGAAGCAGCCGTTTGGCGACCAACTTGGCAAAGTCCAAACTTTTCAAGGCCAGGATGTTGTACAACACAATGCTCCAGAAGTTGAAAGTATTGAAGATGGCTCTGATCCGGCGGGACGTGGCTTCCGACATTGCCATCTGTAAATAAAACATAATTAATATACAAAATTCTTTTTGTGTCAGTATCCTAACTGAAACGTAAAGGCAACCTCTGCTAACAAACCTCAAAAGAAGCAAAAGGCTCCATGGAGAAGAGCTTGGCGGTCCACAGCTCGAAGTTGAGGCCGAAACAGTTAAAGAAAGCCCAGACCAGCACCACCTCGCAGGGTCCCAGCCAGAGGATGGTGACGCCGAAGGTGCACAGCGTAGCCACCAGCTCCTCCACCACATTGTCGTGTTTTCCACCCAGGTAATTGTACACATACCTGTGGATAATCGGACAGCATCAGAACCTCTAAATCTGTAAAGATGAGTAAGATTTGAATTTAATGTACTGATCTTTCTGAGACGCTCACTTGCACAGCCACTCGTTGATCCCTCTGTCAAAATGGCTATGAAAGGAGAAAAGAAAACAATACAGGATTAGTTTTAGAGATCTGTAATGATCCAAATGTGATCAAGCTGTGTAAACTCAACTCACGTTTCAGCAAACACGTAGAGCATAGTGATGCATTTTGGTGGCTTGGGAGGGTCCAGATGATCCAGTCTGGACACTGTGTTGATGACTCCAAACATGACAGCTGCTTTTACCCAGTCATACACCAGGTTAAAGTAAGCTAGGCCCACTGGAAACAATGCAATCACATTACTTATGCAGTCACTTCATTGCCATTTTAATTAATTTAACATACAGTATAACTACAACAGGAATAAATATAGGCACATAATATGTAAGTGAGCCACATGGTGAAATTGTTTTTTTTTCTCTCATCCTAAAGGTTTCTTCAAAGAAACCCTTTCAACTGCTCTAGTTAACACGCCACAGCATTAAAAAAATATATATATCAGTCAGTTAAATGTATTTCGGGGAGGTGGCACAGACCTAGAGCCCAGTCCGAGAGGTGCTTCAGCAGCTTCATGTCAGTGGGGATGGTGAGGATGTACATGAAATGGAAGAGGACGTCCACTACAACGATGACTCCCAGGTGAATCAGGCCCTGCAGGCTGATATTCCAAATCTCCCACTCTTTCCTGGTCAGGTCTGACCTGTTGGCCTGCAGGGGGCAGCAGACACGCGTCACAAAGCCAGAGACCTGGCTTAAGGCTAATGAGTGTATCCTTTACATGAACACAGCAGTAAGCATTTTTTTTTTCATTAATGTATTGTCATATTCTTTCTATATTGTCTCCTTTAGTGTATTGTTAGATGATTTCCAGATCCCAAAGACAATATTCACCCTTTGTGACAGTTGTTCCCTGTGGTCATCCTCACAAAATTATATTTATGTTTTCAGCTTATTTTCTGTGAATTACTGGATGATTTGACCTCTTCAGGCCTCTAAAAATATTTAAATAAAACAGGGAAAAGAGTGACTCTTTGGTTGGCCTGGTCATAACCCACAGACACGCAACCAGTGAGCATGGCTCACAAGCAGATATTGCTTCATTTTAAAGGGGTAATAAACCAAAAAGGTTGGGAACCACTGCTCTATGAATACAAGACCATCTAGGGCACTAAATTAACAAAGTCCAACTATGCCCGAGCTGCTGGATGACTGGGAATAAAAACCTGATTTAACTTACTTGAACATAAAACTTATCAAAGGTCATGATGGGCCCGAAATAGAAGAAGGGGAGGTAGAAATTGTACTTGAGCAGCTCCAGGATGTTGTAGTTTCCATCTTTCCTCTCGCAGTTCTCCAGAGCAAAGCTCATACAGCGCATTATAGTAAACCCACAACCTCCATAGAAGAGAACATGGCGCAGCTCAAAGTCCCCCTCCACAAAACCTGCCTACATGGGATAGAAACAGGGAAAATGAGTTGAGGGACATTTGGACACTTTGACGACAAATTTCTTCTTGCATCAGGAAACAATCCCATGAATATTCATAACTTCTGTAATGTAACTTCTGTGTCCGCAGTTTACCTGCCAGGACACGAAGGGTTTACACTTGAATGTAGCGAGGGTGCAAAGACCAGTGACAAAGCAAAGCCAGCGGATTTTCACTAAGGAGATGCTGTAGAGCAGGATACAGTGGGACAGGATGAGGGTGACGTAGGTCCACCCCATAATGGTCCACACAGCCAGCAGCCCATACACCATGTACACCAAGGACCTGTACTGTGGGAGAGACACCACACGACCAAGTCACATCTCAAAGCAATGACAAAGTAAGGCAGTGGTGTAAAGTAACTAAGTACATTTACTCAAGTACTGTACTTAAGTACAAATTTGACGTACTTGTACTTTACTTGAGTATTTCTATTTTATGCTACACTTCTACTCCACTACATTTCAGAGGGAAATATTGTACCTTTTACACCACCACATTTATCTGACAGCTATAGTTATTAGTTACTTTTCAGATCAAGATTTTATACGTCAAACATATGAGCAGTTTATAAAATATGCATTGTTATAGATGAAACTACCCAACAGTATATACAGTTGTTAAAATGAACTCTACCGTGACAACATTCAGATGCTGCTTGGACGGTTATTGAATCAGGAATAAAGATTTAGATTTGTGAGTTGTAAATAAAAAATACTCCACAATGCTGCTGATAATAACATTGATTTACAGTCAATTGATAACAAAGAAGCACTTTTTTACTCTGCCATACTGCTAGCAAATCTCCACTTGGAGGGTTAATTATCATGAAAACTTCTCTTTGTGTTTTAGCATCAACTAAACAAATATTTTAAAATCCACACTTAAGGACAGACTTTCACCATGAGACTCTGCTGACACATGACATGTGGTCCAGTGTTGTTAACCAAACCAAACTGACAAGTGATCTTGCTAAATATAGAGCTCCATTTCTATTCGTTGTCTCTTTCATTCTTCATCTACAGTCATCCCTCCATCAGTCTTTTTCTCTCCACCTGGTCCCATTCATCAGCTGCTGTTTAGTTAACGATATAAAAAGCTACTGTGCAATGTTGTCAAAAATAAATAGTGACAAAGCGGTTTTCAAATGTCAAGTGTTCATAATAACACAACACAGTGAGATATGAACCTGACTGTTTCTTCTGCCTCATTTCATAGTGCCTCAATGTTTTGCTCAGATCGTTAAACTTGCAGCAGCTCAATCAGTTAATCAATGAATCAGTCAGTAGAAGCACCTGTGGCGCCAGCATGGAGCAGAT
This sequence comes from Siniperca chuatsi, assembly GCF_020085105.1. Taxonomy (NCBI): domain Eukaryota; kingdom Metazoa; phylum Chordata; class Actinopteri; order Centrarchiformes; family Sinipercidae; genus Siniperca; species Siniperca chuatsi. The sequence continues at coordinate 15,987,855 of NC_058060.1, forward strand.
CTTAGCGAACAGCACATGACCAGAGAGAGCAAACAGGATGTGCACTCTGAAGGTGGAAAACCACATCATCCACTCAAAATCAGCCGTATCCTGTAGAACAGTGAGCAGAAAAATAAAAAGCAGAAACATTTTTACATCAATAACAAATGGCTTATGATAACCTATGAATGTTCTCTCACCATTTTCCTCCCAAAGTAGTACCATCCTGGCTTCACACTGGTTTTGAACGTCTTTCTGTTTGCACTGGCTGGAAAGAGTAAAGGTGAAAAAAGACAATTAATGAAAAATTGCAACACAACAAGAAACTAAATTTAGCATATGATGATATCTCATATCAGCACACATACATGTACATTTTCTGTCACTTGATATAATATTTTCTTTTATTATTATTTTTCTTGTCCTTGCAGATGTGAAACTTTTGTTACAAGTGAAACTCACAATATGCAGGGCCAACACAGGACCTATTTTCCTTCTCTGCTCTGTGGTATTAATACTGACACCTGATCTCCTGTGCGTGGTCTGCATAGCTTCCACTCTTCACCCTCACACAGTGACACTGCCCCATATGTATACAGCACATTGTGTTGTCTGTATGTGACTGCACTTTGAGGCTAAAGTTATAACTCATGCCTCAGCATCAGGTTCACAGTCCAGCCTCATTTTTGGGTAAACTAATGCACTGATTTCTTTAAAAATATAACATTTGAGAGGTTAAGTTAATACATGGTTTTGTGTTTGCACATCTGCATCAGAGTATGTGTGTAAATGTGGAAAGTAACTAATTAGTTGTTGTATTTAAGCAGCCTTTTCTAATGTACCTATACATCATTAAATTTACTTTTTCTGTTACATAATCTGGTCACCATTTTGGCTTTTTCATGATGACAATTTACTACATAGAATCTGATCAATACACCATATATCGGAGGTATTGTTCATGCTGGCTCACTGTCACAATGTCATGACTTACTGGGACAAGTGAATAGAACAGAGCCATAGTTAACGTTATTAGTCACACCTGTGCTTTTCCTGCTATAACAGGTCAAAAATGTCCTATTTTGTGCATTTTTGAGGGTACTATACAGCACAAGTTAAACACTCAGATAAATATGGTGGACTGTAAATATATTAAATGTAATCAATTATCAAAATAGTTGAAAGTGAATTTTCTGTTGATCAACTTTTCGATTAAGCAACTAATCGTTTCAGCTCTACTTCGCTTGATTGGTATCTCCCTTGCGCTAGTTTTGTTGCACCTGTTAGAGAGGGACGATTTACAGATTTATCATCTTTATTAGTACACAAACTCCATGTTTATTAGTACACAGAGTCTGATTACGTAGCTCTGCCCAACTTCAACCTGAGCAGAGGTCTAATCAGCCAGAATCATTGAAAACACAGGTGTGCAGGACCTTTAAGAACCAAATTTAAGGGAAGCTTTTCAAAACATTGTCCTATGTTTATGTTAAAAAAACATTATAATACATATAAGATTATTAGATTTTTTAAAACTCTCATTTCAATATTGGTATTGGCCCTAAAAAAATCCAGTATCAGTTATTGCCAACAAATTCCACGAAAAGACCAAAACCAACAAATTAGTCCGTCACTAAAAACCTTTCGACTTCTGCAGCCTGTTTGTGGCACCGGCCTAAAGTCCATTCGCTCCTATTGAAGACATCACTTTATATAAATAAAATGGGTCACAAAAACATATTTTCATTTTCTAAAAAAGGGTCAGTAATTTCCTAAAACAGCTGGGCACTGTAGTTTTCAGCAAACATTACTCAAACAGGAGGAAATGGTGTATTTGTTGGGGACTATTATATGCTGAGTATTAAGACACATTTGGTGCTTGTGTACATGTCAGACTGTGTCAGAGTTATATTTATTAGCAGAGAATTAACTGTACTTCACAAGCATGATATTCTAGTACTCTTCCCTTTGCGTGTGTGTGTGCTTTCTCATACTCACAACTGGACACCTCAAAGATCCAGCTGCCAGCCCAGAACATGGCCAGACACAGCACCGTGTTGTAGAAATAGAGCTCATATTTGGGAAGAGCAGCTTTGATCCCCATGGTGACACAGACAGGAGGAGCTCTGGGGGCTCCTGAACACACAACACCAGACCAGTCAACACTTTATCTGTACAGGTTTTACCACTGAAATGGCATTACAGCACGTCAGGGCTTCTTGATCTCGCCTACAAATAAGAAACATATCCTAACGGTTCACACAGTGGTCATCACCTCCACACCCTGATCATGTCTCTCATTCTGATCACACTCTTTTCTGTACAACAGGAGGGAGGACACATTATGCATGATATAACACACTGTACAGTTTTAATGCTTTTGTTACCAAAGAAGGTATCACTGCCAAAAACTTGTTTTACTAAAGGTTTTTTTTAGATTGTTTTTAGTGGTGGAAGAAATACTGATATATTAAACATGAATAAAAGTAGCAACACGTTAATGTAAAAAAACTCTGTTACAAGTAAAAGTCCTGCATTAAAATGTTTACTTAAGTAGAAGCACAAATGGATTTAGCAGTAAAATCCAGTTTAAATATCAGAATTAAAAGTACTCATTTGGCAGCAGAGGTTATATTATTTGATTCTTATTACTGCTGTATTAATGTATAAGCAACAAATTCATGTTGGTCGAAGTGGAGCTCATTTTTATACTGTTGGTTCATCATAGGTTTTCTATGTAAAAATCTTTATCTGCAAAGGTACTAGTAACTATATATGTCAAATAACTCTAGAAGAGTAAAAAGTACAATATTTCAAATATGATATGAAGTGGAGTAGAAGGATAAAGTGAGTTCTTTTTGTTGTTGACAGTGTTGACACTTGCAAATTTCTTCAGATACATATTTTGTGGTTGGTCTCAATTTTTAAGTCTTCCCTCTTATTGTTAACCCAGGTTATGTTACAACTTACCCCGGTAGTGGGGCAGGTTGTAACAATGGAACTCCTTGTATTTGACATCAATTAATTAATTCTGTGATATAGGTGAAGTTGAAAACATTGCTATTCGTAGTAGACAAATAAGGGTACTCTGTGCCAAAATTTGAGAGCTCTGACACAAAAATTCTGCGAGTTATAGGTGCCGAGACAATTTTTTTTTAAAACCATTCCCGGTCTCCTACCTTGTGCGTCTGTATGAGACACCAAAGGGTGTGACAAAACGTTGGTATTTGACTACATGGGAATGAGAACTGGGTGCTCCAGTGTATTTTTGTATACTGCTTCATACAACTATTATATAAGTTATATTAGCCTATACAATACTACATGGCTTTATTTTGATGTCTCTTCTGTAACATGCGGCTGTCAGATTATTGTTTTAAGTCCTAAAAGCCAACATCAGTCAGGACTTTTATCTGCCTGAATGCTTGAGATTATCAAGTAAAAAGAACAGTGGAGGACAGGTTTCCACTGATGAGACGTAACAAAGTGCAGCTGCCTGCTATTTTTAACCAAACAACTTCTCTCCAGTGAAGTTATTCATCAGTTCTAGTGCGTCAAAACAACGCTGTATTGATTTGTAATGCGGAAACTAAAATCCAAAAATCCAAATAGTCTTTCAGGTCCACAGATGACAGCACCCGCACTTGTTTTTTTGAGCTATATTAAAATCTCTCTCTGTTTTCTCTTCACTGTGCCTGAGTGAGATGCCTGTTGTTGAAATGTCACACAGTCATGCACTTCAGTTTGTCCTCCGCAGCACCTGTTGGGATACTGACCTTGAAGCAGCAGCTGCGGCCCGAAGAAAGTTGCAATAAAAACGCAGATTTCGATTTGTTCAAAGGGGGGAAAACGCAGATTAAAATGTCATATTACAAAAAAAAAAAAAACATGTAAGAAAATGTAAACTTTTACATGTGCGGTGCATCTACAGGGCGCAGGATGGGCTGCGGGTCCCTCTGACTCCCTGAGAGGGAAGTGCCGCCGGGTAAAGGTGACATGATGTATTTATACTTTGACCACTGACACAGAGGGGGCGGAACATGAGTACAAAATCAGTACAACATTGAAAACATTAGGAGTCTATGAGGGTCTTTTATCTTTGCGTGCTTTTTCTTACCCTACCACCTACTTCCGCAAATGATGCTGTAAAGCGACCTAATCCCACTTCCTGCAGTTATAGGTCATTAGGGTAAATCACATTTAGCACCAAACTGCATTATTATATGCAAAAGAGCATGAATTACCATGAAAATGTACTTTGTCTTGTGCTTGTGTCTGCGTTGTTTTTTTCTAGTTTGACACACTTAAGAAATGCTGTGTAATTAGTTTACATTTTCAAATTAAAAGACCTCCTGTCTCTTTTCTCTTGTTGCTATTTTCCATATTCCTGGTTGCCAGATCTGTTTTGGGAGGGTCTAAGCCTGTTGCAATTTTGGGCGGTAGCCAAAAGTCCATGCCTCACATTCTACCATGAACTGTGAGCGGTGAAACAACACGCAGTGCCGTCTAGTGACAGCAACACAAAATACAATGCAGTGAGATGCAGTAGTGTCCTTACAGCTGGGAAATTGTAGGACATGTTTACACAAAGAAAAGAACCATACAGTATGTGGTTTATTTAAAAAGGTCAACCAAGGCATATAGTATTTAAAAAAAGGAGTTGTTAAGAGAGCTGCTCAGGTGACAGTAACACTGCTTGAGGAAGGAGGCCACAGAGGACTGTGTGAGCCTTCCTGCATGTTTGTGACTGGTTGTGCTTTCCTACAGTCTATATGACAAGTTCAAATCTCCAATGAACACACCAACAGATAAAGATACAATCCCAGGAATGAATATTCTATCCATCATAAATACAGTCATATTGAAAGCCTATGTATTCCATCATAAACAACTCCCAATGAAAGAAACTCTTTTCCTTTATGTAAAAATACAAAATTCATAAGGCTAAAAAGCTTTCTGTTTCCAAAAAATGGTTATGGTAAAATGTAAAATCTTTATTATCAATGTGGTCCCTGTGCGTACAGTCCCACTTTGGTTACTCCTTCTTGCTGGTCTCCTGTCCTTCAAAGATGGGGTAATTTCTCTCCACCTCAGCCCACATCAGGGTGCCGTTAGCCAGATCGCGAACCATCTCTGGCAACTCAGTGACCTGCAATATAAATTTGCATATCAGAAGCAAAATAATCTGCAAATGTGATACAAGCCTTACCATTTAGTTCACTAAAGCTACAGTCATTGGATTGTTCTACCTCGGCCCTGATCTGCCTCATTGAGTCGCGGTCTCTCAGAGTGGCCGTGTGAGGCGTCTTGTTGGCTGTGTCGAAGTCGATGGTGATGCCAAACGCCACTCCGATCTCGTCCGTCCTGGCGTAGCGCCTCCCGATGGATCCTGAAGAGTCATCCACTTTGTGAGACACACCGATTTTTGTCATTGCCTCAGCTTAAAGGAGACAGAAGAAGACAAAAACTAGTAATTAGTTTGAATAGATAAGCTGTAGAAGGCGAAAAACAAAGGATATTCATATGAATAAAGAAACACTTAAAGAAATAGTTTGCTGTTTTGTTAGACAAGAAGATTGACACCACTCTCATTAAATATTCATTAAATATGAAGCTACAGCCTGCAGTGTGTTAGCATAGCTTAGCATCGTGTCATTTATCATGTCCAGCTTCATATTTAACGTACAAATATGAAAGAAGAAGAAGGCGAAATAAGAGTATTTCCCCAAAAATTGAACTATTTCTTTAAACTAAATAATACTGTATTTAAATCTGAAAGTTAGCATCACACTCACATAACTGGTGGACAAATGGCATAAACTCCTGGTTTTGGCTCAAAGGAAGGATGGAACATTTGTATGGAGCTACAGTGGCAGGGAAGCTGAAATACTGGAATAAGACATTAATCATCTTCAATTAAAAGGAACAGTGAAACAATTAAGACAAGCACATGATTCTCATTGAGATCGCATTCCTTGTTTTGAAGCATTCTCACCGTCCTCTGTTCATCCCCCTGACGGATGCGGAACGAGTGCTCGAAGATAGAGTACATGATTCTGCCGATGCCAAAAGACGGCTCGATTACATTGGGAACAATCTCCTCCACTGTGGGAAAATAGAGACGGTTGTTTTCCCACATGAACAACTCACTGTTCTACTCTACAGCTCTGAGGCAGGTTTGGCGTCGCCTCTTACCATGCAAAGTTTTCTGGAACCTCTTCACACTGACCATGTCTTTGGTAAGTTTAAATGTCCTGCCCTGTGTCTCAAAGCTGAACTCCCTACAGACATAAACACAACATCACCAAATTAACTTGGAACATTACACAAACACATTCATTAATAAACTGAATGCAATTTTCTTCAGCAGTCATCATTGCGGTCAGAAATTACCCATGTTCATTGAGAAGCTTCTCCTGATCACTGATGTAGCATTTGTCACAGGCAGCCAGGTGCTCCAGAACCAACTTGGCATCTTTCTTGTAGGCCGTTCCTATGGCTCCCTTATTGGGCTCAAACTGGACAACATTTACTACTTTGTGTGAAGAAGTTAGGGAGTAAAACAGAGGAATCCAGTTTGAAAGCAAAAGGGAACAAATCAAGTTCAATTAGCTGAATAAGGCAGAAAATGACACTCAAGTGAACCTTGAGTTTAGAATGTTTTATCACATATATGCATTCCCAAGTTCAAGAATTAATCTTCATGCTTAAGTATTAATAAAGTATACCCTTAGGCTGACAGTCCACTCCCTTGGCAATTAGTATAAAATAAATGTTGCTGTTTTGTAGCAAAAAGAAGATATAAAAGCCCTCGTCATCAATCAAACTACACATTTTTGGGCAAAAATTTGAAAGTTTTACAAAAATCAAGCAAAATTCTTTTCGAAGGATGTATTACTTAAAGATCCCCTCAAGAAATGTTTGAAGACATAAAAAATACTAAATATAAAAATCTGTAAACTAATTAGAACTTCTTAAAAGCACATCTCCCTCATTGAAAAATCCAGAATATATGAATATGTAAATCATTTTCATTTCAAAATTTTAACTACTAGACACAAGATGTCTCCTACTTCACTGAAAAGTTCATTCTCAGTGTGTCATTCTAATTTTTGAGTGAAGGGGGACTTTAAAGAGCCAGATTTGAACATTGCTGACTTTGGTGACTCCTACTGGTAGTATCAGGAAAGACACTGTGGCAGAAAACATGGCATGCTGCTGGTATCCATCAATAACATGCCCAAAAATTTTGTGATTGTAGCATACATGTTTACATTCTTAAATATAATACTCAAAAAATGGTTAGAATTAGATGATAGTATGGTTGTAAGGTTGTTGGACTGGGAGAATAGAAGGATATGGGTTCTTTCAGGGGCTTTTCAGCCACTAGAGGGACCTTGGTGGCTCTGGAGTGACACGAGAGGTCATAGCAGGAGCGGTCAGCACAGCCCACAATCTCAATCCAGCCCTGAGGGAGAAAAACAAACAAACTTGTCGTCCACAGTTCCAAACTTCTCAGTCTATATGTGTGAATAAAAGAGAAAAAGATTTACATAGGAGGTTTTAGACTCAGCGTCCCAGCAGTCACATGCGTAGTGAGCCATCTCGTTTTCCATGTGCTGACGGAAGCGCACTTTATCTTTGGACAGCCCCACTTTAGTTAGATAGAGGTAGATTCTTCCAATGAAGTAGCCCAACACTGAATTGTTGATCACTCCCTGTAGTACACATAAAGAAGATTTAAAGATGTTATCATGATGATCGTCCAACAAATACGACAACAAATTATCCCGTTAATCTATTTATTATTTATGTTAAAGGTTAGTTGACATAAACGTATTATTATTCTTCCTGTTATTATCACAGTATTGGTCTAATATATACATCTTTTTAATATGATGTTAAACCAATCTGATAGACAGACTTACAAGCAGTACCTTAGCACTTACTGTATGTAGTACATTTCAGTTAAATTCAAACTTAATTTATTATAGTTTAATGCATTAACAGTTTTCCTATTCAGCCAATAAAAGTAAATTATATAGTAAATTATATAATCTATTTATAATTATGCAGAAAAAAGATATTTCTATGGCACATACTGCAACTATATTGAATATGTTGGAATTTATAATGTAACTTTATAATAAAATCCTCTATTTCCTGCTATTTGATCTTAATGGTTTAAAATGTTAAATGAGGATTATAACATTCATCAGTGACCATCAGTAACTATAACCAGGCATGTTTTCCGCACTAAGAATAAACACACGCTCACAATATGTAATAATAAGTCAATGAAATGTTTCCCACCTGCTCCACAGCGTCCCCCAGCCTCATGATATGTGCAGACTGGCCGCTGGTCTGGGCCTTGGAGGAGTACAACATGATCTCAAGGTCGGCCACGTTGGAGAATTTAGGGTGGATCTTCTCCTTTGGGTCCACAAAGTGCTCAATCTCAGCCATGGTGAACTCCCTGCAAGCAGGAGAAGTTTACATCTCACTGTATAATCATTAGAATCTGCAGTTAAGTAATTAAGGAGCTAAGAGTTTCTGACTACCTAACACGAATGAGTCCAGAGCGAGGAGAGATCTCGTTCCTGAAGGAGTTTCCTATCTGAGCAGCAGCAAAGGGCAATTTTCCCTGGTTAAACTCCAGCAGACGCTTGAAGTTGAGGAACATTCCCTGAGCTGTTTCAGGCCTCAGATAGCTGCAAAGTAACAATCGGTTGACACAGTGTTAATACGGCAAAAAGTTTTTCATATGAGGTCATTGAGACAGATGACCAGTGTTTTTATTGGTCAGTACCCAGGCATGTTCCCCCCTGGTCCAATGGACGTCTGAAACATCAGGTTGAAGGAGACGGGAGGTGTGAGGTCGTTTCCTGTGGACGGAGACTTGACGTTGTATTTCACAAAGAGATCGGTCAGCTCCAGCTGGGTGTAGTTGTCCATCTAGAACAGTGAGCAAACCAGCACATTAGAGGATCCCTTCCCGAACCAGCAGATGTCAGTATATCCGACAACTTCGGAATAAGAGAGCATGTGAATGTGTGTAGAAGACGCGTTTGTCTTCAAGCATCCACCTGAGTGATTACATCCTCCATCTCGGTCACCTTCTCTGCGGAGCATTTCTCATCAGACATCAGTTTTTTTAAGTGAGCTGTAAGGAAACAAACACCTCATTTAACATCCTGAGCGAATACACATTTTTAATCAATCAAGTCTTAATTCTAACATTAGTTTGCTGTGCAGCAGCTTGTTTTTTTGCCTGAAAATGTCATGTGGACTGAAAAGCTGTGGTCTGTAATGATTCCACATCAAATATAGTTGGAAAAGGAGGTTCCAAACAGGCCCATATAGACAATAGGAAGCTCCCACTTGCAGAAATTTTAGATAGTTATATAATATTTAATGACAATATTTAATTGTCATTAGAAGCAGTAGAATATTTAATAAATATTTGCATTTTTTTGCAAGCAACAGGCTTCCTATAGCATTAATGTTGACCCTCTGCAGTCCAGATTCATTTAGGTTCATTTTCTTTGCATTTCTTTTTGTCTTTGTTTAGCACCTTTTAAACTGTCCTTAGCCCACATGCATGGGCTCCTTTTTTTCACAGGACAAACTCAGCTATAAATCTGACTTCTCATTTTGTCATTTTAACAAAATATAAAGCTGCCACAAACCCAAAATATACAGATGAAAAATTAAAGAAATAAAACTATAATTCAGTCTATTTACATGAAAAGTGATTTTATTCCAACTAATTTTTGTGCCTCTTTCATTGAAAGTCTACATATGCCATTGTGAATCAATGAAAATATTAATAATTAAATGTTTTTAAAATATCTTTCAAAAGATACTGTGTGAAAGCCCCACGTCAGCACTTTTAATTGGTTTTCTCAGCTCGTCGCTACATGATGTATAAATAAAGTTATGTAACTATAAATAAAACATGCTCAGTGTGTTCACAGATGGCTCCAGATTAAAGAACACCTGAAAAACACATACGACACAACTCCTGCCTCACGCCCCTGACCCCTCTCTACTTACAACTCCCCTGAGGATATATCACCCAGTAAAGCAGGTTAAGTTTCAGATTAACATCATTTGCACATTCACAGCTCAGCTAGTAATCATCAGCTCTGAGAGAGTGTTTGGCCTACAGGTCATCAGGTAGTTCTGACCCCTTGTAAGCAATGCAAGGAAGCAATGCAAGCTCAGGGGAGGTACTGGACAAGGTGGAGCCCATTTTAATGGTGGTAGGACAAAGTCACCTTTGAGGAGGTGATCAGCGCGGTAGCATTCTCCAGTCTTGGCATCTTTCACCATGTAGTCAGCAAATTTATCCACATGCCCCGACGTCCTGAGGAGAGGCAAAAGGGTTTTAGGACAAATCTAATGAAAGTATAACAACTTTTACAGTCAAGACAAGTTTGAATATAAACTGTTGTACATGTTTTGGAGTTTGTTGGTACCTACTTGAGGACGGGCTCGGGGGTCAGCATGGTGCAGTCGATCTCCAGGATCTGCTCCTCCTGGATGAAGTGCTGCCTCCAAACCTGTAGGATGTTGTTCTTCAGGGCACAGCCCACAGGGCCGAAGTCGTACAGGCCGCTCACACCTGAGAAACAAACACGACATCAAAGGCAAATGCGTCTGTATATTGAAATATTTTGGGTAACATCTTCCTGGAACTACACATTTAACAATCATTGTAGTATTTTACCTCCATATATGGCAAAAGCCTGATCGTAGAAGAATCTCCGCTTTAAGGTATCCTCCATCTTGACTCTGTCCACTGTGTCAGCTTTGGGCTGCAAAGCCAATTCCTAGAAGAGAGGATGTATATTTGCATAATGGTTTCGAAAACTGTTCTTCAAACTGAATTTGGAAATGTAAAAAAAAAAAAAAAAACAGTATTACATGTAAATATTCTATTAGACAAATAGAAAGTGGAGACCTTTGCTTCAAGAATCTTCTTCCGGGCTTTCAGCTCTGCAACAGCTCTGCTCAGCTCCTGCTCTGCGGTGCCTTTTTCCTTCAGCTGATGCACCAAGTCACCCTGCAGAAAAAACCCTCACTTTACCTCAGAGAACAACTTACAAACCTTGTAATTGTTTTATATATTACATTTGTTCTTTCTGTAATTCTAGTTTTAAAACAACCCTCTAATCTTTTCTTTCAGACACATGGTCTGTATACTTCTAGAAATGCTGTTGCATTTAGTTTGTTTTTGTTTGTTTAAAAAAAAATCTCTATATCTCTCTCTCTCTCTCTCTCTCTCTCTCTATATATATATATATATATATAATTTATAAATACTATTAAAGTGACAAATGCCTGTTTGGAGCTAATTGTATCCTAAAATTTCACTTTAGTTTTCACGCCATGAGGCTCTGTATACTTTTCTAGTTATTGAAAAACATTCAGTTGCAACAATAGCGCCAAACAACGAGACATTTTTTTTTTGCAGAGAATTTTTTTTCTTTTTACATCTGTTTTCATTCTCATAAAAGTCTGAAAAAAGACTGTAAAAGTCTGTTAATGCTGCGTGCTGGAAACTGGACGATGTTTCGCTTTGGTTTGCAGGTGTGTAACCTGTCAGAATATCTCACCTGTTCCCTCACAGCCTCCCTCAATGGCGCCAGTACTTCTTCCATCTTGACACGTATAGAAAGCTCTCTGCAGCGCGCTCCTCCTGCAGCCAGCCGTGGATCTGCCCTGGACTCGACTCTTCGCACTTTTCCTTCAGGCTTTCTTTAAAGCTGAGGGGAAAGCAGAAGGGGAGGCGCATGTTTCTGTACAATCTGATCCTGGTAAATAGTGGTGTCTGAAACCAGGGCTTTAGTTGCATCATCCAGGAAGCGCAGACAAAACTTTTATTCTGCCATAAAGACAGAAGTGAGTCAACACCACATGTGAAGCCTTTCAATGGAGAGCGAAGATGGCCTTTAATAGCAGCCTAGATTCCTAGTTATTACATGCATCCAGAATGGTCCATTAACCCAGTGGGTGGCTCCACAAATAAGTTGTAGGGACCCTTTTGACCCCCTGTTCCTCCCATTCCTACACAGCAGACATATATTTTGTATGGAGACCCAGTAATCTGGTTATTTGATTACACACAAATGCATTTAGGACTACGCACAGTAGTAGTAGTGAGCACAGTGTAAACTGAAAGAACAAAGATATTAAAACTACATTTAAATATTGGGGCCCCTCTACAATATTAAATATTAATGGAAAAGCCACTTTAAGGGGGGTGCTCCTGTGGCATATGGGGTTAGACTCCGACCATGAACCTGTAATAAAGGCTTAAAATGGCCAAAAATAATAGAAAAAAGGAGCCACTTTAAGGGCCATGCCATTTCACTGAAACAGGGCCACTGGCTAAACTCTAGCAAAGGTCCAACTGCACTGATTTTATTCAGCGACCTTGCTGCCTGCCTACTCATTTGTAATAATATCAAGCATTCTGGCTACAATGAAGTAGATCTTTCATTTTGTTCACCTGATGTGCTTGAAAGTTTATTAATAACCTCATTCATATTTAAACGTCTACAGCTGAACGCTGCAAATACACGGTTTTATACTATTTCAGCATGTGGAGGTTTAATGTATTGCTCAAATGCCAGGGGACTTCCCAGTAATTGTGAACCATGTGGCGCAGGCTAGTGGTCAAAATGAATAATGAGGGCTGCTGCTATATTGTGATCCTACATGTAGACAGGGCATTTGTGCCAGGTTACACATGATAAAGCTCTAGACATTTCCCAGACGTTATGACTAAATTAACAATTTAGGCTTTAACTCCAGTTTGCCTTTTAATAGGCTGTGTTTAAAGTATCATTCATGCTAAAAACTGAGTTTCAAAGCCCCTAATACCATCTCATTTTGCTGGTGTTGGCAGAAACCAGCAGGTAATTTCCTAACCTGAGTTCATAACGAGTCTGTTGGTTCCCTCTACTGTTTGTGACTTACTCTCATAGTAGTTATCGCTGTGACGGGGGACCACTGGACATTAGTGGTTGTACGTCACTCAGTCTGCGAAGCTTTGAAAACTTGATAGAAAACATTACAGTTGTATGCCTGTGTCCAGTAAATGCTGGCTGTTTTTATTGAAATTGTTAAATATCTTAATCCGATCTGCCTCCAAACTGGAATGGGGGAAGCCTCCTTCCACTGACGACAACAACCTGATTACATTTTCTCCCTTTTAAAACATATCGACATGGTCATACATGGATGAAAAGTTGCTCATCAAAGAAACAACAGTCCTGTGCAAGCTTTCCACAACTGTTAGATATGATGAATACATGACATTTTAGTGATTGCAGTGGTGTAGAACACAAGGAGGGCTCTGTGCACCACTATAGCTTATCACAATACAGTTGCAATATTCTTCCTGGTGATGCATATGCAACAAGTCTGGATTTTCATGGAGTGACTGGTAGACGAGTGAGCTTTACTCTTCAGCTTCCTTCTTGCTGGTCTCCTGTCCTTCAAAGACGGGGTACTTGCTCTCCACTTCTGCCCAGCTCAAAGCGCCGTTGGCCAAATCCCGAATAATCACAGGCAACTCACTGACCTGAGAAGAGAAAAAAAATGTTTACTTGATTGTTTTAAATGGTGTGTGTAATTTCAGCTGAAACACGCACCAAGCAGTGTGTGTTTAAAGCAGTGTCAAGCTCGTTATGAATAAATGCTACAAATTTTTCAATAGAATAACCATCAAGATGGGAAAATGTATGAACAAACTGAATTATCCTGTAAGGACAGGTAATAAATACACAAATAAGGTCAACACCTGGGGCGGGCCTTAGGGGAAACACTGGCTACATTGCGTAGTGCTTCTTCATTTGACATCCATGACAGTGGTTGTGTGCACAAAGCCCGGGTGAAATGTGAGCTGATATGCGGCCTGTGTAGACAGCTGTATTGATTTAAAACGAAGTGTATCTGTGCCATCAGATGTGTAAGAAATGGACTGCTGAAAAATGCGGCTGAAATGTGTAGACATGGTGCTAGGCTCAGTCTCATTCTAGCAACATCCCCTTGATGTTTCCACTCCACCTTTGTTTGTGCCTTCCTTTAGAGGGTTTGCATTATTACGGATGGAGGAAAGATCATGTGTACATAGTAAACCTTTGCTACATTTACTGTGGCCCAAAATGATTTAGGTTTGTCTTGTAGCTATATAGTTTTTACACACGTCAATTTGAAAATAAAAAGAGCTCTCTTATATCACATGGTCAATGTTTTGCATGGATTTTTCATGCTTTAAAAGGTGGAGATTGGCAAAAGCATATTCATATCATCCCCTTAATGAGAGCGCCATCTACACATGTAAAAGTGAAGTCTATATGGAAGTGCTACTAAGGAATGATCGATTTAGGCAAAGGTATCTATCTACCTGAAAGACAAACAAAAAAAAACAACAACAACAAGGGAACGTGTGCTGTACCTCAGCCCTGATCTGCCTCATTGAGTCGCGGTCTCTCAGAGTGGCCGTGTGAGGCGTCTTGTTCACTGTGTCGAAGTCGATGGTGATGCCAAACGCCACTCCGATCTCGTCCGTCCTGGCGTAGCGCCTGCCGATTGATCCTGCCGAGTCATCCACCTTGTGAGAAACACCGTTTTTGGTCATCGCCTCAGCTAAGAGGGAGAAAGATTTTTAAAAATGTGTTAACCAAGACAGCAGCAGCACATTCCCTCCTCACAGACAGAAATGGAACATATACGTTATCATTATTCCCTCACTTACATAAATCCCTCACGAAGGGCGCGAATTCCGGTTTCTGACTCAGAGGCAGGACGGAGCATTTGTATGGAGCTACAGTAGCAGGGAAGCTAAAGTACTATTGAAAAGGAAAACAAAAATCTTTACAGGCAACCAGCAAACATAAAACACTACAATACATGCAAAATGCAACAACAGTGTACAACAGGGGTGAGTGATACAAACTTTTCTAGGGTTTTGCTGATAGACAATTATGATTATGTCAATATTTCTAAGCTTGTGAGTCTTTCAAGATTATGTACCAGTTGTTAACCATTAAAATGAACACTTTAAAACAGTAATAACGTCAGAGTTAGCAGCAACAAGTAACTTCTGTTATCTTCAAGGGCATTAAGCCACATAGGAAACAAAGCACACACCATACTCAGATTTTAACAATGTTTGAACACAATGTTCCTTAAAAGCTGAACCCACCACTTGGTCTACGTCTCAATTTATTCAGACAACGAGGAATTAAATGCATTTTGTTTGATATCAAAGAGCTTTTACATTGCTGTAATGAAGGAAACAAGCTCTTGAATGAAAATCAGTCAAAAAAATAAATCAAAAAACAGTAATTTTTGGCATCCAGACTATTGACTTACTGTTCTTTGTTCGTCACCTTCTCTGACATGGAATGTGTGCTCGAAGATGGTGTACATGATCCTACCAATGCCAAAGGAGGGCTCGATTACATTGGGAACAACTTCCTCCACTGTGGATGACAGAGACAGACGGAAAATGTGTGTTAAAGAAGTAAAGAAGTTATTTATGGATTGCAGACACACGTTAAAGTGAAAACACATATTTCCAACATGGTCCCAAGATGTTAACCCACAAGACATTACATTAAACTAAACAATAAAATCTTCTCTCTCATGAGTGAATCTCACCATGCAGAGTCTTCTGGAATCGCTTCACGCTGACCATGTCCTTTGTGAGTTTGAAAGACTTGCCTTCTGTCTCGATGGTGAACTCTCTGTAGAGTAAAAAATAAGACACTGACTGTGCTGGAAATTACAAAACCACAACCTTTCATCAGGCACCCGTACTGTATATGGCTGCGGTTAACAAAACTCACCCAGTCTCATTGAGCAGCTGCTCCTGTTCTGTTATGAAGCATTCGTCACACACAGACAGATACTCCATGACTATCTTAGCATCCTTCTTGTATGCCTTCCCAATGGCTCCTTTGTTGGGTTCAAACTGGACGACATTTTCAACTTTGTGTGGAGAAGTTAAGGAGAATAACAAGGCATCTGGGTGCTTAGAATTGTCTTTGTTGTTTGAACAAAGATTATCTTTTGCAGTGTTAAGTAGTGCTACAGTTTAAAGGATATGGGTTCTTTTAGAGACTTCTCAGCGACCAGAGGGACCTTTGTGGCGCGTGCATGGCATTTCAGATCGTAGCAAGACCGGTCAGCACACCCCACAATCTCAATCCAGCCCTGCAAGGGACAAACATTTACTTTGAGCAGAAGTATGTCGACTACCTGATAAGCCATGAGGAAAAACTGGAAAAGAACATACATAGGAGGTTTTGGTTTCAGCATCCCAGCAGTCACAGGCATAGTGAGCCATCTCGTTGTCCATGTGCTGTCGGAAACGCAGCTTGTCTTTGGCGATACCAACTTTAGTAAGGTAGAGGTAGATCCTCCCGATGAAATATCCCAGGACGGAGTTATTGATCACTCCCTAAATGAGAAGGTAAAAATCAACTTCAGAATGCAATCTTACATTTAGAGTGTGAAAATTCATTCTTCTGAAACAGCAGTTAAAAAAAAAACAAAAAAACAAAAAAACAAAAACCTCATTTGACAAAAACTCATTTTGGGTCAAATCTTTAATTTGCTTAAAACCAATTTTGTAGATCACATCTTAATAACACAGCTGGGCAATATGTATCAATACTATGATATGAGATCATATTTAATTTGGGATTTCAGTATTTGAAAATTATGATATAATGTAAATTTTCAATTTTCCGGTCTCAAGAGCAGAATTACAGATAAGAAGCATTTTTCTGAGCTTATGTTACTGAGTGAAATGAACAGTAAATACCTCTACAAGCTTGGTTACATATCCATATTACT
This sequence comes from Siniperca chuatsi, assembly GCF_020085105.1. Classification (NCBI taxonomy): domain Eukaryota; kingdom Metazoa; phylum Chordata; class Actinopteri; order Centrarchiformes; family Sinipercidae; genus Siniperca; species Siniperca chuatsi. The sequence goes on from NC_058060.1 coordinate 16,004,712, forward strand.
CAAGATGATAGTTAGCAAAAGTTTCCTGTGTAAATACTTTCTGAAAGCACCAATAGTATTGGTGCTTTTTTCACCAATGGTATTTTACCATATTGTACTGATCTGTAAAATATGTTTGTGTCAAAATTACCCAGCCCTTTTACTATAGCTCAACATAAAAAAAATGTACTTAGTGCAAATATCAAAGTTGTTGTAGTGATTCCCACCTGCTCCACAGCGTCCCCCAGCCTCATGATATGTGCAGACTGGCCGCTGGTCTGAGCCTTGGAGGAGTACAACATGATATCCAGGTCGGCTACATTGGAAAATTTAGGGTGGACCTTCTCCTTTGGGTCCACAAAGTGCTCAATCTCAGCCATGGTGAACTCTCTGCATGGAAATGTGGAGCAATTACATTCCTGTTTAAAGTCATGAGTCACATCTCTAGAAGTACAGGGGCGAAATATTTGGGAAAATAAAACTCGACAAAGTGGATATCTCACCTAACACGAATGAGTCCAGAGCGAGGAGAGATTTCGTTCCTGAAGGAGTTTCCTATCTGAGCAGCAGCAAAGGGCAGTTTTCCCTGGTTAAACTCCAATAGACGCTTGAAGTTGAGGAAGATTCCCTGAGCTGTTTCAGGCCTCAGATAGCTGCAAATTTAGATTAAAATCAATCACTCAACAATGATACAAATTCGGCAAAATCAAGAAAAAATTATCCACAGTATTACGTTTACTTTTACCCTGGCATGTTCCCCCCTGGTCCAATGGACGTTTGAAACATCAGGTTGAAGGAGACGGGAGGTGTGAGGTCGTTTCCTGTGGTGGGCGACTTGACGTTGTATTTCACAAAGAGATCAGTCAGCTCCTGCTGGGTGTAGTTGTCCATCTGAAAATTATATTAGACAAAAACAAGTTCAGTGAATCATTTCATTTAAAACACTGTCAGGAACAGCTTTTCCACATACTCCCTCAAAAAGAGCATTTTGTCTCAGTTAACACTGACCTGAGTGATGACTTCCTCCATCTCAGCCTTCTTCTCTGCTGCACACTTCTTATCAGACATCAGCTTCTGGAGATGGGCTGCAGGACACAAAAAAATTAAAAACAATGCTTTCACAAACAGCTATGATAGTACCTGACGGACCACAGAGTCAAATAAAAGAAATTGATGATTTTCATTTATTATATTCTACCTACAGTCTGAATATTTGCTCAAAACAAAGCAGCAGGATGAAATGCACATCTTCTTTTTGACATCAGATCCAATTAGTCTCCAAGTCTTTCAGGAACTGACATGTTCTCCTTATATCTCAAATTACCCCCCAGCTTTTTGGCACAGCTCCAGTCTCTGTGATCCCAGCAGCTTGCATTGCTGTGAAAGCCCTGTGTGATTTCTGCTGGTCCAGCCACTTTGATTTTTCCTCAGGCACAACAGTGATACTCAGAGCCGGGCCAACCAGCAACAGCCACTGACAATACAAGTTTGGACCGTGTCCATCCCTCCCTGTGCAGAATCCCATGAATAATACAGATGAAAGACCTCTGCTGGAGGTACTTTTAGAATGACTAATGTAGTTTACACAGTAGTGGAGGCCAAGTCTCTAAATACACTCAAAGAAGACAAACAGGCAGATGTACTAAAGGCTTACCTTTGAGGAGGTGGTCAGCCCGGAAGCATTCACCATTCTTGACATCTTTCACCATGTAGTCAGCAAATTTGTCCACATGTCCTGATGTCCTAAGAAAAAATAAGGAAACAAACAAAACATCTGATTTATCAAGACGTGTTGAAGGAAGTGTTATTAATGTTTAATTCCATCCAAACAATGTATCTGCAACCGGGCTATGGAAGGCTGCTATAGTGGCAGCTTCCATGCATAAAATTGCAGAATCAGTATGCGCCTGTTAACAAAAACCCACAGTTCAGCACTTTGGAGCTGACTCTAGGAACCACCAGGCACTTTCTTCAGCAGCTTCTAACATTACCATCAATTAAATATACATAAATGATGAACAAAGACTGTCTAACACCCATAGAAGACGTGATCATTTTTTACACTTCTACATCTTATGGTGACAAAAACACACAGCAGACAAAAGCATTACAGGGTACCTACTTGAGGACGGGCTCGGGGGTCAGCATTGTGCAGTCGATCTCCAGGATCTGCTCCTCCTGGATGAAGTGCTGCCTCCAAGCCTGTAGGATGTTGTTCTTCAGGGCACAGCCCACAGGGCCGAAGTCGTACAGGCCGCTCACACCTGAGGAGCATTACTGCATGGTAACAGAATGCTTAAAGACTATGTTTACGGCGTTTCATGCACCAACCTAAACCTTTACTTTCCTAACATTAGCTGTTTAAGACTTACCTCCATAGATGGCAAAGGCCTGGTCGTAAAAGAATCGCCTCTTGAGGGTGTCCTCCATCTTGGTTCTGTCAACAATGTCATCTTTGGGTTGTAATGACAGTTCCTGCAATGAGAATTATATTTACAACATTTCCTCTCACATAGGCCATAATGCTGTCAAGTTACAAAGTGAGTTGAAGATAGTTAAGTTTGATGACCAGGATCAATTTTGGAAAATCTGAGCATGGAAATGCATTCTATGATCTTCGGGAAAAGTCTTATATAATAAAATTGTGGCTCAAAAGGTCCACTTACTAGATTTTGGCGCTTTCAACTGCATCTCATGGTTTTCATTCGACAAATGGAGCTGGCTCAGGTTTCATTATGTGACCTATGTTTGGAGCTTCGGTCACGTGATATGAGGTGGTCTTATACAGGGTGAGATTGTAACTCCTGTCTCTGAACACTGTGGGATGTGGTTGAAAGCTCTATGCTAGTAAGTGGACCTTTTGGCTTAGATTATTATCTTACATATGATATTGTAATAGGTTCCATGTTTGCAAAACATCAGATTTTTAACGTCCTAATTGAACGCATCCTCCTTGATGTCAAACACACTGCATCTCGAGCCAGCACCCATTTCATTGTCTGCTTGTCAACATCGTGGATTGATACAAGAGAACAAAAGTGTGGGCAGGCTCCCCATATTTTAATGAAAGTACATCAATATTTGCAACACAGCCTGATTATTTAAGCTGACAAGTGTGATGATGACTAAGCACTTACAATTGCAAATCCTATTCCTCGTGTATTTTTTTCTTCAACCAATTATGTAAGGCTTGGCAGAGGATTTATAAGGTTTCTGAGTAAGTAAAGAGGCTCAATCACACTCATTGAACTGCATTCAAATCCACAGTTAAGCTGCACTCACCTTGGCCTCCAGAGTTCTCTTCCTTGCTTTCAGTTCAGCCACAGCTTTAGTGACATCCACATCAGGAGCTCCATCCTGTTTCATTTGACGCACAAGGTCCCCCTAAAACAGAGAGGTGGCTTGAGACCCCGGCATACAGAAAACCCCTGAGTCAGCTACAACTACGATTCAATTCAAGTTTGGGCATGTTTACATCAACAATTAACCAGGCCTTTTCTCTTAACCCCACCCTGCTTACAAATGTCAGCAGCACGTTGAAACGTGGCAAAGAGTGCAGACATGACTGCCAGCTAGCGTTAGCACTTAGCTAGCAAGCAATGGCTGTCCTCATTCATTGACAGCTTCGTAAGTAGCCGGTCTGATTAGCAGGTTAGCCTGGCAAGTTATCACGCGGACTGTGACTGTGTCTGAGGCAATAAAAAATTACCTAATCCAAATCAAACCGACTTATTCCATATCAGTTGAGATTGTGAGATAATAAGTGTTACCTGTTCTTTGACTGCAAGCCTCAAAGGGGCGAGAATCTCTTCAATGTTGCCGTCCATGGTTTGTCCTTCCGCCAGCTGCAGCCACAGGCTTTTCTTCTTCTTCTTACACAAGCAGACCGACGTTGAAAACGGCCTGTTTTTGGGCGGGTAACGGAGCAACTGCCGAGCAAACCGGACCGTGAACACCGGACAGAAGGAGGAAACCTCAGTGCTGGTCCTCAGCAGTGCTGATGCTGCGCTACGAAGCATGGACCGCCGTAATGGGAGAGGAGAATGATGAAATCTGGAAATAAGTAAACGCTGCTTCCGCTCCGGGCAAGCACTTTCGCTACGTCTTGCACAGGCACTTGGCGATGTATCGGCATATTCGTCAAACACAATTTATTAATTTCAATTCAATTCAATTCAATTGTAGATATTACATTTTTATTTCTGCAGTCAATCACGCTGAGTGACATTTATATGGAAATAATAGATTAAATGTTATGAATGACAAAAATAAAAAATGCTCATGGTACATGTAGGTCTAAATTATGACATAGGCCTACGAAGCCAGCCACATTTTTGACTCACCGTCTCATCAGTCAAAATTCTGATTTATTATCTGTGAATTTTTTAATTACACACATACAATTATAACTTATTGTAACAATTTGTCCATTTAATCCCACAATTCTACAGAGAATACTGACTATAAGTAACACTAAACTGAAATGTTATATACTAATGCAATAGTCTTTAGATGTTACTGTTGTGGTGTTACTTTCTGTTGAATGGGATTGTGTTCATTTCTGTGTTTTGGACAAATCCAACAATCCATGCTACAAGACTGTTCAAAACTTTTGCATAATAAAAGTACCTAAACCTGATGTTTATCAGTTTGACTCATCTGTTAAAGGACATGCAAGCTTTTTAAAATCAGTCAAATGTTTTTTACAAGACCTACAGTATAGTCACTTTGTTTTAATGCAGTAATGTTTACAACCCTGTGTTTTATTATATTATGTTTAGTACATAGTCTTGATATAGCCTAAATATATTTTAAAACATAATATATAGCAAGTTGTGTACATATGGTAGATATTTAGCTGCATTTGACTTTCATATTTAATGTGATACAGGTGTCTGTATCTTTAATATTAAGTACATTTGCAATACATTTCACAGCCATTTATAGGAATATAATTGAAAAATGAATGGACTTAATTATTTTATAGCATAACTTACAATAGAAAGTGACATTTGATTCCCCAACACTCATGAGGAGTAAAGTATAAGGAGCATTCAGATCCTCTTTGTTACTCCAGAGTCTTGTGATGGTGGAATTGAAGAGAACACAAGAGAACAGGAACGCAGATTTAATACAGACCTCACGTAAACCCTCAGATATCGTTGAATCCCCAGTAACAATCTCTCCTGTGATTTCTGCTCTGCCTGACTCTTTTACCAGAACTGCCTTTTTGTAAAGACAAGGAGTTGATCATTCCTCCCACAAGATACATCCCAGATACTTCACATATCCCCAGGGCTCAAATCTCATCATCTCAGCCTTATTAAAACCTGTCCTGATTTTGCAGAGGAATCACAGATGTGACCTTTACTGTTTCAATCATTTTAAATAACCCTCATTGATAGAAAGGTTTCCTGACATTTGATTGATCATGGTTGGTTTCTCAAGGTCTTTTCAGACAGTTCTTGCTCTGTCAAAACGAGCATGTCAGAGTCTGTTGTGCGCTGCTTGACAGTGAACAGCCTTGGACTCAGGTGGTCATGTTGGATTGTTGACTTGATCAGTTTCCCTCATTCTGTGGCAAATTCCATTGATCGAATAGGCCTTTTTCACAGAAGACATTCTGATTTGTCAATAGTAGGAAAAGCACAGGTGTTACTAATAACAATAACGGTGACTCTGTTCTATTCAGGTGTCCCAGTAAGCCATGACAATTGTGACAGTGAGACAGCATGCACAATACCAGGACCCTGAATGGAATTACGGCATCATTAATGTTGTTATTTACACCTGTGCTTTTTCTACTGTGACATGTCTAAATGTCCAAAAATCTGGTTACACAAGCATGTTTTCTGATCTCTTATTCTGTAGTAAAGGTGCTTGGATTTAGAAATGCATTATTCTTTGCTGTGTATAGCTATGAAAAAGCACACATTACGGTTTGTGTTGTCCATTTACATCTAAAGAATTAGAGCAATCAAATGGAAAATAAATAGAATGAAAAAGGGAAATCAGTAGCATCACAAGGAACAGAGGAAGCATGCAGCTAGTCCTATTCTCCTCCTCTTTTAATGTCAAACATAAAATGCCTGCAAGAAGATGCCTCATTTGGCATTATGGTGATTTTTTAAATTTGATTGTGATGATGAATGCATCTTTTACAGTAGGGATTATTTACTGAATAAAATACACAGAATATATGTTACATAATCTTTCTAAATGTTGTCCACATCACAAATAAGGTTCTTTAGTTAGTTCTATTCCACAAGGTGGCACCACAGGCCACAACTAATGATTTAGTTTCTACAGAAGCAAATCCTTTAGCCACAAATGTCCAATTAGAGTGTTTCATTAATCTTTTTGTACAAAGAGTGATCTGAGGGTATTTTGTATTTAAATTTTAAACAAATTTTGACAGTAAAAGAGTAGTTGGGCATATGATTTTAAGCTGTAAACATCTAGATATCAGCCTGCTCAGGAGGAAAAGTATGTGTATGCCTATTTTTTTTCCTTTAAAAATCTTTTATTGTTGTCCTTTAATTTGTGTCCAGGCCTTTTGAAACTGAGATTCCAGGTACTAAAGTGGTCATGTTACATTTGCTTGTTTTGGAATAGTCTATAATACCAAGGATATAATATGTGAAACAGGATTTTTCTGCTCAAACACACACACAAAAAAAGCCTTTTATTATACAAATTTATTGCTTCACATTGTAGGATGTGTGGACAGCAGACTATCTTCCATTGCTGTACTGAACTGTGACCCTGTACAAGCCTCACCATGTCATTGTTTATGTGGGGTGGACCTCGAAGGCTCCACATCTTGAGGAAACAATGTGAAAGAGGCCCATGCAAAGAGAGGGAGAGGATTATATGATTCCAGCTTGTTACTGAACTACACCCACGTTCATAAAACATTCAAGGACCCCAGTCTGACGGCACACCAGATGTATTTGAAGGTGGTGAAAAAGATCATCTGTGTCTTATCAAAGTTAACATCAAGACCATATTTATTTTAATTATTCATCAACAGAAATGCATTGCTCGAGGGCTGTGCCACTGAGTTCCCTCAGAAAGAGAAATGTCAGAGGCCAGTAATTTTTAATGTCAGTGATCAAGACGTGAAGTCCAGGATTTAGTCTCATGTCTTAAGGTAGTGATGGTCCACTATGTGTCGATCTTTCTTTATCTCTTTGGCACTCACCAGTCCCTTTACCAACAAAAGGGTCAGGAAGTGTTTGTGCCCTGCAGCTGTGATTTTTCAAAGAGTGATTATTTGTGTCCCCATTAAGCTCTTAAGTGCTGTGTTCAGTCTAATGTCCAGATGACAACCATTCATTCTGGTTGTTGCCTGCTAATTCAAGGTTTCATTAAAGTGAATGATTTTAATATATAACCAACCTTGATATAACATTTTGCATGCCAGAGATCAATTAACTGAGAGGGTAAACTACTTCATCTAATATTTATATAATGAACCAGAACCATCAAATCCAAGTCATTGTGGTCAAGTTGTAACTTACCACTTACCACTGACTTTATTAATGCATTTACCAGTGTTTTATAGCTCAGTTATAAGCCATTGATAAGAAGAACTTTTTGGGTTGCTACGTTAGTAAAAACATCCTGCTGGTGTTAATCCCTTAGCTCTTAAACCTGCAGTAATTAATCTTTAGCCACTAGGGAGCAGCGAAAACAAGCTGAGAACACAAAACTGATATATCGCCTTTTAAGTTGATATGCAAACTTGTTAGCTAATAGTTGCCTACATACACATCTAGCAGACATGAAGCAACATTAGCATTTATTTGGAGTCGTGTTTCTGGCCACCTGATGAATGTAAGTCCAATACTCACGCTCCTTTTAGCTCTGTTTCGGTCACCACCAACTCCTGAGGGAAATAAACATCATGCAGAGGGATTTTTCACAATCTGGCAACCCAAGACCTGTGTCGTGTTGTCAATTGTACACATACATTATTGTAAACATCAGGACAGAGGCATTGACCCACACTGGGAGCATTATGTCGGCCTCGAGATTACATACTAATTATGAGCAGCATCAACAGATGACAGCCTGCACTTACTACTGTTTTCCTCCTGTCCATATTTCATCATACACTTGTCTCTCAGGTGGGGTCATTTAGGGCTGTGTGAGCCTCAGCTCCATTAAAGTGACAGCTAAGGTGAAGCGGGACGAACACTCAGACACGTCACTGCTGGCAATGTACCAGAAAACCACTTTATCTCCCTTGTTGTTATTCTACGGTCCACTGAGGCTGAAATAGCATGAATAATGTTTGTTTATCAGTGCATGTGGAGGGTGTAGGTCTCTGGTGCACAGGTGGATATCAGTTCAAGAGATGGGGAATAGACGACATGATGTAAACAACAGATTAAAGGGACAATTCACTGACTTTACACATGCTGTGAAGGTCGGGTTATTCATTGTGGGGAAAAATTCTCAACCTGTGAAAATAGCTGTGCGGCTCTGGAGAAAATAACCCCAATGATGTCACAGTGATGCCATCGGGGTTATGTCATCTTGGGTTTGGAGAGTATTTATTTTTAAGTGAAAACCTGCATTATGGAGCTTGAAAGACATGGTCATTTACTAGGAAGGCTCTGACAAAAAGATGCTCTTAAATTGCACTATGGGAAATGTAGGATTAAACATTCAGAGGATATCTCGGCCTCTGCTGCAGAGATTTTGACTGTTCTTTTTAAAAAATATGTCGGTACGACTTTCGATAAAAAGCACCCTTTATAAAGGGTTTGTGAAAAAATGAAGTAACAGCTTTATTAATGGTTACTAAGTAATTTACTAATGCTTTATAGGTAGGTTAGAAGTCACGTTTTGGGTTGCCAGGTTGTTGGCAATTCATTAATAAATGCTCCTGTAGGTTTTTCATTTTCTAATAAGCCATCAAGTCTGCTGTTATAAATGTTAATACGTCATTTATAAAGGGTTTTTACAAGAATCCAGTTTATTGATGAATTAAAGAGCTAAAAAGACAAAGCTTGTGTCTATTAAAAAGTGATAACAATAAGTCTCATGTGAGTCCCCTAACCTTATGGAGATGCAAAACTAAGTGACTGGAGTACCCCTTTAAAAAATGTACTGTTTAATTTATCCACAATTGTTTCTTTTTGAAAAACTAATGTCTAATAAAACTAAATTTGACATATTTTATATATAAAGATGTGTTTCATCCATAGAAATTGGCCAGTCATGTGTTTATACATATATGCAACACAAAAAATATATCTAGAAAAACACACTTTGGATGGAGCTGCTTTTAGATGTGTTGTTCAGGGCCGCCAACATGGAGGACACCAAGGTCATGTCCTCTGTATTGTTTCAGAGAATTTGGGGCTTTGAATTTTACATAGTGAGAATTTTTAAACCAGATTCAGATCTTTTTCTTTTGTCAAAATCCTTTAATTGGACTATTTTAAGCCAGAAATATTAATTAAAATAACAGGATTTGGTATTTATCCATCGGAATTACATACCTGGCATTGTGGGAAAGGCTTTGAAACAGCTTTAAGTCAATATAGGGTGATAAAATTTGCCAAAAATATATTTTAGCAGTTAAATTACTATAGAAAATGTTTTAAAAAAGAGAGAAAATTCTACTCTTCCCCCCCTTTAAAAGTAGGTGGGGTTGGTGGACTTCTGACCTCAGTATTTCCTGTGTCAAATATTTACATTATTAACTTACTTATGAAACATTTTTTGGACAATTTTGTATATTTGGAATCATCTGTAAACATTCTCAAGTAAGCCTTTTGTATAAACTGCGTGTGAAATGCCCCCGCCCCCCCCAGCTTTAAGGATAAGAACGAATACCAACAAGCAGGGACTGGTGGGCGGACTGAGAGGTTTTTCAAGAAGGATAACAGAAAATGTGGAAGGCGTGTTGTTGCAGTGAGCCTGCATGGCCCTGTGGCAGGAGGACGGTCGCCATCTCTGGGTAAACACTGTAACCGTATCACGCAGTTGATATTGTGTGTGTGTGTGTGTGTGTGTGTGTGTGTGTGGAGTGAAGCCGGAGCGTACAGTAGCAGCAGCAGCAGCAGCAGGCGCGGTGCTATGCTGCCTGCAACAACCACAGCGGACACACACGACTTCAATGCAGGACTGACGCTTTGTTTGTCTCCTGCACATCGGACTGTCACCTCAGATGCTTGACGCGCTGTGGCCGCTTCTTCTCACTGACATTTCGCCTCTTGTTTGTGAGCTCCGGGGAATGGGACTGCATGCTTCGAATAAAATGGGATTTTAATGCTGCACACAGCGGACGCTCTAGCCCGTGCACAGCCAGGGGACTGTAGTACGCTTGGTAATGTTTGCCAAGGAATAAAACGGTGTAGCCGAAGGTGCATAACATCTCGTTTCCATGGACAACACGTCCATAATAACACAGGTTGCAAATCCGAAAGAGGAGGAGAGCATTTCTTCAAGTCAAGACAAAGGTAAGGCGCACAGAAATTGCAAAATGTCACACACACACACACACGGTTATTGTTTTTTTTTTTTTTTTTTAATTTTGACTCAATTTTAGATTAGTTGCGTGGCTCGGTTGCCTAATCTGATCCGCAGCCCTCGGTGCAGAGAGGATATCTACTGGACTCCGGACTGCAACTGCAAAGCCTGAGAGTATCGACGGAAAACCTCCATTGTTCAGCTGAAGCAGAGAAACATAAAGAGACAGAGCCCTTAGCCAGCCTGTCGATATCATTTTTGGAGTGCGGTGTAACTTTATTGCCGGGAGCTTTATTTAGGCTAAAACTAGATCTTATTTTAAATCTTTAAAAAACATTTTGCGACTTAAAAAATGTGATATTTTCTTATCTGTGTGGAGTGAGCTGGGTTTACTACAGGGGGCGGGTACTCTACTCCTCTTCCCCTTGCACTGGCGACATCCCTGTATGCATCGCTGACACTGTAAAATGCCTGGTGCACTAACAATAGCAAATACCACCAATGATCAGGGGTCACATCAACAGTTTGGCTGTGGTGCCCGAAGAAAACCACCATTTTTTAAGTATTTAAATAGGAACACATATAATTGTGCACGTGGAAGTCCCTTCATCAGTGTTGTAAAAGGTATTTTAAATATTTATTAGCACAAAAGTAAGTAATAACATTTGATACACATGTATATTTTGCACATTTTGCCCATCTTAGAATAAAACAGCTTAACTGAAGCAATGCAAATATTGAACTGTGCTGTTTATCAGTATCATCAGCTCCCTTGTAAAGTGCTTGATGATAATGAAACAATTATCATCATATATGGTCAGAAATGTCCTCTTCCAGATGTGTAAGAAGTGCCTGAAAACAACAGCTCAACAGCTGCTCTACAGATTACTGTAGAGGCTGAACGAAAACACATTTTCTCTCTGTTGCACAAGAGTCGCCCCTTCTCCATGTGGTGATGACATCAATGACAAATCCCCCTCATGAGTCAGGAGCTTTTCAATTTTCATTAACTTTGAGAGGGGTTTTCACTAGTCTGTGCAGGCCAGTGACACTTATATTTGAGTCCACATTGCATGGTGTAAAGTCCACACACAAGAAAATCAGGCCATCGATGGAGTACTGTGTGTACACACACGTGGGATACACAGGTGTCCATGGGCGATCGTAGCAGGAGGGTTGTTTGGAGCTCAGAGCCCTGACATTTCCCCAACAGCACCCATCCCACTGAGCCACAGGGTGCCTGGAGGCCAGAGGGACCACAACTTCCTGCTACACAAAGTGCTCTGTTGGAGAAAAGGTCACCTTCCTGCAACACCCTCTGCTGAGCAACACATGAACCACTCTGACTCATTGACCTCAGAGCCAGCGGTCATGAAATGAAGTAATCCGGACTTGTTTGCTTCGATAAGTAATTGGACACAAATATAATTCAAGAGAAGAAGTGAGACTTTGACATGACCTTTATTTTCACTATAGTAATGCATTTGTTTGAAACTACTCCAGGACTGACCTGCATGATCATGGCGAACACATCAATTATGATTTATGTACCACCGCACGTTTCCAATATTTGTTTTTCCTCATCTGCTTACTCTAATCGTGTGGTGCCGCCTTCATAATTAAAACCATCATAAACAAATCAATGAAAACAGTCACTAACAGCAAACATCGGGCTTTATCACTGACTGTGCGGCAGCAGAAAGAAGTAGTATCATCCAGGAAATGAACCTGTTTTTTCCCCCTTTTTAGCACATTTTTAATCACTTGCACAGAATTCCCACACTTTCTTGTCTGCAACATCCTGCTTGTCTTGAACAGTAAATCCCAGATGACATGTGGAATCCGACAATTAATCTTGCAGGATAAAATCCAGGGTCAGTGGCTGACCAGAGAGGACGCAACACACACACACACACACACACACACACACACACACACCCACACACACACACCGAGGCTCTTCAAACGGCAGCCCTGGCACACACACGAAGTATCTCCACGGAGCTTCCTGAATGGAGTCCCTGCCCTTCACTACTGCAGACAACAAACAAGTGCTTGTTGTCTTCGGCTGCACTGTCTCCGGCTGCACTGAAGCCACAAATGATTACACACACACACACACACTGAATATTTCAGAGCACGGGCAGGCTATTTTCAGAGTCCTATCAGTTCCAAGGAAAGACGTAGTAACTCATTAGAGCCAATTTTTTTTAGACATTTGGTCAGGTGGAGATTATATCTTTATGAATTATGGATTATGCTAAATGAGGTGAGGGTTGGAATCATAATGTGGGTGGTTTCTTTCCCCAGACAGAACACATGTATTAGTACAAAATCAAACGTGTCATACTTTTGGAGGATATACAAGGTTATTTTTTGCACTAAAAAGCCTGTGTTGGATGTGAGCTTTATCAAATAGATATTTGAGAACACATTCAGACTGTTTGTTGTATCATAATGTAGTTTTTCTTTGATAAAACAGCAATGTTATATTTGATATATTTCACAAGAACCAGCGCAGAAGCACACAGGAGGCTGAGAAAACAGTGTTTCTTCTCTCTGAACGCAAATGAGGCTTTTCATTTGGCAGCCGTTTACTTTTCAGGATCTGATGCAATGAAATGTAATGACTGGACTAACAACGCACAGGGAGTCACAGGCCGGCCAGCCTCCGTCTCACTCCACGAATCATTGAGGCTTTGTTCTAATAACTTCACAGTCCGCAAGTATCAATGGACGAGCTGTTTACCTTAATCAGATTAGGTGAAATCTGAGTTTAGCTCTTCACTGCTGCAGTGTGAGTGATGACAGGCACTTGGACCAGTTGTACACACACAGTAACAAGTGTTGAGTTAAAGAGTGATTATAATATTGATGGTCTTTCTCACTTGGAAACCTTTCTGAATTGTTTTTGTGTTTCATTTTCACACATTTTCAACTGTTGTGTAGTTGCTTGCGTTTCTGGTTGATGCCTAATTCGTTTCAGACAGTTAATAGCAGTGACATATATTTTGCTTTACATTTTTGAGTAATCCCAGGGACAATTTTCAGCTGCAGATTAATACACTTTTGGTAGTGAGTGCAACAAGACAGTTTAGACACTAAACTGTGTGTTTCGCAGAGCCCATTAACCTACAGCCTTTGAAAAACTCTGTGGTCAAGGTACTCTGTCCTACTACATGTGAATTTCTCTTATGGTGATGAGACATATAATTTCAGTAGAAGCTTAGACGAGGAGGATACTAATGGCATGTTAAAATTATCATGATTCCCTCAAAGGCTCATGGTTAGAAAATCTTCGCATTGTCAGAAAGAAAATGAGAAAAAAAAAAATACTGCAGCTGTAGATTAATCTGGAGAAAGGCCTGTGATTTCATGCACACTTGGCTTTTGAGGTTATTCCTGGAACACGCTGCTGTACATTAATAAAGTGTTTATGATGTGTGGACCACACCTGCAGGGGTGTGTGCGGCACAGTTAGCAAGGGCAGCTACTGTGAGTTTTGGCTGCCCTGGAGTTCCTGGCACAACCTGCCACTCTGCCGTGTATAGCACTTTGCTGTCGTGGGTTGTGTTGGGGAGAGGAGAGTTACAATCTTTTACTCTGTCATAGGCAGCGTCGATTTCTTAGATATATTTGGGGATACAGTATATCATTCCCAAGCCTTCCATCTCTCTTGAGAATCACATTGGACGACTATGTGCATACAGTGAAGTCAATATTCAGTGTACCATTTTGACTCAGAAAGAAGGAGAGTAGAGCTGGATACTGAACTGCAGGTCCTTATTACAGATTTATGAGCCTATTTCAGCCAATGCTGCTCAAAAAAGCTGATTATCTGCTCCTCCAGGGAAATGTTGGACTGTTGGGAAATATCTTCATTACTTTAGTCCGATACCATACTGAACAGCTGATTGGGAAGAGTTGAATGTTTTTCTTCCAAGCCTAAGCTCCTTGACTGATGATCTTGTTAAAACTGTATGTGCAGGATCGGTGTGTGGATGAACATGCCTGAAGTTGAAGTTGGGAGATTGTATTAATTTATGTCTTTTACATTCATTCAGTCCCACAACAAGAAGCAATGGAATGTTTTTACAGCTGTAAGTAGCACATAAATGTATTATTGTAGTAACTTTATGTTGCTGTTGCTCTGCAAAGAGCTTGTTTGGCAATGTAAGTAACCACAATGGACTTTCCAGCACTGAATTTCACATTATCATAAACAGTCAATCATCAGTAGTGGCTCCCTTAGGTGTTTGTTGATGTATCAATCTCTTGTTTTAACTTAGAAACAATTCCTTAAAATCCTAGTTTATGTTCATATCTTCCTTATGATGTCTTTTTTGTGCCAGTATTTCCATTTTTAAGGAAAGAGTGTTAGCTTTTGTAAGTTTTTAAGTATTGTCAGGAGAAAAAGTCAGAATGTTGATGGTGATATTAGGGAAGCTGATGTTTTCACAAATGTATATAATTAAAAGAAAATTAAAGAAATTGTTTGAAATTTTGGGAAATACTTTTTTTTGTTTTCTTACCGAGAGTCAGGAGATTAGGTTAGCTTAGGTTAGCATAAACACTGGATGCAGACATGTCATATGACAAACTCCACCCAAATACATATTTTCTTTATTAAAAAGTAAAAAGATGTTAATGAAAATGTTCAGATTAGACCGTGGCCTACTATATTAGGTCAATCTTGTTATGTTTCGTAATTTTAAATAAAACATCTTTAAACTATCACCACTATTGGGACATCGGGAAGCTAGCTCAGTAGTAGCCCTGTAAGCTTGTGCCTCTCTTTTGTGCATTTCCTCAGTGGTAGACTTTGATCCTGACAACATATTATAAAAATGTCAATTCTTTTGATAAAGTGTTAAAGTGGCTAGCAGAGTTTTTTCTAGAGCCAATGAGGGTTATCTCTTGTGACACAGAATGCATTAGGAAGATTTATGTCAGATTTTCACATCCGCTCACAATAAAGATTCAAGTTAAAAATCAGCAAAGTGGCTCTTAATTAGGAGGCAGTCTGTAGATCTATGGATTGTGAGACACAGTGAAGGAGATGCAATCGCACTGCAATCTGTCCTCGGAGAGGCCACAGGGGAAAATAGTGTGGGTTGACTCTTTCTTCACTCCTACACTGGCTCACTCTGAATACTTAAACCTTCACTGAGAATGCAATTTTAACTGGAAAAAAAGAGCAAAGAGTTCACATCACTCCTGCTCTGAAGTCCCAGCACTGGCTTCCAGTTTAGAATAGAGCTTTAACATCCTTTTACTTGTTTTTAAACATTGTCACAGACTATGTTGTTGATACCCTACTGGAAGCTGGTGACCAGTTTGAGCTAGGTTTTTGACAGCTGATAGGCCAGCTACCAGCAACTACCGGTGGCACCAGCTACCAGCGCCTATTCTTACCAGCTACCAGCTTAGATTCCTACCAGTTACGAGCTGCTTTTACCAGCTACCATCTCAGATTTTCACCAGTTACCAGATCTTAATACCAGGCCCAGCCAAGATTCTTACCAGTTTCCAGCTCCTATTGTTACCAGCTGCCAGTGCTAAAATCCACCAGATTGTAGGAACTAGAGCTATGCCTAGCTTTTCAAGTCTTTAAAAATGTACTTTAAAAATGCACATTCTCTAACATACTTAATTGCGGCAAGATGCATGTTTTATCTATAATTTACCACCTAATGCTATTTAGAAAAAAAGTCAAAATTCTTTTATTTTGTGTATCAATTATTTTGCCATCAAATATCTTATGTAGAACAAGTGAAATTAACATAATGTTTGAGTGGACTTTGTTTTTTGTTTTTTTTGTTGATGTCCATAATTTTTTCCATTGTGTATCTACCCGCCTTTGAGTGTCTTTTTTCAGATTCGTCCTCTGGCAGCTTTTTGGCCTGTAGCCAGTCCTGACAACAATATAGAGGGAGAGAGAGAAAGAGAGCATAAATGGTATGAGTCTCAGTACATGCTTTATTTAAAAACAATAATTAAAAAGGTAATTTATACATTCAGCTTATTCATATATTTATTAACTGGCATTGGCGATTATTTTAACCTATTAGAAAATTGTAGATATCAATTTAAAAAAAACATTTTCTTCAAAGCCAAAACTCAATCCATATACATTTCTTGTGGTCCTACCAATTAAATATGCTCCGACAGGCTGAGGAGGTTGATCAATCATCTCGATGGCAGTGTTTTGAGACATCCGCTGATGTAGGTGGCTCGGGGCAACCAAATTCAGACACGCAATAGTGTCTACCATTACATAGTAATGGCAGAGAGTAAATACAGTGCACTACATAGTAAATAGGGAGTCATTTCGGCCATATGATTACACTCGCAAAGCCAGGCAAGTCCCGCTATCCCACGAGAGGTTCCTGTGCTAAAATTAAAATGGAGTTCAAAGACATGCAATTTGAACAGAAAAGGAAAAGGGAAAGAAAATGAGGAAAAACACTAAATTTGGATGGGACATCACAGACTTTAAAGTGTGCAGAGAGAAGGAAGCTCTGACCTCAAACCTGATGACACAATTCCATTAGTAAAAATTAAACATATTTTAAAATTTTTCCAATCTTAACGGAAACAACCAGCAGATCAAATGGCTAACAATTAGCCTACGATCATTAACACCACACACTGTATGATTTATCTGCCAACAGTCAAAACACCAGCTCAAACAGGCTGAACACAGTCATGGAACCTAAATCATATTAATAATCTGCTTAACAAGTGTAATGTGTTTGTGCTCGCCTTGACTTTCATCACTAATCTCCCCATATGTTTAAGCAATAACTTAGACGTCCATGTTAAATTGAAATGTTTTGTTCCCAACCAAATGCCTTATACTACACATCTCTGGCATAGGTAATGATTGAGAGAGATGGCTCAATATGGTTAAAATTCCCTGTTAGTTACTGTAAGGCTGAAAATGGATCGCAGTATTCACAGCAACGTTACACATTAATCTGTATAGTTATGTTGCTTGCTCCTACATTATCACAACCGAAGTTAACAATCACTAAAATAGCTAACTTGAGGATGTGTTGCTGTGACAGAAGCATAATTTGTCTGCCTCATACTTTAATTAACTAGTTCTAAATAACCAGATAGATAGATAGATAGATAATGTTGCAGTGTTTATAGTTTTCACTTATTTGTATTAGTATATTTTATTATCTGTATATATTTTAATAGCACATTTCTTCTGTTTATGTATATGTTTTTTATTTTTATTTCACACTCGCTTTGGCAATGTTAACGTATGTTTCCCATGCCAGTAAAGCTCCACTGAATTGAATAGATAGATAGATTACACAGTTACACCAGTATGGCCATGCTGGTCTGCCATCAACTGACCAGTTACACCAGCACTACCAACCTGGCTGCTCACCTCTCAACCAGATAGCTGCACAAAACTGATCTACCAGCTGATCACCAGTTAAACCAGCTTGAGCAAGCTGGCCCACCAGTTAAATCCAGCAAGACCAGCTAATGACCAGCTAAGGTTTGAAGCTGGTTCTTGCTGGATTTAACAGCAGCAAATGTCCCCAGAGGGGTCTGACCTGAGGACAATTTATTTGAAAGCCACCATTTTAGCTTTGTCTTTACCTAAGGTCAGTTATCAGCATTCTTTTACTATTACTGGATTTAGACCTTTACTTACAGTCTGATTGTATTTTATATTTTTCTTCTTGTCAACAAATCCCATGAGAAGACCAAAACCAATAACTAATTGATCCCACTAACAAGTATTGCCAAAGCCGGCTTATTCCTCTATGCCATAGACCTCCATTGTTGTCCAAAAGCTATTAAAAACACTGCACACTGTTGCACTGAGTGACATTTTCCTTCATTACCATGAACATGACTACTGTAGTTTATTTTGAGTCAACCACACACACACACTGTCCTGCTGTCAGAAATACTCACTAGTGCACTAACTGACTCACTAAAAAAATAGTCCCAAACAAATTCACTATTTACTTCTGTTTGAGTGATGTTTGCTAAAAACTACAGTGGCCAGCTGTGTTAAGATTTTACTTAGCCTTTAAAAAAAAATCGTTTTTGTGACTGTTTTAAGATTAGCATTTTCTGTAGCAACCAATGGGCTTTGGGGAGTTAGAAAATACTGAGAGACTTTTAAAGAGATTTGTGGAAGGAACAAAAATGGAGAATAATGGTAGCCTTGTCCTTTAAGTAAAGAAGTACAATATTTCTCCCTGAAATGTTGTGAAGTTGAAGAATAAAATAGCCTAAAATGCATAAAAACAGTAATGGAGCAGTCACATTCCACCACAGACTATTACTATAAATGTTATTATAAATTCTACAAAAAAAATGTTGTCTTACTTATTTATCATCTTATTTATAACATTAAGTTTTTATTACATTTTTGCTAGAGGAAGTAAATGTAGGTCCTCACAGTCACATGAGGACATGTTCCTGTTTTTGTTCCTGTTCATACCAAGAGTTTCATTCCTGTGTTGATGATTGGTTGGTGTGTTTGAGTTGACAAAGTTTCATATAAGAGTAATGGTTTGTTTCTCTACTGGGTTACGGTAAATTAAAGTGCATTTTAATTTAGTTAATTGTTTGTTAAAGTTTATATTACAGCATGGTTTGGGTTTTTGCGTGCTTTGGACCGTATATTTGACGGCATTGTGGAGAAGTTGTATATCCAAATGTTGTCTCAAGTGTAGCTCATATGCTGTAGTTGCCTGTTTTGGAGAAAAACACTACTTCAAAATGTCCGCTGTGGACTTTGAAGAAACTATTACAGTAGGATTTCAAGTAAATTCTTTGTAAAATTATGTTCCGGCCAGTCGACCTCCATTCTGAGCACTGATCGGTTGTGATTGCACTTTAATAATGTAGTTGAGTGGAAT
The DNA here is from genome assembly GCF_020085105.1 of Siniperca chuatsi. Classification (NCBI taxonomy): domain Eukaryota; kingdom Metazoa; phylum Chordata; class Actinopteri; order Centrarchiformes; family Sinipercidae; genus Siniperca; species Siniperca chuatsi. The sequence goes on from NC_058060.1 coordinate 16,024,079, forward strand.
GAGAAAATATATATTTAGTGCAAGATAACAGAAGAACACCGTCAATACTAAGTGGCTATATATAGTCTTGCGTCCATTTTCAACTTTTAGCTTAATTGGCTGCAGCTCTCAGTGACTTTTAACTCTTCAAACATCTCCTATTTGAGTATAGAAGACACTCTGGTTCTTCTAGCGCAGGCTTGTCTTGTCGTGCTTCGATTTATACACACAGTATTGTTTTGGGATTACATCACTCTGCCTTTCCTGTATATCTTGACACATCGGCATTCGATGGCTGTGACTGAGTGAGGACCATTATTAATGCTCCAAAAGCCGCCATTCCTTCGGAGCAAAAGGGCCTGGATGCTGCTGCTTTAAAGTCTCTTTCTAACGGGACTGTTGGGTGTGGACTGGAACAGGCCACAAGATAGGATTAATTGAGCATCCATTCAGCCAAACGGACGCTGTCAGAACGGATCGATACAGTCAGTGGCAGGTAGGGGTCAAGGAAGTAAGTGAGGAGGTGTGTGTGTCAAGAAGAGAGAGCAGGAGAAAGTGCTCAAATAGCACCTGTGTGCCTCTCGTGTTGCAGGCAGGTACCCAGCCTGGCTCTGACAAGGGGATGGCCTTTCTGCATATTTTGCCCTCTTCTGTCTGGCGTTCATCACCAGTAATTGGCAATATCTGAAAGGGAGATCATGTTTTGTCCATAATGATTTTCTGTCACCCCTCCTGAATTATGCCACGTGTCAGTTTGTGAGATATTTGACAGAAGCGCATAAAAGGTTTATACATTTTTAAATAGATGAGCAAGGAACAAGCAAATACACGCGTATGGAGGCTGTAAAAGACACCAAGAGGCGTTTTTCTGCCTCTCCAGAGGTAAAGGTGAATACTGTTTAACTGTGAATCTCAAGGGGCACTAAGTAGGACATGCTGTGTGTGGAAATGTAGAGATGAATGCCTCTCAGGGAGCAGAGGCATGGGGAACTGTAGCAGCAATACACAAGCAGGGCATGCATATGCTCTCAGCAACACACACGCAAATACATGACCTACTTGTTTACTTCCTTTCCATTCATAGCAAGCAGCATTTTAATGAATCTCATTTGCTGAAAAACACGCAGTTTGTTATTTTGATACGTGCTTTTGTATTTGAGAACAAAAATTAAAGGGGCATTCCGCCACTTTTTCACATTACTGATAGTTTACTCATCATAGAGAGTGCTACTCAGCTTGTCTTCTGTGGCTCTGGAGGAGTCTGAAAAAAATCACCCTAATGATATCATAGGTTTTCTCAGATTTTTAACAAAAAGCCTGAGTTACAGACTGGCCGTGAAGAGTTTGATGTGGTTATTTACTAGACAGGGAGGATTTAACGAAAAGAAGCTATTGGTTGCATTCTGGGAAAAGTAGGATCCAGTGTTTTTGGAGCTTTTAACCATTAGTTTTTTATCTCTCTTGTAAGTTCCTGAATTTTATGGTAGATCAATACTAAATTGTTGGAGTACCCCTTTAAATTCCACTCTAACTGCTCACCGGATCAACTTTCCAGATCAATTTTACAGCTGCATGGACAGCATCTCTGGGGTCACCAAGTGTACGAGCATGTCCACATGCAAGAGAAGCCTGAAGACAGGCCTTTAATTTCATCTGACATTAATTCTTCTAATGTTTTTTTAACCAACAGACAAGCAAGGAGGATTTCCCATCAGTCACTGAACCTCTGGCACTGAGCGCACAGTTGTGGATGAGAATATAAAAAGATATATAAATAATTAACTGCCCCAGCTCCAAACAACGTGGGCTGTGTTGCTGCCGGTTGCGTAACTCCGGCAGAATAGTCAGATCTCCCTCATTATTTCTCCCTGAGCTCTCAGTGGGTTAATTCCCTGCGCGCTTGTCATCTCCTTCATTTCGAGAAGCAGCAGCCCTCGTCCCCTGGGGGCTGCAGGCAGGCTGGCACCGCCACCACAGCGGAGGCAGGAAAGCAGGGGCAGACCCACCTACATCTCTGTGTCAGGGTTCACGGCAGCAGCGGGGAGAATTAGTACTTTACACGACATGGGTGCCAACCAAGTGGTTTATGTGTTTAAATCTCAGCACACCGTGTCTTAACTTGTTCTAATGTAACCGGGTTATTGAGTGAATGTCACTTACATAAGGTCATGTAGGATGCATATGTGTATATATAAATCCTCCCTGATAAGAAGAGAAATAAAGCCAAAAGGGCAGCTGAATGTCAGTCAGTGTGACTAAAGGCATCTGCTAGTACAGAGTGTACCTCCACAGCCCGTAATTTTCACCCCGGCCTCAGCTGTCTGTGCGGGGAAGTAAGGAGGCTTAATGGGAGTTTGTTTTATCATACTGTGCTATTATTGCCTTAATGGCCTCACACATAACCTACCAAGGACCTCGGCACAGTGAACACACACAGGCTGAACTGTCAGGCTGAGCTCATCTGACGCTACCTAACTCCACTCAGCTGTTTGGATTTGCGTGTGTTTATGTGTGTGTGTGTGTGTGTGTGTGTGTGTGTGTGTGTGTGTGTGTGTAAGCAGACATGTGTTCAAGTGTATTGTGAAGCAGATGCTCTTTGGTGTAAATATTGTTTTGAAAGCTGATCTGTTGTAATTATCATCACCTCTCTTGGTGGGATTATCTCTTGTGTGGAAACAATCAATAATCTGTTTTTGAGCTCAAGACTCATTCTTTAAAATTCAGTGTTTTGGGATTTTTAAGAAGAATTAGTTAACTAATTGATTAGTTGATGAACAAAAACTAGAGTGACTGTAGCTATGTTGGTGTAAAGGGGCAGAATTGGAGGTTCAATTCTCGGTTCCTGTTGTCCACATGTGCAAGTGTGTTTGAGCAAGACACTTTTCAGATAAAACACACTCGGACACTGTTATGGGCTTTTTCCACTATTTCTGACATTTTACAGACTGAACAAATAATCGATTATAAAACTAGCAGACAAAGTCAACAGCCATTCTAGCAGCCCTGTGAGGCTGTGCTTTGAGCTAAATGCTAAAAAAGTGTTTCCTTTCTTAGTGTCATCCCATTTGGAGATATAGTGTATTCCTGCAAGGATTCCTTCTGCAGTGTTATATTGCTGACAAAGTCCACAACAAGGAGTTCCCCCTTGCTGCAGTGTGTTGCTGTTACTGATAGCTGGGGACAGAAACAGCTTCATCTTCAGGTGCTCACTCTGCCTCTGAGTGTTGTCAACTCAAGACATTAGATCCCAGGCTCCAGGCTAACAGTGTCGGTTTATGTGTGTGTGTGTGTGTGTGTGTGTGTGTGTAGAGTCCTGTTCTTCATTTTGGCTGTAGACGAATAAGTATTTTATCTCACATGATGTTATATAAGCCCCAGACAGCTGGTCACACTTTTAATGCAAATACCTCACCCTCAAAATCTCAGTTAGGGGAGGAGGCAAATAATCTGTGAAATCTTGCCCGCTGCCTGAAGCCATGACAGGGTTTTAGCATGTCATTTTGGGCTGTTGGTGTCTCCTTGCCATAATCTTAAGTTATCACTGTGTCATGAAGGCTTTTTTGAGTTAAACAGTAGCTTTGTATAGCAGAGATAGCACGAAAATCCCTCTGGCTCCCTGCAGTTTTATTTTGGTGTATGTTAAGTACCCGGCTGCGCCTGTTTTCCATCTGAATTATTTAAACTGCACCTTCACGTGGATTGTTCTCACATTTACCTTCATGCCCCCCAGGTACTGTACACTTAACCTGCCTGGCTGGTCAACTAACTGCTGCTGGAGTGCAGTTCAAGGTCTGTGACACAGGCACTACCAGTACCAATATATCAAAGGGTAATATCAGTTTAATACAACCTCTTTCTTATGTTTGTAGTTTTGGCTAACATTCCTATCTGCCATGATCAGTGTTGGTTGTTAAATCATTACTTAATAACGTATTACAGCAATGTAATTACTCTTTTAGTAGTGTAGGGATTATAATTTCAATTAAATTACATTAGAGTTACTAATCCCAAATACAATGCCAAATATTTTGACAAATTTTTCATTTTCTTTGCTGTCTTAGCATATTCAGAGGACTGCTGAGGGAAGTGGTAGCTTGTTGTGTCTTATTAGCCGCCAGCTAGCCACCAGTAGCTTTGCCTACATTCAGTTGGTAAGCCTTCAGTTGAAGATAGGACATGGAGTGGAGGACTGGAGTGCTCCGTGTGGTCAGTCACCTGGGCTAGGGTAACATTAGCTGTTGATGGTCAGTAAATACCTCCTAACCGTAGGCTGGATGAAACTAAAGGAAAATGGTGGAATTTGTGAATACAAGTAATAGTTTGCCTACTGTACTTGCTAAGGGATTATTACAGGTGTGCTCATGTTCGGACCATGAATAAAGTGGTTTAACCGGTTTTGTACCGCAGACCTTTTTTACATTGATAATTTTGTTTGCGGACCAGCCAGCCAGGTAGGAGTAATGAGGAAAAATGCAGCACAGAATGCACCAAGTTCAAGTTAAGAAATGCAAAAGTACCCCATAATATCATGATTTACTCACAGCACGGTAGGAAATGTTACGAGGTCCACGCCCCGAGGGTTGGGAACCTCTGATTTAGATAATCTGGCTAAACTCTGTGTTTAAGACCTGTGTGATCATCTGACCACTAGTGTTTATTGCCCAATATGACTTTGTAGCAATGTTGTTATGTTCCCAGATCTCAGCAATGAACTTGGTGAGCACAATGTTCAGAACTAATAGAAATGAAGGCCAAAACTATGAAAATAAGACCCAAGTTGTTATAAACTTGAATTCACCTTTAATTGTCTGCCCTGCTGGGCAGCTTCTGGGGGAAGCTAAGTTAAGAGATGAATGTGCTGACATAAACCTTTGAGACATTACCCACTGTAAAGGGAGAACCAGCAGCTAAACTTAAACCTACTATTTTAAATGTGGCATGATGTGTTTTGACTGCTCGCATACTTTATGTGCTTTTAAAGCTACAGTAAAGGAGGCCACCTCAAAAGTCTTGAGTCTGAGGATCATATTCCCTCTCAGAGCTTGGCATTATTCCACGCTGTGGGTCACAGCGTGATTATCTCTTCCTGTCAGGAATGCTGAGAATTTCCTGCATTTTCTCCCTCTTCCGGCCTTGTTAGTGGTTGCGCCTGAACATGTGACAGAGAGCCTGGGCCCCGGCTGGCTCTGATTGACTAGAGAGCCTTCTACAGTATCACTGTTACCTAACGTTCAGCAGGGGCATTGACACGGGCACTGCCATAAAGGGCCGTTTTCACAGCTCTCACATCAAGGGAATATGCTGATCGAATGAAGTGTATTCAGTGGGTAAATAATGTGCACCTGCTCTGAGGAGGCTACAGCTTTTGCCTAATATATCTCTCTCTCCAGGGAGCTGTTTTTAGATAAAACCACTTTATGTGCCACCCTTTACTTAGATTTTAGTAAGGCGTATCCCTTATTAACAGAACCGCAGACTCTCATCTAATTCTTTACAGTCTGGGTGCTTTAGCGTCTCATTTGACTGATTTAGCTCGTTGTTGTGTTGTTGCAGTTTGTTCAGGTCAAGCCTCCCGTGTTCTTAATGACAAATGTTGCACTTTAACCTTTTGCTGTTATTCTCAGGGCTGACAAAAGCGGCATTACTATGCGAGGCGAGCTGACTCTAGTCACATTCCTGAGCAAGGACACTGAAAGAAAAAAGTTGCTGTGTGCTTTAGTTGTGTCAGTCTGTGAAGTATGCTGTTTGTTGATCACTGCACATGTGGCCCTTTGCCTAAACATGTGAACATATGCTGCATGTGTGTGTGCGTTTGCTCCGTATCCAGCAGCCAACTCTCAGCTATGTTGTTTGTGTCTAAGGGAGAAAGGAAAGCTCTGTTTGAGTAGGGTGGTGCAGGAGGGGGTGGAGTAAGAATCAGACCCAAGTATAGGCTGTCTCACCACAGTAACTCTCCCCACCCATTCTACGCCCTTCTCTCCCCTTCCAAGCTCCCTCTCCTTTCTCTCCCTCTTTCCCACTCCCACCTGCTTTTCAGGGCGGTTGTTTCGGGGCAGCAGACCAGGGCGGGAAAATGTCGGTCTCAAAATGTCGGAGAGAAGAATGACATCAAAGCTTGTGAGGCTAACTTTAGGGAGAGCGAGGGAGGACTCAGGGTCCCACCAAACTGGAAACTTACTATGTTAAAGGGTCCAATCGCTCAAATTACAACCCTTTTTTTTACTACTAGATAGTTTTGGTTTTATTTGCCCAGGTTTTGGGCAATAAAGATACAGATTACTGTTGCCACCCCCAATGCAATGGAAGTGAATGCAGTTTTGTTTGTGGGGCTCACAGTATTAAAAATTACATTTTAAAAGATCATTAAAAAAAAGTTGGCGATAAGTTATCTGTAATTATAAATGTTAATAAGTTAATAAAAAGTTGTTGTTTTTTTAAAGAATCCATTAAGTCTTTAATTGTACATGTTAGCAAGATTCTCCACAGCAGAGGTCAAACAGTCTATTGGAGCGGTTTACCTGATGAACTAGAAAACTAAAAAGACAAAGTAGGGCTGCTGCAAAAGATTATTTTCATTGTCGATAAATCTATTGATTATTCATTTGATTACTCTTTTAGTCTAGAAAACATCAGAAAATTTAGTAAAATGTCTGTTATAGTTTCCCAGAGGCCAAAGTGACATTTTCAAACTGCCTGGTTTGCAAATCATGACAGCTGAGAATCTGAAACTAGTTAATTTTTTGTCTTTATTGACGATTAATTGATAATCAGAATTGTAGCTGATTGATTTTCTGTTCTAATTGTCGCAGCTCTAAAATGCAACTGTCTTGCTAGAGGAGGGTAAAGAGCAGTGAGCAAGATTTTTCACAACCTTGCAACCCGACTTCCTCAACTATGTGCGTGTGGGTGTGGACTTGTGTGTGTAATTGGTGACCTTGCTCTTATGGGGTTAATGCTTTCAGTGTGTGTTGTTTTCGCTTTTCTCTAACCAGATGAATTCCTATCATGCTTCAACCATTAATGCTTCGTCTGTATATAACAGTAAATATTCAAGTTTACTCTTATGTCCGCAGACAGAGAGAAATATACAGAAATATACTTCTAGTCAGTGTACTTTTTTCAGTTCTCTGTACAGTGAGTGCATCAAGTCAGGGCAGAACATTCAATCACCACACAGGTTATAGTAACACAGCATGTTGCCTTACAGTTCCGATCGTATAGCTATGTTTGTTTACCAAAGTGTTGCTTCTTGGGAACATCTATCGGTGAAGAGGAAGAGCCACAGCGAGCTTTTGACTACAAAGACGGAGAGAACAAAGAAGACAAACAGCCCGCAGCCTGTCAGATCCAGTCGGAACAACCCAAAGATAGTTCCAGGCATCAATCTGAAGGCTCTCAGAACGGGAGCAGGATGCAAACAGCCTCAGCATGCATGGCTAACTGGGCTGCCTGTGTCACACGGCTGTATGAACACGTTAACAAGACGGCAGCAAACAGGGACGCAGTGTGATGCCCGCTCCAAGGCACGAAAAAATATGATTCCAGCTAAAGTCAGCCCATGGACACTTCAAAGTCCTGAACAGATTTGAGATTTCCATGCCTAAAAAATACCTTCAAAGCAATTAAACTGGCAGAATTTCTACTTCAGGAACACCTTCTTATAATTGCACTGTCAGATTTTAGCTTTTGTACTGGAGCTGCCCAAATTGCTATTTTTATCCACTCGTCCTCACCAACAGAAAATATAAAAATCATAATCCGTGATAGAACATTTATAGAGGCCTACAGACCATTTAAGCCCACTTGTTTCTCCTCTGTCAGAGTGAAAGTAGGCCATGAGCTTCAGAGACACTGAAGGAGGAATGATGTAACCAGGGACCTATATGTGTATGTTGTTTTCTCCCTGGACCTCTGCAGCACTCGGCCACTGATCGGCCCGTCTTGCCAAGCATGTGGATCTAGGTTTTAATTTTGTTAAATAATAGACATGGTTTTGCATCTAAGCTGTTTAAAATATAGAATCTACTGGATGTGTACAGCGATTTTCAGTCTTTACTGAACATTCAGGGTCTCTTTAATGTGAAACATTTTCTTTCTTTTTCTCCCTCTTTTTCTTCTATTCCTTTTTCTTATCCTACTTTCTGCTTATTTCTCTTGCATATACGAGATGAATCTGTCTATCTTACTCTCTCCTTCTTTCTTGATATTAATTAACTGGACTACCTTCCCAGAGGGCACTCTGATGATGGTTATTTTTGTCCCTATGCTCCCTATTGCATGAACCGATGCCTCACTGTGTTGTACAACATACATCTCAGCCCCTTTTGTCACAAAAATGTGATGACGCATGCACAACGGTCTGTCTGCAACTCTGAGCATTACTAGTCTTTTTCTTTCAGAGGATGCTTTTCATCAACATAAAGGCTTTTAAACATATGACACCTACTCTTAAACAGGTGACACTGCTGTGAAACGGCACTAAAACAGAACTTGATTCAAAGTCAACAGAGGCCATTTTTGTCTCTGTAACTAAGCACATTAACTCAAATAATATACTTAAGTACAATTTTGAGCTATTTGTACTTTATTTGAGTATTATCATTTCTACTCCACTGAATTTCAGAGGGAAATATTCTTCATTTTATTCCACTACATTTATTTGAAAGCTATAGTTACTACTTCACAAATTAAGTTTTTACAAACAAAACATATAATAAGCTTATCGTATTATTTTCTACACACAATATTAAAAGAATACATTTCGGGACTTTGGGGGATTTGTATTAAACTACCTAACAGTACATAAAACAGTACATAAAATTATAGTATATAATATATAATAGTATAACACTCAAAGGGGCTATTTTTCTTCATTGAGTACTTTTACTTTTGTTACCTTGAGTACATTTTGCTTATATTACCAAGCGTTAGACGAGAAGATCAGTACCACTTTCATATTTGTCCGTTAAATATGAAGCTACCGCCATGAGACAGTTAGTTTAGCTCAGCACAAAGACTGTAAACAGGGGGAAACAGCTAGCCTGGCTCCGTCCAAAGATAACAAAGTTCACCTAAAAGCACACAAATCTCACAAATTAACACATTGTATTTTGTTTGTTTTGGCATATGCAAAGTAGCCTAACCTCGCTCCTTCTGTCATTATCTCTTCCAGTCTCCCAGTCCAACAGCAGCCTAAAGAAGCACCGGAGCCGGAGCATTTTCAGCCCCTTCTTCTGCTGCTTCCGCAACTACAATGACTACCACGTGGAGCCACCGCCTTCCAACAACAAGGCACTTTCTCTGCCCCCGCCGCCAGAGGAGAATGGCAGTCCTCCTAAGGTGAAGCTTATTTTTCTCTCACATCATACTTGGCCAGAGTCCAAATTACATATCATTTGCATCCATATGACCAAAGAAAAACCTTGTGGGAAATAATTAATGAAAGACAGAAATCCTAGTGACTCGAGAGATCCAGTAACGAGTGACATTTGTTTAGTTTTGTTACAGAGGGCTTGTTAGGGTTTGCCTTTTCCTGCAGAGAGCTGAGGTGCTGTGCAGCCTCACTGAGCTCCCTCCACAAATTTTTCCAGCTGCTTCAAACCCGTTGAACCCAGAGGTTGTTTACCATCCACTGCTTGAAAATACGGGCTCGCTTCCCATCTTGCATTCTTCAATATCTGCCTACGCACACAACCGCACACACAAAATAACACAGAGCACGCTGAGAAGCTCAAAAGACACACACACACTCTCGCTTGCTCTTCCTGGCGCATGCTCGCACAAGCTTGCACAAGTCTTACCATATACCCATGGCAACACATGTACGCACACACACATGCACACATTCTTTAATCCCCATAAAGTGGGCCTTGTGTGTTTCCAGTGTGATGGATTGCCTGGCACCCACGCCTCCCCCCTCTCCTAACACACACACTCTGACCAGTGTAGTGAGGATGTGTGAAGCGAACGTTCTGGCCATGGAAAAGGCGCCAAAACCCCCAAGCTCCTCCACAAACACGGTGTTCTGCTGCCAAGGCAGGTACACAGGGCTATAAATGGAGCAAAATCATATCACATTTCTACTCCTGTTTACCTGTAAATGTCTCTCATTCAGGGGAGGAATGTGTGGCCCTTTACAGACACTATACATGTGGTCAGCGCTGACCCGCTCTGGACCCCCTCCTTAACAAATGAGTTCCCATTAATTTAGAGTGAACCTAGCGAACCTCACCATAAAAAGCCTTGTTATAGTGGGGTTGATTTTCAAGCTGGGTCCACGCCACAGTCCCTCCCAGTAGTGTACTGTTGCTGGATTTCTGGCCAGCCGTATTTGTTACTATGGCAGCTCTGTTTGTTTTTGAGCAAGTTGTTCTCACTTTATACTATACTTCCCTTTTCTCTGCCCCTCTCCCTCTTTGTCTCACCGTGCATTTGTTGATTAGAATATTGGCGTTGTCAATTTCTTCCTTGCAAAGATTTTTCACAGTTTCTTCTTTTGCTTTCCTGTTTTCAGTTTTTTCCACCCTCTCTCTCTCAATCTCTTTCTATTTTTCTCTCTGTGTTTATTTTCTCCAGTGTGACCAGGTCCAGGTCATCCCCATCCCCAGTGTATGTATTATTATCTTTCATTTTTCTTCATCCCGCTCCAATGCAGTAACCTCCTCCCTCTGCTTGCTGTGCTTCATCATTCTAGCTGCATTTGGATGTTGACACAAAGGTGATTTTTCTTTGCTCTCAGATGAAATGTGGCACTGTCCCATTCTGATAATCACAGGGCTTTCAAGACATTGCTTTGTGCTGCTTACCTTCCACTCACATCATTGTAGAAGAGTAATCCAAATCCATTTATTATTATATGATTTATCTGGGGCTTTGTCCATTTGTCCATTTCTCTCTTGTTTTTCCAATCATTGAAACAGAACATAAGAGTGATTTACTAATTAGATCAAATGTATTGAATCTTACACAAGACCTTTACAGCTCCAGTTTAGATCAACAAATGGATGACTCACCCTTAAAACACTTGATTAAATTAGGTTTTTGTCTGTGTGGGGAACGATTACAATGTGATTATGCACTCAGTGGTCAATGAACTACTGTCAGTCCATTAGAAGGGGGCTTGTTTCAATTATTTGTACTTCGTCAGACATTTACCAGAAAAGGGGATTTATCTGATCCTTTGTTTGTGCTGAAACAGCGATTCATTTAGCTATTTTGGAATCTACGCGGTGCCTGTGGTTTACTGTAATTTAGGATATTCACACTCACAGCATCCCACATCGCAGCCAAGCTTTAAACTACACCACCCAGCAGACACCTCCCTTCAGTGGCAGGAAGTACATGTGGCGATGAGGTCTGCTCTTTTATATTCCCCGGCCGGGTCCGGGCGAGGACTTAAATAACTCGAGCTGACCTGGACAGGTTACGTCTGCGTCACTGCTTACTGTAACACAGTGTTAAAAACAACATCACCAAGTAGACTAACAAGACATCTCTGCAACTTGTTGTTTGTCTTACTGAAAAAATACCAAAATACCAAGTAGAATCACAACAACACGTCAAAAAGTACCAAGGAAACTTTTTTGAAATCACAAAACCAAAAACTCTCACAAACATATAAAGACATACAGGCATATAAAAAAACTGTAACACTTTACTTTAACCCTCCCTATTTAGCATTTAAAAGCATTATAGAAACACTTGATAATGTAGTTGTAATTAGATTTAAGTGTCTATTAATATATTTGTCAACAGCTATAACTTCTTCTATGAAGCGTCCATAACTTAAATAGTAGTTGGACAAAAAAAATCTTAAGGCCCAATTACTAGATTACTTCTGGAGCTTTTAGCTGCATCTCATGGCCTTCGTCACTGGATGGAGTGTGTAAGTATATTATTAATAAATATAAAGTAATACGGTACAGTAAGTACTTAATCAATAAATAAAATAAATAAAGAATAAAGTGTCACAGACATTATGAACACCAGTTTTAATTTCCTTATACTGTAGCACACTTTGAACACTCCATATTCCTATTATTCTGCCCATATAATCTCCAAATCCAAAAGATATATAAAAAATACTGTGTACTGTACTGTACTGTACTGTACTGTAATACTATATTCAAACCATGAAACACAAGCATTGAAACATACTTATCGCTTACTTTTGTTGTCATTGTTTTCAAACAGTAGAAATATTGTTGTCATTTAAGCTGCTTTTGTATATTAACACAAGCTGGATTCTTACACGTTATAGGAAGCACACATATAGTAAATAATTATTGTGTCAGCCGATATTGTGTAAGGTGACACACTGGTATTATGTTGTCACTTTTACTTCCATCAAACATGTTTTTCAGCATCTGTTTGTTAGGTTTGTCTGCAAGCATGGTGCGCTGTGGTTGAGCGTTATCAGTTTGGGATAGTGCCCCCTGGCTGTGGCTTCAGGTGAAAGGCTTTTTTTTATCACAGTGCAGCTCCCTGGTAAAAATGACAAGGTCCCAGTCAGTCTTTCTTTCCTTCTTTGCTCAACCTGCATGTGTAAATCACATTTATCACGGCCTGACAGGATGTCATTCAGTGTCCTTGCTCACAGGGAATCCTTCCTGTGATACATCAGTATGCAGTCCTGCGATAAGACATGATAAATACAGTGAGCCTGGCCAAAACACACTAAAACACAGATACATGCAGGAAATGGCTGGCGTACTGAGCAGCAGCACAAGTGTGTGTATGTGTACGATTGACAGTCCTTACTCATCACCTTTATGTAGATTTGTATGCACATGTATATGTGTGTGTGCATGAATGCATGGATGTACACGTGCGTGTGTGTGTGTGAGTGTGTGCCCCCTATGGCCGCACCATCTGCCCCGTGCCTGTCTGTAACCTCAGGCCTGCTTGGCAGAGGACATGAGTGCTTCTCCTTTTCCCCCCCTGGCCCTGAAGGCAGCACAGTCACAGAGCTCAGTCAACATGAGGTAATACAGAAAAAATCAGCAGGGACTTGTGCAGTCAAACCACACAGACTGTACAACCACACCAACAACAGGCAAGTTAGTTGTAATAATACCAGCTGGACAAGTAGTTTTGATATGTGATGGCATGTGACCTGACATGTCAAACATTCTCACCTTCCAGCTTCTCACATATGAGGATCTGCTGTTTTCCTCTGTCTTATATCATTTGAATTTAAATATGTTTAGGTTTTTGGCTGTTGGTTGAATTATACAAGTGATTTGAAGGCATCACCTTGGTTAAGCAGATTATTGAGAAGAAAATTTCAATAGTCACTAAATAATTAAAATAATAATTAGTCGCAGCCCTACTTTGCATGAAATACCACGATGCTTTCACTATGATACCTGACTATAGACAGACATTGTTCATATCACTCAGGTTGAACAGTCCATAAAATCTCCTTACTAATTCAGCTTAGGGATGGGCAATAACTTCGATCGTATCATTATTATCATGTTATGGTTTTACAAAATTATGTTAATGATTCCAAGCAAATAGTAATTAAAAACTAACAAAATTGTGTGAAATATTTTTGTCTGATGTAATGCACAACAATGGAACACAGTTCATTGCATCGAACAGTTTGATTATCTATATCTTAGCAATACCGTGATACTGATTTCACGTCCAGTACTAATTTAGCTTTTAGCCATTTTTAGCTTTTAATAGGGCTGCCATTAATGATTATTTTCATTATCAATTAATCTGGTCAATAAAAATCCTCCCTTATTAGCAAATCCTCAAAATTGAGAAGCTGGGACTTATTTAATTAATTAATCGCTTATCAGAACTGTTGCTGATTAATTTTCTGTCTGTCGACACATTAATTAATTAGTCAGCTCTAAAGACTAGCAAATATTACAAACATAAGTAACACATCACCTAATCAGTGTACTGATATCATGTCTCTGAGCTCCTCAGTCAAGCCTCCACAGAAGCTAAGCGACCCCCAGGTCATTTATGCTGTCTTTAGTGCCAAGTGATCATCATCAACACTCTAATTGAGCCTAATCACACCCTCAGTATGTGTGTTTTGCAACCTGTTGCCTGTAATGAACCTCTATTGTAAAGGGTGTGTATTGTCTCTGCAGCCTCCAGCCAAGTTCCTCCTGCCAGAGGTCAGTATAGCAGACTACGGCAAGAACTGTGTGGTGATCGACCTGGACGAAACCCTCGTACACAGCTCCTTCAAGGTATTTGACCACACTACCTCTCTATAACACACACACAAACACACAAGTACACATTTAAGTTGTGTCATGCTGTTGTTCCACAGCCTTAGAGGGATAATAGGATAATACAGAAATAAATCCTGAAGATGAGCAGTATCCTGTGAATACGATGGTATGATGACAATTAACATGAGGTGCCACTGAAGTACACATACTCACATGAAAGTATATGCCTGAGGGTATTATGGCTTTTATACAACAGTTACAACTGGAGAAAACAAAAAGGAGGTCTACCTGTTACTGTAACAAGGTGTTGGCATGGCAACCAATACATCCTCTGTGTCTGTGCATCATGCAATTCATCAGCATGTCTGGGATTTATCTGTGTGCAGTATCTCCAAAATGTCAGCTTTTAATGAGCTAACAGTCTTAAACCCTTTAACACCAACTCCCAGTCTAAGAGTCATCCGCCTCCAAATGGATTATTTTTGTTTGTAAGACCCTTTCAGTTTCAGTGGTAGGCATAACTGTACATTGCTGTGGATTTTACCTGGAAGCTCTTTTTGACCATGACCACAGTTACCTAAAAGATGAGATTCTAAAGAATTAAATGGTTTTATTAGATTAAGTAGTGGGAGAATTCTCTCCCTGGATGCTAACATATGCTAGTTATCACTAAACACAACATATAGCTGAGGCTTATGGGAATTACATTAATTTTGAAGTTATTTCACCAACCAAGGTATTGGACAAATAACATTTTGACCTGATGATGGCACTAGAAGAAAAGTCAGACAGATCAAGTGATTGCAATTCATGGCAATCCATCCAATAGTTGTTGAGACATACTGGACCAAAGTGGTGCACTGACAGAACAACAATGCCATCCCCAGAGTCACGCTGCTAGCATGGCTAAAATTTGGGGATACATGATTTTCACTGGACAGCAACTTGAGTAAAATATTGTTTACTTGATTGTTTTTATGGCACCACTGCTTCATTTGACAGTGGACAGCGCTGTAGAGGGCAACTGAAGGTCATGATTCTAATTCTAACCCATTATATTTCAAGAATGGCACATACATTTTACTGTATGTGTTTTAGTCCTTCCACAGTGCACCAGAAATCCTCAGTTGTCCCATCAGACTGTATAATAGGATTGTGTTTATCATGTCAGGCATCTTAAATGAAATGACAACTATAAGACCAAGATGGACGATTATTTTCTGCCATTCTGGGAGAAATCTGATTTTGCAATTGCCTCAGAATGTTAATTAACTGTCTATCAAGAGTCACGATATTTATACCATGACAGAAATGATAAAGGCCGATATACTGCCCAGCTCTACACTGTCAGTGTTGATGACTCTTGTGTCTCACCATCAAAGGTTCCCTCTACTGACACACCTGGCACACCTACTGACCCACTTCAGCACAGCTCTGCCTCAGCCCCATCTGATCTTATTACATCTGTGTGAGCTGTATCTGTGCCTGTGTGCCTTTTATCAAATGAGAAAGCCATAGACGTGTGCAGCAAAATAGCTCAAGGTGAAGCTGAAGAATCTTTTGTGTTTGCTCTAGTTTTATCCAGCAGTGAAAGGAAACTATTTGTTAAAGTAACTGCAGAGAAAACACTTTCAGTACATTTTCATATGACGAGGAATTAATTCCTCACTTGCTGTGGAAAGTCAAAGGGAGAGAAAAATGTACACTGTACTGGTCCCACCCATTACAGTCACATGCCAGCAGTACGGGGCCACACACACGTACATGCTCACCCACACACAAGGGTGTGTCCACTACAGTGTACTGTTGCCTTGAATGACTGTGGGATGAATTTCGCTGAAATCCTGGATCTTACATCCTGGGTTTTATTTTCTCCCCTGACAAAACAAGTCAGAAGCTCACACATGAACTTTTTTTTTCTTCCCGTGGATGAAACTCAGTAGCACACTGCATACTCAGACCATCAAAATGCATTTAGTTCAGAGATCAGTATGCAGTATAAAATGGATTCGGGCAATGCAATAAATGAAAATCAGTTGGGGGAGGAAGAAAGTAAAACAGAAAGTGACACACATATAGCATTTTCAGTTCCGTTCAGAAGCCTGCAGGATTTCCTGTAGACTGTTTTTTTTTTTTTTTATAGAAGTGAGGCTCGGAGGTAATTTTGGATCACTTTAATTCTGAAATGTACACGTTACCACTAGAATTAGATAATTAGTGCAGAAAAGCAACCAGAACTGGCAGGGGACATTCCACATAGTGCACAGATGGACATGGACTAAAAAAGAAATGTTACATAACACGTCACATACTATATGCTTTATCCTGTATGTTACGGATGAAAAGATCATTCCTGGGCCTGCTCTAGGATTAGATCCAGTGTGTGTTGGAAATGTGAAAGCGGCTGAAAGGATATACTGTATATAATAATAATAGTAAAGTTTATTTATATAACGCTTTAAAAAAACGATTTGCAGAAAACAGATGATAAAAACTAAAATAGGAATATAATTAGAAAATTAGTCAAAAGGACGTGTAGCCCCGGACTTTACACCCATCTGTGATTGTCGAACATCTCATTCCATTAATCTGCTGCTATAACAGCCTCCACTTTTCTGCAAAGGCCTTCCACAAGATTTTAGGACCTGGCTCCTGCGATTTGATCCCAGTCAGCCACAAGAGCATATGTGAGGTTGCCAACAAAGCCTGGCTCGCAGTTGGCGTTCCACTTCATCTTAAAGGTGTTTGATGGGTTGAGATCAGGCTCTGTACAGGCCAGTCAAGCTCTTCCACACCAAACACAATAGCATTGATTTATAAACCTTACGGCATTGGCATTGTTGTGTTGAAACCATTGCCAAAAACCCAGAAGCACACTATTGTCTAAAATATTATCATCATGCTCTAACATTAAGATTTACGTTTGAAACCAAGGAGTTAGGTAACTGAAACCAGTTTTAAACCAATATCTCCGACTAAATAATGGCCTTCGAGCTAAAACGATTAGTTGATTAACTGATGAGTGGATGGGCATAAAATTAAACTATTTTCATAATCGATTTATCTTTTAAGACATTTTTTAAGCAAAAATGCAAAATTCACTACTTCTAGCCTCTGAGTTGTGAATATTTCCTGGTAGTCTTCTATGATAGTAAACTGAATATCTTTGGATTTTGGAGCAATGGTTGAACAAAACAAAAACATTTGAAGATGCCCATGTGGCCTCTGAGAACTTTTTTTTGCTACTTTCTGACATTTTATAGACGTAAAATTAATCGATCAATTGATAAAATAATCTGCATATTAATCAATAATGAAAATAATTGTTAGTTGCATCCCAAAAAGGCTTTTAATATAGGTTTTCTCCTTGCTCTGTTTGAGAGTGCCTGTAGAATACCTTTTTCTGTCCACAGAATTTTGTAAAACCCTAAGATGCACAGTGTATAAAACAAAATAATTTGAAATTATTAAATGGCCAGTCAATAAAAAAAAGTTTAAAAAAAAGATGAATTGGTGAGAACGAGCTCCTCATGCAGGTCATTTCAGATGTATGTGGACAAACCTGCTGTAATGAGACATGTGACAACAAGTGTTTTTCAGAGGCAGGTTTGGACAGTAATACCAAATGATTAAGTGTTGCGATATGTTTGTATATAAAGGAAAAACTGGACCACAGCCAGACTGTGATCATCAGTCGAAAAAACCTAGAAGTTCCCTCGGTCAAGTCTGTTGAGGTCAACGCTGGTTCAGCAGAGATCCATAAAGAAAACACTCTCCATTCTCCCCATTTATTTCATCCCACTTCCTCCATTTCTCTCACACATACATTACCCTCTCGCCATCCTCCATTTCCATATCTCTCGCCATCTCGGATCCTGGCCCATTACAGAGCAGCGCAATGAGCAGCTGTTGTGTGTTCAAGTCTTCAGATGATGGAGTGATTCAGCAGAAGAGCAATAGGCGGAGGCCAAGTCTGTCTCTGCATCTCTTCCTCCATCTGTGTTTCTCTCTCCTCTTTCTCTTCTCTTTGTGAAAGCTGGACCAATGCTGCCTGCTTGTTCTCTCTTCTGCCTGTCACTGGTTTGGCTCATTACTGGTACTGTTTTTAGACAATCAAGGCTACAGTCTTTTACGTTCCTTGGTGTAAACATTAACCAGAGCTGAATATTACAAAACTGATCCGTAGAAGCACTCACATCTGTCTTTGTAAGGATCTGGAGGCTTTGATTGTGCATTGCCTCACTCTTGCATCACGTAGAGAAACCAAACATCTCTAATAGGTCTATTGTTCCACTGTCACCACCAATGGTGGAAGAGGTACTCAGATCGTTTACTTAAGTAAAAGTAGCAATACCACAGTGTAGAATAATGTATATTATATTATTCGATTATCATTATTGAAGCATTAATTAAATGTATTTATTTTAAGTTAATTGAATTGATTTAATTCAAATTAATTTAATTGAGTTAATTTAATTTAATTTATTTGACCTGATCTAATTCAATTTATTTTAGTTAATTTATATAATGTAATTAAATTGAATTTATTTTAGTTAATTCAATTTAATTTAATTGACTTAATTCAATTTAATGTATTTAAGCTGATGTAATAAAAATTTTTGAGCTAATTAATTTAAATGTATTTTAGTTAATTTAATTTAAGTAATGTAATTTATTGAATTAAATGTATTTGATTTAATTTCATTTAAATTCATTGATTTAATGTAATTACATTTAATTAATTTGGTTAATTTTATTTATTATATTTAATTTAAATGTATTTGAGTTCATTTAATAAAGTAGATTTATATTAATTCAATTTATTTTATTCAATGTAATTACATTGATATATTTTAATAAAAAATATTTAGTTTAATCTATTTGAGTTAATTTAATTTTAATTGATTAATTTAAAATTACTGCTTTGATCATTTATTTGTTGATTATATTTTGTTTTGTCAATATGAATTTGCAAAGTAACTAAAGTTATCAAATAAATGTAGTGGAGTAAAAGCTACAATATTTGCCTCTCAGTTGTTGTAGAGTAGAAGTAGCAGAAAGTGAAAATACTACTAATAAAGTAAAATACAAGTACCTCAAAATTGTACTTAAATATAGTAGGCTACTTGAGTAAATGTAGGACTTAGTTATTTTCCACCACTGGTCACTGCTCAATTGTAGTTTTATGCCAGAAGGCAACTAGCATTAGATTACACATACAGTACAATCATTAGGGACGTGGGTAGGTTTATATTTGAGGACAGCTGGTTTAGAGTTAATTAAAAATGTCAGAGTACTTTCATGGTGCATCATGTTTCAAGACCTGAAGAAAAGTCAACCTTAAAAAATCTGGTTACACTTCACTTTAAGTCCCTGAATTTGGCATTTATAAGCAGTATGCAAACATTTAAAAATGGTTTATAAAACAACAATGTAGTTATACACAGGTACATTGTTAATTAATGTACAGTAATTGTCAACAATTACAACTTCCCCTGTGAAGATATTTTATATTATTACAACTGTATTTTGCTATATTGAAATTCATTATCTGTATATACATCATTCTCCACTTATTGGTGCCCACAGGAACAGGTATAGTTGTTGACAATATTACTAAACTTATATATCTACTTACAACTACATTATAGTGTGTTATAAGCCATTTATTAAACGTTTATATACTGACAGCATTTGATTTTAATTGACAATTGTTTTTACACAATTGTTTTGGAGAGGGGAGGGGGAAATCTCCCTAAAAAGGTATGAAGTTAAGGTTTTACTAAGTTATGTAGCTGTTAACACTGTGACACTTTGGCTAAGTAGACTTTAAACTTTCTTCTCAACTTCACTAGTTTCTGTAGTTACTGCTGTCTGACTTTGTACAGCAGACTTGTAAATTAATAAACACAGTCTAGGATACAAAGTCATCTTAAGCATTACTTTACCAAAGAGTAATGTTGCAGATTTACCTGTATTCTTTAAATATCAGTGGATGAATTACAGTCAATTCAACTTAATAATTGAGGCTTCTAAATAATCCTCTATTCTTTTTTTGTCTACAACAAACTATCCAAACAGGTGACAGCCAAGCTTTTATGGAAAAGCTTTCTTTGTGCTTCTTAAAACTCACATTTTTTCTGTCTCTATGTCACCTATTTTTCTTTCTCTCCCTTTCCAAAATGACACTGCCATGCCTCCCACCTAATCCTTTCATCCTCGTCTTTATGCCCTCCACTTGTCTTCCACCCACACCCCTCTGGCATCTATCTTCTGCTACCTCCTGCACCTCTCCTCTCCCCTTTCTTGCTTTTGAAGATGACATAAGACACGCTGAGAAAACAGCGGCACTCCTCCTGTCCACGTTCACATCTGTCATTTTGTTCAGCTCCCGGTTTTCTCCCTGGAGTCTCACTTCTGGTTTTTATTTAACACTGACATACAGAGTGCTGGAGCAGAGGGAACCACATTATGCTTAAAGCCTCCCTAGTTTGCCTGGGACACCAAAGTATTTTACCTTTCTCTATTATGTTTTACCAAAAATGTGGGCATGTGGTTAAGCTTCTTCCTTGCCAGATTGTGCTATTTTGAATGCTTTCTCCATTTCTTGTCTCCCTACAGCCCATCAGCAACGCGGATTTCATTGTTCCAGTGGAGATTGATGGTACTGTTCATCAGGTACTGTTGCACTGATATGAAGGACTTCCAGAAGTGGGCTTAAATAAAATAATATGTATTAATTTATAAGATCTCCCTTGGAAGCTGTGGCTCCATTTTCTTTCCTTTAGTATTTATTATTCTCTATTATCTCACAACCGCATCAAAGTGGGACAGCTCAAACACTCCTCCCTGAATTTAGTGCTTTCTGTTTCATTCTAAGTCTTTGCTCGCTGTAAAGATAGACAGGCCGTGACGTGACTGTGTCACCAGGTAAACAAATGTCACAAAGCGTGCTGAAGATACTCTTGAGTGCGCAGCAGAAGAGGTGCTTCACTGATTAGAAATGTGTGAGAGAGAAAGAAATAACAGCAAGAAAAAAAGGCACTGTTTACACCTGCTTTGTGACGAGACATGCCGTGCGTCTGTTTGTACAGTATATTGATGTTAAAGGTCTATTGAAGCAGAAGCAGCTATACTGTAGCTGTAACCGGGTTCAAGTAATCCAGGATAGGCTTTCTGTATCTGTCTTGGCCTATGCTTGATTACTTGCACTTGGGGGCAGCAGCTAACCCATGGAGACCTGCTGAAGAGGACGAAGACGAGCAGAAAGGGCAAATCAATCACAAAGCAATGTCTGTTGTTGTGAAGGGCTGGCTATTGTTTTAAAATTCTCAATGCCGTCCTGAAACGATACCTGAGTACACTCCCAGGCCATGTCAGATACTTGAATGTTTCTTACTTTCAAAGTCTCTTATTAGCTTCAAATACAAATGTTTTGCACATTTTCTTTTTCAGGATAACCAGGGCAATTTTAAAATTAAGAAATATTGACATATGACAGCATATTACAGAACAGTAATCAAACTAATCAGTGAAGTAACTCTTACCTAGTCAAAGTCAAACCATGTACTAAACCTTATAACTTAGAATGTAATTAGTTTAAAAAGTATTCTAACCAATAAATGGGTAGGTTACAACCAGGCATAACTCATTTTGCTCATAAGGACCAGGGCTATTGATAAGCTGACTGATAGCGAGAAACACCAATCAGTTCACGAGCAAGTTTTACATACTTGTGTGTTGATTTGTAAAAAGCTAACATTAAAGGTGTGCATTTTTGTTTCTTTGTTCCAGGTGTACGTGCTGAAGAGGCCCCACGTGGACAAGTTCCTCCAGAAGATGGGGGAGCTCTTTGAATGTGTCCTCTTCACAGCAAGCTTAGCCAAGGTTTGCTCACACGTTGTAGCACTAAGACGACAGTGGCAGTAATGCGGCTTTACACAGACTGTATTAACCTGATGTTTTTTGGTTTGTTCAGTACGCTGACCCTGTGGCAGACCTGCTGGACCAGTGGGGGGTGTTTCGCGCCCGGCTCTTCAGGGAATCCTGTGTTTTCCACAGAGGAAACTACGTCAAAGACCTCAGCCGGCTGGGCCGAGAGCTCAGTAAAGTCATCATCGTAGACAACTCACCTGCCTCCTACATCTTCCACCCAGAGAACGCAGTAAGTCAGTCTTCTGCTTGATTGACATAAAACCTCCATTATCCTGGACTGCCCTCTGTTCATGCTACAGTACCTGAAAAAAATGTCACTTGTTAGGGGCTCACAAAAAATTGCAAATGAGCTTCTTCTGCCTGATACAGTATGTTATCTGAGAGAGTCTTTTTTTATTGCTTGACCCAGGATCTTCTTGCTTTTGTTCACACCTGGGTTGCAAAAATTCCAGGAATTTCACTTAATCGTAAGGTAGCAGGAAATCTTCAGAATATCAACAGGTGTGGTTTTAGATCTCATAAAATCTTGATTAAAATGGGGTCAAAATACACTGGTACAACAGAAATAAGTTATAAAGTTTATAATGATGGTAAATGATTATATCTGCGAGTTTAAGTTTTAGAAACAGCGTTGAGCTAGAGGGAGTGTTCCCAGTATTATGAGATTTCTCTCTGCGGAGAAGTTGCTCAGTGGAGCTGCTGCCACTCTTCATGCCTTTAATGCATTTCCCCTATTAATTATTTACACAAAACTGGCACCATCTCCTCACCTACGTATAATGCAGCACTTCAGTTTTCTCCTTGTATCAAATGAATAAAATCTATCTGTTCTGTTTCTTCTCTCCACAGGTCCCAGTGCAGTCCTGGTTTGACGACTTGACTGACACAGAGCTGCTGGATCTGATTCCTCTGTTCGAGGGTCTCAGTAAGGAGGAGGACGTTTACAGTCTGTTACAGAGCCTGAGGAACAGGTAGCAGATGGCAGCTCCAGCTGGTCCTCCCTGTTCCGGCCCCGCTGCACAGAGGCCTCACCTCGCTGCCACGGCCCTGCAGCCCGGCTCCCGTCCTCCGACCCCAAGCTGAGGACTTCAGGCAGTTGTTCCGGTCATAAAGAAATCTAGAGACAACTGTACACATTCTTACCATCTCTGCATTCTTGGACTCTTTGTACAGAACTCCTACTGACAAAAGATTATATTACTGTATGTACATACTATATGTTTCTAAGAGCAAGACATACATAAAGTAATTTTTCTATCAGAGATAGGAGGTTTTACTATTCTATCAAGTAATATTTTAATTACCGAAAATAATCAAATAGACAGAAGAGTTTTTTGTTTCTTTTTCAACAATGGGTGACCTTTTGTGTGTGTGTTGAGCTGTGCTATGCAGGCTGTCGTTTCTCGTCGGACATTTTGTTCAAACAACTGTGATTTATCTTCTCTTACAGAATGAAGTGCCTTCATTACTGTGCTGTTTTTGTTGTGTCGGGTTATGGGGTGCACATTTTTATGCTGCATATTTACTCAAATCTCCAAAAGCGTATAAACTAAATTCTTTAATTGAAGTTGGAAATAAGTCTTGATTGTCATTTAATCTGAGAAAACAGAAAAGAGTAAGTTCTAGAAATGTATCCACCTAGCCTGTTAGATCAGGATGATTCTTTGCTTTTGAGTTTAGTGACGTTGAATTGTTGAATTTACCAAAGATTTTTACAATTCAATGTGATTTGTGGCTGAATGACGTCATTTGATCCTTGACAGTGACTGTAAATTGATAATCCTTAAAGACATTGAAACACTTTATTATTGAAAAAAAGAAACCTTTGTGATGACATCGCCACCAATAAATGTTAAACTTTTGAGGAAAATATAATAATTAGCTTAGATTACATGAAATTCTATTTATTGGGGAAAAGTGGGTTGGGTGCATTGTAAAGACTGCTGTTGAAATCGTACTGTACAACATTATTAAAGTTGCAAGTTTGCACACTGTCAGTTGGTACCATGGTGTAATGACTTTAACAAACCTTAAAGCTGCTATAATTAATATTTTTATATTGATGTGGAATCAAATGACAATGTTTAATGTGAAAGGGGTTGCTTGTAGTGCAAAACCCACAGAGAACTATCACTTGACTCTGTGTTTTGTCTCAGATGTTTTCTGTGAAAAAGCTTTAATAAACCGACTGTGCACTACCTGCCCAGCACCAAACACAGCAGATGGAGAAAGTTAGTTTCAACTGGTGAACACAGTGGAGCATGTAGCAGCTAACGAGTCAGACATTTCCCCCAGGAGTCAGTGGAGACCAAAAACAATGATAATGTTGCTTCATGTCTGCTCAAAGTGTAAATAAGCAACTGTTTGCTAACAAGTTAGCCATATCAACTTAAAAGGTGATTTCTGCTGCCCCCAAGTGGCTAGAAAATCAGATGCAAGTGACACATGAAGAGCTGTATTTTACTTTAAATTGTCATAAGTTTGAGGTTCAAAGTTCATTCTTGACCTTGGAAACAGCAATCTACAAATTCTGCTAACTCCCTCCCTCGCAGCATATTTAAGAAGTGCAGCAGAGGACCGCAGGACAAACACTGGAGGGGGCGTGGCCTTGTGTGTGCCATGTGCCGACAGTCAGACAGCTAACCAGCCATGATGAGCAGCTGCTGTCAGAGTCTCCGTGGCCACGCTGGATCTTTCAGAAGCACTGTCAGAAGCACATTCATGGCCCTTGTAAACGTTTCTTTGTGGTACCTGTGTTATAGCTGAGCTAACGTTAGCAGCTCAGAGAGGCTCTCTGGTGAGTGTGTGTCTGTGGGGGAGCGTCAGTACACAGCCCTGCTGTTTATCATGGGATCTCCATCAAGGGAAAAATGCAGCCTGGTGGTGCTTCTACAGCCATCAAAAGCACGAGTCTGAGCCAAAATTGAAAAATACTAAGTATAGGGTTAGCAAAAACTAGCATAAACTCCAGTGAATGATGCATCTCGATCTGCATATATTTGAAAATGAGCGCTATTTCACAGACTGCCACTTAAAGCCTGATTACAGGTCGAAGTAAATTAGCCCCAAAAGGTTGACTGTCAGCAATGGCCTTGCAATGTTCAGGGTTATTTAAAACAGTAGATGGCGTGTTGAGCCATTTTCAACTCATGAAATGCAAATATTCAAGAATGTCAATATTAACACCAGCACCAGCAGTGTTTCATCACAGTACAGTCATATAATTTAGTTTACAGCAAAAAAAAACATGTTTAAGTGTGCAATACCTCTTTAAACATCTACTTAGTATTTATTCCTGGTTTGTTCTTTCATATTCTTTAGGTTTGAGTAGTTTTGAAGGAGGAAACTGAAATAATATGGCATTGCTGGCCTGCAATGTCAGTGACAACTGAAAGAAAAGTGTTGTTTTCCTATGAGTTACCATCTATACATTGGAAAAAATCTGTTTGGAGGCATAAGAGCATGAAGTCTACTACTGACTTCTACTACTGACTTCTTCGACAGAGGCTCAGGCTCCATTGTCTGCAGGGTTAAATGATCTGCAGGTGCATTAATAATATGGGTATAAACTGGTTAATGAGCAACCAAGAGGAGCTCAGCTTCATGTGATATCTTGATGTGAACTTTTAGCTTCCGCTTACGTAGCAACCACTTTAACTGCAGCAGTGGATTAGGCATTACAGAGCCCATTGTTCAAGCCTGAAGAAGTTTTGTGTTCTATTAAACAACTTGTCCCTCAGATATGTGTGGACTGAAGTTCACCACGTTGTTGAAATGATCATATTTTCATAAGGGAGTCCAGGATTCAATCTAAAACTGAAAAGCCGTGGTCAAAGGTAAGAAAAACCTAAGCCTGTTGATTTGAAGCTGTTGGTTATAAAGAAAACCAGGTTAGTTACGTAACGATCTGTTTTTTCAAATTCTCTGGCAGGGATTGTGTGAACTATATAAGACAAAGACAAGTGTAATAGATGTATCCCTGAACAGAAAACATCAGCAGGGATCCTCATCCATAATTCATGCACCGACTGCAACAAGCAACAGAAGAAGTTTACAGATTGTTCACACAGTTTGGAAATGTTTGGGGTGTCAGCAGAAGCAGGGTTTGCTGATTTTGTTGGGGAAATACTAGAGCCTTGATTTTTGATTTCAAGGTTGTCCTCAGCAACTAACCCGCCATATATGTCTCTTGTATCTTTACATACAATTCAGTGTTTGACAAAGGATTAACATCCACACTCTGCAAAGACTTTCTTTCCTTTCCTTCAAAAAGTGTGCAAATCACTTTGGATACGGCATGTTAATACATCTCCACATTTAGCAAACAAATGTAAATACAAGCTGCCAATGCCTTCTCTGTGGGGAGATCAAAGCCCAGTGCTGTAAACCTTCAATAATGTCAAGCGTTCCTCCTTGAGTGTGTGTGAGTAGGCACAGAATGAGGGATTTAGCCACAGAAATCCTCTGATTCCTTTCCAATACCACTCAGAGCTCCTTGAGTCCAGTTCCCCATCTGCTAGTTGTAACAGTTGTGAAATGAATAATTGGTGTCAAGTGGCCCCTGTAATGCCCGCTGTGCTGCTGAGGGCTCAGTCGAACATAAACACAACTCGGGCTGGCTACTTAAAATACAATCAGGACCTCGAGTGAGGCTTGAGTCCATCTCAAGCCAGGTATTGTAGATGATTTCTCAAGCATCTTGACTTTGTGTTGCATTTTGCTGGAAACAGTGTAAGAAGAGGCATATTTACAGTTGTTGCACTGTAAATATCGAGACAGGAAATTGCAGGTGTGTTCTGACCTGGGCGTGGAGACAAATACACCAAGCCCTCTCTGCCACACACACTCCAGCTTGCACACAGGACGTAAAACCAGCAATACTTTATTACATAAAGACAACATCTCACTAATCTACTTCCACAACTTGTAGGAGACAGCCAGGCCTTCACTCCGCCAGACACAACACAAGGTAAGATCCATACTTTTATTTTGGTGACATATTTCTCTAGATTATTTTCTGTTTTTTTTAACATTTCTCTATCATTTTCTTTTATCCAAATCATCATTATCAAAGACTAACTCATCTTTATTATGATATTTGTTGAAAAAGATTCTTTAAAACAGACTTTATGTGGTGTTTTTAAGCCTACATAATTTCATAATAAATGGAGATGAACCATAGACTGTATAAAATAGAGATGAACACATTAGGACGTATTTGGAGCATTAACAAAGCTCTTTGTGTACACTGGGTCAATGGACACCGCAGGTTAATTGAAGTGGAACCAGTCTTCCCTGTCACAGTAAAGGTAGCAACGTTGGTATTCAAATTTTCTTTTCAGAAATTGTTTGTTTAAGTTTTTAACGTATTTTGACAAGGATCAGGTTGCAGAGCACAATGGTTATTTTTCATTCAAAACAGGGAGTTTCCACTACAGCCAAAGCCTTCTACAACTGGCAATAAGCAATGCCATTTAGTCAAGTATTTAAGTCATTTAAATACAATTAATCAATTAAAGTAAAGTGGAGTTCTCGTTCTCTTCTCTGGTAGGAAATTGATTTAGGTAATGAACTAGATAATAAAAGTGGTAATTTAATCACAAAGAATCAGTTGAGAATGTGATCCTTTTCTTTAAACTTATAGTGAGTTTGCTTTGATTGAATTTTTGGTTTTGCAGCCTAGTGTGTTATATATATATTCTATCATGCACTGTCAAATATTAAATGCCTACTGAGGGAAACTGTGATTTCCGTTACAGTTTGACATGTGGCGTAGCCATGGGTGTGGTCTCTCCTTTGCCCATAACAAAAGAAAATGGTCAATAGATGTTTGGGCATGTGAATGATATGATGATGAATGTTTTTTAACAACAGGCAGAATTCCTCTCTGTTCTTTCAACATAATTTAAAAAATGTAACATTTCCCAAAATTGTGAGGTGATTACTGTTATTATTTGAATATTTACTTTATTCATTTAAATGCGACCAGAAAGAAATAACTCAATCTTCCTCTTACAAATTAAAAGTTGAGTTCATAAGCAGTAAAACGCACCCTTGCTCAATTTACAGTACAATCAGGAGTTATGCTGCTACAGCCTCAATTGGTCTGGCATGACCAATAGCCTATGGTGGCTAATGTTAGCTAATGTTAGCAAATTTAAGATTGATTCAGTTGGATGATTTTATGACTCTTCTCTACTTGTGCTACTGTTACATGTTTTAACATTTACTGTTATTCCATGATTGTTACTCTTGGCAACTGTTTTATTTAAATCTCAGCCCCTTTTTCTGTTTGTTCTGTGTGTGTCACCTCTTTATCTGATATCCTGAATACCAGAGCCTTGATATTATTAATGAAGGGTGTGGTTAACATCCTGGTATAGTACAGCTGACCTGAACTATCTCACCTCACCTTACACCACCCACTCCATCAATCACTGTCCAGCGAGGTATTTTATTCCTGCACCTGGAGCAAAGACTCTGAGGCAGGAATTATAGCTTAGTTATTTCTCTGGAGAATAACTGCAACCACAGTTCCTCCAGCTATTTGACAATCATTTCATGCATGGATCCTGCATTTGCATTCATGATATGTTGCCGGCAGCGTAACATCCCACAGAGCCTGTTTCCATACAGTGTGTCACCACTAAGCCTATATTCTCCTTGGCTCAGCTGGTGATACAGTGTGTTTGCTTATCAGTGCTGTTGTTTCTGATATCTGAGTCAAGATGCTGTTTAAGTACGACTGATTGCTGAACTTGTGTGTTGCTATGGTGCCAAGCTGACATTCATAAGGGGGATTAGAGGTGTTTCGCTGTCAGAGATCCAATCTTTTGAAATTGTTCACTTGTCATGTTGGAGACATCTGTTTCCAGTGAAAAGAACTCGTTAGGATGAGCAATGAGGAGGAGGAGGCTTCAAAAATGCAATGTTTCTCTGCTGAAGTACTTTTGAGGAGTTACAATTGAATATGTGTTTTCTGATGTACTATTTTAGGTTCTAACATATGTTTGATCACAAGCAGTGGTGGAAGAAGTATTCAAATCCTCTCAAAGTATTCAAATTCTTCACTCTGCAGCTTCCTTCAGCTCTACTGAGCATTTAAGAGTTTTCCAGCTTATTGTTTTGGTTTTCCAGTCCACAATTTTTCTTCAATTTTTACTTACTCTCACCGTTCTCATAGTGTCGTTTTTGCAGCAGGTAGCCGTTGTTTTAATTAAAAGGCTAAAAACCAACTGTGCAGTACCTGCCCAGCACTAAATGGCAGACAAAGTTATACGAGTGAACATAGTGAAGCATTTAGCAGCTAAAGAACCAAATATTTCCCTCAGGAGTTGGTGGAGACCAAAAACAGAGCTAAAAAGAGTGAATATTGGACTTACTGTACATTCATCAGGTGGCCAGAAACACGACTCGAATTAATGCTAATGTTGCTCCGCATCTGCTGGATGTGTAAACAAGAAACTGTTTGCTAAGTTTGCCATGTAAGCTTAAAATGTTATAATATAATATTGTTGTGTTCAAAGCTTGTTATTGCTTTGCAAAAAAAGAAAAACAAATAAGTTATTTTCTGTTTAAATAAATGTATGTAAAAATACTCCATTACAAGTAAAAGACCTGCATCCAAATTCTTACTAAAGTAAAACTCTAGAAGTATTGGTAGAAAAATCTACTTAAAGTATCGAAAGTAAAACTACTACTAG
Source organism: Siniperca chuatsi (assembly GCF_020085105.1). Taxonomy (NCBI): domain Eukaryota; kingdom Metazoa; phylum Chordata; class Actinopteri; order Centrarchiformes; family Sinipercidae; genus Siniperca; species Siniperca chuatsi. The sequence goes on from NC_058060.1 coordinate 16,053,897, forward strand.
GCTCTTGTGGATGTTATTGTTGCGTATTATGTTATTGGATTATTTTTGATGTGTAAACAGCATTTTTTAGTTGTAGTTGGTTGAGGTGGAACAAATTGTAATAACTTTATATGGTGTATAATGTTGTAACAACACAATGTATAAGCTCATCATATGTTTTATATGTAAAATCTTAATCTGCAAAGTAATAGCTGTCAAATCATTGTAGTGCAGTAAAAATACAATATTAGCCTATGAAAAGTAATGAAGTGGTATAGCTCAAAATAGAAATACTCATGTAAAGTACCTTAAAACTGGGCTTACAGTAAGTACAGTATGTTACTAGTTACTAGGTAGGAAAGATTAGATCTTGTGCTTCAGCATCAAAGATGTTTAAAGTTTCTGTAATTTTGTTTTTTGCTATCTTTTCCTTACACATCTCACCTGCCTTAAATGTGTCTTATTGCATAAATCAGACACCTGTACATATAGTATGTATATTTCTTTATACATAGCACAAAATAAACAGTTTTCAGTGCATGCAAGTTAAAACTATTCTCATTGTGTCTGGCCTTACATGTGTGTTTGTTTCAGTTCAGCACAATGATGAACGATGACAATCAAGACGCATTTAGAAATGTCAGCCGAAAGCCAGGCCTGCAGATATGGACCATCAATGTAAGTCAGCCCGTAAACAAATATCATGCAACCCACATTACTGTGTATGTGGACATTCTGGTCACACTGCTGTACTTTAAGTAAGGTGTGATGTGCTAAAATCTTATTTTGTTTAAAATTTCATAATATTTAACACGTTTGTTGTTGTTTTCTTCTTCAGAACATGCAGCTGGTGCCTGTTCCAGCCCAAGGCTTTGGTAACTTCTTTGAGGGAGACTGTTACATTGTTCTTCATGTGAGTACACATGGCTGATTTCCCAAGAGGCTACGGTGAGGCGCAACATAAATGAAGGCATGTGACTTAGCATGCCTTGACAGCATGTGTGCCAGTGTGAGTCTTTGATCTGTGTCTCCTTCTGTGTTTTTCACCAGATAAGCGAGAACAAGGGCTCAGGCCTTTCAGCTGACATCCACTACTGGATAGGAAACTCCTCCTCTCAGGATGAGCAAGGTGCAGCAGCCATCTACGTCACCCAGCTGGACGAGTACCTGGGTGGGAGTCCGGTCCAGCACAGGGAGGTGCAGGGCAACGAGTCGCCACGGTTCAGGAGCTACTTCAAAAATGGCCTCATGTGAGTCAAAGAAAGGGGCTGGTATGTGAACTAGAAGGGGGTGGTGACCAAATAAAAAGGAGTTACACACGCACAGACACACAGTTATGCTGTAATCTTCCTGAGACATGGTTTACAGCAGTAATCCCTCTGCATGAAATCATTATGACACAAATTACACTTATTTTGTTGAGGCTTAGCAAAGAAAAACAGTTTTCTCTCGCCCAGTTCATTAACCTCCGACTTTTCATTATGTTTTAGCTTCATGGTTGTGTAACGTTGAGGCAAATTTAAAATTAACAAACCAAGAAATGCTTTCAGCTGCTTTTGCATCCATCCTGCTTTCAGTCTGCTGTTGTTGTTTTATTACACTTGAACTTTGGTAATGTACAGTGATCTCTTCACAGCTACAAGAAGGGTGGAGTGGCCTCCGGTTTTCAGCACGTTGACACAAATGTCTACAACATCCTGCGATTGCTGCATGTCAAAGGGAGGAAGCATGTCACAGCGACAGAGGTATGCAAAGTGGAAAATAAAGGGCTATTACAGGGATTAATGTTGCTTGCCTAGTACCTCCCACTGGAGCTATCACAGGCTTCACACAGCCATCCTACAAGGGGTGTTGGCGCTCCTTCCTAAACAAATTATGGCATGCTTGTTGTCATAGCTGTCAAAGTGGGTGTTAATTGCCTGAGGAGTGCTATGACCGTGTGGTGTTTTATTAATATTTCCCTATGTTACCAACATTTGTTTCTCAGAGCATTTTCCATTGGTTTCATGACAGCACATACTGCCCATTTGAATAAAGGGAAACTATTTGATACCTCTGCATTATGTTAAGGTTTGTGTACATGTGTGCAGGTGGAGGTGTCATGGAACAGCTTTAACAATGGGGATGTATTCCTGCTGGATATGGGGAAAGCCATAGTGCAGTGGAACGGCCCCCAGAGCAACAGGAGAGAGAAGCTCAAGGTAATCTTCCTCTCTGAATGGTTATAAAAAAACAGTGGTGAAGTACTCAGATCATTTATTTAAGTAAAAATAGGAATACCAAAGTGTAAAAATAGTCCATTACAAGTGAAAGTCCTGCATTCAAAAAACATGCTTAAGTAAAAGTGCAAAACTTTAACCAACAAAATAGGCTACTTCAACTATCAAAAGGATTATTATTATTGATGTACTAACATGTAAGCAGCATGCTGGTTGTGGTGGTGTAAATTTCAAATACTTTATACACTGTTGAATATGTAAATGTATAACAAATCATCATATATCAGGAAATGATCACATGTTTTGGATTGCAGCGGTAAGATGGAAAAGACAAACCAACAACTTCTTTCATTGTTTAAATACATGATATCCGTTTGCCCATCTTTTAATTTGTAGGTAATTTATCAGTGTTAGCAATAAAGTCAATCTTTCCGTATTGTGGATCTCTTAAATGATTCCAAGCCAGCGAAGGCTGTAATAATGAACATAAACTGCTGTCAAATATGTCAGCTTTCATATCCAAAAAGTGCATGTACTTTAAGTGCATTTTCACTGTCAAAAATACAAAGCTTAATAATTCAAAACACATTTTGAGGAAGGTTTACACACTCATTGGCCTCATATCTTCTCTCCCCTCTCCATTCTCTGCAGGCAGTCTTGTTGGCTCAGGACATCCGGGACAGGGAGAGAGGGGGTCGAGCTCAGATTGGTGTTGTGGAGGGAGGAGATGAGCAGGACTCCCCAGAGCTGATGAAAGTCATGATGGCTGTGCTCGGCCAAAGGAGTGGGCAGCTGAAGGAAGCCATTCCTGATGACAAACCTGACCAGGTGCAGAACACCAGTGTCAGACTCTACCAGTAAGGACTTTTTTCTTGATCTGTGGCATCATTGCTGCAACATGTTGAGAATATTTTGCCCATTTAATAAAATCATACACTGTTTTTCCTCGTGTTTCTCCTCAGCGTTTTTGAAAACAGCGGGAATCTAGTGGTTCAAGAAGTGGCCACGCAGCCTCTAACGCAAGACCTGCTGCACTCCAATGTAATCCTTCAAATATGTTCCTTTGGCACTGTTGTTATAGAAAATAAGTCCTGTCTCAATGTTCATTGTTTCTTTTTTCTCTCACTGTCAGGACTGTTACATTGTGGACCAGAGAGGCTCCAGTGTGATGGTGTGGAAAGGCAAACAGGCCTCCAAGGAAGAGCGGCGAGAAGCTCTCAACAGGGCAGTGGTGAGTTTACCAAATAACTAAATGTACACTATATCAGAAGCCAGAGAAATGCTTACTCTACACGAGGTAGGTCAGAATATTACAAATAAAGTACTCTCTGTACTAATCTTTGTTTTTTCTCTATAATTATTCAATATTATGGTTCTCTTTTGCCAGGTTCACCAAGTTAAATAGTAATAATTTATCATGAAAGATACTCCACTCATCTTTTCTACCAGGGCTATATCAAAGCCAAGAACTACCCATCCAACACCAGTGTGAATGTGATGATCGAGGGAGGAGAGTCAGCAGTGTTCAAGCACTTGTTCAAATCCTGGACAGATAAAGGGCAAACTCAGGGTCTTGGTACCACCTACAGCATGGGAAAGATAGGTAATATATCTATCTATCTATATACATATATAAGTATATACAGTATATTGATAGCCTTTAATTAATTAACATCTGGGTCAGATAGCTTAGCTTTTGCTAGTGCATAGTGCCTAGCAGGTTAAAATTAAGATTGATGGTCACCCACTCAGCTATATGGAGACTCAAAGTGTGCACTATTAGATGTATAAATAATATAATATAACACAACATTGTGAAATAATACAATGAATGTTTTAACCTTAGATGACTATCATTATTTTTCATTCTGCTTATTTTCACAATAAAGGAGCTTATTGTGGGTCCTTTTCATTTAATTTCAGTAGTTTTTATTTCTAAATATTTGGGGTTATTTTACAATTTCATGATTAGATAATGTATAATCTATGTATGATTATGTATTTCTGATACTGAACACTTTCCATACAGCAAAGATAGACCAAGTGAAGTTTGATGTGATGGAGCTCCATGCACGTCCTGAACTGGCAGCACAGCAGCGCATGGTGGATGACGCCTCTGGAGATGTTAAGGTGAGGAAAAAAATGCAGAAACATTGTCTAACGCCAAAGTACACACAAACACAAAGGGTGGATGGACTTCTAACTTCAATGACAGTGTTCATATCTGTATCATGAGAGGAAAAATGCTGAAACTTTTTACATTTTTGTTCATTTTCATGTCTGTGTCAGGTGTGGCGTATTGAGAACTTGGAGCTGGCCGAAGTAAATCCAAGTACTTATGGACAGTTTTATGGAGGAGACTGCTACTTGGTGCTGTACACATATCTAAGATCAAACCAGCAGCAATACATACTCTACATGTGGCAGGTCAGGATCATCACAGAAGGAATATTTTCCTTGTTTTTTAGCTCTCTTTCTGGCTCTGATAAGTTAAAAAAGAACAGCTACTCTGTATAAACTCGACTTTATGTCTGTCACCAGGGACGTCATGCCACTAAAGATGAGATCACAGCTTGCGCCTACCAGGCTGTCAACATTGATAACAAGTACAATGGAGCCCCGGTCCAGGTCAGGGTGGTCATGGGAAAGGAGCCTCGCCACTTCCTGGCTATTTTCAAAGGCAAACTCATCATTTTTGAGGTGCGATTTTTCTCACTGAAGATTCTTTTTTACTGGATTACAAATATCCTGTTTTTGTGAGCAATTATAGTAGAAGGCTGGAGGAATTATTACTGCAATACAAAAAGAAAATGCCAAAAACTACAATTAAGAAAGTTGCAATAAAAAAGCTTTTGCATATTTGTGTATGTATACAAATCTCTGCATGCATTTTATGTACGTGCATGTGTGTGTCTTTAGGGTGGTACAGGCCGACCTGGTGTGGTCAATCCTGACGGAGGTGCCAGGCTGTTCCAGGTGAGAGGGACTAATGAGCTGAACACCAAGGCCACTGAAGTGCTGGCGAGGGCCTCGTCTCTCAACACCAATGATGTTTTCCTGCTGAAGACTGACCAAATGTGCTACCTGTGGTATGGAAAGGTATGTGCTTTGTTATGTAGGCACAAAAGCCTGACATGAACTTCCCTTTTAAAGAACGAAAATGTGAATTTCTGTTCGTGTGTGTGTGCATTTTCACACAAATCTGTGTTTGTTTGATGTCTGCTTCTGTCTGTCTCCAGGGCTGCAGCGGGGATGAGAGGGTGATGGGGAGAGCGATGTCTGATGTGCTGTCCAAGCAGGACAAGCAGGTGGTGATGGAGGGCCAGGAGCCAGCTGAATTCTGGGTAGCTCTGGGGGGAAAGGCTCCCTATGCCAGCGACAAGAGGTAAACACAGGCAGCAGCAACATCACACCTTTGAATCTGGCTTTTTTGTGATATTATTGAGAAATTTGACTTTGGCTCATCTGCGGCTGGTTGGGTTTCTAGCTCAATGACATTTCAGCAGCCAGATGTTAACAACTGTTTATTCAACCAAATGTCTTGTTGTTCTCTACATGTTTTCTTTTTGTTTTAAATCTATATTAAAGTAAATACAGCAACAATAACAATTACAATAACCTATAAACAAGGACTTTTCTCCAAAACCCATCCAAAAGGCTCTTTAATCATATTTTGAAACATTAATAAGCTTACATTTAAATCTGCAAGGATTACTTTTATATCAAGGTCAGTGGAATATGCCCAATGTCATCTGAAGCCCATGAAATATAGCCTGCACACACATGCACACACAAACAGAGCAGATTATGCAGTTGTGTTGTTTCAGACTGCAGAGGGAGGAGCCTCCACACAGTCCTCGGCTGTTTGAATGCTCCAATCAGATCGGTCAGTTTAGGATGACCGAGGTGGATGACTTCGCCCAGAGTGACCTGGACGAGGAGGATGTCATGTTGCTGGACACCTGGGAGGAGGTGAGAGGTCAAAGGAGCTGAGTGACGAGCCAGACTTTAGTTGATTAAATACACTTAGTTCACAGTGCTCTGGAAGGGATTTATCTCTCATTTTCTTCTTTCTCCAAATCACCTCAGATTTTCTTGTGGGTTGGAAACTTAGCCAACGAAGACGAGACCAAGGAGGCGTGGAGCTGTGCGCAGGAATACCTGAGGACCCACCCAGCAGGCCGCGACCCCGACACACCCATAATTTTTGTCAAACAGGGATACGAACCGCCCACCTTCACCGGCTGGTTCAATGCATGGGATCCTCATAAGTGGAGCGTGAGTTGGTTATAGGCTCTCTTTGATCTCAGTCAGAGGCATGATTAAGGCATTACAAATCACCATTCATGGTACTCATATATGACTGTACATTTCCATTACATCAACGCTGATTATCGAAGAGACACAAATATCACATGAATACTATGAATAATCTTGTGCGAACTAATCATTTCAGAAATTAGAAAGAACATGTGGATGATTTTATGGATTGTTTGACGATGAAAACGACCCCGCATGCTTACTAATTTTAAATCCTGGCTCACTTGATCTTCTCAACAGGGAGGCAACTCCTATGAGGAGATGAAAAATAAGCTGAGTGATGCAGCATCTCTCTCACAGATCACTGTTGTAAGTGATTGACTGACACTAATCCTAACACTAATTGACTAATAACTACAGTCTCTCATGTGATACATAATGTCACTAACCTGTGAATGTTTACAATTTTGATGTTTGCTCCCAAATTTCACATAAAAATCCTCCAAAAATACGATTTCACTCACCCATATCCTATTTCTGCAGGATCTGAACAACACTAATTTCAGTAAGAGTCCTCTTGGGATTAGTGGGGGTGGTTACAGGGCTCCAGGAGGCCCCATTAGCTCACCTCCAGTCTACAGGGTCCACGGAGGTGATCTGTCCCCCAGACCCTCTACTCCCACCAGCCCGTCCACCCAGAGACTCCAGGCCTCTGCGTCCATGACCCAGTGCCCCTCCTCTGGCTCCTCTGGCTTCACGCCATCATCCTCAGCTGGTGGCACTGTGTCCCCCTCTGCTGGAGGCTCTGGTATGTATGTGGACCCAGAACTCCTCATCAACAAGTCTCCCAGTGAGCTGCCGCAGGGAGTAGACCCCAGCCAGAGAGAGGTGAGTGCGGACTTGTGCAAATGGCACAAAAACATGGAAATCATTATGTGCTAGGTGTTAATAATTGTGTGAATGCTGCAAGCATGGATGGCTTAGTGAACGTGCCTTCTTGTTGTAAAGTCACAGCGCTCAGTAGTAGGGATGTCCTCATCGTGTTTCTTGCCACTGATCCTGATTAGAGTCTTTTAATATTGAGTATCTGCCAAATCTAATCCAACATTTGTATTTGAGTTTTTTCCTTTATACAGTATTACATCTGCACAGCATACTAAGACTACAATAACATTTCATTGAAATACAATAAAGCACAAACACACAATTAGTAAAGCTGTTTAAATCAGTTAGACAGCAGAGCAGCTCTGCTTTAAGGAAATAGAGCCTACATCTCAGGCATCTCAGTCTTTAATGGTTTCCTATAACATTTTGTGTAGTATACTGTTGTATTTAGTGTAATATTTCTGCAGAGGAATGTCAGTGTGGATCTGCTGTGGCAGCAAGCTTTGGACGGGAGTCATACAGCCTCTCTTCGTCTCCAGTGTAAACTAAATACTGAAGTTCAGGCGAAGTTTTTCAATTAACAGCAGCAGCTGACAGTTCTGGTTCAGCTGCATAATGTCGCTTAAACAGGCACAAAACTGCTACAGAGAGATGCAAAACGATTACAAAGAGAGGCAAACCAACCATCAAGAGACACAAAATAACTATAAAGAGATGCAAAACGACTACAAAGAGATGCAAAACAACTAAAAAGAGATTCAAAACAACTACAAAGAGACACGGCCACAAAGAGACACTATGTCTCCCTGTAGTTTTTTTGCTTCTCTTTCAGTCAAGGGTGTAGTAGGGGTGGGTGGCCTTTTACATGACTGTGCCAAGGGCCCCATTGTCTAAGTATGTTGTAATTAGTATGTGTGTATCCTGATGTAATAACACAGCATGTACAGTAGAGGTTAGCCTAACTGTTTTCTGCCCTCCTCTGTGCTCTGATATCAGGACTACCTGTCCGATGTGGATTTTGAGAACCTGCTTGGCACAAATCGCTCTGATTTCCAGCGCCTGCCAAAGTGGAGGCAGAGTGACTTGAAGAAAAAAGCAGGACTTTTCTGAGAAACATGCACTGCTGGATTATGCAGAAAAGTTGTCAAACCTGTCTAACTGTAATGCGGAGAAACTTATTAAACAAACTAAGGCAGCATTTTAGCAATTGTTGAGACAGGAGTGGTAGAGGCCTTGACCATTTCATCTGCATATTGTTTTTTGTTTTTTACTTTCTGACAATATTTTCAGCCATCAAACAAAGTTAGTGATTAAACATGCTGACTAGAATGATCTTATTGCTGTGATTGTGACAAAAAGTATCTTTAAATTAAGATTATTTTCAACTGTTATGCTTTATATTTATCTATATTTTTCAGTGTTTTATGCTGATCATACCCTGAAGTTTTCTCAGAATATTATTGTCATTTGCCATGGCTGAATCACTTATATTATCAATAAACACACAAAACCTTCAATCAGGGACTCTGCGGGTTTTATTTGAGAGCTAGTGCAAACGCAGATAAGTGACAAGACATACTGAAAGCCCTGACAGTCACAAGTTTGTCACAACAAAAAAACTGCTGTAGTACATCGGATGATGAAAAATATACATAAAGTATGATTTAAAATTTTAGGATTTGTTTGACACGAAATACTTGATTAAGTTAATTATGGTTCAATATATTTAGAGCAGATTCATATATGATACAGTTCATTTACTGATATGCTCATTATATCAATAGTCAAACAGAAGTTATATATATATATATATACATTCAACCTGAACACATTCACACAAACACATGTGGCTCTCTCTTGATGCGCAAAACATTTATCTTTTGATATCAAACTGTATATGCTGTTGCTACGCACTCCAGTGACCAACATCATTACGACATCAAAATTGCGAAAACGTAAAACAAGGCTTGCTCTAGTTGTAAAACAAAAACAGTGTGCTTGTTGTGTTGCTTGACAAATACATTGTGTCCATGAGTATGATCCTGAAGGAAAATGTAAAGCCTCAAGAAATCTGTAAAAATTAAAATACTATTCAGAAATTACACAATTTATCTTCAGCTGGAATTCATATCTTACTCTTCCAAATATTGTACCTCTCCCCAACATGGAAAATACAGTTAAATGACTTTCTTTAAATCATTTCCTACACCGCTCATTCACTGCTCTTGTTACCATACAAGAGCTCTCAACCAAACATTTTCAAAAAGCTAAAATCATGCAATGACAGGAAAGTGTTACACAGATGGTGAGTCAGCAGCTGCAGCTTGGCAGATGACAAGTGTTTTTTTCCCCAAGAAACATCTTTTGAAATATTTAATCAGAGTTATATTATTTAGCTTTAAAACTGGACAAATTCCTTTAGAGTTTCCGGGGGAAAAACTGGCTGGCATAAAGGTTTTTCAAACACGAGCCTACTGGGCATCGATGAGCTGGAGATGCACAAACAGTCCGGCTGAGCAGATGACATCACCTCTCTTGGTGAGCAGCGGGACATGACGATATCCTGGAAAAAAGGCAACTCAGAGTCAAAACCACTTAATTATATGGCTACAGATGGAACCGAAGTCATATGATTTACAACACAAGTTGTCAGCAACTCTTGTCACACGAAAATTACAAAATAGCGGGAGGACACATTTTTTATCCCAAAATAAGACATCTGCTGTTAAATGCAGTTTGAAGACTATGATAAAGTGAGTGAACATTAAAACCAGAGAGTCCTGATTATCATGTCTTAACACCTGCATAATTATGATCTATCAAATAGTTTCATATTCAACATCTTCAACATCTTCATCAACACCTTCATATTTGTGAATGTAAACCCCTCTGCGTGATGTGATAATTCACTGATCACCCTCCCAGCTCCTTATTATCTTGACACTTTAGAACAGCACACTCTTGCTAACATCTGGGCTTGAAGAATTGTTTCATCTTGCTTTCTCCAGTTCAGTGCTTCATGCTGTTTGAGCTGGGCTTTCTTACCGTTCTGTATGCTGGTGAGCGGTAGACAGTACTGCCCAATGAGATCATTCTGGGATGTTGAGTCATAGTCCTCCACCACAAATCGCACCATGGCCAGCTCTGGGACGTGGATGTCAAACTTGAAGCTCTCATTCCACATTGGGTTGAACCCTGCAGGGGTGGATTACTCTTCAGCTGGTGCAACTCACTAATATACAGTTTATATATTTATTTTCTGCTAAAGTGTGTGACATTTGCTCTGAGAAAAACTGAGAATCCATGTATGGAATAATTCAGTGTGTGTCCATATATTATGCTTACCGTTGTTGTCGATGTAGTGTGTCTCCTTGCTGGCGTTGTCTGCTGGGACACCGTATATCTCCACTCTCACCAGAGGGTCAACGATGGATTTGTTTTTGTCCTTGTTGATTTTAGGTAACTGCTGAGCTGTGATCACCTTTTGTATGGGGATACGAAGCACAAACACACAAAAATGTAACAATACAAATATGAAAAAGACAAAAAAAAAATCTTGTCTACAGCATGAAAAGTCAGTATTTAAAATACAAATTCAAATACAAACTTTAATGTACTTTGTGGAGTTTTTGACCTGATAGTTTGCAAACATGAATATAATTTTTTTCAAAACAACTGCCTTTGCAAATATTTTACGAGCATTCAAAATATTCGTTAGGCCTCAGGGATAGTAGCACTGAATGTAAACAGAACTTTGTTTGTTCAAAAGAAAACTCTATATGGCATCTTTAACTCTAACAAAGACATATATTTCATGTTTAACCTCAAATAACTCTCACCATGACATGAAAGGTCTTCCTCTTTTGCCAGGGCCCTGGCAAAAGTGTGTTGGGATTAAACTGAGACGACAGGTTTCTCAGAAATTCAGGTTTCAGGATGTAGCCACAAAAACCATTGGGCAGAAACCGACCCTGGTTTAGGTGCATCTCCTTGGAGGGAGTCTGGAAGTTCAACGCCACTAAAAACCAAATCAGAGAGAGAAGGAAGTGAAACTGTTGCTGTTAATATAACAACACTTAATATAGGCCTACTAATGGCTGGATTTCTGCATGGACTGTACCTATCTGGCAGCCAACGTTCCACATGGGAACTGGGTTATAGTTGGAGGAGTCAGTTCTGGAGCCAGCAGGGTAGATCCTACTGAGTTTGTCCATGTTGTGATGGATGAAGGGAGTAGCTACGAGAACACATTAAAACAATGCTTTGACACACCTTTCTCACACTCTGTTAAGGAGAAATCACAATCAAGTCTGTTGTCTAACTGAAACACGTCAGTAAGGTTAGTAAGATGCCACGTTTACCTGAAGTCTCAGCCAGGTTGAAAGCTTTACTCTCCTTGAAGGACGACATCTCATAGAAGGCCTGCTTGTCCTTGGCGTGCTCAAAGCCATTAAAATGGACACTCTTGCAGTATATGACGATGTCTGAGAGCTGTTTGGCAAGTTTGATTTTTGATTTCTAAAAGAGGACGGGATGATGGATCAATTTCGTTCTGCACATTCAAAGACAATATTTAAAGAAAATATATGTATTTTAAAATGTATTACAAATGAGTACTTGACACACCTTTGGTTTAGCTTTTTGGCCATTCTTACAATCTGAAGCCTCATCCTCCTCAGACACAGTGTCTTCCTCTATGGTGCTGTTATTGTTGAAGGCAGCATCCAGTGTGTTCAATCGCTTTCCCTTGATGAGGAACTTGCCCTTCAGTTCCTGCACAGAAACAGACAAAATGTGTTTTATGCGTTGTCCTGAGACACATACTGTACAGTAATGTGGCACGTAATTGCTAAATGCAGGGGAGCATATTGTTCTTTTTCAATGGCACGAAACACGTGTTATTGGTGACTGCTATTCACGCCCTCTCAACAGCCAATGACAGAAAGGAAAATGTTGTGTAATGTATAATTATAATTTCATTTGAGGCTGACAATGCCACAGGCATTCATCCCATGGCTGCTACATTTGAACAGGGCTGCCCACAAGGGCTTGAGAAAGTCACTGAAAGATGATTTGATGTGTTAATCCCCTCTTTGTGTGTCTCTCCTAATAATGAGAACATTTTTCAGTTCATCTGGGAGTCATAGATGTCTTTACTATCAAATATATTATTTTTGGTTTAAAGATGGAAAGATACAGGGAAAATGAGGAAAACAGTAAAAGAAAGAAATGCAAGCAAAGGCCAAAAAGTCTTTTAAAGAGAGGCAGAAATATCTAAACTTCAATCATGAAGCCAGTTCGTACAAGTAAAAACAACATTAATATAATGTTGAATGAATGTGTGCATTCCTTGCACGCCTTGTGTACAAACACTAAACACCAACCTCTGTTCAAATACAAATTAAATTCTACTGGTCAACAACTTCTCTAATCAAACAAGGTGTTCTCTCACATACTACTGAGCCTCACAGTCAGATCTTGTAACAACTTATTAGTTAATAAACAACTGCTCTCTAAGCGCTCACTACGACAATGCAAAACTCCAGATCTTGTGGACCAACATTATCAACACATGGAGGAGGAGCAGAGGTAGTAGTTTATTTGGAGCTCACATAATGAGTGTTACTTTAATCTCATCAGCTTCCTTTCCTGGCAAATGTAATATCAAGTTAAAGTAAACAGGGAAGTGAACAAATCTGGCAGAGTGGTTCATTAACTTGGAATTTTTAGGTATGATCTTTCTTTGGTGTTTATTTGGGAGGGTATTTACAGCAAGGCTCTAAAGACTGTGAATGTTATGTAATAGGAATCAGTGAGCTGAGGTGAAAGGCCACACACCTCAGGTGAGGGGAAGTTTGTGGGCATGGTTTTGCCCAAAGGCTTTGTGACCAAAGCATCACCCAGTATGGAGATCAAGTGATGGGCCATGAGCTTCTGTTGTTCCACAGTGCAGTGGTTCTCCAGGGACAGGATCACTGGGTAGTCAGACGTCTGGAAAAACAAAGGAATCAATCATTCAGCAAAGGTGGAGCTCAGCCTCTTCATAATTGTATGAATGAGAACAACAGCAATGGAAATGGCATGCAACCATCAACATTAGTAGCCTGATACATCCTGTCCCACATACTTTGAACGCGTATTCTTTGATGACTTTGATGACCTCTCTGAAGAGCACTTTGGATGTGAGTGTGTAGCCGTGGTAAATAACAGGCTCGCCGCTAGCGCCATCCCAACAGTCCAGTTCCACACAGCGACAGCTCTTCATCAGTGCTCTGCAAGGACAGAAAACCTTTGTGAAAACCTGCACACCACTGGGATCACTCCTGCCCTTTTGTACATCGCAGAAATGTTTCCAGGAACTTTATCTGCATTTTCCCTAAAAAGTCCCTCACCTCGAGACTGCTACAACTCGTGTGCATCATTCAGTCCAATTGAAAGTAGACATTGGTTGTCGCTAGTATAAATTAGGACTTGGGATTCAACTGTCTTGTAATATTATTGATGTTTAAACAAAATTATGTAGCTAACTCCCTTACTACTAGTATGAAAAAGTGAGGGTGCAGGAGAAAATAAACGTTATTTGCTGCTAATTTCAATGTAGATAACAAAAGAAACAGAAAACACCAATAACGTGGAGGCATGTTCAGTCTCTCATCCATTCATAGATCTTACAGTCGCACACCAATAAATTACAAAGAGCAACATGATTTTGTGTTTGTCTCCCTGCATGCAAAAAGAGCATTGCAAACAATCTTTTATTGGTCTAATTTGCCTGAATCTCCAGTTGTTTAGATGCAATGGAAAGGCAAATAGGGATGGGCAAAAAGTACTTTTAGATCCTGATTTAGTTCCTACTGTAAGTTTAGTTCCTGGTAATATCTGGTCGACAAGCTGCTTTTTATGTAAAAATAATACAATTAGCAATATGGGGTGAAGCTGTTATCAGGAATTGAGCTCCAGTTCCCTTCAGTTAACGTTATGTACAGTATGTTGGTAAGAGTAATTACTTTATGTAGGCTTCTGTGCTGCTGGGTCCTTTGAGTTGGTCTTCCATCAGGTATGTGTTGTGCGAGGAGGAGATGTAGTAATGGTTGAGGGGCTGGTGCATGTCCTCATACACGGGTTTGTGAGCCGGGTTGAAGATGGAGCCATCTTCATGGTTCAGGTACATCAGGAAGCCATCTTTGGTCAAGTGCTTCTTCTGCTTTGCTGGTGGACAGAAAACAAACAGACACGATGAATATGATACGTGGAATGTGAACTGCAGAACAAAATCAAAGCAATGATAATATGTTCACAAAATTGCTAACCACATGTCTCTCAATACTGTGTAGTGTTGTATAAAATCCCAAAAGACTAATGACTCTATTTCCGAGTTAACCCTACCTGTCCCATCCACCTCGTATTTTTCAATCAGCTTGAGAGCGTCCTCCATGGACACCTGTTCCCTCTGCTCATTCAGCAGGAAGTTCAGCAGGTCTCTGGCGCTCATCTGACCCTCTGGTCCAGCGTACTTCCCATAAATCACGTCTACCTCCTCCCGGTGCATCAGCAGGTCGTAGAAATGCTTGATCTCTGAGCCCTCCAGGGTGCCTGAATTGGACGTGTCACATTTCTATGCAACATGAGACATGATGACATAATCAATCAACCAGACATACTAGATTTTAAGTTTGATGAACTATGCTTTTTATGGATAATATATTGATCTTTAAATATAGATACAATGGCTCATTGATGAATTTTATGAGAGACTCACCTTGAAAATCTCTTCTGCATAAGTGTCATCCACTTCAATGTTGATCTCTCGCAAGAAGTGCTTCAGCTCCTTCAGGGTCATCATGTTGTCCTCATTCTTGTCTGCTTTCCGCATGCAGTTGATGATCCAACTGGCATTTAGATTTAAGGATTTGGTTTTTATTCTAGCCAAGTACACAACTCAAGCACTCTTTCAGATTTTGCAACATATTTGAACTAATAAAGAACAAAACAACAAATCTGTTGCAATGTCTCCTCTCAATAGTTCAACAGAAAAAACTTTTGTGAAACATGTATGCAAACACATTTCTGAATTACAGGCTTTGTCAAGGATACTGCTCACTCTTCTGCTGGGGGTTGAGGTTGCGCATGTTGCTGATGATCTTCTCCAGGCCGTTGACCCACTGATTCGCCTCCACCACACTGCCTGCCATCAGGTCCAGATTTTTCTTGCGGTCCTTGAAGATGATGGAGAAGCACTGCTCTTCAACACTGGGCTCAGTGTATTTTTTAAGCCCCTCAGACTGACGGCCCCGGCG
Organism: Siniperca chuatsi; assembly: GCF_020085105.1. Lineage (NCBI taxonomy): Eukaryota > Metazoa > Chordata > Actinopteri > Centrarchiformes > Sinipercidae > Siniperca > Siniperca chuatsi. The sequence goes on from NC_058060.1 coordinate 16,069,537, forward strand.
CACTGAATCAATGTCATCAATGGAGACTGTTTGGAGAGAGGAAATGGTTTGTTGGAAATACTGGCCCTTGAGACGTTGCCAAAGGTTAGTTTAGTAATAATTGGAGTTTGCAGATGTAAGACCTCAAAACACTAGAATGCACGCAGAGAGAAGCCTGAACAAGTCTAAACAATACTTCAACATGCTGTTATTGCCAAAGACAATATTCAAATAATTTAAACGTGGATTTAAAGTGAGTTAGACATGTAACATCCCCTTAGGATATGGAGCCAAGTCTCTAGTTTTTTTAAATAGTCTTTTTAATACATGTTATAAAAAAGTATTTATAATATTACATTATTATATTTATATTTTTTATTACTAGTAATCAAGTATTGTAATTTAGAACAGTCCAAAATGTCCAGATTAATGAGAACAACAATGTTCAGCCTTTGATGACAGTTGCATACTTGTAGCTTATCGCAAGAAACTTTATTGCAGAAATTCTACATTAAAAATAGTTTTTGCATCAAGGCTTCAGGTGCTTTTTCTATTCTATTCTATTAAAACTAGATAATCCTTCCTTAGACAAGTCCGTATCTTGTGGCTGCAGACTTTTTGTCCTGATGGGCAAAACAACATAGAGCGCCACAAACAGTTTTTACATCTTATCTACAGGAAGGCTTTTGTTTGTGTGGGGTAGCTCACTGTTCTGTAGCCTTCACTCAAGGCACCAGACAACAACTGGTTTCAGCAACAACTGAAACGGCTAACATCACCTTGTAAAGTTCTGGTTGCGAGCGTGTCAGAAAACAGTTACACATCCATCAAACATGCAGCAAGATCAGCATTCATTTGGATTGGTGTTTTTAGCCACATGATGAATGTAAGACCAATTTTCGCTCTCCTTCTTGCTCTGTTTTAGTCTCTAACAGCTCCTGAAGGAAATCTGGGTCTTTAGCTTCCAAATGCACAACAGTGTGTTGTTTGCTCCAAAATAAAATCTCTTATCTCATGCCGAAATGAAGAATAACTTCTAGAGATCTGGTGTGTGGTGAGATATGAACTTGCACAACAGAATTCTTTCTTACTCAATATCCAACACACAGCTACCAAACATGTTACATAACAACAGTAGGTCAATCCAGAATCTTTACCAAAAACTGAACTGAGCAATTTCAGCTAAACAGTTTTAGTTTAGCCCTCTGAGACTATCTAAGAGATTGTCTCTCAGACATTTTGTTGGTGTCCGCTGAGCAACCCAAACACATTCCACAGAGATTTGATTACTGCATTTAACAACAGTTTGATGCAATCTGGCCTGCCTTGATTTCCTGTCCTCACACACGTGGGCAACACATGCCTTCATAAAATACTACAATTGACAGGACTAGGACTAAAATATGTTGTATCAGACACCCACACAAAGACAACATATACTGAAGGTCTCTGCACACACAGCCGGTTTTTACCCATTTGTTCGTTGGGGGCCAGCTATGTTGTTGAGCAGCTTAATGTACGGAAGAGCATGCATGATGTAATCACGCTAAATGGCAACAACTGCCCTTGTAACAAAAAACCAAAGACCACAGGCTTAGCTAAGAGGTCATATGTTGTAGCTTGGTTACAATCACAGAGTTTCTACCCTTTACATCCCAGGGTTGGAGAGTCTAATGAAGAGCGACCATTGTTCCTGTGACAGTGGAAGACTATCTAGGGGCAGGATGGATCTAAAGGTCAGACTACTTGAAGAGAAAAACACAATAGTGAGGGGGTGGTGTGGTGAAACACACCCAAGGCTTGGTGGTGTACACCCAGCTGACTGCCTGTTGAACAAAATACCGGACAAAATAAAAGGAGTGTTTGCTTAATCTGCGCATGCACATTATCCCCAGAAAAACAGATCTGTAGAGGAGTTTAGGATTGTGAATTTGGATCATTTTCAGAGAATCCCATCTGGAGAGCTGAACCACAATGTCCAAGTCATGTCATCCGTGTCACGCCGGCATTGCTTGAATACCAGATGAAATTTCACACAATGAGATTATTGTGGCAGCACTTGACAAAGTTCATACTGCTGTTTCTAAAACGTTTTTCTTCAAAACATTTAGCAGTGAAGAGGGTGTTTCCCAGTGAGGCGGAGCATTAGTTAGCCATGTCAGTGTGTGAATGTAAACTTGACCTTAAGGTTATCATTCAGCTTGGGCTTGAGGTGGGAAATGAATGGCTGCAAATTATAAACAAAATAAATTTTGTGGCATGGCATGCAAAACAATAACTACGTACTTACCCAATCTGTTAGACTTGTTTGAATATGAGCCCATAATATTGTTTAGTCAAATTCTGATCTGATAAGTCTTTATAAGATCTTTATTAGTCTAAGATTTTAGTAACAATCACCTTTAGCTCTGTGATTAATAGCAGACTGACAGCATGAGGGAAGTGTCACATCAGATATGTGTGTCATCTTTATAGTGGAAAGCAAAGCCTCTGACATCTACCTCGTACGACACTGACAGTGCACATGTGCATGTGTTATCTGCGTGTGTCTGTGAATGTTATTAAATGACGGTCATTGAGTGTGGGAAAAAAGACAGACAAATAAAACAGAGCTTTAGAGGTGATCCACAGTGGAGGGATTTTCTCTCACTCAGTCATAGCGTGGATGATTTACAGGAACTACATCTGAATACTGATGGAGTACCGCCCGAAGTGTGTCTGTAGCAATGAACAGTGTCAAGTATCAAAAAGCTGCCATCAAATATTTAATCTGATGTTTCCTGACCTAAATCAGGAAGCTTATACTGTAGTTTATTCAGGCAAAGTTCTATATTTAACAGCGATACACTGAGCAGTAACAACTGTTTTTTTAGCTATGTGGGTCAGCCAAAACAAGCTGTAAACAAAACCCTGACATCCTTTTAAGTTGATATGCAAACATGTTAACAAACAGTTGCCTATTTACAGTACATTATTTACATTAGCATTTATTTGGAGTCGTGTTTCTGACCACCTGGCAAATCCAAGTCCAATATTCACTCTCCTTTTAGCTCTGTTTTGTTCTCCACCAAAACAGTAGCAGCTAAATGCTCCACTGTGTTCATCGGCTAGTCGCTAACTTTTTCAGTCTGAGCTTTGATGCTGGGTGTGCAGTGGGTTTGCTGCATCTGAACACGATGCCATGAGAACAGTGAGAGAGAACCAAAACAGTAAAGTTGCCCAGAAGTAGAACAATCATAATTACAATGTGAAGAAAACAGAATTATCAAATGTAATAGCACTACCCAATGATAATAAAGCTGAACCTATACTATACAGCTTTGTGTTTTGCATTTGTTTACATATTCTGCTTCAGTAAAGCAGAGCAGCAGATGAATCGCATACGAAAAATTGTTAAAAACAATACGTGCTGTCCTCTCACATTCTCTTACCTTATGCAAAAGCACTTTAGAGCTGAATGGTAGTTGCGGCTAGCTGTGGCCCAAAGGAAAGCGATAAAACATGCAGCTTATTTCTGTAAACAAGGAAATGGCCTTCTCTAAGGGGGATGAGTCATGTTAAAAAACAGCTTTGACACATGACACACGGCCACATCGCTCAGTATCACTACTGTGTCTATATGGGGACTATAAGACACACTGTTCTGTCTTTCAGTGTTTGTTCAAGGCTCAGGCTCGGGGCAGAGGTTATCAGGTGCGGTAGCAGCCGCCACCGGGATGGGAGGGAGATCAGAGCTACCAGAGGCCCAGTGGATGTATACATTCACACCCTTACAGTGGATCACTGAACCAGGAATCGGAGGAAAACTATCTCTCCCACACGCACACATGGACAAACATACAGACAGGATTCACACTAGTATTTTCCAGTCTGTCTTTGGCTGCAGTATCTGTGTGAGTTGCTTCCATTTCATCACTTCTCACATATTCTGTAGCACTAGTAAGATTTGAAGCATGTGTTTGTGTGCGCGCTGTAAAGCAAGAAGCTATTGTAGAGATCTCAAAGGAGAACTCTAAGTTGACAGAAAAATAGCAGAAGGATGTACAAGTCAAAAATACAGTGAAATGAACACATATGTAACCCAGTAGAAGATGACACTCACAGGTCTGGTTTTGCTTGAATTTCTTGTGGGACTCGTGCCACAACGTCTTGCAGTCGTCCTGGAGTTTGAAGAAGCGGCTATTCTTCCAGGAGTTCGAGCGGATCTTGACCAGCAGCCCACCGGTCAGCAGGAACTGTAGATCTTCATCTCCCTCCAAACCTGCAGGAGTGGCAAGGGTGGAGAGAGGTCACACACAAATTTTATAAATTTTGATGACCTATGATGTTAGCAAGGGGTGTTTTTATAGAGGGAAATTATGACATTGTTTCTAAGGGAAAATAACGTTAGTAAGTTTCCAATACACTTCTGAAATGTTTGGCAGGTTTCCATTACCTTAAACAGATTCTCAAGTGAGTTAGTGTTGCACTTCCATAAAGTTAGGAGACTCACAAGAGACAGATTAAAAAAAGAAGAGTCAAAATCATAGCAGTAGAGGCTGCGATATCCTGATATTTAGTCCCTAATATGGGTCAAGCTCCAAAAAAAAAATGCTAGATCTACATTTCCCATAATGCAACCAACAGCATCTGTTTGCTTGACCCTCCCTGCCTCACTTTGTAACACAGGTATAATGGCCGTTTTACCATATTCGAAGATCCAAGGCCACTTTAGTCTGCTAGGATTGTCTTAGTTTTGAGTTACATTTAATTAAATCCAACTTTTTTTTGCAAATTTAACAACTGTACTTACAGGAGGGAGGGAAAATGTTGAAAGAGGGTTTATTTGACGATTTAGATCACAACAGCAGGGCAGGTGAATCTTGTCTTTTCACGGGCTAGTACTCCTAGAGTAAATCGACTTTTGTTTAAAATCAGTGGCGTGGCCCTTTAAGCATACCCTACATGTCCCTTTATAACCTTAGTTTAGTTTAGTAGAATTGTATTTTGGAGGTTTCAGGACTGAAATTTCTTGCTGCCTAATGGCTAATAACATCGTGATAACATTAAACATGTTTGATTTTTCCACATTTTTTATTTTGTACTATTCATTTTGTCTGGAAAAAAACCCTGTAGTTTAATAACAGAAATCTGAACATAATCAGCTGATAAATCTGTGATTGTGAATCTTGTCACAGTGATTGTGTTCTCAGCAGTGTACAGTACAGCATTTCACAACAGATGAGCAGCGCCAGTGGCTTGTCATTCAGGTAAAGTGCTGATTATGGCTTTCTGGGAAGGGTGTGTGACATCTGCTGAAATAATGATTCATTATTTATGTACAACAGGAAATCACAATAAGCTTATGATGTTGGCAGGACAGTGTTTAGTTTATTTGTTTTCCATCTGTGCAGATGTGAAGTAATGTTGATATTAGTTAGTATAAGTGGGTGGGACTGAACTTTGCACGCAGCTTTTGGCATCACACAAGCTCAAAATGGTCATTAAATGTAACTCAGAGCAGTTCAGTAAAAATGTGTATTACTCTTTGATAAAGGAAAGCAACTAATGTCCTCTCAGTAAGCAAGGCATTTGAGGATAACTACATTCACTACTCAGCTGGGACTGTGTCAAGGTCGTGGGCAGGGCCACAACATTACAGACATTTTTTTCCCAGATCACACCACAGAGGCTGTTTATGAGCCTCTGGCCTCAATGCAGGCAGGGAGGAGGATTGGGCAAAGCAGCTTGAGCGCTTCACCACCGCCAATCAGACTTGTTTGTCATCTCCTTTGTCATGTAATCCACTTTACTGTGAAGAAGAGGTGCATGATTTCAGTCGCCCACCAGCTTTATGTTGCGAACAGAGAACAGCCACAAATATGGCTCTGGTTGGTAATGCTTTCCAGAGTTTTCCTTTTTTTGCAGAGTAATCAGTTTCAGGTGCAAGGCTGGATAAGAAATTATCTTTAACCTACAGTACTGCCTGCAGCCTGTGGGGCAAGCTGGGGCAAGAAGATGGCAAGAATTAATGTGGAATGACAGGGAGAGATGGCTCTAGGGAATTAGGTAATGATAAGGTTTCACACACAACCTGAGAGGGAGTTGGTGTCCTGTCTTTGGGTACAGAATAATACTCTGCATTTTGTTTTTCCAGTAGGAAAATAACGTTTTGAGAAAGTTTAAGGACACTTTTCACAGGGTCAGATGCTCCAAAAGTCCCATTTATGAATGCTAAATGAAAAGGTTGACCAAAACAAACAAGATGGTGCAACAGGTTGTACTATATTAAATAATGTATGATTAGAAGGTTGAATTTCCCTCATATATTGTCTTGTAATAGCCACACTCTTCATAACAGTTTACATTTTATTGCTCTGCTGTCCTCACTTTCAAAATGACTAATCAATCATGAAACTATGCTGCTACATTGTGCTAAACACAGGAGGCACAGACTGACGAAGAAGAAACACCACAGAGGAATTTCCTTCTGTCCGTTAAGCTCTTTTTAAGGTTTAAACGTCTTCATGTGTCCCTTTTTTGAAAGACAGATCAGATGTCCCTGTTAAATAAATAAATAAACCACACATATGTTACTTCGCAGAACACAAACAGAACAGGCGATGTATCCTGCAAGGTTATGATCAGTGATTTACGCTGATAAGATCAAGATCTTCCTAAATCCAGGTTATCTAAACATTAGGTGCATGTGCGCGCGCGCCTGCCTTTATTGGCAAAATAATCACTCCGCTCCGCACCAAGGCACATTTGCACCTTTTTGGGGACTTACCTAGGCGTTTTCTATTCTCCTGCGAAACTTTTTTCACCCGCTCCTGAAAAGCCTGTTCCTCGGATTTTGTCCTTTTCGAACGTTTATGTAAACAAGACATTGTGGAACTAGCTTCTGTTTTGTTTACAGTAAAAATATGTAAAAAAAATAAAATATCCGGTCGCTGTTTAATCTGTCCTCGGTGAGGAAGACAAGCAGCCACCACGTAGTTCCCCCCCTCATGGGGCGGGTCCAGTCACATCTATTGCTCTGTTCTTTTCCCTGCAGCGGTGACTGTCCACAGCTGTGGAGGACTTTGAACACTTGGGGGGAAAGGTCTATAAAGTAGCCTCACCTTCTGTCTTAAAATCTTATTAGTGTTAAAACATCTTAATGTCAGTGGGTTGGGACGCCTCTGACTGGCTCCAGTGATCCATTCGGGGATTTTAGAAAAACACTGTTATTCTTAGACAGTAATGAGGAAACTCACTCCAGGGGTGATTTTGCAATGCTTTACGAAAAGAAAATTACATTCTTCTTCTTGGATACAGTAATAGTAGAATTAAATAGGCAGTACAGAAAATCTGTAATCTGTGCGTCACCACACACCAACTCACCATGCTTCTGAGCTGTGCCATTTAACTCCATTCTGATTTCACTCAAAACAAATCACCACGCGCCGGGCTAGTCCTCTTCTCCTCTAGAGTAGCGTCGGCTATATCATAGGAAGTATCACAACCATAAGCCTTGTCTGTTTGTCCTATGTAGGAAAAATCCAATCTGTGTCCCCCTCTGAGTGCGCAGTAAATGCCAGTCCATTGGGTTCTTATGTGCCTGCAGTCCACACCCACTGCAACACCGGTCTGACAAGTACAACACTGTGCTTTCTATGATGACTTTCATTCAGCTCCCAGCCAGTGGAAACTACACCTTTGGATGGAATTCTACCCACACAGACTGAAAATAAACACTTGCACAAGTTCCAATGTAAACCTTGATCAGATCATGTTATATGGGGGCTTTATGCATTAACTCAGTGTTGTGATATTTTGGCATTCTGGCACCTAGAGTGTGATTTGATTTTTTTAGGGTGTAGCCCTAGTGTGGTACAAACCTTTAATAGTCTAAGGTGTGCTCTTGCCTCACCCCTCCACCGTTTTTTACACTGCACAGCCAGGAGTATCCTCCCTCCACATCACACCATATCTGTAGCGCTGGTTGCCTAGGGTGTCCTTCCAGTGGACAAAATGCAATACAGTGCTCTATACCGCACCGCATACAGCTGGTGCCTTTTTTATTTTGTCCCCCCCTGCCCCTCAAACAGCCTGAGTCCACCACTGCACCACTCCATAGTAGACATTTCAGCACGGTGTTTGACTGAGTGTTGATTCAAACAGAAATATGTGCTGAAGCAACATTTCAAAGCTAAATGAGCAGATGTCAGTTATCATGCAAGCCTAGCCCATCTCTTGTGAACACAAAAGTTCACTTTCTGGCCACTGGCGAAGTGTTAGATAAGTCTTGGAATTTTGTTGTTGTTGTTGGTGTCACTAATATGGCAGGATACTTTGAAGTAGTAGTAGCCTATGTAAATAATAGTGTTTGTGCATTGGACGCACAAGCTCCTGTTCATTGTCAGAATGTAATATATGAGGGCTTAGACACATCCCTCTTTGTGCCTCTCTATTATGAGGTGTCCGCCAACCTATTCTGTCCTATGAACTCTCACGCTAGAGTAAGTCTTGTGAAAAAAAACCCAGCTTTGTCTGGCAAACCACGAGCAGCTACAAAGTGAGCTCAACAGTTGGCTCTTTGAGAATCCCAATTGAGCACCGCATGAGCTGATCAGCACAGTCAAGGATTTTGTTTTGTATGTCTTTGGAAACTTGGCCTCCTAAACAAAAAGCACTGACTTTAGTATGTATTTCAGAAGCTATAGGTCTTACACATGAACTGCTCTTTTTGCATAAGGCTCTACAATGCTTTGAAAAGACTTTGCATGACATAATCTGCTGAAACTGATATCGTTATACATGAGCCTTTTCAGTGCCTGTTTGTACTTCTGCATTGTAAAAGGAAAGCCAGCTATTATTTTTAGGTAGCTTCATTGAAAAGAAATCACGTGGGCCACGGAGACAATGCCACACCTCATATGGCAGTGCAGTATAATAATAATAATAATAATAAAACTTTATTTATAGAGCACTTATCAAAACAATGCGGGTGTGATTGTTTAATAAACGTGTTGCATCTGGTCTCATGAGGTAGTCTGGCTCATATGGTTCTGTGTGTCAGAAAATGTTAATCCTTAATGATGAAAACGTTCCTAATTTCATTAACTCTATTTAGAGTGTATTTGTTAGTTTCAACTTAAAATTGCTGGTTAAAAACTTTAGATCTAAAAATCACTTGAAGTGATTAGTAATAATAATAAATATCTTACTGATCATTCAGTATACTGATGAAAACAAGAAAAAAAAAGTTATCTCATGACTTAGCATAACGATTCAAAATGCACTGTATTTGGGTTAACCCTCCAGACAATATGATTTTGTCTAGTTTGAATATATGTTTTGCATGTATCTTTGAATTAAACCTCTACAATACAAGGACAACTGCTAAACCAAAAATACTACACAGAGTGTATTGTGGACAAAAATAAGGCTTGTTACACATAGGCAGTGTTTGTGCGTTTGGTTTGGGGCACACAATAACATTTAAAAATGAAATAGGCTATTGTATGTTTTTATCCTCTTCCTGGAGTGCAAGCGCAAATGTACCTTTGGCTGTCGCTATGGCAACCAATTGTACACAAATATGGCGGAAAGGCAGCGAGCAGTGAAGGACTTCAACAAAATTAACTTTTAGCCACAGCTTTAGCTAAATTATGTATATATATATCTTTGGAAGGTTAATGATTCGTGAAACTCGTCTTGCTAACTGTGTCTGTTTCTGTTTTGACGTTGACTTTACGTGCTAATAAAGTTGAAGTTCTCGTCAATTTACCTTGCTAACGCGCTAACTAGTTAGCTGCTTAGCAAATTAACTAAACATTTAACGTTAGCGAGCTACATGAGTGGCTCAGTGCTACTGTACCATGCTGCAAGAACCTGAGACGAGACGGTTTGATCCGTCTGTGAACAGTCACAGACCCGCATCAGGAAAGTCACAGGTAAGTTAATGAACACCTTTTGGTTATTATGGCTGTTAAGATTAACGTTAGCCACTAAACATAATGCAAAATTACTTCACTACAAACCTTTCTTTTCTTGCATAAGGACATTTCTCATGTGTTAGCAAGCACTTTCAAGGACCTTTACACAAAAGACATCCTTGGGAAAGACACTTTGTCCAACCTCATCAAGACAAAGAAAGGAAGAAGCAGCTACCATGACAGATATGTTGAAGAGCTTCAACAGGTTTCCTAACAACATTGTTACTAACTATGCAAAACTGTGCTCCATGCTTCACAATTTAATGCCAGCAGAATAAATATTACAATAATATAAATCTGTATTATTATTATTACTATGTAATTTTTTTTTCAATTACATAGGCTCATTCTGAATACAGTCAGCGAATGAAAGAGGCTGACATGCTGGAGAGTCATATAATTCAGGCAAGAACTCGGGCTGCAGCCACAGAAAGCCAGGCCTACGAGAGAATGAAAGAGAATATGGGAGATATTAATGATCACCAAGGCCTCCTTACAGGTGAGATGGAAACATTGCCATGAATTAACATGTTATACTGCTGTAAAGTGCTGTGCTGTACACAGTATGCTTGCTTAATGTTCATGATGATGAGCTGTAACCATCTACTGTAATTTAAAGCGATATATTTACTCTTAATATACCAGGGTTGTTACAATGTTCTCGATCTGATGTTATTTCTTATGTCTATTTTCAGTCAAATCAGCTTTTTCCTGGTGTGTAGACAAAGATCTTCTCGAAATGAACAACCTGATTTCCCCCCAGGACTACTTAACTACACAAAAACCACGGGTGGAAGCACCAGCAGCAAGTACATAACCCTCTTTGGGGCTCATCTCAAATTAGTTATAACCAGTGTGTTTTGGCTAAATATTTCACATACCTTTTCCTGTTAGTCAAATCGAATCCTGCCAAACCCACCATCGCCTACACCATGCACGTGTCCAGGGAGCCTCAGGATGATGGTTATACTCTAATTCCCAGTCCAGAAAAGAGTATGCCAGAAATGAACGAGTCAGATCTCAGCCTGACCTTTGAATCCAGCTCAGATACCCCAAAGAGGAAGAAAACCAGGGAGGTGAGGAGTCAGAAGCCTACACCCTTTTGATCAGAGAGCGCTAACAAGAGTGACACTTTATGCACTTATGTATTTATACAGTTTTTTCCTAATGGAATCTAAAATACTAATGCCTACAGTTCAAAAGAGTAAATAATCAACTGAAACAAGAGACTAATTGAAAAAACAAACAAAAAAGGAGACAACAGGGACAAAACAGGACATAAAAAGAACATTATTAAAAGCTGCTCCTCTGAGTTTTGAAAACTTATGTAAATGATGATTCTGATCTGGCAAGAGTTCTTCTGGGAAGGAGGGATACTTGATTACATCAACGTACTATAAGTATTCAATACGCAGCACAATTAAAATCTGTCAATATGTTTCAGAGGCCGAACCACACAAAACCCAGACCAAAGTGGAAGGATGAGCCAAGCGCAAAGGATCGGGCAGAGGGATGGGAAAAACTTCAGAAGCTGAAAGATAGACACAGCTTCCTACGCAATCCTCGCTTCCTTCCTCCAAATGCACAACAGGGTGGCACATCCCTCACCCGGCCCAGAGCCAAAGTGGGGAAGACAGAGCATGTGAGGAAAGGGATGGAAGAGCAAAGGTACCTGGAATGTGCCAAGTATAAGGGCCCTTTTCATCATTTCCCAGTAAATGCTTATCATTTTGTCATAGGTCAGCAAATATATAAAAAGGCAGGATATTGACATAGTGGGTCACATATGCAAATCTTGTGTGGGTTATAGTTGACAAAATACAATATGATTAGTTCAGACAATCCCTCTCCAATATTAAATGCAAACATGAGTACGCTTTTTCTCGGACGATGTAAAGCAGTGCATCTTTTGTGCCAAAGCAGTGATTTGCATCTTTATACTCCTGGCATTATGTCATTTATTGTATAGTACATCGGCAAGGTCAACTGAGAAGTTATTACAAACAAAAAAACGTCAAAGCCTTTATAATTGTCATGGTCACTACATATTGTGGGTAGAAATGTTTTGTGCCAAGCTTGCAGTTACTCATTACAAATGCCTTATCACAGTATAAAGCCAAGATATTTTGAGCACTCAGCAACACTGTATCTGTTAGTCTTAAAAAAATAGTTCCTATTCCCATATAAATAATTCAACCTAGTGCAACCCCCCCTTACCCAAGAAACCAGAGTGGATTATCCCACCAATTATGCTAAAAAAAAAATTCCCAACTATGACTGTCACATTATATTCTTAATCAAATCAGGCCAGGGTCACATAATGTTTGCATCAAGATTGATTCTTAGCAAAATTGGCAATAAAACGTTTGGAATGTATTTTGACATAAACACAGATAGGAGAAGCCCATCTGAATGTGACACAAGACACATCCTGCAGGGAGAGCTAAGTGTGCATTAAAACAGACAGGCTGATTCATATTATGCCTGTGGATACAAACATTGTTGGACACAACTAACAGTGGAAGGATATATTGTACTTTTTGGCTGCAGTTTTGTCAGCAAGTGTGTGGCAGCTCTACTTGGTGCAATATATGAATATATAAGATAGCATTAGCTGAAATGCATTTATCAGTTGTTGGGGTTTTTTGTTTTTACTGTATGTGTAAAGGCATGGGATATCAGGTTCATGTTTGTGTATATGTGCATGATTCTGTTTACATTTATGCTTAATATGCACACACACTGAGCATTATTGAGTTAGCAGGAAGTTCAGTGGTTAGGGCAGTTAGCTACAGGGTTTTGATTTAAAGTATTTTCTAACAAGAACACCTTCCTGCTTCACTCACATCAGTGCAGCTCAAGCTTTGATCCAACTCTAAGGCAAAAGACAATGTCTTCCTTGGCAGATGAAGAAAGTAAGCTCTGAAAGCTTTGTGGTTTTAACATATAATTTAATGCTGGCAGCGTTGGCGTGTTACCCAGCTCACCACTTTGTGTGAGACTGTCTTTATTGAGAACAGACAGATTACTCAGGTGTTGTGTTTGTGCTCTTTTCCCCTGAAAGTTCTGCTGATGATCCTGTCCCGGTCTTCCTAGCAAAACCTTCAGTGGTGGTTTTCACTGACTATAGTGTGGGAAATGTTTATGAGGTATGTTTCAGATTCAACTCTAACTTTACAGGGACACATCCAAGACTACTAACTGTTTGTCAGATGATCTGCAGTAACATGCCCTGTCCTGTTCTAGACTATACTGGAGCTGAAAAACTTGACTTCTGCAAGCCGCCATGTCCGAGTCATCCCTCCTACCACTCCTTACTTCTCTATTGGCCTGGGTGAGCTCCTCCTTTTGTTCTGATTGGATTATACCTGCTCCTGTTGGTTGTGAGGAAATCATCAAGTGTGTCAAGTTTCAAGTGACTGTATCAAAAACGAATGTCAGGGAGTTTTGACAAATAAAGTCATACATCTCTGGAATGCAGTTGGTGGATTTTGACATTCTTGTGTTGTTGTTGCAATCCTGTATGTGAACACCAGCACCACCTACTGTATCAAACACTGAAGTATAAGAAGATAAATTGCGCACAAGTGAATGTAGAGAATTATGTTGGTACAATGTTAGAAGGGATTGATATTCAGATATGTTTTGGCAGGGAGATTCCCTGGTGAGGGTGGTGTTGTTGCCCCAGGGATGAGTTGTAAGTACACAGTGCGCTTCGCTCCAGACTCCTTGGGGGACTATGAGGACTTCATAGTGGTGGAGACTCAGGCTGAACACCTGCTTGTGGTGCCCATCACAGCCAGACGACCCCCTCCAGTTCTCACCTGTGAGTCTCATTACGATCTACCAACCTTACGTTATTATTATGCTCATCGGTGTACTCTGTTTGGTCATGCATTATTGATATGTTTCCCTCTAATTATTGTGCAGTACCAAGAGTTCTGGACTGTGGTTATTGTCTGATTGGAGGAGTAAAGTTTCTTGAGTTCCTGTGTCAAAATGTTGGTCTCAGCGCTGGGACCTTCTGCATCATCCCCAAGAACCACTGGCCAGCCTCTAACCTCAGGGTAAAAATCTATCTGACACATTATCTAAGATACAGTAACCATTTCATTGCGGTGACTGGTAATTCATGAGTAGAAAAGATATTTAGGTTTTTTATTGAAAAAAAAAAAAAAAAAAAACCTTGACAGGTTCTGTTTTTCTTCATTTATACAGTCTGTGGCAAAAACATACTTTTCTGAGCAGCCACCCTTTGCAGTCAGCCCGTCTCTTTTTGTGCTGCAGCCAGAAGAGGCCACTGTAGTGGAGGTGAGTCTGTTGTGGAGGTACATTTAAATTAAATAGAATGTAATAGATGAAATGCTTCATATAAATGTGTTATTTGACTGGATTAAAGTCCATAATTGGTATTAGCACTACTCACTAAGATTTTATATACTTAAAATACAGTGGGACCAGTGAAAATCATTTAAAGGCTTCTCAGTATACTTCCCAGTTTTTTAGATACAGGTTTTACTTCTATGCAACTGACTGTGTGTTTAGAATTCAGTCCTATTAATTCTCTGTGTGCTTCAAATATCTGTGTGTGTGTGTGTGTGTTTGCAGGTGGTTTTCTTTCCCTCCACTGCTGAGAAGAGCTGTCAGGTTTTCACTGTTGTATGTGACAACTGCCAGGTGAAAGACATTTCCATTGAAGGTGAATATATTTTCAGTGATCAGAAAACTTTCTAAGAGATTATTCTATAAAAAAAATAACGCTTTGGAGTTCCTCCACTGTAAGGTAAAATGTACTTATTTGGATGTTGACCCACCCCTGTCTCTATAATATGTGTGTTTCCCAGGTGAGGGCCAGCTGATTGCACTTGAGCTTGTGTCTGTATCTGGGAAGAAGGAGCCTCCTGTGATGGGAGAGGTGCATGACCTCATTGCAGAGCACTTTGTCCGTTTCAGCCCATGTAACCCTCACTCTGTGCAACAGAAAAAACTCATCATTAGAAACAATGTGTAAGCCTCACACCTTCATATATCATCACTGCAAAGCATGAAATAGCAAGATAGTATCATGTTTTCAAAATGTTTTGAATCTAATGCCTCTCCACAAGTATAAACATCATCCATGCTCTTTTTGGCTGCAGAATAATAATGAGCAGGGAGACTGCTCGTAAATTGGAGCACTAGGATTCAAGCCCCAGTGTTGGCAGCATTCACACAGTTGAAGTGTCCTCGAGTAAGAAACTAAACACTGATTAACTACAAGATCCAGGGCTGCTGCTCTGTCACTGACCCCGTGCTGCTCTTTTCACAGCTGCGCAAGTAGAAAAAGAGTTCCCTTCAGGAATCATTGAATATCACATTACATATCTCTTTCATTCTCTCTCTCTCTGGGGCTGAAGCCACTTGGAGCTGCCTTTCCACTGGCAGATCATGAAGCCCAACCTGCGCCCTCTGCTTCCAGGGGAAACCCCAGAGCCCTCCCATATCCAGTTCCACCTGGCCGCAGATGATGTTTTCAACGTCAGCCCCCTAACAGGGGTTCTGGCCCCCTGCCAGGAAGAAGAGTTTCTGTTCACCTTCTGTCCTAAAGAGGTACAGAAGACTCAGAATAAATGACAGAAAATACAAATCAGGGGTTTATTATATCACTAGCTGTGCTTTAAGAAAGCTGTATTTCATAGTACGGTATGTGCCAGAAAGAAACATTTCTTACTGATATTTATTTCATGTCCAATTCAAAATGTTTGTATTTTCTTAAGCTGAAGGATTACCACAGTGTCTGTCACTTAGTCCTGAGGGATGTCCCCCAGCTGCCACCAGAGTCCAGTGACAATGGGTAAAGTTATACTGTAAATATTAATATGTAAAAAATTTAATCACAAGGTCATCACATACAAAGAACTCTGACATCACACAGACTAAACAGATGCTCCATTGGCATACTTTTCATCTAACAAAGTGTTGGATTGTGTCTCTGTGTGTGTGGAAATCTAGTGTCCTTCAGCCTGTGCACACTGGCTCCAAGGTTAACGATGTCATTGTCATGGAGATAGAAGTTAAGGGGTCAGCAGAGCCGTACCAGGTCCTACTGGAGCCCTATGCTGTTGTAATCCCTGGAGAGATTTTTATGTGCACAACCACCCGCAGGCAATTCAAGGTTATTTAAGTGATGTTTTCCTCATGTTAACCATAATTGATATTACATTTCTATCAAATAAGTGTGTGCCACAATTACAGTTATTCATGGTGTTTCTATGTCTTGTGTGTAACAGATGTGGAACCACAGCAAAACCTGCATCTTTTTTCAATGGGAGAGGATGAGCAGCAGCAGCCACATAATAGAAGTAGAGCCCTCTACTGGTAGAATAGGTGTGTCACACAGTACAATGCAGAATACAGAAAAATCCCCCTTCAACTAGAATTTGTACATTATAAATTGTAAAAAGCATTTGATATAGTTGAGTTATTGTTTCATTTTTGATTGACTTGTCCTTCATGGGTTTGGGTCTAGAGGAGAACGAGTGTTTTGATTTCGACCTGATTTTGACTGGAGGGAAACCAGAGAGGATTGTGACCAGTCTGGTTTGCCACATAGAGCATCACCACGAGCCTGTCATTTTGGCTGTGGAAGTCTCTTTTAAGGTAAGAACAAATCTTAACACCATCACTAACTATTTCACAATAATAGTTTATTGCTGTGACATTCTTTTGATTATAGTTTGTGACTCTTTTTATGCACATCATTTGATTTTTGTATAGGGTCCCATAGTGACCCTCAGTGTGCCTAGTGTGGACTTTGGGCTCATGAAGCTTGGGGAGCAGACACAGACCACACTGCTCCTCACCAACATCACCCAGCTGGAGGCCTCCTGGACACTGAAAGAGACGCAGGACCACCAAGACACACAGGTGCTGTGCAGTGGACTGATATATCAGCACATCTGTGATAAAATAACATGAAAGATATGGCTCGTGTTTATAGCAGGGTAGTATTAAAAAAAAAAAATCTATATTAATCTCTGTTGCTTAGATCTTAGTGGAGCCATATAGAGGTGTGCTGCCCCCCTTGGCCTCTTGCAGTGTGGACGTGCTATTTAGGCCACGTTTCTGTCAGCGATATGAAACACAGCTGGAGCTTACAGTGGAGAATGGAACAGAATGGTAAGAATGCATAAAACGTCACATACACATTGTATTTAAAGGTGTTAAGGGGTGCAGAGGGACCAGTCTTGACAACAATAATAATGTTACTCAGTGACAGTGTCCTGTTGATAACAAGTAACACTACCTGTGTCATCGTTGCAGTCACCTGTTGGTGCAAGCAGATGTGCAGTCTCCTCAGGTGTGTCTGCTAAACTGTGAGCTGCTCCTCTCTGAACTCTACATCGGAGTTCCTGCCAAGGCAACCATCACTCTCTTCAACCAGACACTGCTGCCTTCACACTTCAGCTGGATGGTACGCATCACTACTGTTAACATTTTATCACCTCTTATTTTACTGTAAGGAGAATGAATGTTGCATTAAAATCATGTAAGTAATGTATGCATCTTTGCAGTGCATTATCTGTATAATACGTAAGGTTGTTTGGGTACATCTTATCAATTAGAGAATGGTAAGACAGCTAATACTTGGTGATGTGAGTTTTACATTTTCCCCACCAGGCTCAGCTCCAGGGTAAACAGGCTGAACTGTGTGCAGCCAGTTTTGACCCCTCCTCTGGTTCTCTGGGGCCTAATACCAGTTTGGAGATCACAGTTAACTTTATCTCTCACACAGATGTAAGTACCATTAACACACCAGAAGGTCAGACGTTTAATTTAATACCATTATACTATACATCAGCAGCTAAAAGATGCACCGATTCTATTAGGAAAATAAATATATTTTTTAATGATAATTGTGTTTAATTATTTGTCTTTTTGTCCAGCTGGAGCTGACTGAGGTGGCTGCTCTTTGTGAGGTCCAGGGGATGAACTCTCCTCTTGTTCTTAGCATCGTGGCTTCCAAAACCAAGAAACTCAGCGTGTCCTACTCGCTGGCCAGTGTCCGGTAGTAAACTTAGCTTAAACTCTAGTATCTAACCACCTAGTAGCTGCATTAACTCCATAGCATAAGTGTTCAAGAGAGACTGATACATTACCACTCAAAATATGGCTGTTGTTCTTTGTTTTTAGCTCCTCCCCAGATGATGAGAGCCCCTCAACACTGTTACTTGACTTTGGAGATGATGTCATTTTGACGAGAGCCGTTACTAAGCAGTTATTGATAACCAATCAAACTGCCATCCCTGCACCTTTCACCATAGAGGCGGAGTATTTCACCTGCCATTCCTCAAAGCCAAATAACCAGTCACAGAAAAGGTAAGGGAGCATGCTCACTGACCTGTATAATGGATCAAAGAATGACTTTATGTGACACGGGCTGCATTTTAATCACAGATTCACATATGTCAGGAAGCCGCTTCATTCAATTCAAGCTAAGAAAGTAGAAGAAAAGGCACATGAGGGTATGCTTTAACTTTTCATTAGTGAGCACACTTTTAAACTTAAGCAGATTGAGTACATACACTACAGATTCTGTATTTCTGTATCTGTTGGCAGAGTTTGTGAGCAGACTGCTGGCTCATGGAAAAGGTGCAGCTTTCTTTGTCCTACCAGACACTGGGGTGCTGGGACCTTTTGAGACCCAGACTGTGGATGTCACTGCCTACACTGACATGTGGGGGGAATACAGAGATCACCTCATATGCAAAGTAGGATGCTACACAATGGGATGTAACAGATATTTCAGGATTAGAAATTACTTTCTGGTGCCGAATTAAGATAACAAGCATCAATTTTTACACATGTATCTTCTACATTTTGTTGTAGACCAATTAATAATAATAATAATTGAAATCTAATTTTCCTGCTGCAGGTGGGGGACCTTGAGCCCAAGCTCATTCCCATGCAGATGACGGTGAAAGGCTGCCCACTCTACTTCCAAATGACAGGCCCACGTCCAGATAACCAGAACCAGGGGCCAATCATACAGTCTGTTCCACTGTCTATTTCTCCAATTAAATCCACCATCATTAGTGTATTTTTAATAATGCCATTATATCTTTTGGTTTGACACTCCTGTTTGCATCACCAGGTTTGGCACTCATGTATCTGGAGGTGACACGGTGTCTCGTTCTCTTCGTATCAACAACCCCACCATGTGTGGTAAGTATAATCATAAATAACATCCTGGCCTGGGGGAAAAATTGTTGCACCCTCACATTTCTTAACCCCCTCTGGGGGTTAATAAAGTTATCTAATCTAAATCTTTATATTCTGCCAGATATTCGCATTGACTGGGAAACATATAACATAGATCAGAATGATCGTAAACTGGTGGATATTGTGGTGGCATACGGAGACGCCTTTCCAGTAAAAGATGCCGATGGCAATGAGGTGTTGATTGGAGCATTAAGGATTTCTGATGGGAACATTCACACAACCTGGGAAAGAAATGAGACCCCATGCTCTGAGGGAAAGAGCACCTCCCTCCAAAGCATGACAGTGAGTACATTTAACATCACACCACAGAGACACAAACATAAACTTTAACAATTTTTGTGATGTCGACTATGGGAAATTGTTATGACTATGATGCCAGTAAGTGGACCCATGTAAAATTCCCATTTTATTCTTTCATTGGCTCAAAACAGCTTAATCCTATTGATTTCAGGAAGGGAAGGATTATATATCTGAGGATGACTGTGAGGATGAGAAAACCTGTCTTTATCCCTCTCCTGCAAAGAAAAAACTCTGCTCTGTCCACATCAGACCTCATGTGGGCAACCTCTCGGATTACCCATACTACATCACACCTCAGCAAATAGTATGTTGATTGGATTTTAGCTACATACATCCATTTTACCACTTAAACCCTTAGCCATGTGGATAATTATGTATTTTCTTTCTGCTGTTTATCTCAAGGTGATTCCACCAAAGAGCAGCAGCACAATCCACGTATCTTTCACTCCTTTGACTCTTTCCGGGTCAGTTTGTGAGTCCAGATGTGTGGGCTTGGCTCTGGGCTTCATGAGTCTAGATTCTGAGGTAACATGTTCAATACACTAAACACTGCCTTTCAAGTTTAAATCCTAGAAAAAAGGCAAACAGTAGATGACTGTGATGCACCCCTTGTTTACAGATGGCTGCCTGTGTCCCGGGTAAAGTTGGAAGAGCTCAGGGTTTGGATTTGGAGCCTGTCAGAATGGATCTACGAGCAGTCGTTAAACCTGCAGTGTAAGCAGTTACAATCATACTATTTATGTTCCCAAATCCCTCTATGCATCCAACTCAATTTATGTTTCCAGAATTAAAATTAGCTGAGGTTAAGCAAAAGGAGCTCAGAGGTAGTCTGATTAAGTTGCATATCTTCCTCTTGGCTCCCCGTTGCTGCAGGCTGTTAGTGCAGATGGAGGAGGACGAGGGGGTGCTGGATTTTCATGCCTCAGCCGGTGATTTACTGAGGGAAGAATCAGAGAAGGAGGTCGATCTGAGAAATCTACAACACTAATCAATAGTGCTCTGACATACTGAAGCGCACGCATGAGGTATTGATCCAAAGGTGTGCCGTATTTCTGACCAGTCATGCTCATTAGTCGTTTTTCTGGTTGTTTTGCTCCGTAGCTGGCAGTGCGTGAATTTGACATCACACAGACCCTTCAGCTGAAAAACAACTCAGAAATGCGCCTACACTTCAGACTGGGGACTCAGCCTCCATTTTTAGTGCTCAAGTCGCAGCCTCAAGCCCAGACCAGCACCTCCAGCAACCTGCCTACTGGTGACAGCCAGTCTCTGGTGCTGAAGCCACAACACAACATGCAGGTGAGAGGACAAGATGTTCTGGATAATATAAACTGTAGATAAAGTAGCAGAAAGATTTTGATCTAAAGGATGTCCGTTATCTTGTTGTTCTCGACAGTAAGTTGTACTCTTTCCTGTGAATACCAGGTGAAGGTGGCCTTCCACTGCTCCCTGTCCCTTCTGGACCATGCAGACCAGGCAGATGAGGAAGTCCCTCCAGGGGTGACGCTGATCCACAGTGCAAGTGGGCAGAAGAAGCTGAGGTTCCAGAAAAACCTCCTGATTCACTACAGCAATAGCAGCTTGCAGGTCAGAGACTGTAGTGCATCTCTAAAATTAGTGTATAAAGGGAGAAAGAAGAAAATGAAATACTGTATATATATTTGTATGTAATTGAAAAATATTTAGCCTCACAAAGTTCATGTCTTCTCTGCTCTGTGCAGATAGTGCCTCTCCGTGCCCATTTGGATCTTGCTACGATGCGTCTGTCCACTGACAGCATCGACTTTGGGTTCTGCTACGTGGGTCAAACACAGACAATAGAAGTCAACCTCTACAGCCATGGAACCCACACATACTGGAAATCACTTATAGGTAACTACTGAACTGTCTTCTATATTTTTTGGCATTCACTTCAGTGCTCTTAGATTGGCTCTTGGGTTTTTTTAGGTCTTTGATTTAGGCACAACTTGGCTACACTAGCTGGATAAAATTGGATGCAATTTTTTACACATACAGTAGTTTGGAACTCCAGTTATATATATTTCTATCTCATTATTTTCTGTAGCAGCAGGAAGGTGTCTGACTCTTCTTCCTTATTATATCTAGTTTGGAGCTTTTCCAAAGTCAGTAAAATATAATGAGAGAGTTTAACAACAAATGGTTGCCTTCTGTTATGCAGTAAGAATTTTATTGCCAAGAAAATTATGTCTAGTGTCAGTTGTGATTCATAATAATTAGTTCACATAGCTTGTCAGCCTGTAATTGACCTATATGTGTGTGGTGTGTTTCACTATGTGTGTGTGTGTGTGTGTGTGTAGAGTCAGATGAAGGAGACGCCCACGTGTTCATAGTTACTCCAGACTTTGGGCTTCTCAAGTCCAAGGAGCTCCATGTCAGCAGCTGCAGCCAGTGTCTTCAGGTCAGCTTCACTCCCAGGTAACAAACCACAGACCGCATTACACAGGGATTATGATGAGCTCATACTGTAAAGATAAAACAAATATTCACATTTTGCTACCATATCCAAAACATGCTTAAGTTTCAGATGTTTACATATTATGTGTTCTAGTGAGGACAGAGCGTTCAGGGCTGTTGTGGTAATCCAGTCTCCTCTGGTGAAGACCCCCCTCACTCTGCAGCTCCAGGGAACAGGATCCTTTGATGAAGTGTACAGCTCTAACTAGATGTCCTCATAACATCACAGTCACACAATCACCACCTGCTATTTAACCTGCTCTCCTTAAATAAACTTATTTATAGTCCTTTTGTAAGAATGTAAATAAATATAAAGAACAACTTGGTTTTTGTCATTTTATTACTTATAACAGTACCAAAGTGCTTTTAATGATCAGTAAATTATGAAGTTGTCACTGGTTTTCTATCAAGACAATTAATAATGTAAATTTATGTTGAGACTTAATTTACGGTAGATATTCATAAGATCCTCACTGACTTACAGTCACTAAAGTTTACATATTAATGAAGGATTTATGCAGTTAAATAATAATGTGAGTTGATTTCTAGTCTTCTACGGTCCAGGAAATAGAAGACAACAGCAGCTCCCATTCCAGTCCCAATGCACATGGACACCATGCGGTAGGAAACCACAGAAGATAGATACTAGGAAAACCTGTTTGATCATTGATAATGGATGTGTTTTTCTAATAGGGATAATCAAATGAGTCTTGTTTTTCTTTAACAAATGAACAGCAGCTCTGTAGCTGTTAGCTAAAGCCTTCTGCCTTTGTACTTGCTGAGCGGTTATCACCTGACAGTCAAGAGGATGACCCATAGCAATGGCTCCTCTCTTGGGATTCTCCACTGGGAATCTCATCTTTGCCCACAGGAAATCCATCATTTACTGTAAAGTTTGATCTGTAAAAAGAATTCACTTCCCCAATATTTTTAGGTTTTCACCTGGCAGCCAAAGGCCTCATTGATTTCCAACAAGTCGATATCAGCCACAGTTCGTCCTGAGGGGAAATGGATTTTTCTAGACGACCCTTTTAGCAAAGCATAAAGATAAAAAAAGACCGCCACAAGCATAAACACTAGTAGTGCTTCCACGCACACACACATCTTACAAGCTTGTTCCAGTGCTGCAGGGAAGGCAAAGGCTGGTTCAATACACATAACACGAGGGGGAACTCAGAACAAAAGCTTTGACTGTAGACCCACAACCAGTCGGCACAGGTGCTACTCCATCCTTTACTTGGCTGGAGTTAACTATGACAGATAGTATGTGTGTGAACTGCTGCAGGAGATTCATTCATGTGTCAATTCCAGCATTACTACTGAAGAAATACCTGAATTCACTTCGGCACGCTTGAATTCACATTAACCATGATTGGAATGAATATAAAGTCTTCAAATAGTCTCAAGGAATTTTGCCCATTAAAACTGCAAAAGTTACCCTTTTCCTAGTAATTTGCAAATTTATGCAGCAATGTGCTCCAAAAACAAATCAGAATTTCTATATACAGATCGATATGAGTGTTGTTAGCATGAAGTTTACATGACGAATTGTTGTTGAGTTACTTTGTTATCAGTAACAGGTTGATACACAGACAAACTGACAGACGTCATGACAAAATAATATCCCCCATTACCATATACTTTGTGGTCTAAATACTCATTTACACAATGTGAAAAAGCAGTTTGATTACGTTTCATAAAGCTGACTGCAAACTCATCCTCCTTTTTTCCAGAGACCCCAAATCTCTCTGAAACCCTCTCTAAAGTGATGCTGCAAAAAACACAAGAAACACACACACTCTCTCTCTCTCACACACACACACACACACACACACACACAGCCTGTTATTGTTCAAAACAGCTGCCTGTGGTGTTCATCTGCAAATCCACAGAGAGATGCAAATGTCCAATTGATATTCATTGCACTCAAGCAGTCTTACACAGAGCAAGGGCATGTTTGATCACAATAAAACAGAGCTGTGTGGAACTAATCTGAAGAGAGCGATGTTGGAGCCAAGGTCAGTGGAACGTTTGTCATTCTGATAGTCTGGTCTAATATGCCAAAAAGAGGATACAAGACTGCCCAGGGTTAGTTTTTGTGCACACCATAAATTATTTTGGTACACAGGTAGCCTCTTCTCTAGCTTGTGCAATGGTTCAGCAGTCTGACAAGAGAACAATAAACTGTTGTAATATACTGATTTGTTCAATCATTACCCCAGTTATAATACACTGCTGCATTTGTATGGTCTGTTTCACTGTCACTGCCCATTAGTCTGGAGCTCACGTTGACACGTTTGCTGATTGAACACAACATGCTCTCCATGCTGCCAGAGAAATAGTGACTGGGTCTCAGTTATGTCCAAATGTTACAGATGTTTACCGGTGTTACAGGTTTCTTACCCACAGGCAAGGTCCAAGTTCCTAATGGATCCTCCACACTCTGTAAAGGGAGGACATTTCAGATAATGGTGATCATTTTAGTGAGGATTTAGTAATTAGTGGATCATTTACGCTTTTTACCAGCTTAAACTGTGCCAAGAGGAGCTCTGTTTGTTGACGGGGGCACAGTTACTAGAAACCTCACTGGGACTAAGACAGAGCAGACACAAACACTGTGGCTGTACTAATGAGAAGCACTGTGTGAAGCACTGTTGATCCCTCCATCCTGAGCAAGTGCTGCCACTCTGGCCGTCAGGCACAGTACCTGGTAGGTGAACTCAAATGCAGATTAACTGTGTTTAAACATAAGGGAGGGGGGAGGTAAAGAATAGCTCATCGGATGACAGTCAACATCTGCCAGCTCTGCTGCCTTCTCTGTACTCAGCACCTGATCAGGTGTGGTGTCCCGACAAGGTAGGGGGGAATGAAATTCTGTCATCTACAGTACAGGTGCCCCTGCCCCTATATATATATATATAAAAATAATAATAAAATATATATATATATATATATATATATATATATATATATATATATATATATATATATATATATATATATATATATATATATATATATATATGAAATATTGTTTCAAATCCCTGGAAGAACACCAGACATCTCGGTCCAGAAGAGCACAGTACTAGGAACAGCGAAGATACTGCGCAGAACCCTCAAGCTCCCAGGCCTCTGGTAGAGGACCCGAGCTCGAAGGATGAGACCACCCGCGGAGGGTGAAGGACAAAGTTTTTTGAAATATTGTTTCATAATATGTGTTTGAGTATCCTAAATATGTTAATAACAAATAAGAACAAATGGTTAATAGCACAGAATAGAAAACGGGCATTTGGAGCAGATGTTGTACTTACTCCAGGTGTCCACAGGGGGGCGGTACTCCCTCCAGTTTGACGCAGCTGCCTTGGAAACGCACCACTGGAGAGCGTCACTACTTCCTGGAGCTCACGTTGTTGCTGACATCAGAGGCGCAGCTCAAGGGAAAAACTCAGCCCCCTACTGTAGTGTGTGTGGAGACAAGCGAAGAGCAGGGTGAAAAAACTTTACTCTGAAACACGCCACCCATTGCAGTTTGTTCGTCTCTGTAAATACAGTTCTGGATTATGCACCCGGGAGAAGAGAAGATCTTTCTGCCTGATTCAAGCTTGTATTTGTAATTTCTGCGCTTCAGCACAGAGCGCAGTTTCCGGATATCAGCCCACTGTTTTGGGAAGATTTGCTCTGCATCTGTTGGGATTTTTCCACTCTTCCTGACGTTTATCTGATAACTTACACTCGCCAATTAATTCATCATTATAAATCCTGCAGCCATAATTAGAACATGGAGACACATAGATAACAAGGTAAGAGAGTCCAGTCTAGATTATTTCTCCATTTGTTTGGTGCCAGATACTGAGATCACTGCTTTTAAACTGTTGTTTCCTGTTTATAGCAAATGAAATGCCAGGACATTGAAACAGACTTGCAGCTATTATTAATTTGTTAATTTGTAGTTTAAACTGCTGTTCTAATCAAACACACGCATGTATAGGCCTTATTGTAAGTGGAAACTGTTAATTGGGCAACCCCAAATGTATTTCATTGCAAGTGTTTCTTCAGTAAATTTGAATATGGATTACTACAGGCCCATAATCAGCCCCATTTTTGTTGTAAGATGATACACTTTGTTGATGTGTTCATATTTTGCTGCTAGAATAAAGGTTTGCATTTGATTATCAGTAGTTATTTCCAGTGCCAAATACTTTTCACATGGTTTTAACATTGGTGTGTGCTGTACTTATCATCAGTAAAGGATAAATTGCATGTCTGGAGGTGTGAGTGATTTCTGGAAAGTCATTGTCATCCTGTGCTTGTAGACTCATGGTCTGTATCCTTTTTTTCTCTGCTGTCAGTCTTCAAGGCCTCTGTGATTCACAGTGGTCAATTAAACTGGTGTTTTCCTTGAAAGGAGGAATACCCAGCTCTTGTCCTGAAAAGTCCTTCATATATTTCACTCTCTTCCTGGTCCCGCCACATATTCCTGCAATTGCAGACCTCTGAGGCAATCTGCCAAATTAGATTTAAATGAGGCCATCATGTTCATCAAATCAAATCAATATGAACTGCACTCGCAGGAGTCTGAGCAGGAAACTGACGGATGAGTTTATCAGCACATTGGCGTGCCCTAGGGTGATCCGAAATAGCCTTAAAGTGAGAGTCAAACTGTCAAGTGGAAACCACCCACAGATATGGTTGGTGTGCCTCAAGCAAAACAATCCATTTGGATGATAACGGGACTGGATCCCACAGTAAAAATGCCAGCCAGAGACAGAAGCGACGGGTTACTAATTTTGTTTTGATGGGACTAATGAAGAAAGGTGAAACAAGAGTTTATCGCAAGGTCGATATTGTTTGTCATGTGCTTAAGGAGAGTTTCAAGGCGGCTCATATCATTCTGATAAAAGGTTTTGAGAAAGCATTCATGGCCTGTGTCGTCATTCTTAAAAGGAGTGTTTGAAAGTATGTCATGTACTACAGAGTTCGCTCATGCAGGCTATATTTCTCAGCAGCCCACTTATGAGAAAATTGTGTTCATCTATTAACTCTCCTTAACATCCTGCTGTCAACTCTCAGGACAATTTCATGCTGGCTCCTTTTTGCGAGTCATTAGCTGAGTGTCTTAATCAGAATGAACGCGACCTCTTCTCCCTGACGTTGTCCCTCCAGTGAGGAGTGTGAAGTCATGCTATCATATGCTGAATTCACAGAAGCCTGACCACTTGCCAGACGCCCACTGACCAGAGGGGCTGGAGGTGAAAGGTTACTGTGACTCATATAAGAAGGTTTTCTTATCTTCCCTTGAAGGCCTGTTTTGAACATTGCCTGGTTACATTAGAAACCAACACAAATTTGTCATTAGGTGTGAGAAAGTGTCATACCTTTTTAACTAGCTTGACACAGGATTATTAGATAGTATATTACTCTGCATAGCTTGCCAGACAGCAGAGATGTTGTGTTCAATGAGCAGTGGCTTTGGAAACTTTTCAGAACCCTTCACTTTTTACACATTTTGTTGCCTTGTAGTCTAACAGAAACTCTACTTTACAAACCGGAAGTGTGGAGCTTGAAAGGCATGTGAATGTACACATCAGTGGATTGAATTATGGGAAATGTAGGAGCCAGCATTTGTGGAGCTTGGCCCATTCACAGGCCTAAAAGTCAGGATGCCTTTGCTGCTTTCGATTTTGACATTTTTTCCCCCAATCTGTCTATTGTGAGTCCCATAACTTTGTGGAAGAGCAATACTACATTTCCAGAGTACCCCTTTAAGGTTTTTTTACCTTAAACCACCAGTCTATAGACTGTAACCTATAATGACAAAGCAAACACGTTTTTAAAGATTTAATATATTGTCAAAACCAAGCTTTTAAGTCCAAGGAATCCTCTGTAGACCTCTTAGATGGCATTGTGTTGAGGCATAGAGCCAGAGACAGGGACAAAAACCATTTAAAGTTTAATATAGCACTGAAAGATTCATCATCATTAGGACATAATGGAAGATGTTTGGTACCACCACCATAAAGCTGCCAGTCTGACCAAACTTAGGAACTGGACAGGAAAGGCCTAGAGAGGTAAGCAAAAACCAAGTAACCATTGTAAGAGCGCTTTGGCCCTCTGCAGAGATGGCAGAACCAGGCAGAATGGCAGCCATCTCTGCATCCACCCATCAAATCAATCAGAGCTTTGTGGTAGATAGAATGCTCGAAGGAAGCCTCTCTTTAGTTTAACACTAAAGAAATCCCGCTCAGACTTTGCCAGATGGTATAGAGTGCCAAGCACTGTATCTGGCACAACCCAAATACCAACCACCTGGATTGTACCATCCCTATGGTAAAGCAAGGGAAGTTGCAGCATCATGCTTCTCAGCTGCAGAGACTGGGAGACAGGTCAGCACAGAGAGAACAACGAGCTGGGACAAATATAGATATATTCTTGAGGAAAAGAATCTCCAGAGTATACACAACCTCAGAATTAGGCAAGGATTCACCTCATAGAAAATCATAAAGTCACAGAAAATGCTGGAGTGGCTTTAGGACTATTCTGTGATTGTCTTTGAACCCTGTGAAAATCTGAATTGACCTAAAGATCACTGTCTTTGAACAATGTGACAGAGCTTGAGCTCACGTGCAATGAAGAAAGACTGCCACTACACAAATACAAGTGTGCAAAGCTGGTTGCGGCACACCCAAGATGACGTAAAGCAGAACTGCTGACAGTGCTGCTTCTGTACAGTAATAATGAAATAAGAGTCTGGTTACATATTTGAAATTGCGGGGGGGTGATTAAACTTTACACTACAATGGATTATGGCTTTGTCATTATGGGGTATTTTGTGAAGGCTAATGGAAGAAAATACAACTTGTATCACTTTTGAATTAAACCTACAGCAGAAGAAAATGTGGAGAAAGTGAAGGGGTCTGACTGCTTTCCGAAGTCAGTCTGGGTCGCCTTTCTTTATTTGTGAGAGTGCGGTAAGGTCCAGCCCCCTCCTCTCCAGAAACCAAGAGGAAGTTGTCCTGATTGAGCTTTGTCTGCACGGCTCGTCTGACCGTAAGGACAATGCCAGCAGCAGCAGAGCCTGAGCCTTGCAAAGACAGCCGGATAGACAACACACTGCCAGATAAAATAACACTGCGGAGAAGTTTGCGTAAAATGTTATGTGAAATACTGTAACTGGTCAGGCATCCTTGTTTCTGATTGTATTTGATGTATTTAAATTTGAGTATATAAATAAAGTGAGGCCAGGTTTGTAGTTTGTTGCACAGATGTTAAATGAAATCGACAGGGGGGACTCTTGAAATTAAATCATGAAATTACTTTTGGATTTTTCATTGTCACACTCAGCCTCTTGAGTATCAAAAGCCCCAGAACCGAGACACTCTTCATGGATAAACCTTTGGTTGTTTGTTCCTGAACCACAGCTGTTTGACATTCTGTCTCATGAAATGGGTTTAAGTGTATGAGCTGTCTCTGCATGGCTGCATTTGGGTGGAGAAACACAATGAATGAATGTGCTTGTAATAGCATGTCACCACATAATGGAAAAGACAGCTTACTTTACAGATTGTACGTAGATTCCTCTCGGGGGGAGAATATGGTTGCAGTGATCCAGGGAGTGGATATATTGTGGACGACAGGAGAATCACTCCTTCGTTTGGCTATTTTTAGCCAGTGTTGTGTGGTTGATCATAATGGCAGACAGATCTACTTATCTCTGAGCTAATAGAGCCATCACTTTCACTGAGGAGGATCCTCTTACACTGGAGTCTAGTACTAGTGGACTGAGTTAACATAGTATATCCAGCTACCCTATTTATACGCCCCTTGGGCCCTGATTATACAGACTACTTTCTCCTATGACTATTGTCTCCTTGGAATTTCATTGGTTCAAAACTGAAGTGATGAAACCTGTGCTTAAACTTATGATCGATGAATCATTTAAGTCATTTATCAAGCAAAAATGCTTTAAACAATCACTGATTTCAGATACTCAAATGTGAGTATTTGCTGTTTATCTCTGTCTCTCTGTCTTCTACCTTTATAAACTGAATATATTTGAAATTTGGCCTGTGTCTCCTTGGGGTCTGGGAAATTTCATTGACATTTTTAATTTTTTTCTGACATTTTATCGACAAAATGATTAATGGTGCACTTTTTTGATACCTTACTTTGGGGAATATTGCACGTTTTTCTACAAAACCCTTTTTAAGACTCCACAAAACAAGACTAATAGTCTACAGCAACGCTAGTGGAGTGTACTGAGGCACAGCGGTGGTTTTAGCGAACTGCTAACATTGGCATGCTAACATGCTCACAATGACAATACTAGCATACTGATGGTTAGCGGATAGCAGGCTATTTATTCAATGACACACATCTGAGTTAGCTCGATGCCTCTATACATGATGAAAAGCTACTCTTTCTAAATATAATTTAAAAAAAAATATTTTCAAAAGGGAGCATTCAACAGTATCTACACTTTCTTTGGACTCAGCGCCTGGACATGAAAGATGTGTGCTCCAGTGCAGTTCCTCTAATTGAGCATGCGTTTACAGTTGAAACGAGATACAAATGTGTAAATAATGGCATCAAATCAAAGGGGAAATTCCTTTATTTGAAATAAAACATATATTTGGTAACATATGACAGGAATAATTCTCTTGTGTTGTAGGAAGGAGTTGTTAAGCCTTGTGTCCCGTTGAAAAGCCTGGATCTCTTCTCAGCAATAACTCCTGCGAGACAAAGCGAGGGGAGCCAAGGTTATGATAAATGAGTGCTGAGAGGCCCACATGGAGTGAAGTTTTCTTACCACCACCCAGAAGTTGTCAAGTGCGTCCCCACATAGAAACCCCTCAGCTTGCTCAGTGTGCAGGAGGACTTACTGTATTGTCTTACTTCCCAGAATCAGCCTGCATAATGCTTCTGACTCATGTGGCCACAGCACAGTTTTGGCAAGCGTTCAGGAGACAGGACACCCCTGCCACTGACCTTTTTAAAAAGAGTAAGTCACCTAAATATCTGTGGCTCACTAATCACCCTTCACTTCCTGCCCGTCTTGCAATTCAGACAGCCTACCGGGTATTGTGACGAATTCACCTTCTCCTCATGATATCAGGCCTGTGATGCATTATATGTGGCCTCATCAACACTGCAGAATTGTGTTGTTCATTTTTATTTTGGATACAGCTTTTAAAAGCCTATGTTGTCATGACGGCAATACGTGAATTGTAATTGTTAAAGGACCGTGTCAATGGTTTTGTTTGTTTTAGCCATTAAATACACGTTATTTATACTTCGCAGCTAACAATGTTGCAAACAAGACTATTGTTTTTTAGAAATGTTGATGTATTTAGTCCACTGTTCCAGGTATCCATTGGCTTCCATTAACTTCCATGCAAGATGAAAATCAATTGGCAGACGCTTGAAGCTTGCAACTTGCTTGAGTTGTGTAATTCATCATAGTGAACATCAAGTCTGCATTATTTTTTGTCAGAATTTTATTATTGTTATGAGTGCAGTGCAAACTTCATAACTCAGATGAACCTGCATTTAAACTGGATTATCACACAACAATAATGTAACAAAAATGAATGTAAACTCTGGTCTCACTGTGATGAATTAGACAACGTAAGCAAGTTTTAAGAGTCTGCTGATTTTCATAATATACAGAAATAAAAGGAAACCAACTATTGAAGTATAGCATGCTTCAAAAAAACTCTGTATACAAGATTTGTAGTTAAAGGAAAAGTTGGACATTTTGGAAAACACACTTGGTCGGTGTCTTGCCGAGAGTTAGATGAGAAGATTGATAGCTTCACATTTACCGCACAGACGTGAGGCTGGCCTCAAACATCTAACTGTCAGCAAGAAAGGGAATAAGCATGTTTCCTAAAATGTCTAACCGCTCCTTTAAGGGGCTAAAATGTGCAAACACACTGGTATGGTCCTTTAAAACTTGCTGCCAATCCTGGAGTTTAAGCAACAATGTCATGCCATCTCTGAAGTCCATGAATATAAAGGGGTTTTCCTTCAAAGAGAAGAAGCTAACTGTCAAAATGTCAGTTTCACAGTCGGTTAGAATGAAAATCTGCACTTTTGTGGCCTGCAAGGGACCAAGGTGCTCTGATCCTTTCTATGTCTTCCATTGGTATAGTGCTTTGACCTCAGTGCATGTCCTCACTGATCCATCTACTGTTCTCTATGATTCTCTTTATGGACTGTCTATTTTGGCATTTGACAAGTTACAGACAAGCTGTGCTGGAACATGGAAACCCAGTGAGCTCAACAGGCATGTTGCAAAGTTTAGAAGTTGACCTCTGAAATGGCGATTTCAAAGGGGCTCCACAAGAGTGATGTCAGACATTAGGTCATACTGCTCAGGCCACCAGGCAGCTGGAGAGCAGACCTTCTAAAGGGGGGGTTCCCTCGGAGACCTACAGCCAACTTCACACTGTTTACTTGGTTAGAGAGTGATGTAACAGAGCTGAAAGAGGTTAGTGTGTATGTGCGCACGCATATACGTGCTTGCCTGCATAGTCTTGGCTGTGATTCCTGTTCTATCATTCCAGTAAAAATAAAATTGCAGTGTGTGGTTTGAGGAGCACGGTTCTGCTTTGTCTGGCTCACACAGTTCCCTACAACCCTCATCTGAAATTCCCTCCTCTGCTGTCCTCTCTTTAATTAACTTCCTCTGTCATTTCAGCGCAGTCCTCATACTGTGACAAAGGAGAGGTCTCTGCCAGTGAAACATTGGCCCGAGTGGTGATGTTATCCATGTTTGACAGTGAAGTGCGTCACAGTGTTCGAAGCACTTCTAAATGTGCGTAGCATTCGTAGGTTTGTCTCATGATCTAGTAGACAGACAGATAGTCTTTTCTTGGAGGACGTGTGGCTGCAGAGCAACATGAGCGGGTAGCGATTAGCATTTGATCTTCAACAAGCGGGGCTGTCACATTGCACCGCCTGCCAAGAAGCGTGTGGAGAATTGGGCTGGCGATCTGTGGGCACCACTAGCCCGGCATCCCGCTGGGCAGAGGGGCGAAACAGATGGGCCATCTGGTGACTTGCTGGCACAGGACAGGGGGTGTTCTGTTCCTGTGTGTGTGTGTGTGTGTGTGTGTGTGTGTGTGTGTGTGTGTGTGTGTGTGTGTGTGTGTGTGGCATCAACAGAGTGGGCCACGTGGTGTTGGGACAGACCACCTGTCTTGTGGCTGCACTTCATCTCTTTCATGTGTGGTCAGCAGCACCATACTAGCACAGCCTGACACAGAGCTTTGCTGGGACATATCATACCCCTCTTCAAATCACTCTTTGCTACCTTATATCAAAGGTATAGTGCATAGTGTATTTTGGGGGTTAATATAAGTTAGCCCACATTTAGCACTCATATTGTGATTTATTATAGCACACCCTGTTCTCAGAAAGTGGTCATCCTTAAAACATTTTTGCCCAGGATCCATATTTATGCTTTAAAGTTTTAGCTTTCCAATCCATCAGCTCTTGTGATTCGTGCCACTGACAGCAGTACAATCTCTGCTGGCACCCTGTGACTCTTCCCCTCAGGCTGTAAATTGCTCTAGCGGCCGTCTGTATTGCTTTCATGAAAAGTTTTCTGGCTGACACAAAGAGAAAGTATTTGTGTCTCTGCAGACTGGAGGCAGGCTGGAGTGTTTGTCTGTTCTGAATGTTTGGGACACATACTGTACACAGTGGTGTAGGCTTTAAGAACACAAGAACACATGCAACATGTACACTGGAGATAGCAAAACAAAAAGTAAATGATGCTTTAAGAAAAAAATGATCACTCCCCAAATTATCTGGGGAGTGTTGCTATTAATCTCTCTGGAGGCTTTTTTTGTGTTGGAATGTGTTGATGGTCAGACTCCCACAAACTAAATCTGCTGTATATGTTTACATACCCTCACCTTTATTAATACAGTATTTCTATTATTTTTTCTGTTATGTATTTTTTCTCTTTATTATATTTTTGTGTATGTTTCCCCTGCAAGCTTTGTATGGATGCATACTGCTATCCCAGTATATTATCTCCCCTTAATGTGAATATGTTACATTGATACCCACTCCCATTGTAACTCAGCTGCCTTTGAATGGGACTGTGCAATTAATCATGTGATGGAGTGTTTAGTTTACTGCAAAAAATGAATCATAAAAAAATGTCACAACAGCAGAACTGAAGCAACCAAATGTTGGCTCTTTCATTTGGGCTGAAACACTGTGAGATTGAGTCTGTCGCCACTGACAACAGTAGCTGTGATGCCATTTTGTCTGTGTGTAGCAACAAGCAGTCAATAGCAGCTAGTTTTCAGATCAGCAATAACAACCTTTAACCCTTTTTAATAAAAGTGCTTGTATCGTAAAGTCATTGTATCCTTTAGGTGTCTTTTTTAATCATGCAGTGACATGTTTCTTTGTGCTGCATGTCTTCATTCATACAGAAGAGGAATAGTCGTACTAAAAGTACTGTAATTTCACTAATGTCCTGTTGTTAGTTCTCTCACACTTCCTCTTTCATGAGTTGTGTTCAGATCGTTTTTTTCAGCTTGTGTGCGTTTAGTTTGCACATCATTCCTCCTACCAGTTGCACAATGGTTTTGCTGATAGAGCCTTACCTGGTCTGGTATGACCAGTGGCTAATAGTAGCTAAAGTGAGCAAACTTTGGATAGATATTTCTGAACAACTGACAAGAGGTAATTCCCTTCTCTGTTGACCTTTCTATGTGTGTGCTATTGTTATGCTACATTTTAGCTTTTACCTTTCTATCATAATTGTCACTTGTGGCCACAGTTGTTGTTCAGCAAAATATATATATATTTTCATAGGTCTTGAATTTAGCTCTATGTAGCACTGAAAAGCCTTTTTTGGCTTTCTGAAACCTGCAGCTTCCTTTTCCTTTCCAGCCTTACATGGCTCTGTGTTTGATGCTGTATGGGGGAACACACCAGCTCATAACCACCACACACATTTTAGTATAACAACATACTGCAGCTGTTTCTCTAGTTCCTGTTCCCCTTTTGCTGAACCTGCATTCAAAGACAAAACAAATGTGTGTGTGTGAAATATCCGCAAGTAGCCTGTTACAGGATGTGCCCTTCATTTTTAAGTAAAGTCAACATATCACTGGCCTGCAGTATGAAATGATGGTTTGGTGTACATAAACAATGTGAGATCGATTTTTAGGAAGTTGTTTTCTCCTCTGTTCTTTACTTACTATCATCAATGGAACAAAAAAACAACTGTCAGAGGTAAACTACTCTTTTCTGTATCACCTCATTATGGGATGTGACAACCGCTTTTCTGCTCTGCGCCCACCAACTTAATGCATAAAGAAGGCTACTGGCTTTGTCTTTGAAGTGCTCATGGTCATCACCTGAGGCAGGCAGTTAGGCAAACGCCCACGCCTGCCTCGGTGCTGCACCATGGGATCTCAAAGGCACGAGTCTCCTCCATCATCAAACACTGAGGAATTCCTCCACTGCTGCTGCCGTTTGGTTCTCAGAGTGGCAATAAAGAGACATCAGGGCATTCACAGGATTTAGATGGCTTGAGTTACCAGCATTAAATGCAGCTCTTGGCTGTTGTGTTGTTATTTGTCTGCCAGGAGTTTTGAAAAAAGGATATGTCAATCTCAAGCGACCATCCTGGTTAAATAAAGATTAAATAAATAACAGAAGCGGTGACATTGATATTGAGGAAAAAAAAGCTTTGTGTTGAGACTGCCACCTGCGTCCTGTTTTGTCATTGTTTTTGTGCAATCGCAGAAATATTATGTACACCGAGCTGAAGGAAAGTGGCACAGTTCTTGGATGTTGAAACCACATTGTTTTGTTTTTTTGCTCTCAGGATGAAATCTTCACTTGCAGAGAGAAGTTGAGCTCTGTGCTCAAGTTCAACAGGGTCACTTCCTGATGATGACAGTAAACATGGGTGAGTAGAATTTCAGCAGGTTGCTATACAGTTACATACATACATACATACATACAGACACATGCACGATTGCTGGGAAACACACAAACATACACACCTCTCACACATCCTCTGGCAGGAAGAGTGCGGAGAAAAATAACACATGTACGAGAGAGGAAGAGTGTGAGGAGGCTGTTAACAGCTCCAGATGGCCAGTTTTGTACACACTTGTTTTTAGTGTTTTTACATTATTAGTAAAAATGTCGTTTTCCTGATTTTTGTATTTTATTCAGATATGGACACACACAAAATTCAAAGTATACAGGATTCCAGTGTTGCACATTTATTTATATTCACACCTGCCAGGCCTGTGAACACATATTTGTACTCCTACCTCTATGCAAAACCAATCATCGACCCACACACCCGCGCACAAACACATGCACAGTGAGTTCCTCCAGACAATATAACTCAAACTCTTTCCTGTGGTATATTTGCATGTGCACAGGACCTGTAGGCCTGGAGGAGCTGTAGGCTTTAACCTGTTGCTAACTGACCTCTGAAAACAAAGCTCAAAATATTGAATCGATATCTGTGGTCTTTTCTCACTATTCAAAACCAAACACAATGCACTATGCCTCATAACTACAGTGTAGCGTTAACCCCAGGCTTTTTATTTTTGACTTCTGTCCTCTGTGATCCAAAACTGTGCTTCCTTTGTTTCCACAGATGACGGTCTCCAAAATGGACCCGGACAGCACAGGAACTCACAAGGTAAACCCTACGTATAACAGGCAAAAAATCAGCATTGTAGAAATTGTTTGACATACTGAGGATTGTCACTACTCTAATGTCTGTGCGTTAAGGAGCTAGCTTAGTGTAGCTTAGCATAAAGACTGGTAAACAGGGGCAAACAGCTAGCTGGCTCTGTCCAAAGTTCAAAAATACACTAGGGTTAACTGACAGGTAGCAAACTACCTAGCTCTGAGAGATTTTTCCCCCCTCTTCAATAACTTTTTATTGAATGAAAATATGTGCAACCCTGAGAACAAAATGCCAGGGGAGAGTAAGCAGCCTAGTACAGAGAAGATAGAAAGAAGCTTAAAAGCTATTGTGACTGACTAGCACTAGCATGTTCCTGTTTTGCTAGCATGTTCGCCAATATCTCATAGCTACACTAGTAGGTTAGTCTCTACGTCATCAAGCCTCTAGAAACTTGGTGTCTATTTTGTGAGGATGGGCAGATAAACTTAGCTGTGCTGAGGTGGTTGGTAGGTGTATTTTTGCACTGTGGAGAAAGCCAGGCTAGCTGTTTCCCCTTGCCTCCAGTCTTTTTGTTAAGCTAAGCTAATTGCCTTCTGGCTCTAGCTCCATACTACATGCACAAACATTAGATTAGTTTAAATAACTTGCTGCAAAAAAGCAAATGGGCATATTTCTCAAAATGTCAAGCTGTTTCTTTATCATAAATTCAGAATACACAAAGCCCTCTTTAAGAGCTCACTACATTGCCATTACAGTATAGTGGAAATACAAGCATACACAGGCCAAGAGAAGGAATGTCACAGCCTGTAGATATTGAATAGAAATGTTTGCAGACATTCCCGAATGAAAGGACTTTCAGCATAGACCTTGTACAAACATTAATTGGGCAACTATTGTCACACACCCACAATAACCCTGCATTACATCAGTCATTATTCTTGAAAGATTAACTTCAGGGGTTTAAACATTACACCCATTATGTGTTAAATTAGCTGTATCGCAGTTTCGACAAACAAGGTGTGCAGAGAGTTTAGAGTGTGCCTTGCTTATTATAGCTGGTGTGTGTGTGTGTGTGTGTGTGTGTGCGTTGTGCGTTGTGCGTCAGAGCTCGGCCCATGCTGCTGCTGCAGAGTGAGGACACATTTGGCTGCAGCTGCTAATCCTGCCGGATGCCTTTGCCATGATGTGTCTCTCGGCACCAGGAAATCCCCTCAATGTCTTCATTCAGGCAGCTTGCCTCACACACACAATCGCTGCCTCGCTGGCCCTTACACACACATTGTTAGCTTGCAAGTTGCAGTATTTGCCTCTTAAAGCCAGTGTTATTTTTTAAACACTCTTGGGGCTGCATCTTCAACTCCAAACTCTTTCAGCTGTTCTGGCTTCTGAGAACTTGCGACTATCTGCTCGAGCAGTAGTTACAGCAACAGGAGAATAGCTCCTTTTATGTAAACTATCTTGGACTTGAGTTCCAGCTTCATTTCACCCTCTGCCACTTTCCCAGTTCTCAGCTTTAGCCTGAGAAAAAAAGAAAGATGCAGAGTAATGATGCAATGCCCAGCAATCGGCCTCCATTGTGTAATGTTGTTCATGCTGCTTAGCTTCCTGGAATTCCCCCTTTTCTTACGCTAGTCACATTTTACCCAAGAGTCAAGAAAAAGCTCAGGAAATGAACTGCAGGTATTCCAGCCTATCCACATACCAGAAAAAATTTATCAACCATTCTCGGTCACGTTGACATAAGGTTCCTCAAGTTCCTGTAGTTGGTTTGTGAGGCTGCTCCTGGCAGTGATGTGTGAGCTGGTTGCTTTCCACTGTGCTGGTGGTTAGCCTTGGCTGGCCTCGGCCTGGCAGCGGCCGTGGACCAGGCCTCAGTGATGTAATAACTTCATTTATAGGCAGTCATCATAGCCGGCTCTGTACGCCACCACGCAATTCTCACACTCTTACTGCCCCCCTTCGCCAACCGACCCTCCCACTCTCCCCTCTCTACTGTTATCCATAGGACACAGCACAGGAACACACATACAGACACATAAACACACATACACATACACACATGCAGGCCTCCGTTGTTTGTTTTGTATCCTTGACTGCCAGTGCTCAGGGTAGGCTGGAGCTCTGAGCCTGTAGAGTCAGGACTGGAACACCACTTGTCACCAGAGAGAGAGTCAGCGATAATGAGAAATAAAGATGGAGGTAGTGTTGGGTTTGATTATAAAATTTTCTTTTGCAAAAATGAGCCAACATGTCAAGTTGCCTTAAATACGGTTATTGTTAGATGTGTTTTGGTGTTTTTTTTCCCTCACATGTTGAACAACAGAAAATCAATTGACAACAATTTAATAATCAAGTAATTATTTAATTGAGAAAAAGTAATCATATTTTTACTTAATAAATGACTTGCTTTTCTTTTCTTTGTTTTTATTTAATTGTAAATTGAATATGACTGTTGACTGTTATTGGACAAATAAAGCAAGTAAAAAAGATGATGCTCTGGGAAATTGTGATGGGCATATTTCACTATTTTTGGGCTCCATATTCAGAACAGAGACGGTGACTCAGTTCCTTCCTGTTAAAAGAGGACATGCCTCGTCAAACAGTTAGTCATCCACCGCTCCTGACAGCTTATATTTTAACTAGCCATCGTTCTCTGTGACTCCCAACAGGGAGCTTCAGGTCGATGCAGTATGTAACCACTGTGCGAGGAAGGAACATTGTGTGGTTTTGTCTGTGGATGTATGAGGGTTGTTTACATACGTAGGCAAGATTTCATTCTTTTCTCAATTGTTCCTTCTATCTTATCTCTTAAACAAACCGAAGGGAGGAAGACACCAGAAGCCTCACCTGTGTCACAATTACCGGACTTCACAATCAAACAACCACACACATGTAGTTATGAATTTGTTGCAACAGAAAGGAATGTGCTAATGAGGCACAATCACAGCATGCCACTGCATTTGATAAGAAAACTGCTTACTTGACTGTCTGAGTAATTATACTTAATTCTCAGTCATTTAGTTTTTGTTTAGTGCTTTGACATAATAAAGTGTCCAATAGGTTATCATCATTAATTTCAATAATATCAGTCCTCCCCCTCGCACTGTCTCTCTGTTTTCACTGTTTGCACTGTGGGTAGAGATTTTGTGGGTGTAACTTTTCTTATCGCTCTCCCTTATTTAGCTTCTGTGGAAGTGGAGCTATTGTGCTGGTCGTTCGTCACTTCACTTCTGCTTGCTATATTGGGATTGTCAAACAAGACATCCACATCTGTGGTTAGCTGCTGATGTGGATCAACCTCAGTTTATGTCAGCTCGCTGACCTGGCCTGAGGGTGAACGTTTGTAGTGGCCAAGAAAGCTGGTAGGAGTAGCTTTCCAATGAAAAAAATAGCTTTGAGTGAAAAGCAGAATGTTGATAAAGGTTAAACCGGGAGAAATGTTCAAGTAATGCTCGATTGTAAAGTGAGATTGTGTAACTTTTGAAGGATAAAATAACAGACTTCTTCTTAAAAATGAAAAGTTGAATCCACAAGCATTAAAACGCACCCTTGCTTAGTTCAGTATACTCATTGCTGATATAGCCTTACTTGGTCTGATATGACTAGTGGCTTATGGTGACTAACGTTAGCTAAGTTTAGGTAGATGTTTGTAACTGACATTACTGAGCGAGTCTGGTGATGTAAAGTCTTTACTTATGCTACTGGTACATTACGTTTTAATATTTACCATTGTCCCACAATCGTCAAATGTGGCCATTCAAATTACAAAAATCACATTTTCTAGCCATGCAGATGTTTTTGGTTTTATGTGCACAGGTTATCATCATTTCTAGACATAATTTTTTCATTTCATTTCATTTTT
Source organism: Siniperca chuatsi (assembly GCF_020085105.1). Lineage (NCBI taxonomy): Eukaryota > Metazoa > Chordata > Actinopteri > Centrarchiformes > Sinipercidae > Siniperca > Siniperca chuatsi. Next base: position 16,110,062 of record NC_058060.1, read on the forward strand.
TGGAAGTTTCTGTCTTCACATCTACTAAAGCATACTTGTCCATATTCGGATTAAAGATACAGATTGTTATCGGGGCAATACTGCCCTTAAACGGCTCGGGCATCAGACTGATCCACATTAAATACAGTTTCTTCATCAGTGTCATTAGAAAATTTTGTGTTTCAATTATTTCAATTATTCATTCAGTCATCTCTGACCTCAAGTTACCTTGCATAAAAATTATCCCAATGAGTTCCACGCAGTGAGGTATACCGATTTTGAATATGGGAAAAAGAGACCACTGAATCAGCATCGGCAGATACCCTGAGTTGAGGTATCAGAATGGGTACTGAGAGAAAAAAGTTGGATCGGTGCATCCCTAATCTTGGTGTTTTTATCCGTGTTTGTGTGTGTGTGCTGTGTCCCCTGGTTGAACCCAACGGACTGGCCCACTGTCGGCGAACAGCTGGTCACAAGAGCCGTAAAGTGGGAACAAGATCAAATGTCATCTGCTCCCTGTGCTACTATCACACTTGCTATATGAATGACATTCCAAGTGGTCTTTCACACACACGGATCCCTTTTATTTCAAAGAATGTGGTCTTTCATGCAGGTGCTGTTTGTATTGCATGGCACACACCTGGCCTGGTTTCCTAGTGAACGAGATGTGTGTGTGTGTATGTGTTTTTATAATAAATGCACCCAGGGCTCATCTGAGAGGCAGCCTGTAGCTGAGGTCAACGACCTCTTCTTTATATTGTAATCACCGTACTCAGATAATTGGTTCTATTAAAGTCTCTTGATATGGTAATGTCTGACATGCTCATCTGCATGATTGCCCCCTTTACACATGAGAGTGTGTGTTTGTGTGTTTGTGAGTGTGCATGGCAGAAAGTGTGAAGTGGGAGAAGAGAACTGAGAATTGGAGAACCGGCGAGATGCTGAGCGTCGGTCTCTTGCACTTGCAGGTTTGCTAAATGAATTATAAGGGTTTAATGAACACTACAGGCCTGTCCCCTGTAAGGACTGAATTATGAATTCGAAACACACTTGACTTGCTCTTGTTTAGCCTCCGGATTTCTCCATCAAAGTCAGTGAGCTCAGTTCATGTTTAAGCCTGCAGCCACTTTGATTCTGAATCAGTCAGTGTTTGACAAAAGAAAAGATCAGTCTTCATCTGATCACTAGAGACCAAATTTCAACTAAAGAATTATGTTCCTGAAATCTCTCCATTGATAGAAAATGAAATATTGAAGTGCTTAATAACCGAGCTCCAGGCCACACACTCGCAACCACATTGCCCCCTGCGCCAGGCACTCATAGACACACTTGCTGCATTATTAAATACCTTTGCTCTTTCACAGCTTTTGTATGCAGAGTACGGACTTTGAGAGTGATCAGAATTGTTTAGTTTACCCACAGCATCAGAATTCCTCACCTCTCACACCTAAATAGTGATAACAATCAGGGAAGATTTGGCTCCTACAGGTGTCGTACAGAGAAAACATCTTTTCTAGGTTTCTTCTCTTTTCATAGAGATTATATTGTTATAATTATGTAAGAAAGAAACCGCTGGAAACTCCACAAATGGTACCAGAACAGGAAGTAAAACACCAGGTGTTGCGTCATTGCCTGGTCTGAGTCAACACAAGCTCCAACACAAGCAACAAATGATCAAACCAGACTCATGTTACCTTCTTAGGCCATCACCACTCATCTATGATGCTCTAAATGTCAACAAATGTCAAAAGTGAGTTTTATACAGCTATAGGTCATCTTACAGTTGAGATGTCTCTGTTTCAGTTCCTATATTTAACCTTGAAGAATTGCACATAACTAATGTTTATTTTTTGTCTTTAGATGATGAGGAGGCGCTTAACTCCATTATGAAGGACCTGGCAGCCCTGGGTCGCTGCTACACCCAGCACAACAGCCACAAGCCCAAGAACAGAACCTTACTCTACAAACAGGTACAACTGGTATCCAGTCGTACTTCATTTAAAGTGATACTACATTCAAAATCTATCTCTTGAGTGCCGATATCAACCTCTGACCACTTCTAGTAGGCTTAAATGGTGGCTATAAAAGGTTTGTAGTTTCTATAGTCAGCCCAAATCATGTTAGTAAAATTGGATTCTAATGGTGAATAAAGTTTTTATAGCTGAAAAGTAGTGTCAAAACATCCACAGAAACTTATCAAGTTTTTCTTGGAACTTTTTCTGCTGTCAAACCATTGGAATCCATTGTAATGGATTTGAATTCAGTCTGACAACAGCTGCTGTTCTTCGTGACAGAGTAAACTATAAACTTTTTACAGCCACCTTTCAGGCCTACAGGGGGTGAGTGTAGGTTTTTGGTTTGAGTTAAAGCTGTCACACATTCTGCTCAATTACAGTTTATTAACCATGCACACCAGAAGCACAGCAGTGCCTTTAACCTTTACTGTCATTCTGGGTTTACACAAAAAACCTTAGCCACCCTTCCTTTTAGATTTTTTTTTTTACATTTCTTTTTGCTGGACTGACAGCTGCTGGCTGCCAAAGTCAGGTGAAGGTTGTACTGTGACTGAAAGGAGCTTATTCTGAGTCTAATTCGAACACATTATACAGATGTGACAGTGAGCTGCATTCACTGAAATGTATTGGCATGGGAATTCCAAACTTGACAGTTTTGCGGTTTATTGTATGTAGTTGCATGCTGCAGATGCACACAAACAAAGCAAATTAGAGCGTTTGGTCCAGCTTGTGCCCTGACTGGTCTTTTGTAGCAAAATGAAATCTGGTTTCAAAATGTACTATTTAGAAAAATGACCACTACAGTCGGAAAGTCATCACCAATAAAGATTATGGTTTATGTATGGTATAGTTTATGGCCTGTTACTTGTTTATGGCCATAGCAGATCCGTTTTAGAAATCATTGGAAATGATAAATTGACACATTTCAGGCAGCTAATCATTCTCCTTTATGGTTTTTGTACACTGAAAACTTCAGTGCCTCCAGGATTTAATTTCTCTCAATCACTGTGTGCCTCTTTCTGAAGTTGTTTCCTTCTGCGTTTGTTCCCTCTGTGGAATGATAATTGGCAAATCCTCTTGAAGTACCAATGTTTATGATGAGACATAAACAAACAGTGAGGAGCAGAGAGAGTTTCCGCTCAGAGTGCGGCTGTCACCCTTATTTGTCGCCCCCACTGATATGATGTCAGTGTTTAGAGTTTATCACCATGACCTCATGCAGACTTGCAGACTCCTCCAGATTCCTGATCCCTTGGGTAAAACCCTTTACATATATAGAAACCTTAGATTGTGTCATGGCATCTTTGGAGTCAAGTTGAAAGATAATGTTGCTTTGTGTTGCTGGACCAAACTCAGCAACAGCAGTACAAAACATGTATCGCTATAATGCTTTTTGTCACTTAAATTCCTTGTCCAGCTTACAGCTATCGTTTATTCAGCAGCCTAAATCCCACATACAACCATGAATCATTTTAACTTTCCACTTCCATAACTCCCCTCTGTTGTTATTTTTCCTCTCAACAGGATTTAAGAGTCAAGCTGGAGCATGAGAGAGAAAAACGGTATGTTGGAACCTCTGTATTGTTTTTTCTGCTCCTCTGTCCAAGCCTTAACTCTTCAGTTCAGATCTTTTTTGTTATGCTTTGCCATGCCTGGGATTCTGTGTCTAAGGGAAATCACAGTTACATGCCAGAGTAGCATAAAGAGAGGGAAAATTCCTGCTTTGACATTTAGCTGCAGCCTTGTGTTTCAGACTCGGACAGGGCATTTGAGAGGGGGAAAAAGAGAGACCCGAGAGAGGGAGTGAGCAGAAAAACGCCAAGTGTTTCAGTTCAGTGTCCAGTCTTCCAGGCACACCCCAAATGAATACTTCATTTTCTGTGTTTTCTTGTGCTTTCCCTCTGTCCTCCACATCCTTCACCCTGCAGCCATCTGTCCTCCCTCACACCACCAGCCTCAGAGTTACTCAAGAGGCAAAGCATGACACTAACTCTGTCTGGAGACGGTCTTACGAGCAGTTTTTCCACCAAGGTGCCTTACAGTTTGTTTACCACATCGGGGCACTTTGAAAGCTAAGGCGCCCAGTATAAATAACAGATCTTTTGAAATGGAGAGGCTTTATTTGGCACTGAGCTTACTTTTGTCTACACTGGGATTGCAGCTCCATCGTTCCATGTATGGATGCTGTGTGACTCTCAGGTCCTTGTCTGGCCTTTTAGCATTGCATCCTGGGAGAGGTCCAAGTTCACAGACATACTTTGTCCCGATGAAACCCTTGTTCAACAACCCGCAGGGAATCTGAACTCCAAACAACTCCTTAGGGGGGAAAATGACAAAAACAGAGTGTACTGTTACAGCGGAAAAAACATTAGAGGGAGACTGACCAGAACCTACTAGAATAATTGCCTTGATTCATCAGAATATAGACCAGGAGAACAGGCATTGGTTCAGTGAGGCTTTGATTAGAAAGCCACAGGCTCGCAGGAGTGAGAAAGAGAAGTGAAACGGCACACTCCTCCGGCAGAATACGGCCTCATATTGGGCCTCTCCGCTTTTTCACAGCCCTAATTGGCTACTGCTGAGGAAGAGACAAGTTTTTCATGTTCCTGTCTCTCTGCCTTTCTGCCTCCCTCTGTTTCTCCGTCTCGCAGTTTTCTTCTCTTTCTCACAAGCTCACACCGCACTGCTCTCTTAGAACAGCTCACTCTGGAAGACACCATTCACTGATTTCAAAAGCAACTCTTTTTTTATGCATTTTTTTATTCACTCTTTGAATTCACACTCTGTGTTTATCCTCTATCTTTTTTTGTCATGTTGTTAGTTACGCTTGTCCGTGCTCTGACTACTTTAACTTTGATTTAGGGCAAGTTTTGGAAATCAGTAGGATATCCTGAGTTTGTTACCTCAAGGGGTAAAATAATATCACATTGTAGCATTAGCGTGACTAACATATTTATTTATTTAAAGCTGCTTTAATCAACATTTTATATTAACAATGGATCACATTATTATAAGTATGTGAAAGTGCTCGCTCATAGTGACAAACCCACCAGACTCTGCAGTTCCTGGCAGCTCTAGTGTTTTAGTCATTTATAGTCTAAACTAGTTAGCAACTTCTGTCTATAGTTTATGCAGATACTCACAGCTCAGTAAAACACAAGCAGTAACGCAAAATAAAAACCCCATAAAAACCTAATGAAAGGCAACTGAGCTACATTTCTGAGCTCTCGCTTAAACTTACTGAGTTACTGAGCAAGAAACCCCTGAAACTGAATATGAAGGCACTTATGACTAAGTTCAATATGATCAAATTGAATGAAATTATCAGCACTTCCTTTTATTCTTGAGAACACAGAGGTGAGATCTTATTGGCTAAACGTAACTGTACGATCATAATCCAAATTGCAGCACCAATGTGAATAACATGTTATATATCTGAGCATTGGCAGTCCACAGGACTTGAGGTATTAGGAGTCCCTGAGTCAGGATAACCGTGTTGTCTGTCGACAATGGAATCTAATTGGACAGCCTCTCTTTTCATTGGCAAGCGCTGAAGGTTTGGGGCAGGAAATAGGAGCTGTGTCTCTCTCTTACCCCTGGCTCTGCCTCAGGGTCTCCTGCCAGAGAGTGAAGGAACAGAGCCAGACCTTTTTTTTTCTGTGTGTACGTGATTGTGATTGTGTCCATGAGAGAAAGAGAGAGTGTGCTGGGATGTGTGAAAGTATTCTTTTTACTCTGCAAATCTGTGTCCCCACATGTTTGCATAGAGGAAGGAAAGCCATATCTTTTGGAGCAGCATCCTCATAAACCCCCACACACACACACACACACACACAGTCCCTCCAGCTCTTTATCAGACACATCATCGACAAGTGTAAACAGAGATGGAGAGCGTTTAGCCGTGCTGCTGCTCGCCTCTGATCTACAAGCCTTCCTATTCCCAGAATCCTCTCCTCAAATGAGGGAACCAATGAGCAGTCATTAAGATAGGCAGAGCTTTGGCGTCTGATGAGGAAATGATTGGATGAAAACAAGTCCTTTTATCAGGATACTATAAAGAGATAGTGGGCTGCAGATTCTTCAAAAGCAGAGAGCGAGGGCAGATAGAAAAGAGAGGAGAAGAAATGCTGGCGAAAATCTCTTTCTCTTTCTTTCCTTTTATTTTGTCAGGTTGTCTCCTTTATTTTCTCTCTCACAGTCTGTAAATATCTCTGCGTCTCTGTATCTCTCACTCTGTCGCTCTGTAAAAGAGGAGGGAAAGACACACATCCTGCTGCTTTTGCTGCTGCTCCAGATTTTTCCCCCTTTCCTCTCAGGAAGTTTCCCATCTGCCTTTGTGCTGGCTTAGTGGAGAGGCCCAGTGGTGTTGAAACAGTGACCGATGCACACACTGATTGGGAAGCACACTCATGCATGTAGAGTTTTACAAACCTGCACGCATCCATATACACACTCACTACAAACACTCGCTGATAAGCTCGGACTCGGACAGACAGACAGAGTGTGCACACTCAGTCATACACGTAGGCATACAGTAGATAAGACATTCATATACATGGGGGGGGGGTTACTCTGGCACTGTCTGTTTTCATTGCATTGATTAATGCCCCTTTAGCATCAGCTCACTCCTCTTCTTGACCCAGCTGACCTGTCCATTTTTTCTCTTGTTACCACAGAGACCCTGTCATAAAATGCCTTAGAAAGAGATTCTTACATGGTCATCCAATCCAAATTTTAGAAAGACAGTAAAGCTACAAAGAATAGGAAATAACGTGTATAACTCCATTTTCCATATTGTCACAAATTTGTGAACTATGAGCAGGTATAGCTGCCATTCAGCTGCTATTTTTTGCCAAAATCACCACCTCTGGCTGGGTTATAGAGTCTGAGCTCATGAAGCTAGACACAACAGTAGCATCTATCTCCGACCTCTGACCCTGTTGCCGTTCTCCGCTTCCCAGAATAATCCCGTTCCAGAGGCCACTGAAGATCAAGGAGCTGCTGCAGAAAGTGACCGAGGCCTTTGGTCAGCAGCTGGAGATGTTCTTCATGGAGAAAGAGGTACAAGAACAACTAGTGGACATGCAGTTAAGATCCTTGGCTGCTGCATTTGTGCATCCTCTAAGGTGCATTAAATCATGTATTTAGATGTCCCTATCTCAAGAACTTGAGTTTTTCCTTGAAAATCACTGTAGATTAACGAGGCTTTAACATGACAACAACATCTACAGTACGTCATGCATGCACTGATGCTTTAACATGGCGTCATTATGAAACAATGGGGATTCAAAGGTCATGTGCTGTATGTTTTCTTGTCCTTTCAGTTGCTGCTGCCCCTGAAGACCCAGGAGGACCTGGATCAGGCGGTGCTGACGTTGGGCTGCAGCTCGGGGACCAACGGGTTGCTCAGGATACTGCTCAAGACCCCCAAGAACAACCATGTGAGTTTTTAACAACATCCACTTCTTAAGGACATGAAACTGGTCATTGGAGAGACTTAAAGACATAAAATCTTCTGCCATGTCTTCAGATTTTAATGCAAACTGCATGACTTACACAGCAGCATTTCTCCACAATATACAGCAAGTCACGCTGTTTTACAGAGATGTATCAATGTGTAAATAGTAACCATAACAACCGTGCTGAGAACAGCTGCATGTTAGTCACTTTCTGACTCTATGATGATAATAATAATAATAATAATAAAACTTTATTTATAGAGCACTTATCAAAACAAAGTATAAAGTGCTTCACAACAAGAGAAATAAAATACCACAGTGAATGAATCTACTGCTGTATGCACTCTTCTCTCTGCATCAGAGCTACTGTGCGCTGAACTCAGTAACTTAGAGGAAGCAAACTTTCCCCACTGATATGATGATGTAACTGGACAATGATATAACGCTGTCCTCAACTTCCTTTTCTGATCCTGTTCTCTTTCTCCTACTTACTCCACTTCCTACTTCCTATGTGTTTTCTCTTTGTAGTACCTACAGGTGAACAGCAGGGACAAACAGAGCGAGATGAGGTCATCACGGTCACTGGGGGATCTGAAGGGCTCCCTGCTCAAGGGCTCGGAGAGGGTGCGCAAACACTCGACAGGTGAGCCATCACGTAGAAACACACACAGAAATGCTAAGTCATTGGCTATCAGACCAATCAGAGTGTCAATACAGCTCTGTCAGGAGTTGTTAAGTAGTAATTCCTCCCAATCTTTATGTCTGAGACGAGGCAGAATAGCAAAATGCAGAGAGTTACAACCAAATCCTGCTGATGCCAAGATTTTTTGACCACCTGCTGAAGCCTCAATGGTGGCTTGTCAGTGTCAATTTACAACACAGAGTGATGCCACAGTCATAGGAATGTTAATGGCAAGATGTGGGATATGCTTTGTCAGAGTGGAAAAATGCAAATTGGAGGTGAAAGTGACAACTTTAACAGCCAGAGAGATGTTAGGTCAAAGCAAGGACAAGTTTCTGCTCTCATACCAAGCAGCTCTCTGTCCGCATCATCACCTTGATTAGTTAGTGCTTTGATTCTGAAGATGTTGTGTTAAATGTGTTGATCTTTGGATGTTAACAATCAATGCTTATTTGCTTTCTTGGCGATAGTTAGATGAGAAGATCTTTAGCACGCTCATATCTGTCCGTTAGATATGAGACTGTAACACTTTACAGCATATCTCGTTTATTTAATCCAGCCAAAAACTGTTTGTGGTTTTATGAGGATTATATGGGCTGGACACCTTGTCCAGGCGGAGTGACTGTGTGGAGTCTTGTCGTCACCATGAGGTTGAGTTGTGGCAAAGAACAACTTGTAGTTTGTACACTTTGGTTTTTGTACGTTATGTATGTTAATCAGTGAGCTTTAGAGGTGCTAGAAAAACATTTTTCTTAGGACAGAGCCAGCTTAGCTGTTTCCCCCTGCTTCCAGTTTCCACACGGTTAGCGTAGCTAGTTAGCTCAGCTAATCGGCTTCTGGCTGCTGCTTTATTTTTAAAGGATTATTTAACACTTCAGTTAAATTTTATTAGCAGCAATTCATAACAGAAATGATCTCATTGCACTTTTCCTATAGAGCAAGTCTAGACCGTACTCTTTATAATATTATTTACAGAGACCCAACAATTCCCACCAAGAACAAGCACTTTGGCGAGAGAGACTATGTCAGTTGGTGCTGAGACTAACTGACCTCTCTCAGACACAGTCTGACCAGTCTCACAACAACACTGCTTTCCAAACACCAATCAGAGTAAACCAAATTATAACGAAATGTACAGAAACCTATTTGGAACATTGGAAAGAAGAAACTAAAAGCCAAAGTAGATCAGACTGTTATCTGGCCCTAAAAAGAGATGATGAATTGGCAGATTATCTCTCTACTGTCAGAGATAGAAAGCAGAGACAGATCCTAACCAAGTACAGGCTCAGTGGCCACAAGCTGGCAATCGAAAAAGGAAGACACAAAAAATCATGGCAACCAAAAGAAAACTGTTCGATGCATTTCCTCCAACATTCAATGAAATAAGGAATGTTTACTTTAACTAGTTCAGCTCTGTAATCTCAGATTTCAAAGAGCTAAATGACCTCTCAAAAATAAAAATACTCCTAGGAGGAGGAGACAGGGCAGATCTTGCTGCCCAATATGTATCAACATGCCACAACCTGAGGGACAGTGAATGACCTAGACACACACACACACGCACATTCATAAAAAATATATATATAATTGCAATGTTTATGTAGTTTTCACTTTTTGTATTTGTATTTTAAGTGCAAGTCTACAATTTATTATTATTATTATTATTATTATTATTATTATTATTATTATTAGCTTACCTATCTGTATATATTTTAATATCACAATTCTTCTGTTTATGTATGTTTTTATTTTACACATGCTTTGGCAATGTTAACATCTGTTTCCTATGCCAGTAAAGCCCAATTGAATTGAAATGAGCATACAGTAGAACAATGCAAATTCCACATAGAATTTTTAAATAATAATAAGGTAATGGTAGTGGTAATATTAGTAATAATAAAATAATAATAGTAATAAGACTAATAATAATTGTAGTAGTGGTTGTCGAGCAGGAACATGGGAACAGTAGGAGGCCTGCAATCATAAATTCAGACTCTGCAGCTCCAGAGGCAGAAATACCTGCTGAAAGCGACAGGAGAGAGGAGAGAGACAAGAAAGCACAAAACTACAGGAGAGAGAAGATGTCGAGTTAGTGTAACATGCATTAATGGGATAAAAATGCATACAGATGGAGAGAGAAAGGAGGAGATAGGAGAGAGGTGCATCATGGGAAGTCTCCCGGCAGTCTAGGTCTATAGCAGCATAACTAAGGGATGGTTCAGGACTCACCCAAGGCAGCCCTAACTAGAAGCTTTATCAATAAGGAAAGTCTTAAGCCTACTCTTAAACGTGGAGATGGTGTCTGCCTCCCGAACCCAAACTGGGTTAACAGATATGAGAGTGGTATCAGTCTTCTCATCTAACTCTTGGCAAGAAAGCAAATAAGCCAAAATGTCAAACTATTCCTTTAAGACAGACAAAAGTCCTTTTCTTGTCATGTCACACTCAACGGTTAGATAACACAGTACACTCCAGTTCTGTTGTCCCTCATGGCTTGTTTGGTAACACAGCGTGAAGGTTTATTTTACTGAGCTCTCCCCTGCCTCCCATGTCTGAATCTTTTTTTATTTAGAAAGGTCAGCGTTCCAGTCATATCTCAGACACCTCAGACACATGCAGAAACGACCAGCGCTCACTTCTGTGTCGCATTTGCATTTTTGCATAGCAGCTGAAAAACACTTTATGATCGCTGTCAACGCCAATCTCTCTCACGTAGCCCCAATAACATCAGCGCTGTCACCATCCCGAGTCATATAAATTGTATAGAATTACCCGCGCTCTCTCAATTCCCCCGGCAGCCACAAGTCAGAGCGGCTGAGGGATAGAAGTGGAGGGAGTGGTGGCAGATGAGAGGTGACAGGAGAGCGGTCACAGTGGATGGTTGAGTGAAGATGTGATGTGAGCCTGGGTACCTCAATGACGTATAGCAGCAGGGGGAGAGGAGAGGATGGAGAGAGGGAAAGAGGCAGGAAGAAGCTGAACTGTGAAGAAAAAGGAGTTGTAACTTTTAGTCAAAAACTAGACTGTTTACTTTAAAAAAAAATGGACTCTTCCTATACATCTTGGCACCTATTGCCCTCTGTGCACTTTTTCAGTATCCCTGTCAGCTCTTATAGCTTCTTACTGTGTCAAGGACGAGTGCTCAGTCTCCACTGCAGCTCAGCCGGGAGAGCGTTTGTCACAGTAATTGAGGTTAGAGGTGGCAGCAGTGTGGTTCAGTAAATCATTTCTCGTAATCCTGGCACTGTTGAACTTGTATGAATGACACCGTGACGCTGTTTTCTCCCCTCTGCCCCCTCGTTTTCATCTCTTCATCATCTTTCCCTTGTGCTCCCTCCCTTGTTTCTCGCCTTCACCATTCAATTTCTCCTCCATTTCTCCTCCTTCTTTTCACTTAATTCTTCATTCATTCTCCTCTCTTATTTGCCGCTCCCTGTTCTTTCCCTTGCTCCACCCTTTCAAACTGCCACCGTCCCAGGTTCCCTGCACACAGGTCGGACGTCCCCGCCTCCTGGCAGCGTCCCCGAGGAGCAGCAGCAGATTGCCCGCCAGGGCTCCTACACCAGCATCCATAGTGAAGGAGAGTTCATCCCCGAGACCCACGACCAGAATGTAAGAGCCTGTCCAGAGGAAAAATACTGTACATTAGGACAATTAAAAAGCCTCATTATTATTTAAGGGTCTGGATAAACACTCCTTTGTGATTGGCCTATGTAAGATTTTCATGTAATTAATGCTCTTACTTCATATACTGACTGTTAGGTAGTTTAAAGAACATGCCTACTGTTGTTCAACCCAACAGTAACCATAATTGTATATAGCAAACAACAAACAAAAAGGGGCAATTTGTCCTCAGAAAAACATGATCTCAGTATATCATTATTAGCTTTAGTAGTAGCAGTATTGTACATGACTGAAAAAGTAGTTTATATGCAGCATTTGAATAGACCTGTCTTAGTCATGCAGTACTCATGCTCCTTCACATTCTTACAGGTATATTGCACTGCAGTTACACACACTGTTATCTAAACTGCTTTATATTCTCTCCCACATGATTGCATGCTCTGTGACCCTTGATTCCCTTGTGTTATTATATCTGTCAGATGCTGGATCCCTTTGGGAGCGCAGACAACTCACTGTCGAGCAGCTGTCAATCAATAGATCAAGCACTGGACAGGTGAGTCATCATGAAGTGTGTGATTTATGAGCATTTTCTGTGTGGATTTATATTTATAATGTGCACATTCATATTGCAGACCAGCATTATTTACAGAGATATGAGTGTTGGTGCCGGTTAACACGTTAACATGTGATCTTGTATGTTGCACACACACACACACACACAGAAGCAACCAGAGGCGTTTATAAGTTTGTAAAGTTTGTAAATGGTGTTAAAGGCCAACAGAGCTTCCTGACCCTGCCTGTGCTGCCTATGTGAAAAAAGGAATCAGGTCACTTGCTGTTGCCATGGCGACAAAACTCTTATCTGGACGCCTGGATTCCTCTGTTATCATGAGAGTGAGAAACAGAGACTGAGTGGGAGACATAAAAGAGTAAAGCAAGAACATGCTGGATAAGAGGAAAAGCGGAGCCAGAAAATGAAATGAAAAGTGGTGAAAGAGTGAGAGTGGGAGTGGGGGTGTGGGTGGAGGTGGGTGGTGGGCGGGTGTGTGTGTGTGTGTGTGTGTGGGGATGAATCAAAAGGGGAAAAAAAGTGAGTGAGGGTGAGAGAGACGGAAACAGCTCTACCTGCACGAGGCTTATCTGGGCTCCAGGCTGCAGAACAATAGCAGGAAACCAGTGCATGGAACTTTTCCCTGCGTGCGGGCATGTGTGCCCCTTATCCAGGGTCTCGTGGCCCCGCGCCGCCCTGCGGTCAACAGAGACGTCACTCTCTGTCGGGTCGTCGTTGCAGGGCTGGCCACAGACGGCCAGGGAGGGTGGGAGGTGGAGGGGGGCTGGATGTACATCGAAACATTTAATGATTTAAGTTCAAGTTCAGCAATTAAGCACCACAAACTTCACTTTCTTATTGTGAGCTTATCTTTTCTAATTCAACACATTGTTGTTTAAAATCGAATGTGACTGAAAGCACATTAGTTTGAACGCAAAAGTCATTTTGAGGCATTTTCGAGGTCGTTCTGAAGTTTCAGACTAGCAGCTGTAGCCAGACTCTGTTTAAAGATAAGGGAAAATTACTGACTGAAATATCAAACCCTTTTAAAACTTTTTCCCCTGTTCTCTTGTCATTTCAGTCCTCCTTTCTCGCAGAGCAACCGTGACAATAATTACCTGAACCTCAACTATGAATACAAAGGTAAGAGAGGCGAAATCTGCAGCAGTCAAACACTACAGAAAGATAAAGAGAACTGCAAAAAGCTTGTTCATTATTAGAAAGTCTGTTCTTACTTTTTTTTTTTTGGTTCTGTGGTAATTATAGCCACACAATCAAGTTTCACAGAAAGAGAACTAAAGCTCTGTTTGTGTAGCTCCCGAATGCCTAAAATGTTTCCCCGTTGCAAATGGCCTCTTGCGATTACTGAGGAGGGAGATGATATGATTTGATGGCTTTATCTGGGAGTAAATACTTAAAATGAAGAATGGATTATTGTGAAGATACATAACGTTTTGGATGTATTTCTTGCGTCTCAGGAGGTGATGAAGGGAGTGTGATAGTATCCTAACTCTTCCTGCTTTGTCTTCCACACACTCTCCTCTGTGTACGCTTTGTCCATCTCCTTTTCCCTTTTGTCTCTCTTTGTTCCATCTCCCGTCTTCGTCTGCCTTTTTCCCAAACTCCAGTTCCTAAAAGACATTGCTGCTTTCCTGTCTTTTCATGATCACTTCCCTTCTCTGTCCCCTCACCTCTTGATGTGCCCCCCTTACTCGTCTACTCCTTGTCCCTCGGCTCCCTGTCTGTCCCCTTTCCTTCAGAACACAGATCAAATAGAGCAGGATGACAGATAGCTCCACACTAATCCTCATGAACAGAGGAACCGCAGCAGCTCTCCCAATCTGGTCATTTCTTTTTATCCTGCACCACCCCCGCACTGTAAATTAAAAAGGCGCTGCTGCATGTTGTGTACACAGACTGGGGGTATGGGAGCTTCATATAGCTGGGCATGCATGCATGCACATGCCTGCACAGATACATACACACACTTTCTCCCCTCCCAGATGTAAAGCTGTGTGGCCCTTCCTGCTGAGGGCTACAGTATTTGTTTACCATTCCCTGTGAGTAGATTTTTCCTCTCCATCCCGCGCTGCCAAACACAAAAAATACCTCCCGTCTCCATGGGATACGGCCACAAAAACAGCGCGAGGGGAGGCAGTCATCTGACAGAACAGCTGCTTTCAATTGCAAGTGGCTCCACTGCTCTCCATTCAGAGTGTGTGTGTGTGTGTGAGAGAGAGAGAGAGAGAGAGAGAGAGAGAGAGAGAGAGAGAGAGAGAGAGAGAGAGAGAGAGAGAGAGAGAGAGAGAGAGAGAGAGAGAGAGAGAGAGAGAGAGAGAGAGAGAGAGAGATAGCACTCGCCTGCGTCAGCAGTGCTCCCCACCTGCCTTTAGTTACTGCTCCACTGGGTTCAGAGCTAAGGCTAAGCTAGCACACATGAGCTGTTTGCAGTTTCTCTCTTGGCTGCAGTGAGGCGATACAACAGCACTGTTCGGTGTGTGAAAAGCTGTCTTCCATTCCGTTGCTTTTCAAATCAACTGACATGCCAAGACGAGCAAAAGCAATGTAGTCTGTCAGATGTGATGTTATCCTGTTATGGCATCAATATGTTTGTGTTTCTGACTAGCACCAAGCAATTAAATCTCCATCATGGAACTCGAGACGTGGATAAAACTAAATTGAGGAGTACTGTAATTGTAAAATGAGAATTCAGTTGTAATGTGAGGCTAGTTGTTGAGGCTTTAGTTACTTCCTAACTTCCTCTTTGCTCCCTCTTCAGGCCGCCATGGGAAAGGAGGGACTTTCCCTCGCCAGTTCCAGTTGCCCAATCGAAGCAAGGATTATGGAGACCGTAAGAAACCAGCTTTGCTAGAGCAATAACAACAACACTGTTACTGCACAGATTAAACAGATGTGTTACTATGTGCACAGGACAACACAGACAGATTCACACACCACTAGCAGTTTAGCTTCAGTTGGATGATGTAGGATCTCATTCTTTACAGTGCCTCCTCCTCACATTTCTATCACTTCTTTTAATTTCCAGATAAAACATTCGTTTTTGGCATTTTTTGCACCCTGCGTAGATTTGGTACATGAAGTGCTGGCTTGCTGTTACAGGCAGCTGCTAGTAATTGCTTACTCAGAGGCTAACCTTGGCTAGCAATGATTTACGTTTCCCTGCGGTGAACCCGAACTTGTATAAAAACACAGTGCCCTGCTTCCTGTCTGAGGGGAAGTGGACGGAGTGGCGGGAGGCACTCTGCTCTGGCTGGCCCTAAGTCTTGGCCAACACCTGTAAAGTAACTGTGTGAAAATCATTCACAGTACAAACAAAAGATGCAGTGGCCTGTGTGTGTAAAGTCATTAATATGTCTATTTTTTTAAATATGTTTTCAGGTCGTAGGACACTTCCGCGCAGCTTCATGCCGCAGGAGAACCTGTTTCAGCTGGTTCCTTCCAGTCGTACACGCAGTTATAATGGAGACAGTACGCTACAGTACAGCGACCTGCGCTCACTGGGCCGCACCGCTGACAAAAGCTGCCAGCGTGGTACAGCCAAGTGTAAGTAGTGCCCTTAAAATCTTAAACCTTTTCAAATGAAGGGACAGAGAAGCACTGAAGGAAACTGAATTTCTGGGCCGTTGTTGTTTATTGGTGTTGTATCAGTCTGGTTCCTGTTGATAATGAGGCAAATAAACCCTCTCTGATAACCCAGACATGAAGAAAGTTCAGACTGTTTTCTTCTGCTTCTGTCAAAAGTAGGGCAGGGTATCAAACCTCAGTACTTTTTACTTTAGGGCTGTAAACCTAATGTATACCGTATGAATATACTGTATGCGACCATATGTCCACCATATTTATGTTTTTTACATGTGTGGGCTTTAAAAAACAAATTTCCCTCCTAGAACAATTAAGACTATCTACCTATCTATCTTTTGGTAATATAATTATTTGATCAGATAATTTCAGATTTTAAATCAAACTTTTTAGACTATTTTATTCAGGCAAAGTTCTTGTTTGGAAGCTTGTTTTTAGACAGAATTATCATTTGAGAACTTTGGCTTTTTTTGTGAAGTGAAAATAGAACATTTAGAAAAGTAAGGCACTAAAAAAAGTATGATATCAGAATCATCAAAAATGTTAAATGCTACCCAGCCCTTGTCGAAAGGCATCCTACGAGCACCTCAAAATATATAATAAAAAAACTCACATAGAAAACAAGGCAAATTAATTTACATCTCAAATTGACGATACATAAACAGTGTGACTTAATTGTTCAAGCAGAAATAAGTCAAACACAGTGGAGTTACTATGGCTGTCAAACATGTTTTAATTCTTACTAGTAGCTAGTAAGGGGAAGTAGAAATAATGTACAGTAATACTGTATGTCACAGCAGGCAGAATTCCGCTCTCATCATCCATGTCACAGGCTCACATCTGTCCTCATTGCGTCCACAGTTCGCGTTGCCCAGAAATTGTCTTTGTCATGAAACGAAAGCAGTCTGTGGTTGACATGTCAGTCTCCGGTGTCCTTCTCACACACGACCAAACTGTCTTACCCGACCACAAAGAAGCTTGTTAATACCAAAACAAAGTCTCAGAGTCTGGGCTTGTGAAGATGAGAGTTGTTGTGTTACTCTCTCTGGGTTTTGACGACTTTGTCGTCTGAGCGTGGTTTGACTCAGATATCAGGGGTTTCCCCATTTCAGAGTATATGCAGTGGGAATTATTTAACGACCCTGTGGTGGATTTGACGTCTGCTCTTGGTTAAGTTGCTGCACTAGTTACAGTCAGGTCTTGTGGTGGATTTTGACTCATGCTTCAGTGTTAGTGTTTGCTCAAATCAGTATATCACGGCGGATCTGTCTGCCTCTGGGGGCTTAGCAACAAAATGAATTACTGGTGGGTTTTCATCATCTGGTGTTTTGTTTCTGCAGCGCCGCGGGCGCCAGTCAATTGGCGACAAGGAAAGCTCCTGGGGCGTGGGGCGTTCGGCGAGGTCTACCTCTGTTATGATGCCGACACAGGCCGTGAGCTGGCTGCCAAGCAGGTGCCCTTTGATCCTGACTGTCAAGATACCAGCAAGGTGAGAGACAACACAATAAGTCACTGGCTGCATGTATTTTAGGGTATAAGACTCAGTGATTTTATAATTAAAGACTAAATATGCTATGTATTTGAATTGCTCTATGCTTTTCTTAATTCAAATACTTTCTTTCTGTAGGAGGTGAATGCTCTGGAGTGTGAGATTCAGCTGCTGAAGAATCTGCGACACGACCGGATTGTTCAGTACTATGGTTGTCTTCGGGACCTTGAACAGAAGAAGCTCACCATTTTTGTGGAGTTTATGCCTGGGGTGCGTATTCTGCAGGGCATTTCATTTGAATATATTTAAACTGTAATAAGTCACATGTAGCACAAACAGCGAGGCAACAGTCCTTAAAGTTTGATTGAGATACAATAACGAATAATATCTGAGAATGTCATATTTTGAGTTGTTTTGGCTGTAGAGATAGGTAAACAGACGTTTTAAGATGAACTTCAAATCAAACCCATACCAGCTACATCTGCTAAAAACCTATTTTGAAATGTCACCAGCTGTCAACAAACGTGTCCTCAGTGGTTGATGTCAGCAGAACAGCTCAGTTTATGAAATCATTTTCTCACTAAATGAGCGCCTTAATGAGCTGCTGTCGCCTGTGGACCCTGTCCCTGCGTCTGTTTTTAATATTTCCTGGGCTATTTTTTTCCTGAGTGGCATTGAGCATCGTAGTCACACATTGTCTGGAACTTGGAAATGTTTATGTTTCACTGGAGTTTACTGGCAGAGGCACAGAGCGGAGGTGAAAAAGCCAAGTTTGTGTGTGACTGCTCAGCATGGCTGCACCACTGTGGCTGACCGATAACACTTAAGGCGTCCCGGGAGGTGGGGGCCAAGTGTCCCTCTGAGAGCCAGAAAGCTGTTTAGGTGTCTTGTTGACAGCTGAAAGTGAAGAGAGAGAGGTTTTGTTTTCACCGTGTGAGTCCAAAACCGCGTCACAGGTGTTACTGGATCAGGTCTTTGCTCCTGTGATTTCCTCATGAGGAACTGAAAACAGGAAATGAAAGGAAATACAGGACATCGAAGGTATTTGGACTCAAAATATAGCAGATTTCTTTCTGCACGTTGTATGTTTATACACTTGGTTTTTGTACTTAAAAATTGGCTCAGAGGCTGCTTTCGCAATAAAACAAAATAAATCCGCTTCAGCTGGAAATGTTATTGCAAGTATGCCGCCACATTTTCCTTAAAACCATTGTTATATTAGACGCTGAACCATTTTATATCCATCATACACATCCTTCCAAAGCAGATCTTCTATAATTTTATATACTACAGCTGTGACAATAATATTAGTTAAAAGTACAGCAAATATAAAGATCTTTCTGTTTTCTCTCTCTCTCGTCCTGACTCTCCAGGGCTCAATAAAGGACCAGCTAAAAGCCTACGGGGCCCTGACAGAGAAGGTGACAAGGAGATACACCAGACAGATCCTCCAAGGAGTCTCCTACCTGCACAGCAACATGATTGTACACAGAGACATCAAAGGTAACTGAAACAGCATGCTAGTGAAGGTCAGGATAGGATTTTAATTGGATTTGTAACGAGTGAACACCCACACTTGAGACACAGACTTAGCGGACAGTGTGTAAACAGCAAATCTTTATGGTTCATATTGCAGCAGCTGTTGCCGAGAACACTACAGATTCATTCATTTTATTCTGGTTGACATTTCCTCATTTGGTTATTCACCGTCTACAGAAGGAGCCTGGAAAAAAATTTGCTATTTTGAACTCCCCTTTGAGATATATATAAGGCTCCATGCTGGTGAAATCGGCCAGCCTAAAAATGTTCAACACCGGATGGAAAGGCTTTAGTTTGGCTGGCCACAGCTTTGGGAGTCACTGCTTCGTTCAGCTGCAGCCAAGAAGAGGGAAATATACCGTCTGGTGGGGAAAAAAGATAGAAGGTCTCACAGGACATGGGCAAGCTCTATGAGAGTATATGTGGGTGGGATTTTCCACTTAGAAATGCTCTTCATGTGTAATATATGGTGTGTGCTCATCTCACCACACAAGTGCTCTTCTGTATGCAGTAAAAGAGCTGTCAGCACATGCGACATTAGACTATAAAGTTTCTGTGAATTTAATGTTCCAAGGAGCCAAATAAAGTTACGGAGTTAACGTGAAGTCTCATATCCTGACAACAAATGTACAGGCAGTGGAAACGGGTTAAAGAAGTGAGAAGTAAAGGTCACAGCTTTAGTCTCTCAATCTCTTCTCTGCAGCCCTCCATCCTACAGTGGGTGTGGAGAGTGAGTGGCGAGTGGTGTACATTAGTCACTGATCAAACAAGTGGAGCGCCTGAAGGAAATGGGATAGACTCGGCTACATGTCGGAAAATGACTAAAGGAGGAGGAGGGAGGATGTTGGGGTTCGAGCTGATGGTTGATTCAATATTTCATTTTCTGATTTGTGTAATGTGCAATGTGAGAAAAGTGAAAACTTGTTTGTGGAGTTGAGTCACTGTGGTATTTATATAAAGATTGCTAAAAGGTATGACATTTTAGAAATAAGTCTGCCAGCATTCCATCATCAGACTTGTCAAGCCAGAGGAAAAGTTTACCTTTCCCTTTAGGTTGTTCAGTCAGTTGAAGTGCTGGCACAGGTACTTTGTAACCACACTGTAACGGCCGACTACATTAATTGAACCTCCAAACTGTCAAAGTATCCCTTAAAGGATATTGACGGTCCTCGGGAGACTCTTGAATAACTCAGAGCTCATTTTGTTTGGTTCCACCAGGTGCTAACATCCTGAGAGACTCATCAGGGAACGTGAAGCTGGGAGACTTTGGGGCCAGCAAACGTATCCAGACCATCTGCATGTCTGGTACAGGAATCAAGTCTGTCACTGGCACCCCCTACTGGATGAGCCCGGAAGTCATCAATGGGGAGGGCTATGGCCGCAAAGCTGATGTATGGTAAGAATAAGATCAGATGGAACTGTAATGAGGCCCAAAGGGGATATTAGACAGTTGCAGCACAAAAATATATTACAAGCACAAAAATACACTGCCGCAGTAAAAAAGCAATAAAAGTTACCTCAATACATGGGTGGTAAAGCAATAAATTGTTGAAACAGTTGTGTCGGTGGTATATACTATATGTAAGCAAGCTTTAAACATGTTAAGTGTGCTGTATTTCAAGATACAGTTCAATTAGTTTTTAGGGATTTCTTTTAGCCCAAGACATAAGAGAATTGTCTAAACCCAAAAAAGAACATTTAATCCTTCAATTCAATCAGAAAACCTAAAAATTACCAAATGACTTTCAAGTGCTCAAGTTCTTTTTTTTTGTCTAATCTCCTGAGACAAACATGGTTTTCACTGGAAGCTTATAATCGTCAATTTTGTGAGATTGGACTGTGTCAAAGAACATGAAACAGTGTTTAACTTTCTACCACTCACTGTTCTACCTGTGGGATGCTAGCACTATGTACAATTATAATTGACTGTTGGTGCTATGAATATAAACATGTAATATATATATTGATATATTATACTCTTGTCTTTTCAGATAATGTAGTCATCTTCTGTTGTAAAAATAATCTAGGTACAATGCATGGCAGAGTATACAACTGAAACCTTAAAAATATGGTGTCTCCCTGCCTCTGAAGCACTCTGGCAGTCCAACAATGTAATAAAACTTTATGTCAAAATTTATAACAAGGGTACAACAATCAAAAAAAGTTGGTTTTTTTAAGCAAGTGTTAACGGGTCATCGCTTATTTTTGAGACCATAGTTGGTGGTGTTTTAATAAATATTGAATAAACATAACAACCCATTAAACTACATGTAAACTAATATTTAATGCCAATATGCTAAAATGAGAAGTTCTAACAATCAACCAGCTCTAACTGGATGTTATTTCTCCTCAGGAGTGTTGCCTGCACTGTTGTGGAAATGTTGACCCAGAAACCTCCATGGGCAGAGTACGAGGCCATGGCAGCCATTTTTAAGATTGCCACCCAGCCTACGAAGCCCATGCTTCCTGAGGGCGTGTCCGATGCATGCAGGGACTTCCTGCGGCAGGTGTTTGTGGAGGAGAAGTGGCGGCCCACAGCAGACGTTCTGCTCAGCCACCCATTCGTCCAGGGCTGCTTCTGAGGCCCGCGGACCCCCCTTCCCCTCCCCTGCCTGCGAGGCCTCCGCGGCCCCGGCACCTCCCCTCCTCTCCGGCGCCCGCCCCGTCCCCAGGCTCCAGGGCT
Organism: Siniperca chuatsi; assembly: GCF_020085105.1. Taxonomy (NCBI): domain Eukaryota; kingdom Metazoa; phylum Chordata; class Actinopteri; order Centrarchiformes; family Sinipercidae; genus Siniperca; species Siniperca chuatsi. The sequence continues at coordinate 16,131,682 of NC_058060.1, forward strand.
CAGCATCACTCCAATGTCCTGCCCTGTCATCTATCACCAGTGTCTGCCTTGTCAGGACCCCTGCATCTCTTACCAACTAGCTCAACCCGGATTTTTCCCTGAGAGGCCAGGTTGACTGCTGTCAGACCTCCAGAGTGCTCCGAGGCATCGCAGTGTGTTGCCCCAGGGGGGGACTGATGAGAAAGCACTCAGCAGTCTCATGAGCTACAGACTGCTGTCCTTTAACAAGAGCAGGAAAAGTGACCCAAGTTAGAGAGCAGTGGCGTCTCAAGCTTTCTGGGTCTTTACTGCCGCAGAACAGCGTCTCGGTTTGGCCAGACACCATGTAATCATGAGTGGCTGGTAACATTGATCACATCTGATAGAACTCTAAGTTACTCATCAGCCTGAGTTAGCTGTGAGAATGAAGATGGTAAAATATTTTTATATGACAGACAATAACACATACAAAGTCATCTTAGCAAATGAGTTTTCTACTGTCTGTTAAAAAATGTAAATGTATTTTCGTCAACGCCTTACAATGAGAATTTGTAAGTAAGAATGTTTTTTTGTTTTTGTTTTTTTACATTTTTACATAGCACTCACAACCCCATTTAGAAGGATTGTCAACATTGCACTTTTGATATCATGCATTGAAACATTTCCAACATGCAGGATAATCAACTGAGGAGATATTTTTCTATTTGAAGCATTTTAAAAATATAATTTCATAATGAGAATTGTGTAGTTTGTTCCAATGTAAATAAGAAAAAATGCATTTAGCGTGCAATGTCTATTAAGCAATACCAACACTACTGTTGGAGTCTGTGACATCCATTCCAGCTTCCCATGCAGTGAGCCTTGGGTCCACAGAAAAAAACAGTGGCCAAAGAAAAGTTGCAGAGTCAGAAATTTTCACCAACTTCAGGCTAAAGTTAATGCGCAGTATTAGTCATGTTGGATTGTTTTGTCACCTCAGAGCCCTATAGCCTTTTCTATGTTATGGCAGCTTCGTGCACAGTACACTGCACAGACCAAATCAGATGCATTGACGTCACATTGTGTTAGTATGAAAAGCATTATGAAAATTAGATTGAAGTAAGCGTCTCATTTACGTTTTTTGTTGTAACTTCAGTATGAATCCAGTCACCCCATGCCTTTACTTTGCTTCCCACACTATATGAATGGGTCAATTAATGACCACTTGACAGCACATGTAATGTCATGTGAGATAAAGCATAATATTACGAGTTGCCAAAAAAGGGTCAAGTTGGAAAGACAGAGCTACATGCTGTATTCTTTAAAGTGGAGATGAGATGAAACTTTAACTGTGGAGACTGATGTTGCAGGTGTAGTGGCTACCTGTAATACAGTGGCACTTGATCAAATCTTTTTTCACCCTTGTCAGTGCCTTATCTGAATCTGCTTGTAAACACAAATGTTCACTGCCAAAGCGGAAAGCTTCTTAATAAGGTGAGCAGCTGTTCAGTAGAGAGCACACACAGGATTTGCTGAAATTCTTTTATATGGAAAATAAAGATTATACTGTAAATACATATTGTTCTGCACTTTTGTATGAAATTTCGTTACATTATATACAAATCTATTTGATGAAATAGCTACGTTATACAGTAGATTGTACTGTGATTTAGACAGGAGTGTATATGGCTGTCTCTTTGAGAGCTGGTAGGCAGTATGAAAAGGCTGGGAGGCTTTCGATTGGGACAGAGTTTGTTTTGTCTTAATGACAAAGCCTTTAAACATGAAATGTATCAAGTCATTGATCTTTTGTACATTTAACTTAATAAATTCAAGGTCTAAGACTATTTTCCTGTGTGATTTTATTGTTGTGTTGTTTTGTTATCGCATTGCCCCGGACTGTGTTATGAAAGGTGCCCTTGTTGCAGTTTTATCCACTCTTACAATTTTTCTTCTTCTTTGGAGCTAATACCCATTTTTGCACTACATTATCAGATGTATATGCTATTATATTAGAATATAAAGTCCAATAAGGCATTAAATTAAAAGTTATTTTTTCAATTTAATGTCGTCGTCCCCCCCCCCCACAAGAGAATTCTTGTTCCTGTTTTAGCTCCTAATTTTTATTTTTTGAATTTTATTTATCATGGCAACAGCTCATAAGGAGAGAAAGAGAGAAAACACCACATATGCTGAATTTATTTATGTTAAGTCATAATGAAACGTTTTGCCATTTCTTATATGGACAACCATAACAAAATAAGTTGATTAATGGATTGGATTTCGTATATACACTCACAGGCCATTTTATTAGGTACACCTGTACAACATTGTGAAATTCAATACAACAACTCTGCCATGATTTGTACTTTTAAGAAGCTTATACATTTTCAGTTTGTGTTGACACTGTCAGAAACATGATAATTGTACTTTCTGTTTATTATTGAGGTCGTAGTGGGGGGTGGTGTTGTAGGCCTACTGGAGTGCATTATATTGAAAGGTGTTTCTAATATATACCCCCCCCCCCCCCCAACCCACCTATGAGGTGCACCAAATAACCTAATAAAGTGGTCAGTGACTGTGTGTGTGTATATATTTATATATGTACATATATGTGTATATATGTGTGTGTGTTTATGTAGGTAAAGGTACCTAATTGAGAGGCATTATGTTGGTGAAAACTGCCTTTATATGCTTTATAGCCTGAGGCAGCTGCTGAGTTACAAAACCTGACGTTTTGTAACGTCGTGTCTGAAAACGTGACGGACTCACTCGGCACGAGGAGCAGACACTGAAGACCGGCAGACCGGGAGGCGCTACTCTCTGATACGGATATGTTGGTGTTTCTAATAGAACTACTGCAGCTATATTGAAAACGACAAGTATGTCTACCTCCCGTACAATCATATGTTTACTAAGAAACGACTTGCGTCTCCACGACAATGAGGTAAGCCTATGCGAGTCCATATAGTGATGAAATCCGACGCTATTTTAGAGCACCTATTAAACTTATACGTAAACATGTCTGTTTGACGTTATGTGCCTAACTTGTAGCATTTGCTTTGTTGCCGTAATACGAGAACATTTCCAGCATGTCATATAGTATGTTTGCCACTAGCATCAAGCTAGCAACAACAACATTACTTTCGGTATACATTTTTGAAAATAAAAGCCACTTTTTCAAAGTTAAATGATCAGAATATTTGAATTCGTCAAAACAAACGGCACAAATTATATGTAAAAATATTATTCCTGACCTGCCTTTTATCCCTACCATGTACTTTTATGTCTAGCTTTGTAAGACAGAAACTACAGCCCTTCAGTCATCCATACTGTAGAATGGTGACATCAAGATGTACGACTTCTGGTTGCATTTTTCAAAATAAAACACAGAATTTTCCAAATAGAATTGTAGCAAAGCAAAATGCATTTGCTTACTGTCAGTGTCCTTGAAACATCAAATTAAATTTAAGGTGTGTTTTCAGCACTAGCTGGCATGGTTTAGTTGTATACCATAGCAGTGTTTTTGCAGCAGCCATATTTGTAGTTCCAAAACAGTTTGCTCATATAATCAAATGTACTATTTTTTTATATTTATGTGTTTGCTGCCACTGTAATCACGTCATGATAATTTTTCCTTAGAGATGATGGTATGACACATACTTTGTACTCTTTACATGCAGCTTTTCCACTGGGCTCAAAGAAATGCAGAGTACATCGTCCCACTGTACTGCTTCGACCCAAGACATTATGCGGGAACGTACAACTACAACCTACCAAAGACTGGTCCTTTCCGCCTGCGCTTCTTACTGGAGAGTATCCGGGACCTTAGAAACACGTTGCTCAACAAGGGCAGGTAACTAAACTGTTGTTTGTTGACTGTCTTCCTGTATGTGACCCCATTTTATTTGTCTTCTGCTGCTTCACTTACATTGCTGACTTCTGCACAGTTCAGCTCTGTCTTTGTTATAGCACTGAAGAACCATGATCTATTTACAAGGTTTAAAAGTGGTCATGAACTCATGTTATTGTTACACATACACTCGGTGCAGACCTTGTCATCGGCTCTCTAGGAATTAACTGATACAGATGTAACAGGATCAGGACACACCTGGGCTTATATGTTTACATTAACATGGGTGCCGCACACTGTTCCCATCATTTTTTCCTGTTAGCAGGGGGGAAGTTACTAGCTTTCTACCCAGGATGCAGCTTGCCTGGCATGGTGTTATCTAGGACTAATTTCGTATGTGTGACAGCAACCTTGTGGTGAGACGGGGTAAGCCAGAGGAGGTAGTTGCCGACCTCATCAAGCAACTGGGTTCTGTCAGCACTGTGGCTTTCCATGAAGAGGTAGTTTTAAAAAGTCTTTCTCTTATTGTAATTGTCACTACTTTATTACATTGTCTGGTGATTTTGACATAGTTTTTCCTTCATGCGTTTATGTTCCAGGTAACTTCGGAAGAACTGAATGTGGAGAAACGAGTGAAGGATGTCTGTGCAAAGATGAAGGTCAAAGTTCACACCTGCTGGGGTGCTACACTGTACCACAGAGATGATCTTCCTTTTCACCACATTTCCAGGTGAGCGAGGATATGGCTTGCCTGGGACAAAGCATTCCAGTTCTGCTTAATGTCCTGTTTTTGACATTGGCAGTATTATGAGAGGCGCAGATTAAGAAGTGTTAAGTGCTTAGAATATCTTGTAACATTAGCTCCTGGTTTGTTAGGCTGCCTGATGTGTACACTCAGTTCAGGAAGGCAGCGGAGACCCAAAGCAGGGTGAGGCCTGTGTTCCCAACCCCCGAGCAGCTAAAGCCTCTCCCTCAAGGGCTGGAGGAAGGAGCCGTTCCTACAGTAGAAGACCTGCAACAGACACGTGAATAATCCTAATGTTTATCTGCTCAATCCAAATGGTTTAATTCATACAGTTTACATTGTGCTTTCCTTTTGTGTCTTCGTCTTCTGTGAATTTGAAGAAAGGATGTCTGTATCCGTATCACCAAGACTATTCCTGTAAATGTATTTTATGTGCTTATTAAATTTACTTTTGTGTAAATGTCTTTATGTGCTGTTTGCAAATAGGAAGCACAAATTGCTCATTTTATGCAGTGCCTCTCCTGAGTAAATCCTCACTGCTGCTACTTTCAGAATTCAATAGGCAGACTGCTGAGCGCAGATTTCCTCATTAAATGTCAGCGAGCGAGCAGACAAGCTCGATTTCCGTGTATATGATTAAGCTTTTATGATTCTGTGTGTCTTAATGTACATCAGGGAGCGTTTAACATGTATGAAATCCGTGTGATGCTGAAATGCTTCTCGTGTTTTTTTTCTAATAGAGCCTGTGACTGATCCTCGCTCAGCCTTCCCCTGCAGTGGTGGTGAAAGTCAGGCTCTGGCCAGACTCAAACACTATTTCTGGGACACTGTGAGTACAACTTCCATTACACATTGGCACTAGCTGCTGTTTATAAAATATATCAAAAAACACACATGGTGATGTATTATCTATTGTGTAGTAGGTGTAATAAATATATGTTGTCTGTTTTGTAGGATGCTGTTGCAACTTACAAGGAGACTCGTAATGGCTTGATTGGTGTGGATTATTCCACTAAATTTGCACCTTGGTGAGTGTTATTGTATATTTTCTCTACTGCATTGAACATTAAACTGTAGTAGAGTTTAATGTTCGATGTAAGTAATTCCTAAAGATATTTCTAACTGTGCTCCACTGGTATTGGCCAGTGACATTGTGGGGGTGGAGCTGGACTCTCTGTCGGTGGTGTCAGAGAGGAGGATGCTGGCCAAACTACATGCCATCTTGGACAGTGTCTCCCACCCACTCCATGACGTGCTGGTCAAACAAAGGAGTACCTTCAGCGGAAGACTCATTCCCCCAAAAAGCACCACAGAGCGCCACAGGAAGTCATTCCTGCCTCTGGCCATCAAACTGTTTAACTCCTCCCTCTAAGTGTCAGTCTATATGACCCTAAGTCATTAAACTGGACATTGATCATTAACATCTCTGCAATACTTGACATAATTGTGCAATATTCTGTGTTTAATACTCCTGTGCAATATACTCTGTTTTCAGTTTAATTTATTGATATTTATTCATACTTCTATTACTGCTGTGCAATATCCACTGTCTCATTATAATCTTAATAGGCTACACTTAACTTGACAGTTCATGCACTATTACTTACTACTTGTATTATTACATTGTATTATTATACCGCACATACTTATCATCAACCGGTAAATCCACTTTGTACTTTACACTTATTTTAATTTTACACTTATACCCACTTGGTACTTGATTCTGATATTCTGCAGGCTGGCGATGGGTTGCATTTCACCAAGGTATATTTATCATCAGATCAAGCAGTATGAGAGGGAGCGAACAGCCAATCAGAGCACATACTGGTGAGTCTGGAGTTAGAAATGACTGGAATACTTAGATGAATGAGATACAAAACAATATATATTGTATAACAGTACCATACTGGTAATGTATGTACAAAGGCTCACTAGCTGTTGTGGTGATGTCTCTGTATTTGTTAATATAAAGCTATAATGTGTCAAATTGTATATCTACTATTGACCATATATTAGACAATTGACCTGTTTTTAATGGAATAGTTCTGTAGAATTTATCTTCACTTTCTGACTATCTTCACTGCTGCCTTTCAGGGTTATTTTTGAACTTTTGTGGAGGGATTACTTCAAGTTTGTAGGAGTCAAATACGGAAACAGACTGTTTCAGGTCGAAGGTAAAATGAGCTCAAGTTTTCAACTCGTTTTTTGAATACACTATAAATGAATGTAAAGCTCGTGGTAATTTTCTCTCAGGTCTTCAAGACAAATCTGTTCCATGGAAAAAGGACATGAAGCTTTTCAATGCGTGGAAAGGTTTGCACCATTTCTTTGCTCATTGTTCACAGAACATTCTTTATTAAAAATCAAGTCTTGTCTTTAAGAGGTGCATTGACAGTGTATGTGCAGTATATGTATCAGCAGCTGAAAATAAGTCTAATTTGTAATTACAGAGGGACAAACAGGAGTGCCCTTCGTGGATGCAAACATGAGAGAATTGGCAATGACAGGCTTCATGTCCAACAGGGGGCGGCAAAATGTTGCTAGCTTCCTCACAAAAGACCTGGGCCTGGATTGGAGGATGGGAGCTGAGTGGTTTGAATACCTTCTGGTAAATAGTGAGGGCCAGGTTTTAGAGCTTTGGAAAAGTGAAATGGTATTTTTAGGACCTAATTAATTATGTAGGCTAATAAATAATATCATTATTGAGATGTTGTGGAATAGCAGAATAACACATTTTTTAAAGTATTGAGCTCAGTCCTTTTATTTTTATCTATAGATGATGATACTCACAAGTGCCTTGTCCTCATCATTTTGAATTTTACTCCAAAGATTGACCATGATGTCTGCAGCAACTATGGCAACTGGCTTTACAGCGCTGGTATAGGAAATGACCCTAGAGAGAACCGGAAGTTCAACATGATCAAGCAAGGCCTCGACTATGACAATAATGTATGTTTGAGCAGATGCATGAATTGATTCCCTTCGACATCTATCCGGAGCTTTTCATTCACTGTTTGCACTTTGACACAGAATGTCTGAGTCACACTTGTGTTTGTGATGGTGATGAAACCTGTACTAATCCCCATGCGTCTGTTTTAGGGTGACTATGTACGGCAGTGGGTTCCTGAGCTGCAGGGCATCAGGGGAGCTGACGTGCACACGCCCTGGACCCTCAGCACTGCTGCACTGTCACATGCTCAAGTGTCCCTTGGAGAGACCTACCCCACCCCCATCGTTATAGCGCCTGAATGGAGCAGACACACTAACAAGAAACTGGTGGGTGTTTGAGAAAAGGGAAGTGGATAGTATGATTGCTGCTGCTTTTTTTTTTTATCCTTTATGGCTGCAAATAAAAGTGGTGGAATGTAAGTAAGTACATATACTCAAGCACTGTACTTAAGTTAATTACAAGTACCTCAAAAATTGTATTTAAGTATTTATATTTTATGCTGCTTTATACTTCTACTCCACTACAATTCAGAAGGATATATTGCAATTTTTACCCCTCTAAATTACATGTATATGAGTAGTTAGCAGTTTTGCCCTTCACAGTAAGGGCAAATGTTTGTTTTCCTTTTTTTTCAGAATGGCACAGGGCCTTCACCAAGAGGAAAGAAAGGCCCATCTCACACTCCCAAACAACATCGGGATAGAGGCATAGATTTCTATTTCTCCAAAAGCAAAAACCTATGATCTGCCTCAAAGCAAACACATAACAAGATGCTCAGAGGATGGAAGCTCCAGTGATGCAAACTTGGACTGTTGCTGTAAAATCTGTGTTGCATACTGACGTGTTGATCTAGGGAAGTTATTTGATGAGGATTTGAGGAAATGCATGGTTCTACTTACACTTGAATACTTGAACTTATCTATATACAGTATATATACTAGGCTACATGACACCAGTTCTCTAGAAAAATAGGCCTCATAAAGCACCTTTCCTGGACTCATTTCTACATTTCCTGCTGTGCTGCAACAGTGAAAGCCACATTGTGGTTTTTAGTTTTGATCAGTTACAATGATTTGTATGTTGGTGTTTTGTGCAGATTGTTTTTCTTGCCATTTTCTTGTCTTTTTGGATATACAGCTGTTTTATTAATTCTATCTGTGGCAGTTACAAAATAATATTGCTAAATGGAAGCATTTTTGTTACCTGATTTTGTTATGCAATGCTGTAAATTACACCGTTATCAGCATTACACTGAATCTTGAATTCTTGATTCCAGTTTAATATCAAATATTATCAAAGGAAGGAGGTAAAGCAGAGCTTCCTGGGGGGAAGTTATGAACATAGACAAGAACAGGGAACAGAAACACACTAACCATTTTTTTTTTCGCCAACATTTTCCTGCGGTGCCCGCTGATTCAAGCCATTTTACTAATCAATGAAAGTAGTTTGTTTCGTTTCTGTCACCAACGCGATAATGCCAGCTGTATAAAAACAACTAGAATCTAGTAGAAGTGCACTGTTTTGGCCAGTGTCTAGGTAGGCAGCACATCCCCTCCCCCGTGTGACGCAGTCCGCTAGATGACATCACTTCCTTGTTCTCTTGTCAGGTAAACTGGACGCCTGAAGCAAGTCACTACTTCAAATCACGCCGTCTGTCGTTATAATGTTTCAACGCGGTTTGTATTTGAACTTTATTTTACACAGTCTGTGATTTTAACTAAAGCTTGGCGTCTCACGGAGTTCTTCGAAAACTTGCGAACATGGCGTGCGCCGATTCAGAAGTCGACTTGGGGACGATTCCTCTCATTGCACTGAATGTGAGTGTGAGGAAAAAGTTGGGACTATATCTGAACCCCAGAAACGCGGTGGCAGCCGACTGGATGGCTGTTGCAGAGGCCATGGGCTTCACTTACCTAGAGATAAAGAACTATGAAGCGTCAAAGAGCCCCACCAAAACCTTCCTGGAGGACTGGCAGGCTCGGTCCACAGATGCGACAGTGGGGAAGCTGTTGTCCATCCTGGCGGAGGTGGAGAGAAAAGACATTGTGGAGGACCTCCGTCCTTTGATAGGTGCGTTGGTATCATTTGGACTTTCTGTTTATTTTCTACCTTTTTTAAAATACGTATTTCGTTGGTACATTTAGGCTACATAATATTTACTCACGTGTAGCTTGAGCCTGTTTTCATCGTCTACTTCAGGAAATGATTCACAACCTAAATTCCCATGTTGCAAAAAGTATTTACACAAATGATTCAGAATGTATTAAGAAACATTTGCCAAAATATAGTAATTGCTAATTTATTTATAAGCTGAAAATTAAATTTTAGTTAAGCTATGAGAATTTCTACAAATTTGTACACAAAATAATCCCCCCAATTTACTGTATGCAAACTTATGTATATGTGTGTTGTTTGCACATATACATCTTTTTTGTATCAGATGAGGATGTCAGGAAGTATTGCGAGAGCCTGAAGAAAAAGGCTGAGCCCCCAGTTCAGGTTCATGAGGTTGACAGCTGCGTCCCTCGCACCCCAGAGAGGTTTGGTATCACCCTGGAGGATGACCCTGAAGGTCAGTATTTATGTAATCCTTATTTTTGTTTTATTATTTAAATACTCTATTCAAATAGAAGGCAGTGCAACTGGTTAAACACACAGTGATTTGTGTCTATAAACATATGACACCCCCCCCGAATCAGCGCAATGCAACTCATCATTGCTTCCACGGCCATAGTAGAGCTGCCTGCGAATTACAATCCACAGTACCAAATCCAGGATGTATTCGTTCATTTATACTAAGCAGTGGCAACATTTACAAAATAACTGTAGAACAATTTCAAGGATTTTATGCAACTTTATATATCTACTCCACTGCATTTATGTGATAGCTATAGTTACTAGTTACTTTGCAGATTAACATTTTACACACAAAACATCAGAAAAAATTCAATAAAACATGATGAAGCACTCAGTGTTATATAAAGTAGTTCAAATTAGCAGTAAAATGCTGCTTACATGTTAATACATCTGTAATAATAATCCAATCATATAATATTTACAACATTATAACACTGAATTGGGCCATTAAGCATAATGAGTACTTTAAGTTTAACTTTATTGATACTTTAAGTACTAATTTAAGTACTATAGTATTTTTCTTAAGTACTATAGTATTTTTCCAATGAAACTTAACTAAGTAAGTAAATGTAGATAATATGGTATTAATACTTTTACTTAATTAAAGGATCTGAGTACTTCTTCCACCACCGGTAATAAGAAAATTGAACTTGTAACGAATTGCAGTTACAGTGTCAAAACTACACTTTGAGCTGTTGTATTAGAATAAACATGATAAAATGCTATGATTAATTAATAGCTAAAAGTTGTTGTGCATATATTCTGCTTGACTTGTGACTGTGATTGCATAGCTGTTGTCTGTTCAACACCAAGAGAACAGATTATAAGTATGCATTAATGCATGTCAGATGAAACTAGTGAAAACAGAAACCTTCAATAATTAGAATTACTTTTCTAGGTTACCAAACAATCAATAGCTTTTGCCTTTCTTTAACAATTTCCATGCTACCTGAGGTTTTCTCTCCAGATACATCCCCTAAACGTCTTAGCACCGCTGGTCACTGCTGTGACTTTGTAATGCAGTTATAATAGCCAGTGTATTTGCTTAAGTCAAACCTGAGATAGTGACAGGAAAAGCTCCAACTTGTCTCATAATCTTACAAGTCATGTGATGCTCTAATCACACATGTCTGCACCGCTGAACTGTTCCACTTCCCTGCACCGCTTTGTGGTTGCCACCTACTGAGGTTATATTTTACTTCAGTGGAATATATCTCAGTTCTGTGGAATACAATTTTTTCCAAGTTTATTGTGTGTACATGTTGTCTTGGGTTGCAAGCTGTTGCGTAATACTGGCCTTATAAGTATAAATAAAGTTGTATTACTGAATTGAATCTAATTGAATTGAATCCAGGTCCTCCTGAGCTGTTTGATGCCTTCATCTGCTACTGCCAGAAGGACTTCCAGTTTGTCCATGAGATGATCAAGGAGCTGGAACAGACAGAGTACAAGCTGAAGCTGTGTGTGTTTGACAGAGATGTCCTCCCGGGCTCCTGTGTATGGACCATCACAAGTGAACTCATTGAGAAGAGGTGGGATATCGACACATGCTAAACAAGTCCAGGCCTACTCTGTTGATTTGGCTTTTTACTTCAGTTTTAACTAGAAAAATTGAAAACAGAAGAAGAAACACACTGGCATATGGGGCATACTCCAAGTAGATCAGCAGAAACAAACAGGCCAGCCAAAGCAGTCACTTTTGCTTGATCCTGTGCTTTTTAGGTATTGTTTGCATGCAACACAACTTTGAATTTGTAATTCTGTTGCAAAACAGACTCCTGCTTGCACAGTCATCAAGAATGCATTTAACCACAGGATTTGTACCTGGCCTGCTGCTTATTAACAGTCTACAAAATGTATTCTACTATCGGTGGCTCTATTCATAATCTGGTTGGACAAAAAATTGAATTGGAAAGTTCACAGATACAAAAGACATGAAAGTTTCAGTCATGGCAGAAAGCTAAACTCGCCTAACAGTTTCATTTTTAAATTTAGATATAGAAAGCCCCCCCTCAGAGTAAGACATTTTCTGTGAGACGACCCATAGTCCCCCCTTCTTAAAATCTCCCTTATTTCTGACATTTCATTTTTGCAACAACTATAATATGTGACCATCTGTGCAGGTGTAAGAGGATGGTGGTGGTGATTTCTGATGAATACCTTGACAGCGATGCCTGTGACTTTCAGACCAAGTTTGCTCTCAGCCTCTGTCCCGGTAAAGTAGAATTTTGTTATGTTAAACAACGCTATCTAACTAACTTTTTTCTGACATATGCCTGTGCACGCATGTAACTTACCTTTTTATTCTTTTTGCTGTTTCAGGAGCTCGAAATAAACGGCTTATTCCAGTGATGTACAAGTCAATGACAAAGCCATTCCCCAGCATCCTACGATTCCTCACCATATGTGACTACACCCGGCCTTGCACACAGGCCTGGTTCTGGATACGGCTGGCCAAAGCTCTCTCACTGCCATAATCATGGACCAGGCGGCTGCATTTTTATTCCTTCACCAGGGATGTTGGACAATGGCCAAACATTACAGTTTCAAATATGTGCTATTGCTTGTGATCCATGTCCTGCTGGCTTCTGAACCCACTCATTTACTGTGTGTATACAGTATATATTATAATGCTACTACTTGTGTTTCCTATGAAGATGACATGGTGATTTCTGAACATTATCATTATGAAAATCAAGCCACACAAGGACACCAAATATCAGCAAAGTTCTCACTGCACACAGCCATTATTATGTTAACGTAAATTTGTATTTATGTGCGTTACTTGTGAGGAGGATCTATTTGTATTAGGGGCAGCATGTACTAAATGCTCTGTTAAAGCTGTTTTGGTTTTTTTTGCGCTGGCCACTTCCTCTTATGAGTCAACTTCTAGATGAGATTGAAGCTAAAGAGGAAGAGATATTGTGATTGTGATACTTCTACTTGTTGAGTTTTACTGACTAGTGACACATCCCTTTCTCTCTGACTTTTTCTATCTGTCCCCATGTCTGACAATTGATTTTGTATGATTTTGTATTTTTGATATGGTCTTTTTAAAACACATTCATAAAAAGTGAATTAATTCTACCTTGAATAAATTGTCTGAATATGATTTTCTCAAAATAAATGTAAGATAATTTTCAAGGGTGATTTTCTTTTACTTTTAAAGCATATGTACAGTTATGAAAGCGCAATATGTTCTGTAGTTCTCCAGCAGGTGTCGCGATTGTGCAATTCCTACATGATGTAAAATTAACCAGCAGAGGTGTCGCTTATTGAATGTTGTAAAGAACTGTGGCTCAGTACATTTTACACTTAATACGTGAACATCCAATCACAGAGAAGCGTTCGTGGTACTGTCCAATCAGAAGACATGATGTTCCTGGAGCACTACACCTCTTTTGATATACTTGAATATTATAGAATATTTTATTCCCTGAGTTCAGCTTGTCAGGTAGCACTTCCCAGCCTGTTTAATACCTAAACGTGCTCCATTAATCAATTTGTTATTGAATGGGTAGAGCTGGTAGTGCTATGTGCTACTCTGAGTAATAAAAGATGGTGTTTGTTTGCTGTATGAGAATAAGATATACCTGCAAGGCTTGACTCGGGGCAAAAACGCAATTTATGACGCAGTCCGCCATTAAAAGTGTGGCGGAACCCAAAGCCTTGATTCGTTTTTGGGCATGTTTTACTTAATATTTGAACACTCTTTGTAGTGGCTTGCCAAGAAAGTAAAATTACTTAAAAATATATAATTATGTATAAAAGTCTTAACAGAAATATCTAAAGGTTTTGTGTGGTTAACGTTTTTAACAGTAGGGCTTCTGTCGCTGTATGTTTGGCACGGTCTCTTTAGCTGTAGCTCAGTCTAATTAGCCGCCAATCAGTGCCAATAGCAGTTTCCTCTTTATTCCGGAGCACAGTGCGGTCTAACGTCCCACACTCAATATGTCCGCCGGGAAGGTCCACATTTGCTCAGTAGGAATGCGGTAGGCGGGGCTGCTAGGCTAGTGTCAAACTTTGGGAATGACAGGAGTGCTGCAGGATTCTCAAAGAAGGGGAAGTGTCGCCCTTGTTGGTCCTGTTTGGATTACTTTGACTTCTTCTTGCGCACAGTCTTTGGATTCACCACCTTTCTACAGATAGTACGGCCTCAGCAGACTCCTCAGCCATGTCGGAGGACCTGAGCTCCCAACCCTGGTCCATCAACAAAGATGATTATGAGCTACACGAGGTGATTGGTATGTGATGCTTAGCTTGTTAGCTTAACATATGTGTTAACCGACAGTCTGAGAATTTCTGCCGTTAGCTTACTAAAAAGGGGGCTTATCACAGCTAACATAAGCCTTAATATCTCTTAAGTCTAGTGAGCAGAAGGCATCTTCTTCCTCTTGAGCTAGATTGAGTTCATCGCGTTTGGCAACTTGGCAATCCTAGCCGGGCGGTGTTGTGACTTGGAGTCAGTGGAATGTATCTGGTGAGAGCTGTTTACCCGTCCGCTGGGGCTATGCCGAAGTCCAAAACGAGCGTAATAACGTAACTGTCTAGTCAGGGTCTGACTACTTGCTGGAAAAGAACCGCTTTCATTGAGCAGTCAGTTATACATGTGAACAGCTAGCTTAATACTTTCTTAAATATACTCTAGCTAGATTGTATCTATGACATTACAAGAATATTAACTATATCTTATTTAAATGTGTCAGTGTTGGTATTTTAGACAGAACCCAACCTGCAGAGTAGGTTTTAAACAGAAGTGACATTACATATAACATATTCTCAAAGATATATTTTTATTTGGGGAAGACACTGCATTGAAAAACATAGTATCAGCCACGTAACGTTACTGTAGAGAAGACAGAAACCGTGTTTAACTCATACTGAGTTTCTGTTCACGCCCATTTCCAATAAAAATACACTGGGTATTCAAGCACAAGCACAGAACTTTTTCCAAAATACTTATGTTGCCACTGCAGAGTCCAGAGATTATACTTCATGGACCTTCTCAGAGTAGGATATTGTTTTGGGCAATTTACTGCCTGAATTAATCCAGTTATGTGAGAGCTCTTTGGAGGGGATTAATCAGTATTATGGGGCTTCTAACCAAGTCCCTCACAGAAAATGGGGAAAAGTCACTTGATAATTTGCTGGGTAACATCATCAATAATACTTTGTTTAAACCGGTCTGGAATGAACTTCTGAAATGTCCCACCCCTCAAATAGCTGACCCTGTCCTACTGACTGACATTTGTGAGGAGGAAGATATATGATTTAGTGTGTAACATATAAGCAAAGTATTGTCCTCTAAAATCAGTTAGTTTGTGCCTCTGGTTTACTTTACCTAAGTGGTGCATGCTTCCTCTACAGGGAGTCAGTGTGTTTATAGAGGGTCCATTCTGCAGGCCCCTAAATTAACCTTTTTGTGTATTTTTCAAAAGACTTGGATTTAACTCTAACCCATTTCTACATTTCCTCTTTCATTTTCTTGGAAAATTTGATCTGGGACACCCCACAAGAAAACGCCCTGCAATTTAGCATGCACACAGAGATAAAGCCCCTCTTGTATAGAAACCAGTTATGTGACATTTTCCTACACAATGTGTGACACACATTGTCAGCATAGGTTTGAAATCGGTAAGGCTATTTCAAGGTTGGACTGCAGCATGCTTACATGGGGTTAGGGCAAGGGATAATGATTGTGCAGTTAGCCTAGTTTCTTCCCCTCGTTTTATAAATGATTGAAAGCTGATTACCAGTTGTGCTCTTAAATCTGAAGGAGCTGGTCTATCATCTAAATTAGCAGAACCCTCTGTGTGATACTGTGTTTCAAAGCCCCTCATGAACACAAGTTAAACAAGAAATATCCTTCTATTTGGCATCTGCTTCTGTTCATATTAAACCTCCCAACAGTCCTGTCCCTTTTCTCTCTCTCTGCCCTCTCAGAAAATCTTTGCTTGATTACCATATAACCAACACAACTTTTAAAAAGTTGAGCTTTAAGTCTGTTTTGCTGCAATTTCCTCTGTCAGGCCTTCTACTATATTGATATCTTGTTTAGTTCACAATGAGGTAATATTTGGGAATAGGCTTTTACTATGAATGAACACTGAGGAGTTCTTGCTGTTCTTATCATGTAGACTTGTGATCGCACTTCCTGACACCATTTTCCTCAGGTTACCATCTTGACATTTGCCGTCAGGATTTCCCTGGACATATTGCCCATTCCTAAATCACAATAAAGAATTCAACTTACTGGGAAAAACCAATGAGATAGAAGCAGCAATAGGGAGGATTTGGTTAGTTAAATTACCTAAGGAAATGCTTGAGTTTTAAAGTCACTAGTGTGGGTTCATGTTTGGATGGCATATTCTCGAAAACAGTCATTCAGGGGTGGTGCTGTGGTGGTGTTTTGGAGTGTGTATTTGAGGAGGGGGGTGGGTAAACACAACTGCAGTATTGAGTACTGCAAATTACCAAATTATTACATGCTACTGTTTGTATTAGAAAGTTAAATAGACTTTTTTAATTTAGATCTTTTTTTCTGATTGCAGCGGCAGGTAACATGTGTTGTGTGTCTCTCCATCATTACTTGCAGTGGTACTGATGTTTTAACTGCGTATGGAATCACTGATTAAATCAAAGGAGTGGGTTTTATTAGAGTGGTAATTTCCCTCACAGTCAGTTAGTATGTTGTGGTGCACATGTACACAGACTTGTAGAAAATTGTGAGACAGTCTCTCTCTTTCCCAACACAATATGTATTCGAGTATAGTGCTGCAACTAATGATAATTTTCATTATCAAATAACCTGCCCTTTATTTTCTTGATGTCAGGAAATAGTGAAAAATGCCCATCACAAAAGCTTGAAGCCCAAGGTGATGTCATCAAATTGCTTGTTTTGTCCGACCAACACTTCAAAACCTAAATATATTCAGTTTATTATCGCATACGACAAAGAGAAGCAGAAAATCCTTACAATTTTGAAGCTGAAGAATGACCTTAACTCTTATTCGTTTATCATAATAGTTGGCAATCATTTTTCTGTTGATGGATTCATTGATAGACCGACTGATTGTTTCAGCTCTATTTGAGAATGCAGCATTTAAAACCTCAACAGGTAGCCACTAGTCAGGCTAAACTGCTGCTACAGTCTCCCAGACCTAAACCCACCTAACAGGAACTGTTGGGGAGAGACTGTTCAGCTGGAAGGTTGGTGTTGTGAGGATGGCCCTTGCATACCCAGCATGCCCAGCAGAGCTATTGTTTTGGTAACTTCCCCAGGGAAAGAGGACTTGTTATTACATGGTTCACACCCACTCTTTTCACCCCACTGAGCATTGGATCATACTGGACAGAGCACATGAAAAAAGTGGATCAGACTCTGGATCATTCGTGTTGGCAGATCTGGACTGTAAACGTTCTGCTCCCACATGTTTCCTCCCTGTTACTTGTCCTATCCCTCAGATGGTTTTAAAAAAAACATGTGCAGAATGTCAGCCAGGTATGCAGCGGAAATGTAATAAAAGTTGACTGACGTTAGGCATCAAACTGGCCTGGTGAGGGCAGGAAAGACTGCCACACTGCTAGTGACCTACTCCATTAAGAAGCAAATTCAAGGCCAAACTAATCTGATAATATATTATTGTACTGGGCACTATGTACTGTTTTTTTTGCAGTTAAAAAAGTGAATGTTCTGGATGTTACCTAGCCCTTTTTGTCAAATATTTTCACCTTTTCTACAGGGAAATGTTGGCCCATAATGTGAGGTATCTTTTTATTTGGAGTCTGCATTTCATGAATAACAACTCTTTAATTAAACCTTGAGATTTAAATAGCCTCTTGGTATTTTAATGGTCTTTGAGCCAGTTATAATTTTAATGAAGTGTAATACTGTAGCCTTGTCTGTGTCCTAAGTAAGCCTATTATTCGGTTTACTATTCCTTTGTGTTTTGCTATGTTGCTTATTTAATAGACTTCATAGAGATGCACCAGAATAGGAGGAATGCAAACATTCCATACTAAGATGTCAACTCCCTAAAGAGCAAACATGTTAGCTTACAGGTCAATGGCAAGCCCTCTCTGGAGTGTTTAGGCTTAAACAGTTCATTGTGAAGAAAAAACAATAGTCTTGCATGTGCCATTCACATGTTGCCAGGTTATAGTATAACTCTCATAAGGCTTCCCATGCCAAGCTTGAATTGTTTTTAGGAAACATGCTTACAGAAAACATTGGCTGCTTTTTCAAAGATCATGATTGTATTGTCAGTGTTTCCCCCACAGGAGCGATCAAGTTCTTTCACCCTGTCTGCAACTTTTTTTCACTATCTGGAGTAGACCTTTACATCCTCGTCACAGACTGTTGCACATAGAATATGTTAAATGTGTGGAAAGATGATAAATCTAAACAGTCACATTTAAACACAAATTAAAGAGTGAGACTTACAGCTAAACATATTTTAAGAATCAGGCAAATTCAGACAGTAAATGAGGTCTTGGTGTTCGTAAAACTCAACCATATCAATTAGGAAAACTTTCGGGAAGCTCTTGACTAATTGCTGGGATAATTATAATGTTAATTACTGGAAACAAACAGGAATCATCTGCAGTATATCTGCTTCTTGACATGTTTTGGGGTTTTTTTTTTGGCTTCTGACACACACAAGGAAAAAAAGACCAGCTGCATAAAGCTGTTAGTTTTGTGATATTTTTCTCTAGGCTGTTTAGGCAGTTGTCTTAAAATGCTAACGACACTATAAAAAATGAAATGGAAATAAAATGCAGAAAGAAATCAAACATGGAAACAAATGGAAATCAACAAACCAGAAAGCTTACATAACGTTGTGTCCCTCAGCTACGTCAACACGCCACATTTTCAGCTGGCAGCTGAATCATCTTCATTTGATTTTTCCTAATGTGGTAACTTAATATATAGATGTGATTTAGCCATCCACTTCCAAAACAAGCTAAATCTTGTTGTTGTGCCTCTGGAAATAGAAAATATCATCAGAGGAACTTTGAACTAGTTTTTTATTTGTATTTGTGAAGAGCTGACTCCTGCTCTGTTCATAATCTGTTCATTTATTTATTAATTTACAAAAGCGAAAAAACACCTCCTGCTTGATATGCAGCCTTTATGTCTGTGCCAGACTGTTTAGCAGATTAGATGTTGGCCTGACTCTTTTAAAGCCCTGGCACTACTGCAGTGCTTGCCTTTGTGAGGATGCCTCTTTTGTGTGCTTCCTCTCATTCTGATGGAGAGGGTGGTGATGATGCTTTCTGTGAGAATGACAGAGATGTGGCAATGTGTGGCTTATTTTACAAGATCAGATGTTTTTGTGACTTGTGTCTGTATTTAATGCCTCATAATAAGGTTTGCATTCTTAGTCGAAAACAGCTACAGGCTGATGATTACCGGTGCTTTGGTTAGTGAAGATGATTACAGGAATGGTTTGCGTTTCCCCTGTGTGCATCATAGTATAATTACTCAATTTACAGCTTTGGTTAGAAGCTCAAAGGCTTCGTGAAGTATTGAATAACCATGTAACAGGATACAAAGTAGACACACGACTACTCTGTGCGGAATAACCTTGTGCTAAGCTTGGAATATCAAAGAGCATCAGGTCTATATTAACTCAATGTCCCAGCTGGCTGGTAGATTGGGCTTTTTCAGTCTAAATGACTTGTAGAGCCTTGGTGCTCCTTTTACCTTGCCTGCTGCAAACCCAACAATCCCCTCCTTTTTCATCCTCTCCACACACACACATACAAGCGCACATGCTCTCCAGCTTGGCCAGCCACCCCTGACGACTGGCTGTTTGTTTGTGTGGAGGAATTTACACTCCGTTGCGTATAGGGCAACTGGCTTCTTGTGGTCCAGCCAGGACTGAGCTCCCCATCACTGGCCAGCCTCCAGAGGTTTGTTAGGTATTGCTGTTGGTGGTGGTGGGAGGGGGCTGGAGGATATATTTACTACTGTTCAGCCCCATTCGTTTTGAGCAATGGCGGAGTGATCTGTGATTACTGCTGGAGAGTTGAGCAAGACCAACCGCACATTATCAGAGGTTGCCAGTCAATAGATGGCACCCACTACAGCTGTAGGAAGTAGGTTTTCACATGGAATACATTAATGATGATTAACATGACTGTTACTGTCTATAAATTATAGGAAATTACTATTGGAAATTGTAATTTTATTGGATTATTTTAGAGAGCAAGAGTTTGTGGTTTATTTCAGTCTCAGCTATATTAAATAGGTTTATGCTGTTTTATTCTCTGCTTCTCTCATATAGCCTGAAGTCATAATTATCATGAATGAACAGTTAAATAAAGAACGGTCACGTCTTCGGAGACGGCTTTACTTTTTAATTATAAGGGAACTGTTTTTTCTTCTTCTTTTAATATAGCCTTTTAAAACTTCCATACACCACTGGCTCATTGAAAACTCCAAACAATGAGCACTTTGTTAATATTTGGGCATAGCTAAGATGAGGGAGGTTAGGAAAAGCTTACTGGAGGGCGGACCGACTCACCTCTCACTCTTTCACTCACCAAAGCCTGTTGCCAGAGGAGAATGTGCTCCCAGCATTGCTCAACGTCAAGTATACTCCAGAGATCTTGTGGAAACAGCCGTGTGTGTCTGAATGGCGTCAAATAAGAGCATTGAGGGGGCAGTGAAATGACCTCACACATTGCAGGGACAACAGGCGTACCTCTCCAGGGGAGGATTTTACAAGCTTTTACTCTGACTATGCTATCAGATGTTCTTCAAAATAAAGATTAGCCCACTGTTGTAGGATTCAAGCCATAATCAGATTGTTATCTATGTGTTGTTTGCTTGTACATCAAAATAGTAGTTGTGGTGGTATAAACTAGCATAGACTTGCCACTGTTGCTATGATCCAACAAGGTTCGTGCAGTGTTCTGCAAAGTAATACTATAAGACTACACATATTATATATTGTAGACTATATTTTTGCACAACCTTAGGAGCAGGCCACATTGCATTTCACTACATACATTACTTATGTATTATTACTTATTACTTATTACAATTGTGCCAAGCATTTAAGGTCCTGAAAAGGAGAAATTTCTAAACTGTATAAGAACCAAACTTTGGTCCACTCTGGCATGAACCTTCTACCGAAGCCTCCTGGGGATGAGCATCGTTTAGCAGAGTCACCAGCCCCAATCAGATCCGCTCTATTAGGCAGGATTTGGGAAAGCTGATTCATAATTGATGAACAGACAGTTAAACTGTACCAAAGAGAAATCGGATGAGATGTCAAAGCAGAACTGCACTTAACCTTCTTGAACGCCGAAGGATTTTGAATTTTTTGAGTTTATGATAAAAGTTAGGTTTATTATCCTACAGTAGCCATTGTTTTTGGATGTAGACAGGGGTTAGGGAAGGGGCAAACAATTAAAAGAAAGCTGGGCAGCCTAAGGATGTGACTATAACCTGAAATGAATGTGCTGTATGTGCCAAAGTTGGGTTTTACAACAGCTCTGACAGTGTCTTATTGCCTGAGATGACTATTATTATATTGAATCATAATCAAGGTGATAATATGTTGTTTTCCTGTCTGTTTTAGGGAGTGGGGCCACAGCAGTGGTTCAAGCAGCCTACTGTATACCACGCAAGGAGAAGGTGGCCATCAAACGCATCAACCTAGAGAAGTGCCAGACTAGTATGGATGAACTCCTGGTAAGATGCACAGAAAACATCTCTATTTTATTTATTTTTTGTTTCATAATGGTGCCCCCTTAGTTTTGCATTAATTTGACGAAATACCATTAGGTATCTGTCTATGTAGATTGAAGACAAAAGGAGGCATTTCTGATTCTAACCCTTTTTTTTTCGTCCTGTTAGTACTAATTATTTACTATATTATTATTATTTTATATTAATAGTACATTTTAAAACGCTTATTTTAAACAATTATTATTGACTACACAAAGGGATGACTAAATGTGATTTCAGTTCAGATTCAGATTTCGATTTTCAGTTTTTTGCAACCTTGTTACTTTCTATGTGTGATCAAAGGAAGCCACACCCTTACAGCACGAGATTGCATTTTGGGCTTTGTCTCTGTGATCTCTGCATGTGGATGGAGTTAGTTCCACCTCTGCTTTTCATTACTCATTTTCTCTGAGCCCTCCTCCAATCATCCCTGTCACTTCAAACACTATTCTGGTTGTTCTCTGAAGGAGGACTCCACTTACTGCCAGGAAACTATTAGACCACCGTAGGACATCTTCCTGACGGCTGTATTGTTTTCAGCTTTATACCCTCAATGCAATTTTGTACCGCAGCTCTGCACATCATTTACTGTATGACATGTGGTTTACGATGTAGCTCAAGAGGCAGAAGAATTATATCGAGCTCCCCTGTACGTAGAGATGATGAGATGCTTGTTTGTGGCTTGTGCTCTGGCTTTGGAGATGGCAAGGAGTTTCTTATGTACAGTTTGTATTTTTCAAACATTTTTTTATTTTTTATTTGCCGGTTACTTTACAGTAGGCATGAAATCTGCTTAGTTCAAACAGGCTTTTTATAGCTATACATTGGAAAAGATGTCACACTACTTGGCTTGGGCATATACTAGGGCAAAATTGCAGGGTAGCTGTCGTTAACCTTTTGTTCCAGAGCACCCACATACACCATATGTCAGGTTTTGGTATGACACTGGGAAGTGAGCTGGTGTTAACTTAGACCAAAGGAGTGATTGATGGATTTTTCCAGTCCTCTCTTCTAGTTCACAGCCAAAAGTATGTGAAAGTAACTAGTGGGAAATAAATACTGTGTATGCCTGTAAGTGTACATGGAAGATCATGGCTAGAGATTACTGGCAGGTTTCTCACTACTCACTGGCAATACTAAACTGAGGAGGAACCCTTCCCCACTCCCACCCCCCAATTTCTGGAGGATGAATCAGGGGAATGTTGCTCCTGGATTCTTGGAGCAGGCGGTCACATAGAATACAGCGAGGTCGGATTTCCTGCCTGTGGTTTTCCTCCCAATTCCACAGCCTGCTGGGTACCCGGTTAAACTTCGAGGAAGCATTAAATTTAACCCAGATTGCTTCACTAAAGAGGCAGCTTTAAAAGAGGATGCTACGAGTTTTAAAGAAGCCTGCAGGTCTTACCTGTGAAATTCTATAATGTCAGAAAAGCAATCATCTGTCATGTCTCTGTCTCTGTATGCAGTGATATGTTGTAGTTATTCCTGGCACAGCAGTTTCATGGACAGGCACTTTTGATTTTCTAAAGCTAGATCAGATAAGAAGGATTTTACAATTTGAGCATGGGGCAGGGGCAAATATCCTCCTGGATAATTACACAATTGTTACAACTATTGGCTTTAATTATTTATTGAAACTTATGAGAAAAATTTGATCAACAATATTGTTGATAGAGTTCCTGTATGGTAATACATGATTTACAATACAATACCAATACATTTTGGACTTTAAAATACCTTAAAATACAGATAATGAGAGTGCTGAAGTGCAAATTGTTATTTCTATCATAGGAAGTCTGAATTGAGCTGAATTGTGTTCTCGGCATTAAGATCACATTTTAGTTTCCCCATCTCTGTTTCTCAATAGTTTCTCGTGTGTGTGCGTGCTGCAGCGAGATTGGGTCATTAGTGAGTGTGTGTTAGGCTCTGAGTAACTGATAGTGACGTAACATTGCTTCTATAGTGGCTTCTCTGTGTGTCCGCCATCAGCGCGATTCTGTGGCACCAGTTTGTGACCCAGCACTGCATTCAGTTTGTGACAATAGGTCATTTATTTTTTTGCTCAATTTCAAGGTCCTCAGGCACGTCAAATGCTGCAAAGATTAAGCCTAATATAGAAAAATGCAATTGGCGTGGACTAGTCTATTTCCAGGAGAATCTGTATATAATTTGTAGGTTAAACCTACTCAAGGGGTTTAGTGTTTGCTTTGGATCAACGTAGATTTATAGACCCAAGATAGAATAGATCAGTTTCAGTTCTGTTTATTAAATAAACCAAAGTGACCTCACTCATGTCACAATGAATGCCCTATTTTACAAAGGAATTGGAGTTGACATGTTAGAAATATGAGACAAAGGTTACTGACTCTATAAACTAATGTTATTTCCATTACGGAGAGAAAAGACAGTTTTATTGGATAGGTGGAAAGAGGGGATGGAGGGGTGGTCTGATGTTGTTATTGTTCAGATTTTTCTGTCCTTGAACTTCTCATGCCAGAGCCTTTGACTTTGAAGATTAGAGAAAATATGTCAACCTGTTGGCATGTAATGTTAAACAAGTGTACATACTGTATATACAGTAAAAATATATGGTAAAAATATCAATTTCATTGTGACAAAAGATATTTCTTGTCAGTTTCTCATTCATATGCTATTTTTTTGTTTAATTAAAGTGTAATGAAATAATGGCAAATGTTAGTATAAAATAACAAACCAAAAATAGTAGAAGAGTATGTAGAACATACTCTTCTACTATTTTTTTAATCAATCACCCTGATTCTAAGCCTTAGTTGTTCATTTAAAAAATCCTCTCTGATAGAGCTAACACATGCAAAAGCAGCAGGGAGGAAGAAATCTACTATGCTAATGGTATGCAGCTTATGAATGTAACACAGATGGTCATTATTAAAAGTCACTTGACAATGATGTCCTACACAGGTTGCCATAAGTGTTTCTTTTGATGTCATCGGTGTCTTGTATATTAAATCCGAAATTTAATCATGGGATAGTGAGACCATTTGTGTTGCATGTGGCTTTGTGTGTGGTGGCAAGGAGGTGTGTCACTTACTTGTGGTTTGCAGGTCAGATGGTTTGAATAAAACCACTCTGACTGAATGCCTGTGTTTCAGGATGAGGTCATTGCAACACCCACAAACAAACACAAAGGCCAAAAGAAAGACTGTTTGGAAGAAGTATTTCCCTGTTTCTGTTCATAGTTGGATCTTTGGTTAAAATTATATTTTGACAGAAAATTCATCAAATACAATTTTGATAAATCTATTAATTGAGTGTAAAGTCACTTATTAAGTAGAAACACCAAATATTTGATGGTTTGAATACATCACTTTGTGACCTCGAAACCTGCATTTGGCACTTGTCATTATATTTGGCATTAACACATATAATTAGATGTATAAATGTGAATTTTGAGTTACAAGAGGCGGTAAAATTAACTGAGACATTTTTTATTGAAGAGACGATCTTCCCTAAGAAATAAATAGACTGATATGTGTCCTTGATGATGATGAAGTGTTTTTCTTAATGGTTTCATGGACTGGTTGGATGAGCTTTAGCTCTTGATAAAGATTACCATACAATGCAACTGATGTTAAAGACTGAGTAGGTATTTTACCCATGTGTTCCACATGCCCGCATTAGTGGCCAATGTAAAATTTATAGACAAATGAAGCTAGATTTCATACAGAATTTACATGATACCTTTACATGAATGGTTCTGACATAGAGACTGTATTTCTCTTTGTTTTCCAGCCAGCATTGAGATGTTCTGCAAAAATATTTTCACAAAGCAACATTTCATCAAATGTCAAAGGTTACACGTTGAAGGTTACACAGAAAGACGTAATATGACTGGTTTAGAGCGATGAGAACGTTTCCACTGTCTTTGCTGCAGCATAGGTTTACAGTGACCTAATCCTTACAACAAAGAGTCTCTCTGATTCACACATTGTCTGCTGGAAAAGATGGGAAAACCTGCCAACTGCCAGAGCACGATATCCTCCCTGTTATCCCATTGTTTTTCTTTTCTGGGGTTACCCTGGCCCACAGAGCTGTGGTGACCTGCCTCTTCCACTGTGCTGAGAACAAGGGGGGGGCAGTTAGCAGCCAATAGGCTATATCATTATTGTTCTCTCTCAGCTCTCTCACTCTCTCTCAATGATAGGGGAAACAACCCACAGAGCTCGCCGTCTGGCCCGACAGACTGGAAATTATTAGAATGTTTGATAATCAAAAACGGCTTTAGTTTAGAAGGGGAGTGGTGTGTGGGCTCACCTGTTGGTCAAAAGATTGTTCCTGGTCAGTCTGAATGGAACCTTGTGCTCTCCCCTTTTTTGACTGACACTCTACCTTCCTCTACGGATCTGTGTGCATTTAAACATGTCTGTACCTGTCACGGTCCAATGACTTTGTTTCATGTCTGTATCCACCTTTATTAAGACTCAGCCCATGTTCTTAACCTTCTTTTGTCAAGTGCTTTCTAATGGCATCATGATATCACCTGCCTGTCCTAGCCTCTCTTGGCAGAGGCACTCACTGAAGGCTACGGGCTCACTAGTGATGACTCCGCAGCAGAGGCATACTGCTGCTAATGCACATTGTGTAAGCTAAGCATTTATGCTGATGGAACATCAGGCTTTGATTGCTTACTTTTTGACCCACAAGCATCTATTGATTGATGCCTTTAACAAATGTTCTCAGCTCAGCGTTAAGGTTTCTCAGCTGACAGGTGCACCTGTCATGATAGAACACTTAATAGCTATTTAAAATAACTTTCTGAGATTTGGGGAAAAACGGTCGTTTGTGGTGGAAACCCATAATTAGATGAGAAGGTCGATATTGATTTCACCTCTGTGCATCCAATACAGAGATACTGCAGGTCTGGCATAGCGCAAAGACTGGGAAACGGGGGACAATGCTCGTCTAGCTCCATCAACAGTG
Source organism: Siniperca chuatsi (assembly GCF_020085105.1). NCBI lineage: Eukaryota > Metazoa > Chordata > Actinopteri > Centrarchiformes > Sinipercidae > Siniperca > Siniperca chuatsi. The sequence continues at coordinate 16,158,521 of NC_058060.1, forward strand.
GAAAAAATACATAATAAGCTGCAATGTGCAAACACTGGTCCTCTTGACACATATTGATGAATTTGTTATCGATCACTCCTTAGATGTGGGTTTGGTGTCAAATAATTGCATTTTCTCAAATATTTTACTTTACTAAATGTAAAACAAATCTCCTATAAGGTTGCTATTGTCAAATACATTCTGCATGATAACATTTTATTTCAACCGAGGGTGGCACTGAGCAGGGATATCATTCATGATTGGACTAGGGCTGCAACTTGTGATTATTTTCATTGTCTATTAATCTGCAGATTGTTTTCACGATTAATATGTTAATTGTTTGGTCTGTAAATGGAAAATGTCCATCACAATTTCCCCAAAGCCCAAGATGATGTCATCAAATTGCTCGTTTTGTCCAACCAACAGTCCAGAACACAAAGGAATTCAATTTACTATCATAGAAAACAAAAAATCAACTTTTGCTGAAAGAATTAGTTAAACAATCGATCATTTATAAAAAAATAAAATATTCATTTTCTCTTAATGGACTAATCTATTAATCGACTAATGATTTCAGCTCTAGATTTGACTATATTTGAGTTTTCAAAAGAATTTCAAAGGGATTTTCAGTTGGATAAATGGTAGTACTTCTGTTTTGACTTTAGCTTGATTGTTAAAGCAAATTCACTAAATAATTGTTAGATATATTATTAATAACTTTAAATAATATTTACAGTATTATTCTTAGATATCCTTGAAAAGTTCAGGACTGGTTGTATTACTATCTTAACACCCTTACATCTCATTTCAGTTTGGTCTTCAGTAGTTATATCAGTAATTATCGCAACAAGTAGAGATGCTGTGCAGTAACATGGAGTTCCAGTAAAAGGTTCAGTCATTTGTCAAGTATTCAAGTGCAGAAACAGAAGCAAAACCTCTGTGAATCAGTGATCCCAACTGTGAAGTCAGCTAGATTTTCTATTTCTTAGGAAGCTTGTCTATCCTCAAATGACTTTAGGGCTGGTGCTGAAGTGATGGATTAGACTTCTGTGCCAGCATTACCTCAGCTCCCCTGCTTTCCAAACACACACACACAGAAAGAGCGCTTTACAGCTGTATAAAGGGCTGAGTACCGGCTGTTTTTCGCCTCTGCATAGATATGCATTATATTGACCTAGCCTATTTCTCTTCTGATATCTGACGTCATTAAAATCTTAAGTGTTGCACTAAATTTCAAGAATAGCTGCAACATCAAAGGAATAGGCATTTATTGTGACTGCCTTCAGTTTATTTCCTCTAGGTTTTTCTCATACCTTTTTTGTGGGAGCCAAAATATTGTGCGTTTCATAGTTCATCTCACTATCACCACAACTGCTCTAAAAATGCTTGTTAGCTTGCTGCTTCAGGAGTGGGACTAATGAATAACAAAGTCATTAATAAAAATACATATCACAGATTACACCAGCTCTATCAGGTCAATGGAAAATAAACAGCTAGTCTGTCATTAGATCATCTAAATGCTTTGTACATTTCTCATTAATTGGATTCTGTCTCTTATTTTCTTTCCTCTAACAGAAAGAGATTCAGGCCATGAGCCAGTGCCACCACCCGAACATTGTGTCTTACTACACCTCATTCGTGGTAAAGGATGAGCTGTGGCTGGTCATGAAGCTGCTCAGTGGTGGTAAGTGCATATGTCTTCCAAAGCTTTCTTCTTCTATCATCCGTCCAATGTCTTATTACACTGTCCTCAACTTCTGCCTGTCAATCTGAATGTCTAGATTCTGCACAGGCAAAAATATCAATCTCATTTTTTTAATTTCTGATTTAAAAAATAAGGGGTTAAAGTTAAATGACCAGCAAAACTATACTAGCAATTGCTTGCAACACTGTATTAAATCACAGTTTGATAAGCTTTGTGTACGCATCAAATACAGTTAGTATACAGTATACATCTGATCCTGAATTTTGAGCAGAACCCCTTGAGATGAGACAGGGGCAGTTGAAAAGCTGGGCTACTTACTGCCGGTGATGTTACCTGTGATTGTAGGGAATGTGACAGCACTGATCCTCATTGTGTCCCGTGTGAGCTGCAGCTCTTTCCGGGCTTTAACTCAGTACAGTGCAGGAGCTAATAACAGGGCAGAGGTAATAACAGCCCGCAGACCGGCGTCATGGCACCCATGTGGCAGTGCTGCAATTAACTAGTGAGAGGAGCATGAAGAGGAGGCCACCATGGAGAGAAAGACCTCAAATGCATCTGCTTCTGATTGTTTTGTTCGTTTTTCTTTTCACCAGAAACATTAAGTTATAGTATCTAAAAGGGTATATGTGCTTCTGGATCAGCATGTGAGGGAGAAGAGTTTTTGTGGCAGATCTGTGAGGACTCCTAGACACAGACAGCATGTACAGTAGATGAAGGTGTCCTGTGCCAAACATTTAACAAGCAAGAAGCAGTGGGTTCCTTTAGATGAAGACAGCCTGAAGTAATGGTCTTCTGTTTACAAAGAGGCAATAAATTGCCACTCGTCTCATTCCAAATCCTGCTTTCAATCTCACACACTTAATTATACACACACAAGTATACACAGATACATCCACACACTAAACATTTATACTCTGTTTCTACCCTCCCTTGTTCCTCTCCGGCCCCCTGTGTAAACAGCGTCCCACTGTAACGGATAGTGTCCAGGTGGCTTGCCTGGCTCCCTCGGATATACTTGAGTCATGAGCCACTTGGCAGCCGCCTTGCAGCTGGGTCCGGGGGCACAGTGCCCGCCAAGCGACGCTTGAGTAGGCGGCCAGCCTCACAGCAGGAGCAGACACTGCTTAAGATGGCCTCAATCATTCCCCTTATCCTAGTTAAACAGAGGCCCTTGATGTTGAGTTTTATTGTGTGGAGTAATTAAATGAAGGCCATGGCGACGTCTGCCATGGAGACAGACCTCAAATGAGGTCAGGTTTATAGACCATCACTCCACAGGGCAGAGCATACCAGCCCTGAGGAAGGCCAACTCCTGTCTGCTCCTCTGGCTTGATGGAGCGTAAGAAACCTTCCACCCTCCAACTCCATCCTGTCTTGTGTCTTCTGCTGTTGAAAGATTGATAACAGCTTGACAGTTGATCTGACAAAGTACTGACAGATTTTGTTTGAAAAGTGCTATATGATGAAGCAGCAGAGTACATTCCAACAGGTCTCCTTCCTAATAGAGAAGAATTTTGTTGGACCACATAGTACTAGATCATGTTTGTCTAGCAATATTTTCACATTTGGTCCAGATGCACTAGATATAGACCTATCCAAGACAGTTACTACAATATAGAGAGCTTAGTCTTTTGCCCAATAATTGCTAAACAATCTGCAGACGTTTCCAAAAGCAGTCTTTGAACACTCATATGTCTGGATAGGCTATGTTTTACTCAGCCACGATACAGAATTTATGGATGGTATGCTACTCTTGTTTTTGTGACATATACCCATTCGTAGTGTTATGTCACTGTTGACTATCGATATACCACTGCTTATGGCACATAGAGTGTATGTCACTCATGTTGCACTGGCAGATACCACTATTATTCACTAGCACAGTGAAACACCTCCCGCTGACCTCAGTAAGCTGTAAGACCATAACATACCAACATAGCGATTTTAGAACATTTGAAAACTTGCTAGCAAGCAAGCAGAAAATATTACTAATTTTCTTATGACGCTCCAAGTGGTAAAAGTATGAATACAAAATTTGAATGAACCTACTGAAAAAAATGGATGTTTAAGAACAAATTAAAATTGAATCAGATGGACACATTTGGAGCATAATGGGTGGTGTCAGTGAGGTGGTATTTGTGCTTAACTAATAGGGCTGTGGGGGTACATCAGACAAAAATGTTTAGAAACCACTACCTTAGTATATATACCTCTTAGTGATATGCCACTTTGACTAGTTGTATGCCATTTATGTTTGCCTGGCATATGGCCCATGAATACCTCTAAGAATTGGCATATGCCACTGAAACATGCCATCAACCACTTTTTTTGCAATGGTATATGCAAATTGTTAATAGTAAGTTAATGGCAATGCTTCTTAGGTAATGTATATCCCAGTACAGTATCCTATTTTAGATTTCATGTCATACGTTGTTCACCAAAATGAGTAGAGCGCTAAAAAGCATAATCTTCACACAAGACTGCCCTCTTCTCTGGCAAATCCGTTCAAGGCCAAACTTGTAGAGCTGAGTTTTGAGGTAGATACGCAGCAGGCACAGGGCTTTTCAGGAAATTCCTGTTCTGAATGTGACATGTGAACTGCTGTTTGACTAGAGCACCACATAACCTGTCAGTGACTGGAATCACATCGGAGAGACATCCACTGAAACCCACAGGGACAGAATATGAGTCATGCCAAAGCAAGCAGAGGAATGTGTTCCCAGGAGATTAGTGGGCAGCCTTCGCCGACCCCCCAATCACTGCTGCCGAGCTCAGTCGAATGCCACTCAGAGTGAAATCCAGCTAAAGGCAGATTGTTATTGACTGTTTTAATTTAGCAAATGAAAAGACTTTGTCAAGTTTGAAGCCAGTGGATTTGTCGCATCATGATGTGGCCCTCAACTATTGCCAAGATGCTGACAAGGAGCTTTGATGGTGACTCCAGGTTCACAGAATTAAGCGAATGAAATTCTAACTTGCAAAATTACCTTTGTTCCCTTTGTATCATATTGTCCTTCCCCCTATAAAACTGTGTAACTTAAATAAAAGTAAAACTTTTAAACTTAAGTAAAAGTTTTGATGGAGGCTTCTTTCAGTTTGAGCCAGCAATCCTCTCTTCTTCACCTTTCTTCTACACCACCTATGCCCCTCCCATGCCCCGCCCTCCCTCTGCCCTTCCAACTTTGCTTGGCATTCCGCATCGGCTTTTAGCACAGTTGGCACTAGCTCTCATCTCCTTAGTCCACTTCCCCCCTCCTCCCTCCTCCCCCCTGGCCCCTTTTACTCGCTCATCCTCTCCCACAGTCTCAAACCTCCTGCTCTGACCAGGAGAATGGAAAGACTGTAAAAGTGATGTTGCTGGATGAAATAGAGTCATATTAAACTCCTGGCTTTTACACTTTCTCAGTCTTTGTTTGAAATCCTGGGAGAGAGATTTGACGAATCCAGCATGCAACTGAAATGATGATTTGACATTTTCCTGAGTTTTTGCATGCTCTACAATGCATTATACTGTCAAGACTTAATTCATTCCCTGTGATATGTATGAAGTCTTCCTCTGGGGGCTTGGAGAGGCACCGTTCAAACCAGGCCAACAGGTGTCATTTGTCTTGGGAGCCGTAGTCTTTCCATGCTAAATGAACCTTTGGATTGTTAACCTGTCAGTCAGTGTCAGCATGTTGAAACAACCTAATGAGGCATGAAGAGTTCAATCCAATGAATTTGAAAGAGGCTGACAAGGCTGGCATTTAGTGATCCTCCAAAGCCTACATCATGCTGTGTGTGTGCACTTAAAAATTTTCTCCCAACAGTGCCACCTCAGCTTAAAGCAGATTTGTCAATCTATGATCTGGGAAAGTGTTTACTATACGCTGTTTTTCTTGCTTTACCCTCTTCCTTTATCTCCAATGTTTTTCTATTCCCTTAAAGGAAAAGTTTGACATTTTGGGAAATATGTCTGTACGGTAAACATGTAGCTAGAGCCAGTTATCTTAGCTCAGCATAAAGACCTGTTCCCCCTGGGAACAGGGGGAAACAGCTAGCCTGGCTCTGTCCAAAGGTAACAAAATCCACATACCACCGCCTTTAAACGCACTAATTAACATGATGTATCTCCTTTGTTTAATCTATACAAAAACTGAAGTCTCCGAACAACTATTTCTTGGCTGGCGACAGGTCCTGGCCAAGAAATAGTTCAGAGGTGCTGGTAGACAGATTTTGTTAGCTTTGGACAGACCCATGCTAGCTGTTTTCTCCTGTTTTCAGTCTTTATGCCGGCTGCTGGTGGTAGCTTAATACTTAGTGTACAGACATCAGTATAAATATAAAGCGTATTTCTAAAAACTATTCCTTTTAATGATGTATAGATAAAGCAGAGCTGTGACTTTTTATATCAAGTTGAGTGAGCACGGATAAGGTCCTGCACATTAGCAACTTTGTCACTTTCTCATGTAATCACACCTTAATTTGTCGGTTCATTAGAACTACATCTCCACCTCACTTGGACGTAACTCTATTCACTCACCCTCCTTCCCTAGCGCCTTCCTCATTGTCACCTGTCACTTCTTGTCACTTCCTCTCCTCCCTACAGCCATTTAAGACAAGGAGATGAACATCAGACTGAGCGCAGAAGCATTGCGAGAGGAGGGAACCGTGTGTGGAGAACAGAGGAGGAAAAATGTCAAACAGGCTGCCTTTTCTCAATGAGCTTAAAAGAGCTGTCACATCAGAGACACGAGGCTGCGCTCTCCTTACACTCTCCTCACGCTTCTTGCCAATTCACTCGCTCACATGCTCATATATATATATATATATATACCCGTTATCTCACACACTCAGACACGCATCTAGGCTGCTTTTCCCGCTTTTACTCGCCCGTCCTCCCTTCCTCACTGCTGAATAACATTTTCTGCCGCGCACTGTCACTGCACAAGGAACCCGTTGAACTCATCTCCCTCGCTCTCTCTACTCACTCTGCCTCTCTGTCTCACTGTGTCTAAGACTCTCTGCAATAACACCGTCTAGTCTCAGGTGGCTCGTCATCGTCGGCTTCTCTGGGTAATGCAGTGCTCGACTGAGTGCTGCAGGCGAGGACATCCTGAAGTGATTGAGCAAATGGATATATTTGCACCCCAAGCCTGGCACAGTTGCTAAAACACAATCAATTTAGTCCTGGAATTGTGTCATTGACAGTGTTTCGGGACCTTGAAAAGGCCATTTCCAGCTTTTGTTTGCAAAGGCAGCTGTGTGTGTGTGTGGCTGAGGGTGTGTGTGTGAGCAAGAGAGGGAGGGACAGATAGGCAGTGTGATGTTTGTGTATCACTGCAGCACAATGCAGCTTGTCAGGCAAGTGGCATTCTTTTTGCTTCTCTGCTTTGTCCCCATTCACCAATTTTCTGTACTGAATGCAAATACTGAACCTCTTTTCAGAGAGATGTTCTTTATTCTTTGGAAAGTCACACAAAGGAAATCATACACTGACAGCAGTCTTGACTTTTCATCCAGAGCGCTGCTTTTATTCAGCAGGAGCCAGGCTGAGGGAGACATGGTGACCTGCCAGGTCAGTTAGCAGAGCTACACTAGTTCTCCATTCAGCCTGGGCAACTAAAGACAAAGCAACAGTGTGATGTGTAACCTCAAATGTTAACATGCACACTTATCTTTCATGTAGATCTCTGGCCAAGTCCAAAGGCATTAAAGGCACATGCACCCTAAAATAGAATTCACACACAGTATAATATTAGAGAGATCAGTTTGTATTTGTGAATTATTTGAATTTAAACTGAACTGCAGACAGACTGTAATGATGATGCCATTGAGAGTGAAATCCTGGAGCTGCTCTATAGACAGCGAATAATGACATGGCTCTGACAGTAGCCATGGTGATTTTAACTGGGCACATTTTCTGATTGCCAGCTGTGAGCTCAACATCCAAATGAAACTCATTTGGATGGAAAACCTCAAACAGAAATCCTGTGAGCCTACAAAGTCAATCTAATTTAAAGTCAATGGACCAAGTCCAAAAAATGTCCCCTAATGACATCATAAATTCAAGTCTTGCTGCTGTTTAGTCACAGAGACAGTTGTCTGTGTTTGTAGATACTGACTTTACTTTCTAAAATCATAGCTAGCATAACATAAATTCTTTTTAAGGGCAGGTTTACCCTTTAAAGAATGCATGGTAATGAATGTTCTGATTTATCTCTCTCCACCATTGATTTGTTTTGCCATGGCCAAATTAAAAGGTCGTGGTGATGTTTATGGTTAAAGGACTTTGTCTTAACACAGCTAAATCATTTGTTTTTTCCTGCAATAAAATCCATCTTACTGGAACAGGAAAAAAGGTCTTTGTGTTCCCACAATGTAATTTATCCAAACAATATACAATTATACACAAATGATCTTGACTGAATGTCTGCCAATCCACCAGGAAGTATGTGTTTTCATAAATAAGTTTTCGTTTAGAGTAGGCTTAACAAATGATATAGGCTAGCCCGAGGTGACTTTCTCATTGATGCAGGAACTAGATCATCAGTTCAGACCAGAAACAAGACAATTTACTTACCCAGCCATTTTTAAAGAGGTCGACCGCTAGATAGTTTTCATTTCTCTCTGACATTGATGTTGACAGTCTCAAATAAAGTTTTCAGCAAAGAAAAATTAAGTATGCCATTTTAAGTTCTTTTTATCAACCACTGTCCTGTGGTTATCATCCAGGCTCCGTGCTGGACGTGATCAAGCATATCATCTCGCGAGGCGAACACAAGACAGGCGTCCTGGACGAGCCCAGCATAGCCACCGTGTTGAAAGATGTGCTTGAGGGCCTGGAGTACCTGCACAAGAACGGACAGATCCACAGGTAACAAGACTCATGGCCCTCCACTGGCACCGTAATAAAACTGACACAGGACTTCCCATTACCACTAAGTGCAGAGGCTTTATTAGACTTCACCTTGAGGGTTTATGGAGCAGAAATACGTAACTCTGTCCTTAACTTTCTAATCTCTGTTGCTCCCCTAAAAGGTGTCGTACTGACATTATTTATGACTACATGTGACATTAGGTTTTTATAGTGGAGTCTGTATCCATTTGTGTTGACACTTTTTTTGTGAGCACAGTAATTCAGATGCATTATAGTAACTTAATGCTTCATATCTTGAGCACTGAGGTTCCCACTATAGAGCAGATTGCTGTAAATGAGATGAATATTTGGATTAAATTAGTATTTTAATGAGGAATTAAAATATTTTTGAGATTATCATAATTCAATGTTTTTAAGATTTAGATTCCATATTATTTCATATTAATTCATGCATGTGTTATATAGAGACATCTTTACATACAAACTTTGCTAATGCCTACTCATTAGGTTCATTAATGTACCTATTAGCATAACTATCTTGACTTTTATATTTTACCGTGACTAATTGTATCATTGTGTGCCCCTTATCATTATGTGGTATCTGTTGCCTTCATACTCTTTCCATTTTTCTGCGATCTTGTCACATTTTTTCTTAGTCAAAAAAGTAAGTGAAATGGAAACCTGTATAGAATAAGGTGTGATTTCATGCAAAGCTCAATGCACAGAAGTGATTGGTATTCTTCAAAAGAACAGACAGATGACTGTACCATGGAAACCACTTTCACTCCTAAAGGTCAGGAGTGTCATTGGTATCTTTATAGAGATGAGGCAGTATACATCCCAGATGGGACTGCGACAAGTGTTCCAGAGTAAGAAGCAGTTGTTTATAGCTTACCACGAAAGTATGGTTATGAATGAAAAAATCAGTCCACTTACTTTCTATCTTTACTATTAAATTTAAAGCTGTACACATGATACAAGCCCTCAGTGTTTTTAATGCAACAACTTAAGGTTAAGAACCGCTGTAAGAAATCTATAAGTAGATTACCACGTCTGGGCTGATAATCTTTAAGTGTTACTGTATGAATATGCATAAGTGGAATGTGTTAATGGCAGATTTCAGTGCCACAGGAAATGTGATCCTGAAAGCTCACTTCTAAGCCCCCGCACTTAAACTGTTACAGTGAAACCAGTCGACACGCTGGCTGTAGAAGTCATCGCACTACCTCTTCCATATTTAACATTCATTACTCACTTTTTCATATGTCTCCTCTTCTCTCCGACTGGCACACATATAGCCCGGGACAGGCCGCATGTGTAAATAATGCATAGCTTTTCGGCTTGGTTAAGTGCTCAGTAGCTTTCAGAGTAGCGTGCCAATGAGAAACAGAGAGAAATAGACTTGATCAAAGACTTTGGATGAGGGATTTTTTTTGCCGCTGCGGTATACCTCTGCTGCAGCATTTAAGTATCCACTTTCAGCATAATGTGACAGGGTTATCGGTCATTTCCAGAGAAAGGGAAATGTTTTTCCTGAGTAAAACCTGCCTTCAACTCTGTGTCCTGTCCAAGGAGACATTAGGGAATCATTAATAGATCATTCATTCATCACTTCTGTCCACCCCAGGCTCTGAGGTGTGACTTGTGAAAAAGAACATGTGAGGTAATCCTGCAGCACTGAGAATAATCGACATGGAGAGGCCGTGGTCAGATGATCTGTGTCTGCTGATGTAAACGTGCGCATATGACCATGCGTGTTCCTCCTGTGTAAGCTGGATCATATTAATCAGAGCCTCAGGGCAGGGTGATGGAGAGAGTCGAGGGGGTGAGGCTTGACGAGCAGGGAGAAGGAGAGAAAGTGTCACATGATATATTCCATCCAGCCCAGGATGGCAGAAAAGCAATTAGAGTCTTGCGGCCTGGGCTGTAGCCTCGACCAGAGACATTTACCACAAGACAGCGAACTGCTCCACCACCACATTCTCAGCTGCTCGGAGAGTCAGTGATTCAAAGGTGACACTTTTCCTCTAAGTTGAGCAGCAGGTAGACATCATGCACATTACAAGAGAGGAATACCAGATCTAGATTTTGTCAGTTGAATCTTAGAAGTTCAGCCTGTAAGGTAATTAATGGAAAGCCTTCTAGACTGCGGTGATCTTACTGTTGTGGGAGCTCTTTGCCTTACTCATCTCTGAAACCTCACTCAAGGGCTTTGCCTGGCAAATTACTTGTATGTGGTTAGTAATGATCAGGTAATGGCTATAGTTATGCTGCCTCTGGGAGCAGAGAGTCTCTTGTTGTGGATTAAAGGAAATTTGACAAAATAAGACATAAAAATTTATTTGGAAAAACAGATGAGAGTGAAATCCAGCAGTATGGAGAAAGCAATCACAATAGCGAAGCAAAGGGAAGATATTTTTGTGGTCAAAAAGGGCGGGGTGCCTCATAAACCCTCTTTTACAGCCCTGTTAGGGGTACTGTGAGCCTGGCACCAGGATGTGATGTCACAGGAGGTGATCCGGTGGAGCTGAAAGGCGCGAGGGCTGCCAGATGAGAATGATAAATCTTCTTGACAGTTTCATACCATGGCTGTTCCCACCTGGCTACTGCCTGGCTATCATTTCAGGAGGTCATAAATATGAAGAGACCACACATATCTAGTTCATTTGTCAATACATTACATGGTTACAAAATACAATGTTTCTAAGATGATTGATAGGCTTTAATGTGCTTCTGTTTTTCTTCTGGCTCAAGCCTGCTATTGTAACATATGGCTGGATGACTATTAGGAGTTGGGACTTTAACTGCAGGTTTGCTTTTTTCCTCTCCGCTACAGTAATTCTTTGAACTTGCATGGTGCATTGTGTCACCACCTCCTCTCTCCTCCTCCTCCTCTTCCTCTCCTGTGAATGTTAATGACTGTCTGCACTCTGCAGCCTTTTTCTTAGAGCATTACAATCTGCTGCAGTGAACCATAGCCTCCATGGTTCTTGAATTAGCGCAGGAGGAATGCAATCAGGTTGCCTTGATCACTCTTTGTGAATGATGCAGTTTCATGGGCTTTTTTATCAAAGTGGAGCATATTACATTGAAAACCCACCTTAAAATAATATTTGCATTTTTCACACTCACTAATTCATTCATTTAACAACTTGATCTTGATTATTAGCCACGCTAGTGGTCGGTCCACCATTTTGTTCCTGATTGAAATATGTCAACGGTTATTGGATGGATTGCCATGACATTTGAGGGATGGGGATGAGAATCCTAATGACTCCAGTGATCCTGTGACACTTAATCTAGCACCATCAACAGGTCAAAGTTTTCACTCATCCAGTGAAATATCTCAACATCTATTAGATGAATTGGCACAAAAAATTTGTACAGACATTCATGGTTCCCAGAAGATGAATCCTACTGACTTTGGTGATCCCCTGACTTGCCACCATGAGGTTCACATGTGTGTTTTTGTGTGAAATGCCTCAACAACTATTGGATTTATGGCCACATTTGGTACAGATGTTTATGTACTCCCTCAGGATGAATAGAAATAACTTTGGTGATCCCCTGACTTCATCATTTAGCGCCATCATCAGAACAGCAATTTAATTTGTCCAAAACTTTGGTGTATGACGAAATACCTGCAAAGCTAACACGCTAATCTGAGATGGTGAACATCGTTAACATTACACCTGCAACATTAGTTGTTAACAAACAACGTTCTTGTTAGATAATGACTTTCACTGTCCAAAATCATTCAAATATATTATTCGGTATAAATTCTTCATTGGGGCAGATTTTTTTCTAGCATAGGTCAACTTTCTGGCATGTTTCCAGATGTAGAAACCGAATGTAGTCCGACAGCTAGTATTTTTTTTTCTTGGACGAATATGAGAAGTGAGATGATAAGTTTGCAGGTCTTGTGACATGGCCAGAGTGGTTAATTGGCCTAGACTGAACCCACGATACCTCATTAAAATACAGTACGAGACCAACGAGAGAGGGACAGTGGTTGTGTAAACGTATTTTGGGATACTCTCAGACTTGCCTTTCAGCCTCAGGTGGTCCACTCTGCACCTCCCCTCTAATCCTTAAAAAGCACCATCTCAAATTACTAAAAGTAGATCATCCCATGTATGTACTAATAGCCAAGGTGGAGAATGAGCATGTTCTTGATTAATCAGAAGCAGTGAGTGCAAGAAGCTGGAAGGTACTGTGACCTGATATCACCGAGCTGTTATGTCAGGGCAGCAAAGTGACAGTGGGACAAGCCACTGAGCGCCGCGGAGCACAGATGTCTGTACGGCAGCAAGCATTTCTGACGTTGGTTTTACAAAGCTACTAGCAAAGGCTGTCATGTACGTTTTTCGTCCACCCTTTCCCATCCTCTGCATCATCCCTAGTGTGACAGTTGTGTGACGTAATTGAACTCGTCTAGACACAAATGCACAGCAGAGTTTTGCCAAAAGCAGTCCACACACAGCTCTTTCTGCCTGAGCTGATTACTGAAAACACACTGTTTTTAGAGAAGGCTTTGATACAGTTAGCTAATACCCTGTCCTGTGTAGTATCCCAGTCTGTGTCTGGATAGTTTTTTATCCTGCACTGGGAATCCCCATCTTTGCTTTCAGCCAATGGTCCTAATATGTCACATATTATACTGCATTCCTCCTTCTGTGGCTTACTGTTTGCCACTCCCTGCCCCTGTCTCTACGAGATCTGTTGTCTATGTGGTGTTTTACTGAAGCATTCTCAGCAAAAGAGGCCTCTACACTCAGGTATTCAGCAGCATTTGAACAAAGATTTGAACTGTGACCTCTAAACTCTTAATACCCCTCAGCACATTGTGTGTCTTAAGTAGGTTGCTCATAAAGATTTAACTTCTAGCTTGTAGCTACAGGAGAAGGGGTGCTTAAGCCAAACTGCAAACTGCCGACTCCACCTCCTTTACTTTTTTGCCGCAAAACTGGGGCCTCAGGAAGAGTCCAGCAACCCAGGTGATAGATTTTGTTATCCAGGGGAAGTTTCAGCATTCATTTCAAGTTGTAAGCATGCTTCAGCAGTATTCGTGTCTGAGAGGCACAAGAATCTTTCCAACCACCACAATTATCTCTGCAGCATTTGTCCCCCCCCCCCCAAATGATTGAATTATATCCCCAAGAAAGTGGCACAGTGAGCCATTGTTTCTTGGATCCTGTGTCATGTCTCATCTCCAAACCAGTACTCGAAAGACCAGTCTATTTTTACATTCATTGAGACCAATTTGTTTGCTGGAATGATCCAACAGCATTTATCTTTCAGCTAAAGCTGCAAGCTTTTTACGCCAGTGCCCCCATCTGGTAGCAAGGTGAAGTGCTTAGCTGTTGCGACCGCATCTCTTCTGAATCATTTGCCTGCCTGTCAGTACAGTTTAAAGATCTGTCTTGGGGTAATTTGTGCCAACAAAGTCGTTCAAGGTGGTGTAATGGCTGACAGTGTTCTGGGGTTGTACCACTTTGGTGTTCTTTGTCCTGTCAATGTTATTTTCCCATTATTCTCTTTAAAATGTACATTCACTTCCTGACAGCCCGGCCAGCAGACAGAGCTGACTGTTGTCCTCAGTGACCTTGCTGCCATCCTTACTTTTTCTTTCCTCATCTTTCACTCGACCCTTAGACTTTATCTCCAAGTCTGTTGCCATGACAACTCAGTCTGGCTGGTGAGGCGGCAGTATTCATTCTGTCTGGCAGTCTGTGCAATTGTGTGCGAGTGCGCACGGAGGCAGACAGGCAGTCAGACAGCTGTCCCTGCTGAATCCTCTTATCACCACCAGAGGAGGCTGAACAGGGATGAACAAATTAACTACATATTGTGTGTGTTGCTAATAAAGTTTTTTTTTTAAAAAGAGGAACCCAGAGTGGTAGAAAGATGAAAGCTTTGAAGTTATCAGTAAGCAATCAAGTAAAGAAGAGATCCTAAGCTTGTATTGAATCGGTGACATAATTAAACTGGAACTCAAGTAATGTTTCAATAAACAAACTAACCAATTAAGAACTGTGTATCATTATTCTGACTTTAAATGTCTTTGTTCATGTCCACTGTTTGATCTACCTTAGCTACTACAATCATCTTTGACAGCTCTGTGTGAGAAGTAATTTTATAATGTACAAATTCTTGTCTTGTCTTTCACAGAGATCTTAAGGCTGGAAACATTCTCCTGGGGGATGATGGCTCAGTGCAAATTGCAGGTATTTGGCCACGGGGCAACACCACCTTTCAGCACCTGTCACTAGTGATCCAGATTAGGTGTGAAAAAGTAGTTGTGTTGTGCTGTAACCTCATTTACCCCTGTTAGACTGCCAAGTCTGTTCCAATATCTCAGTGGATTTATGCACAGGAGGCCTAGTCTGTGGAGGAAAATAAACTGTCTTGACGATAACATTATTTACTTACTGCATTGGGTCCTTCTGTGTGTTTGTCTAATTTGTTTTCTTCTCACTTTTCGCCCGTCAGACTTTGGCGTCAGTGCCTTTCTAGCCACAGGCGGTGACATCACTCGAAATAAAGTGCGTAAGACGTTTGTGGGAACGCCATGCTGGATGGCCCCAGAGGTCATGGAGCAGGTTGGTTTTCTTTAGCACGGAGCCCAGAAATAACCATGACAACAGAAAACTCACAATCGGACACAACGTTATCTTAGCAGGCAAAAATAGACATTCAATATTAATTGGCAATGAAGCAGCCATTTTTCTTCTTTATTTTTTACACTTGTTTTAGAACGCCTGTAGCTGTAGCTTATCCTCTTTGCTATGACTAAACACTCCGGCACCATACAATACGACTCTGGTGCCTGAACTTGCAGATTACGTATGACTTTTTGCTTTCTACTCTGAGAGTGAACCCATTTTTTTCCATGAACACAGTTCATGTTTTTGATATGTGAATTTGTGGCTCTCAATGTCAATAGAAGATGAACGCAGAGCAGATCTGTAAAAGTCGATGATCTATGATTCTGCTTCCACAGGTGAGGGGTTATGATTTCAAAGCAGATATTTGGAGTTTTGGGATCACAGCCATTGAGCTTGCCACGGGGGCTGCACCTTATCACAAATACCCACCAATGAAGGTGAGAACACTGTGGAACAATCTAACTTACCTAGAAATGTGTAGTTAATGACACAGAACAGTCAGTTCCTCTGACTTGCTCTGGATACAATTTGTTCTGTAGTTCTGAAATGCTTTTTTTTTTTTTTTTTTTTTTTTGGACAAAATGTGTTCTTGGTGTCTTCAGGTCTTGATGCTGACGCTGCAGAATGACCCCCCAGGCCTGGAGACCGCCATCACAGACAAGGAGATGGTAAAGAAATATGGCAAATCCTTCCGAAAGATGATCTCCCTGTGTCTACAGAAGGACCCAGAGAAAAGGTGTTGATTTTAATGCCTTTTACATAAAGTCTTACAGCCTGTGTATATAATGCACATAATGTTTTACACTGGCTCCCAGTAGATATGTTTAATCAAAGACATCAGTGTTTTTGCCTCATCTGTATTGCCTCATTAGTACATATAATATGTACTAATTTTTTTAAAAAAAAGCATGTGATATTTGCAGTCATGGACAGTCAATTTACAGTTAGTGAAACTGATTTACATGACTTAGCACATGTTAAGCAAAGCAGCATATGATTGCTTTCATTGCCCTGACTACAATCATTTTGTTTCACTATGCTTCATTAGTTATGTTAAACATATGTGGTGCAACATACAACAAATGTGTTTTTCTATTACTGGGAGTATAAAAGCTCAAATGAACACAACTCATTTATTGTCATTCTGCTGTTTTTCAGGCCAACATCCTCAGAGTTGTTGAAGCATAAATTCTTTCAGAAAGCAAAGGTAGGTGCTTGAGCTCCCCCTGGGCCTGAGACGGAATCAGTTACACAGTGAGTCAGCATGTGACTGACTCACTGCCTGTTTCAGGCACTAGTTGAGCTGGCTGATGAGTAAAGGTCTGAGCCTGCAGAAGTGATTGGATCTCAATGGCCTTAGTTTGGCCCCTGTTTAAAATTAAGCTGCTCTTTATGACAGTAGATTGGTTGTTGTTTTTTTAGCTCCAGATGTTTTGAAATGATTGAAGGCAGTTTAATGTAGGAAAAAGAGCTCAACTAGAGTGCATCAAGAGATGAAAATAAACCAGTAAAATCTCTCTCCCTGAGGTGTTTGTGTGAGTCATGCTACTTCTCAGTTGGCTCAACTTGTCAGTGTGACTGACCCAAACTGAGGCCATTGCAGCATTCCTTTCATTATTGACTATGCAGAGCTGTTTCTAACAAAGGCAGGGATAAGCAGTCTAACTCCAGCCTCCGGCTGCCCAGCACCCTAGCAACTACAACAACTAGAGTGCTGGCTCAGCATGTCATACCACCCAAACACAACCTGGTTGGTTTGTTGTACATGGCCCTGGTCAGCAGCAAGAACTGCAGTACTCTGTATGTACAACAGAGGGCAGGCTTTGTCATTGTTTTAGAACACATACACCTCTGGTATAAATGAGCAAACTTTGGTTCTGTGTCAGTCTGCAGGAGGGATAATTGGCTATTAAGCAAGCATATGATTATTGATTCGCTATAAATATAGGTCTTGAAATGAGATTTAAAACATTTACTGACCTGAGCATCAGAGATAGAACCTGGGAGCCAGGACAGCAAAAGCTTGGTCACCGCAAGTCTTGTACTTTGAGCTTAGCACAACCAGGAGCCCTTGTTTTTATGACCTGAGAGGCCTAGTGGACCTGTACGGGTTCAGCAACTCACAGGAAGCCAGTGTAGCGAAGAGTCGTAGTTAGTAAAGCACATTATGGGTCGCAGTTCAATGTAAAACTTAATCAGGTAACAGAATAAATAGATATAGAGGCTTTTGGAGTGACAGCTGTTTTTTCCTTTCCACTTATGACAGACCCATGAGTATTTACATGAGAAGTTACTCCAGAGGGCGCCCACAATAACAGAGAGGTCGAAAAGGGTAAGACGGCAAAGTTTTAAATCTACACTTTGTGCTTTATTGCTAAGAAGATGAGCTCAGTTGATGAAGATGAGCATTTGTGTTGACAGGTACGTCGAGTGCCAGGGTCCAGTGGTCGGCTGCATAAAACGGAGGATGGCGAATGGGAATGGAGTGATGATGAGCTGGATGAAGAAAGCGAAGAGGGCAAAGCAGCTGTTGCTGCCTTAAGGGTGAGATGAACCTGCAACTCGTTTTTCCTCTCACATGCAAACATGGAACACTTCTGATATACTTCACTTGTCTTGTCTTTTAATCGCTGTACAATGTTTAAATTGTCATCCTCATGTCTGTGCAGTAGGATGTTTGTGCATTGTCTCTCCACTGAGTCTCCCGTATGTGTGTATGTTCTGTCTGACGGCCAAGGAGCAGCAGGTGAAGCCTGTTGGCGCCACCAGGCGACAAGTGCGCTTCTCCTACCCACTCGAGCTGCCTGCGCCCAGGGTTGTTCTCTTGCCCCACAATACAGATGACATTCCCCTAACAAGGAAGGACTCTCTCTGCACATGTTAGCTAGGGAGCACGTGACGACTAGAAAGGGTAGGAAAGACCTTGTAGGGAGACAAGAAGGTGGAGAAAAGGGCAGATAAGTTTATTTTTACAGTTATGATGAACCAGATTATCAGGCCAGAGTAAATCTGTACACAGATAAGCTCTTATTCTCTAGATAGTAGCGACCTTGTTCTAGTATTATATAACTCTACACTAACCTATCAGAAGACAACTAGTAATTACAAGCTATGCAGAAAGGAAAGGTTCACAACATAATTTCAAAGCACAAATCTGTGCATGCTGTAGATCACATGCAAGTCAAATCTGACCCACAAGTTAACTTTGTCAGGACCTGTTAGTCAGTGCAGTAAGCGCCTTTTTAAGCAGTGAGATATTTTGTGTCTCATGGGAAGGGAGCAAAAGTGTGATTTTTACTGAAATATAGCAGAGATTGTAAAAGAGTTTGGGTCCACATAACTACATATGCACATTACATACATAACTGTATTCTGCACAGTTTATTTCTTAAAATTTGGATAATGTAATATTGGCAGATATCAGTTTTTGGTAACTGTTTTAAAAGTTTATAAGTTATAATGAATATCGGGGACTTCAGGTATTCATTTAAGTATAATAGATTTTTGCTCTGAGAGAGCATTATTTAACCAAAGAAGTGAGAGTTACCTTCCTGGAGGCCATCTGTATTTCCTTTTCTCTTTTCTAAATCACTCTTTATTTATACTGACCAAATCACATTTAATCAATACAAGGCAAATTACTTATCAACCCTGTAAGTGATCTACAATTAGAGCGCTAATGACCATCAAGGGATTCAAATTTTACAATATCTCTGCTGCTCTGATGCTGCTTTAACGGCTACTTGTTGGCAAACTGAACTTTAAATTCTTACATCAGCTCTATTGGATGTTATATCTCAAAACTCTCATGAGCTGATGCTCAGTAATTCAAGCAGTGCATGTTTCTTTATGCCAATATGATACGATTACCCTTCTGCCCAGAAAAAGATACAAATTGTTAGACAGTGGAGCCTGGCTGAGTACCTGTGTGTCTGTGTGCTGTAAAGACTAATGCAGTCTCCTCAGTAACAGCCTGAATATGCAGTCGCTTTGTCTGAATCAGACAGCAGATTCCTGAGCTGATGTGATTTCTGACATCAGCCAGATGCCACATCACGTCCTGTCAGTCAGTTTGTCTTCATTTGGGCCTCCAAGGCTTCTCTCTGACTCTATGTTCCTTGGTTGGTTTAAACTGTTTTTTGTTTTGTTTTTTGTTGTTGTTTTTTTGCATCAGTTTGACCATATAACAGTGTAACCCCCTCCTGATTTTTGTATTCACTTATGCCGCTTCTCTGCTTTTCAAATCTAAAACTAAAAACAAAACTGCAATTGTAGAATATGCATTTTCACTCGTTTACAACCCAATTACCAGCACCTAGAGGTGCGCTATATGTCTAAAATCACTATGAATGTAATTTTATGTCATGATATATGTAGTGATGTAGTACATTTTCTGGAAATTGAACTGAGAATGAGTCTATAGATAAAATTATCAGGGAATGGCTGTTTTTTTCCAATCCATTGAATAAAATACTCAACTAATCATATTACTTTATCACATTGATGAAAAAATCCTGTAAATCCAATATTTCCATAAGTCAGGCCTGGCTATTGATTTCCAATATTGCTTGAAATAACTCATGCAACTAGATATATTAAAGGGATTGCTACCCTGCTAGACACTGTATAGCAAAACTGGTTGACATACTTCTGTTATCTCACTAGATGCTGTCATATCACCCAACCATATCAGCACCAGTTTGTGAAGTGTAGTTGAAGCATTATTAGCATTCAATATGATATCACTGTATTCCCCTTAAATGAGATCTTGATACACTAAGCGGACCGATAAATGAGGAAAGTAAACGAGTGAGCCGTTTTAATCTGTTTACCTCTCTTGCTTTCTATGTGTTCTTTGCATCCATGCGTGCTGTTTTTGCTTTGCTGAAGCCACTACAGCAATATCCTTCTCTGAGTGTTATCTTCCACTATCTGTTTTTAACAGTCACCAAGAGTGAAGGAGGGATCACAGAATTCAGAGGTGAGTTTCAAAAGTTCTTTCTTTGCAGTAGCAGTGCTTTAGTTTCTTAGATTTTTAGTACTTTATGCATCGGGATCACAGATGTTTAAATTTGTCAGACCCTTGCAAAAAATCTAAGATTTCTATTTTATCTAATTCATAAACTGTCAACAGTACAGGTGAAGTATTGCACTTTTAACCTACAAAGTCTAACTAATCATGATTTAGAAAGTGGACTTTGAGTCACAGTAGTTTGACATAGTAAGTTTAACTTTTGTTGATGTAGGTAATAAACCAGCCTTTCACTGCCACTACAGGCCAACATGGCTGAGACTGTAGTAATAAATGCAGTTCATGTTTAGATTTAATGTGTATTAATTGCTCTGTAGTGCAGCAGGTAAAAATTAAGATTTGGTTTTGAAATCATAAGGCTAGTGAGTGTTTGTACTTGTTAAGCCTGAATGTAGTAAATGTAAAACTAACTGGTTGTGATGGCAAAACAGGATTTGACACGTGTTAAAATTGATATAAAGAAGTAATTTAAAATCTTTATTTATTCTTAATTATTTTCTTAATTTCTAAAACAGTCAGCTGCTTACTTTTGCTTAGATCAGAAAGTCTCATAATTTCACTGTTTTTTGTGTGTATTCACTTAAATGTGGCATCAGTTCATATAAATCACAAGCCACTGTAGTAGTGACCATTTGTATCAGACATGCAAGATGGAGTGTGTCACACATCTGTATAGCTACACCTATCTGCTCTGTGCAGTGTGTTGTATCATTTTGAGATAAAATATAAACAAACATTTGTTTATATTAAATACTCAAGAACTTCCCCATTTCAGTTGTTTGTCCCATTTGAACACCGATTTGAAAGGATCAGCAGGATTTGATGAAATTTCTCCTTCAGGTTTTTCAGACTCTTGAGCCTTTAAGTAGTCAACTCCAGCCAGTGGCCGCAGGTCAGGCAGAACTACCTCAGGCTGCAGGCCAAGTTCCACTGCAGCCCACACCAGTCAACACTCAATCCACTGCCCAGGCTGCATCTCCCACACCAGGTGTACCTGCTGCTGCTGCTGTTCCCACACAGGTCAGTCATTTTTTTCATCATATTCTCTTTTTTAAGACTTCAGATGTGTCTATCATCTGTTAGCTACTGGTTTTTATGATATGACTTCCTTCCTCTACTCCTGCAGATATGATTTTTAAAGCTTTCATTCTACTCAAATAAATTGTCTTTATCTGTGTTTTGACAGGCTGTAGCTGCCATAGGGGATGATTTCAAGGCTCCCATTAGTTTGGTATTAAGGTTAAGGTATGTTTCCCCATTACCACATAAAATCAGACTGACAATTTATCTGCTGGTTTTACTAAGTTCCACCATTTCTATGTACCTGATATCTTCATTTTTATATATGTATATTTTTTGCAATTTCAGTTGAATAGAATAAGTCTTATAGTTTTACCGACCAACAAATGATAAACCTAACTCCTCTGATCTGCTTTCTTTCATCTATTCAGAAATTCAAAGAAGGAGCTAAATGACATCCGCTTTGAATTCATGCCAGGCAGAGGTAAGTGGAGTTTCTTTTTTTGGGACTGTAAACAAAACCTAACCTCTGTTTTCTGGTATCACCAAGTAGTTTAAAAACATGTCCTGAGGTTAAGACTAGTTGGCTGCGGTTTTCACATTTTGGGTAATCAGCAAGAGAAACTGACAATTTATACCTTGTGTTTTGTGAAACTTTTGGTGCGTCAGCTTTCCATCACAGCAACACTCTGGTACTCAGAGTGCAGTCGTCAGTGTACTTTTTACCAAAATAGTAATAGAAACCAGCTATTTTGACAATTGCATCAGAAACCAGAGTGCTTTTGGAAATGATTAATCCACAGTTGTGCCCTGTTAATATTTGTTTTATTTCTTTAAAATACACTGGTTTTGTCCTCTTGCCACAGTTGGTCTCTTATGCTCTGACTTTTCAGACACAGCAGATGGTGTGTCCCAGGAGCTCGTGTCAGCAGGCCTGGTGGACGGGAGGGACTTAGTAATAGGTCAGTGACAAAAAACATTCCTATTACTCACAATATGATTTTTTCCCCCTCAGAATACTCACCTGAAGGTTAAAAATCATTGGTGGATCATATGAAGCCCACAGCACACACACTAAAATTTTCTCATACTCGCATTTTCCTCTCTTTCTGAACATAAACAACACATACACAGTTTTCAAGACGGTGTAGTCCCTCATTCATCCAGGAATGTTCCATTGTAGAAAAAGTTTCAGTCGTAGTCACCTGGAGTTTTTGTTCATTGGACTGAAACATTGTCTTTCTTTTCAGTTGCTGCAAATTTGCAGAAAATAGTTGATGAGCCTCAAGCCAATAAAAATGTCACTTTCAAACTGGTGAGTGTGACGCCTTCATCTGTATAAACAATAATAGTTGTTTTTAAAAAAATCACTGATATACATTTCCTTACAGTTTTGTTAAATCTAACAATCTTGGAATCTTTTTGTCAGACCTTTTTAGATAAAGGAGCAAAAATAACCTTATTTATGATTAATTGTCCAGCTTGCAGAACTAGATATTTTTATCACTAGATATTTTAAAATCTGCATGGGAAATGGATGTGGTGTTGGGTATAACAGGAGCATGCAACTCAAATATTAAGTTATAACCTTTGTAACACTACTAACTTATAGGTTCATTTTATTGAACTGGAAAAGCCCACAAAGCCCCAGTCACACTAGCTGAGAGAAGTGATGGAGCACCTTAAAGTAGAGAAGCTAAAGTATGTGTTTTGAGAAAATATGACAGACCTTTCTGAATTATGCTAAAACTAGGCTATAAACTCTGTCCATTGAAATATCATAAACATCTTTGTTATTATGTGTAAACACATCACATTGTAATAGCTACATCATTTCTTTATCTTTCTCTGTCTGTGTAGTTCATTCAGTATTGGTATGTTAAGAAACCAATGAACAGGGTGTTTTAAATGAGTTTTACAGTGTTACTTTAAATGGCACAGATGAAATGGCCAGTTTGGAGATTCCGCCTAAACATGCCTCTACTAAAACCTCTGTAACTTTGCTTCACTTTCTTAGCATCAATCTTTGCACAGGTAATGTTCAGATATTGGACTATGGTTTGCTAGAGGTTTTGGGCTGCAACTGTATCATTCCAAAGGGATATTCACTCTAAAAGTGTTTTGTTAGGCGGAAATGAAAATGTTTTGCTGTTTTCCGTCTTCATTTACTAAGACCCAGTAACACATAAATACTGATGCTTACACCTATAGAGACATCTCACAAGTGTTACCTTTATCATGATACCAAATTTATTCAAATAGACCTCGTTGTTGCAGAGATATGCTCTATTCATTTTGGGCATGTTATTTTCGAGCAGGGCCCTGAGCCAGTGGCCTAGGGTATAAGAGCATTTAAGAAAAGACAGCACTGATATGTCTAGCAAACATTGCTGTATAATTTATTTTAATGCTTAATGGTGTCTTGTGGAGTTTTCTTGTAAACAAACAAAGTTTCTGTTTACATTCAGTGCAAATGCATTGTGTGTTGAGTGTAGTTCCTTACTCATTAAAATATTTGCAAAGCTGATTTTTTTCAATATTTTGAAACCTGCATGTTTACTACCTAGCAAACTTGGCATCTGGAGTATTCTTCACTGCCTTTTTTGGCACATTGCTGCGTACCTTGGCGAATCACCGCCACCTGTCACTCAGTGAAATTGCATGAAACTATTGGCAGGACTGTGTATGATGTCACCCTTGTGTGCATTCGTCCTCATGCGCACAAGAGACAAAACAAAGCGGCGAGCCACTCGTAACAAATGTCGCTCCACAGCGCTATTAGTGGTCAAAACTCCACAGGGTAGCTTGAGTCTCACAAAAAAACTACTGATGATCTGATTGACTACATACCTGGCTATTGTTTCACTTGACACTTTATGGAATGACGTTACTATATATGTATATATATATTATATAGTTTTTGCTCACTACTTTTTATCCTTCCCTCTTATTTTCACAGGCTTCTGGAATAGAGGGATCTGAAATACCAGATGACGTCAAATTGATGGGCTTTGCTCAGCTCAGCATTAATTAAACTGTTGTTCTACCTGGGACCGTGACTTGCCTAAAAAATGTGAAAATAAAAAAAATAGTTTAATGCATTTTTTCTTTCTATGGCTGTAAAGAAACCAACTACTGCCAAAGAAAACAGTACCGTTTTGTCACCCATAGGATTATACAACGCTGCCTCCTTGAATTGGGTGGTCGGCTGAAGTATTAGAGCGTACAGTATAAGAATCACTCAAAAAAGTTTACAGCGTATATGTAGAATGATGCAACTATCCTACAACAAACAGTTTTTATTTACCATTCTGGTCTCCCCCATCCTGTTATTTTATTCTCTCTAATATGTGATGCATTTGCACAATCTGAACTAATGCCCTTGAATCCTGATAAGTGTAACAATGCCTTATATTCATTAGAACTACTGAATGCACGTTTTGGGGAAAGTCCCCATTTACCATATGGAGCATTATGTTGTCTGAAGTGTACAAATGTGGTTTCGTTTGCTCATGTCAAACTTTTTACTTAATTTTGAGAGGAGGTAAGATGCAGCTTACTAAGCCAACTAGAATTTCAATTTTAGACACACTTCTGTAGTCAACCTGAAACATTTTCTCACCGACAAGTGAGAATGTGGCACAACAAATGTAACGTGACATTACTTTTTCAGAAGGATGTGAACACTCCCAACAGTAACAATCTTTAAAGGATAATGCTAGTTTTATTCTGTATTTTTCTTATCATCAACAAATGCCATGAAAAGACCAAAATGCAACAATGTGTTAGTCCATCTCTCAATACTATCTGACTCCCTTGCACTGTTTGTAGCACTCAGCCTCAGGCCCATTCGTTCCAATGGAAGGTGCAAATCTTCAAAAATGGGTCACAAATATATTGTTGTTGTTTTTTTTGTTTTGTTTTTTTAAAGGCGACGTAATTTCCTGAAACAGCTGGATACTGTGTTTTTTATCAAATGTTACTCAAATAGAATTAAACAGTTCATTCATTGGGGACTATTTTCACCTGCGGATTAATACACATTTGGTGCTCTAGTGAGTATTTACAGCAGCAGGAGATTGACTTAAAATAAACTACAGAGCCAATGTTTATCATAATGAAGGAACATGTCACCCAGTGCAACAGTGTGGCTTAGTGATGCATTTTTAATAGTTTTTGGGCAATAATGGAGCTCTATGGCACAGAGGAATAAGATATATCAGACTTTGTGTATACAGATAATACTTATTAGTAGAATCGGTTCATTGTTGGTTTTGGTCTTTATATGGGACTTGTTGACAATAAGAAAAATAATAAATATTGCCAGTCTTATCCTTTTTATCAAGTATTGATACAACCAGAATTCTTAGAAAGAAAAGTCCTGAAAAAAGAGAAAAGTGTGAGAAAATTTAATTAAGCTGCTTTTAAATTATAACACATATATAGATACATAGATTATCCAGTACTTCAGTTAATGTAAACTTCAACAAATGTACCTAATGATATAACTTAAATGATTAGAGAAAAGGAGTGCAAGATGTTAACTTTTGTCTTCATTTTTACCGTTACGTTACTAATTTTGTAGTGCTGGTCTAAACTCAAAATTGATGAATGAAATCAGAAAGTTGACAAAGAAAACAATATTTGCCTCCGCTCATTTTATACACGACACTGGCCTGAGGTCTTTTGTAAATTTGACTATACATTGAAATTATAGTAAAGTAAAAAGTTTACAACAGCTGAAACCACAAGTGTTGTATGAGCAGATTTGTCTGTCTGTTGGTGTCTGTTTGGAATCAGTGTCTCAAATTCTTCAACAACAACAAAAAAAAGATGTAAGTGCATTTTTGTTTATGTGGATGAAACATGAGTACTTGATTTAACCTCTAGTATGTACATAATGACATTTGGCTTTGATTTGTTTTTATACTGGGTGTTTCACTCTTGGCCTTTTTTCTGTCCTATGACACGATTGTGGGTTGCAGCGCTGCGTGAAGGTAGACTACGACACTGCAAATTTGGCTTTGAATTATCCCGATTTGCAGGACATACAGTCACTTACTGTATGTCGTGTATGATGCTCATTTATCTTTACTAAATTTTCAGCTTTTCACTTTTTGCCTTTGAAAATTTTGAATATATTTAACCGTGGAGCCACAGCTGTCCCGATGCACTGCTTAATGCCTGTCCACCTTAAATTTCCCCAAATTTTGAGCCGGGTAACAGCAAACTGTTGTCTCCAACTCTTAATAATAACCGAGTGGAGGCTGTTTACAATACTCATTTAAGCCACATCTGAAGTCATGTAGCTTATTTATGGCTTGTTAATCATCAGCTAAAATGAGGATTTTACGTCCTACAGTTTTGAAAAAGCTCAGCTATGATTGTAGACATTTTTGAACGATCAGAAATGGGTTTTAGATTTGGATGAAAACGGCTGTTATCAGTACATCCTTTCAACCACTCTCTGGATGTTTT
The DNA here is from genome assembly GCF_020085105.1 of Siniperca chuatsi. Lineage (NCBI taxonomy): Eukaryota > Metazoa > Chordata > Actinopteri > Centrarchiformes > Sinipercidae > Siniperca > Siniperca chuatsi. The sequence continues at coordinate 16,185,262 of NC_058060.1, forward strand.
TGTGCATTAATGACATGGTTTGATAATTAATGTGCATCTCGCAGTTATTGACACTGACGGCAGTGGAAGATTCATTTAACACTCTAATCTGAAACGGCAGCAAGGTTTTACTGTTTAATTTGGTGATGTAATAATGTCATAACCCTCCAGATGCCATATTGAATGAAAATGAATTAATTTCTTCCTTGCAGATAAAATGTTAAGGGGAAATCTTTGTATTTTGACTTGTTAAATTTTATGCTAGCCTTAAATTGAAAATGACCAAGTGTATTTTTTTTTGTCATAACATCAAGGTTTTGATTCAGATTTTCAGTGTCTTTGAAATGTAGTTCTTGTTACACGTGAAAGTACCTGAAATAAAGATATACAGGTGTGTCGACCCTGTGTACTCCTCAGAGGGGAGCGACAAAGTCAGCAACCCAATGTTACTCTTAAGTTTCTAAACTGCAGTATTTGGTGCCATTCTCCTGGTTTAGTCTGCAGCTGACGACAGACAAGGACAGGATAGGTGTGTATGAGCCCTGAGGGACTTGTGTGTGTGTGTGTGTGTGTGTGTGTGTGTGTGTGTGTGTGTGTTCGTTACATAGATTGAGCCCTACTTCTAACAGAGTTGATGATCTAATGGCTTTGTTCTCATCCTTTCTCCAACAGTCCCTTATGTCCTGCTTACATGTACTCTAACAAAGCTGTAGCAACTGAACAGATGACCGGCAAAAAAACACTTTTGTCCAGGCAATAACTCATCAAGGCTGTAATATATTTGAATTTTCCACCTGTTTTCAGTTTTTTCATTCTTTCATTTGCTCTATTTTTTGATTGTTTTGGAGTTCAAAGCATGTCTCTCTTGATTATTTTTAATCAATAAAGAATGAGCATATCAGCCACCTCTTGTACATCATTACTTGTCATTTTGAGTAAGTTGTTCCTGTAAATAGATAAATGTTTACAATATATGAATACAACAGCGAGAAGCAGTCACTTTTACTGAACAGACTTTAGGTGCATTGCCATTTTGACTTTATATACTGTCCATGGTCTTAGCTCTTGTCCTGTGCATTCTCTATCTCTTTGTACAGTTATATTTCTCCAGATTCTTATTTTATAGCTGTTTCACTGTTTCAAAATGGAGGATTTGTTCCTCTCAACAGCGTCTCCTCATTGGAACATCCATGTCTGGTAAATGCCTATGTCTTTCAAGCTCCGTGTCCCTGTTTTGCAACACAGACTTTTCATTATAAATTTGTAGTCTCTGAGACCAAGCTGAGATAACCCTGATGACATCACCAGGGGTTACTTTCTAGCCTTTCAGAGTTATTATACCGTACAACTGTTTTCACCGGCTGAGTAATACTTCCCATGACAAGTAAACTCATCTTTATGTGTTAAAGCCCCTGAAAACATGGTTCAAATCATAAATGTGTTTCTATAACATTACATATTAATGACTAAGCAACCATCAAAGTAAAAAAATAAAACTTTTAAGATTTTAAAACTTTAAAATTTAAAAACTAATCTGCTTCATTAGGACTGTGTGTGTGTGGTTTGATCAGATTTCACAGTGAACAAAAACCCACCAACTGACATCAGATTCTGATTCAAATGTTGCTAAATATATCTAACTGATCCCCACCCACTTCAAACCTGTGAGAAGAGTGCAGAGAAAAACACAAATACAGAAATCTCCAAAACTAATAACCAAAACTGTTCTAACTTTGGCAGAAAGTAGTATGTTCATGTAGGGCCACATCAAGTAAATAACTGATTGAGAACATTTGTTTCCAGCCCTTTAAAGTGGTGGAGTGGCACTTTAACAAATCTACCAAATTACACCAAGTTACATATCCTTCTAAGCACAATTTTGACTATAAAAAGGGAACATTTAACTGTATGTTGATTTCAGGAAATGAAGAAAAATATTTTATGAATCATACCTGAGTGCCACCTAGGGGCCTTTGGCCCATGCGGTCAGCAGGGTCTGTAACTATTTAATGTGACCTCGTTATTTAACAACTCAAGGGTTTTCAGCTGGTTGATGTGTTGGCCCTTAAGGGCAAATTCTGAAACTTACAAAATGGAAGGAAACACAACAAATTAAATTCTGAAATCAAAAACAACATCTTGCAAACCGGTAAAAGTGGCTGTTGTCTTTATCATTCTTAATTCAAATTGGATGTTGTACTCTCAGATAATTTAACATGAAGGTAGGCTAAGATTAACTTGTTTTTCTTCTTTGTGTGCCCCTTACAGGCAGTTTCTGCCTTTGCTGACACCCTCCAGGTATTTATTCTCATGTATCACATTTTACGATGTACTTTTGACATACAGAGTAGATGAGACATGTTTGGGTTTTTGCAGAAAAGTCCCTGTTCCTTTAGCAGCTTGTGGAGCATTATGCCATGTATATCTACTGCTGGAAAAAAAAATGGGACTGGTTTCAGTACTGTTGCTGTTGAAACCAAAGTACAGCCTGGATGTTTTATTGTTACATTGTAGCAAGATTACAATACTTTTTTTTGTATTTTGTTAATTTGTTAAAAGCTTGTGTTTTGCACTTGTGGGACATCATAAGTAAATGTAAAAAAAACTAGATTTCTGGCTCCACATGTTTGTGACCAATCAGAGAGGAGCTGCTGGTTTGGAGATTGAAGCCAAACGTCCCCTCAACTCAGACTTTGAAGAGCGTTTCTGATAAGTTCCTGATAAGACTTTTTGTGCCCCACGCTTTCTCAAAGTGCAGACATTGCTTGAGAAAACTACCCATCATAGTGATCTAAAATTGGGCATGATGTATGGAGAAAGTCTGTTATTATAATCAGAAATTATTTATTAAATGACATATGTCAAGAGCCTCACACTTAATTGTCCACAAAAAGCCATCTGACCATGAAACATGATTCCAAAATGTGCTGTCCTCTTCCTCCTAAAGCATTCTGAGCCCTTTCACCCTCCTGTGTTCACACATTTCTGATTAGCACACAGATTATGTTCATTCAGTTCTGAAAGTTCAGGTCTAAGGGTGGACATTGGGGTGGGCCACAAATCTGGACAGCTGCACAACAGCTGGACTTCAGCCTGAGGGATCCTGACATGTCACATTTGAATACTTTGGTAGCCTGTTAGCAACTTGGCAAGTAATTCAAGCACAGTCATTGTCAGTTTAAACATTAACAAGAGTCAAGTTGACTGACTGTGGCTGAAAGGCAGATCTTTCACTGTCTCATGCTGCATTCTGAGGACATTCAGATACCAATATGAGCAACTTTGGGCAGATCCTGAAAGAGATCGGGGCGTTTGGTTTATTTCAGAAACGTTTAGTGGCCGCATTAATCATCCCCAGCGTGTTTGTAGCTTTTGATGTGATTGGCCAGGTGTTCACAGGCATGCACTTCCCACATCACTGTAACACTGACTGGATCTTGGAGCATGGGCCCAACCTGACAGATGAGAGACGAAGAAATCTCACCCTCCCGGTGAACAAGGATGGAAGTTTTGAAAGCTGTAAAATGTTCACACCTGTGGATTTGGATTTGGAAACAATTGAAGCATATGGGATTAACAGTACATCTGGATGCATAAATGGATCAGATTTTGAGGCACCCAGAGGTGCCTCCAGCATTGTGACAGAGGTAAGAGACTTGTTTATGCACCTACAACTAACCTAACAACACACGTAACCATTCCACAAAATGTGTTTCTTACTTACTGTGATTTATGTGATTTTATTTATTGCACTTTTGTACTCTCAGAACAGTACAAAGTAGTGCTGGGCAAAAATGACTTTTTAAAAATGAATTCATTATATAAGAAATAATTTGTGTTTGTGAATATCCTCTATTAACATAGAGGATATTCCATTTTATTAGGTAGTGTGACAGCTGTTCTGTGTTATGTATCAGTTGTTGACTTTGACTTTTCACCATACTGATCTGACCGCATGTAAAATGCTACTTGCCTGGTATCTGGTTGTGGTACTCGCTGATGGTCAGCGATAGGTTGGTTTGTTCAACATATTGATGAACATCACACTTAAATTGTCTTCATTTATGTCTAATTTCTAAACTAGAAAACAAATTAATTAAAACATTTTACATTTATAACAAAAACAGACAAGTGGAAAGAAGACTATTCAAAACTTAATAACGAAATACTCAATATTACAGTTACAATTAATTACAGTATAATTATAGAATAATGAAAAACATGATAAACTTGCAAAGTTTGAGAAAGTACGCAATGATGGAATCACCACCACAAACTCCTCCTCCCTTTTTTGTTTTTAACCAACTGAAATTTTCAGTTTTTAAAAATCTCAAGTAGCAGCTGAGAAAATCAAGACTTAGTTTGGTATTTGCTTTGGTCATCTCCTTTCACTGTCCTTTCTGTTATCAGTTCAACCTGGTGTGTGACAGGAGCAGTTTGATTGAGGCATCACAGGCCATCTACATGGCCGGTCTTCTGGTTGGAGCGCTGGTGTTGGGACAGATGGCTGACAGGTACACAGTCACGCTCACTTTTATTCCATGTACTTTATACTTATGATTCTGGACTGGGTGCTTTTTACTTTTACAGCCACTGAGCATCTATAGAACTTAATGGCAAATTCCAATAACCTCAAAGAAACTATTTTATACGTACAGTGTATCTGCTAAAATAAAATAAATTGTACTGAACTTTTCTCATTTTCATTGAAAACGCACACACCTATGTAACGGTTCTTCTCTTCTCTTTGTAGGTTTGGTCGACGCTTTGTGGTCCTGCTTTCACTCCTTTTCATGCTGTTGTTTGGCGTCGGTGCTGCTTTCTCACCCAACATCTATGTTTATATAGTTGTCAAATTTTTAGGTGGCATCTCCATTTCAGGCATTATTGTTAATGCATTTGTGATAGGTAGGTAAAATGTTCACAGCTGAAACTTCTGTCTGGGTCTGTATTTGAACGATTGGTGGTCTGGGCTTCACCTGTCTACATCTCTTCTTTAGGAGGATGCTATTATGCCATTTCAAGAGCATTGTTCTTATTACAAACAAAGCCACTTATTGGTTGATGCTTTGAATTGCAAGTTGCAATGCATTTCAGCTGCAAAAATTGGCTCTTACAGTGGCAACATTTGCAACACTGCTGCATTGCAGATGTGTTGCATTGTTGAGTATTGCATGCATTGAATTGATCCTACTTTTGCAGATGCAGACATAAATTTAACTGAATGTTGTCAAAATTACAGTGAAATTAGTAATTATAAGAGTAGTAAGTATTACGTTACACACACACACTTTCAACTTTCAAAAATAATATGGCAGAAATAATGACATTTATGTATTATTGTTTTGAAGGTGGAGAGTGGACTGATTCCTCCAAGTTTGCTTTCTGCACCATTATCTGCTTCTCTTCTTTCCCTCTTGGACTGATGGTGCTGTCTGGCATTGCCTATTTTATCCGCAACTGGAGGATCCTGCAGCTGGTGCTCTTCAGCCCTCTTGTCCTTGTTCTGGGAATCTTTTACTGGTCAGCAGCCTCTCAGGCGACTACTTGAATTTAATGTTTATTTTAGCCATGGACAAAATAAAATAAAGGGTACATTATAGTTTGTGTTCATGGAAGTATATGTCAATTAGGATTCTTCCAGAGTCTGCTCGCTGGCTCATCACCCAGGGCAGGAAGGAGGAGGCCATAAAGGAGGTACGGAGGGCAGCAAAGGTGAACAGGAGGAAGGTCCCGGAAGATCTGCTAGACAAGGTGTGCAGCATCAAACACACGTTGGCTTCAACCAAAATCAAACACAATAAAGCTCTGAAATAAATATACTCTAACTAAAGAATTACATACATTGTTTAGCTGGAGGCTGAGGGTACATCCAAAAGAGGAAACATGTTGGACATCTTCAGGATATCATATCTAAGAAAACGTGCTATCATAATGAGCTATATCTGGTGAGTATTTTTATTTCAACCACATCTACAGCAATACCTTTGTGGTTGCACTGAAGATATCTCTTCCACTCTCTTAATAGGTTTGGAACAAGTCTGATGTACTACGGACTGAGCCTGAATGTTGACAATTTTGGTCTGGATATCTACCTCACACAGTTCATCTTTGGCGTAGTAGAAATTCCTGCACGTCTGGGCAGTTTGCCTCTCATCCAGCACTTTGGGAGGAAAATATGTCAAGCAGGGGTCCTGTTGTTTGGAGGTTGTGCTTGTCTTGGGATACTTGTCATTCCAAAAGGTAATTTGTTGTATAATAACAGGAGTCTGTTGTAATCTGTCTTGAACAAATCCTTTACCTGAAATTAACATTTTAAGAATTATGATCCTTGCTACATCCGAAGATAGCTTCTAACCTAAGCGATGTTTTGCATTCTGACAACACATACTTTTAGTTTCTATGTGTCATAAATGTGTTTTTGTCTGATTTATTATTTGTCCATCAGACCTTCCTGTGGTGGTAACAGTCATAGCCGTACTGGGAAAAGTTGCCGCCACTGCCAGTTTCTCCATAGTCTATGTTTATACTGCAGAACTATACCCGACCATTCTAAGGTAAGGTAGGTAATGTCCCAGAGGTAAAACATAAAATCTGTTATTATACTTAATATTGGCGGAAAATGCCATGTTTGCGATTATTACATGCTATGAGATTCCTGACAAGTCCATTTTCTATACTGGTAGGCAGAATGGCGTAGGTCTAAACTCCACGTGTGCTCGTGTGGCGGGCATCCTCGCTCCACTGATCAGGCTCCTGGATGTCTATCATTACACCATCCCCATGCTGATATATGGTATCATCCCCATTGCTGCTGCAGGTTTCTCTTTATTACTGCCTGAAACCTGCAATGTTGAACTCCAGGACCACGCTGAACTCATGTGAGTTGATGAACCCTTTCAATATAGAGTGCTTATATCGCTTACAAGAAAATATATTTCTATATAATAATCTTCTTGGTTTTAATTTCAGAAAACCAGAGAATAAGACTGAGATGGGATCCTTCTCTAAATCAGGAAAGAGCACAAAAATGTAATTTATATGCACATAACAGTTTTCACAGTTTTTTCATATCAGAAAAAATTGTTTTCCTGCTCTCAACTGACAATTTGCAACAAGAATGTATCAGAATGCAGTTACCTAAATGAAAAGCTTCAACTGTATCATGATTAACTTAAATATAATTTAATTTTTTTGCACTTTACAATCTGTTAAAAAAATGTTTTACTGCTACATAAGTTATAGACTGTTTAATAACTGGGATTTGCATATATTTTAATTTATGTATATGTGAATTTGCTATTCAGTTTTTGCACCTCAATTTAAGTGTTTAATAATGGGCAGTACATGTGTTCTTTTTTCTTTCTTTCTTTTCCCATAGTATTCCCTCTGTATGTATTTCAGTTGTTACAAGTCAACTGTTGAGCATTATGGCACAGCTAAAGAGATAAAGTTAGTGATTAGCTGGTGAACATATGGCAAAAAAAAAGATTAAGGTTGCTTTAAACACTCTTGTCTTGCATCTTATGTTTGAAAATGTAAACAGCTGCTCATTATTACTGCTTATTTCTTTCATTGCCAGTGTTAACACTGTGAAATCATAACCTTTTTTAGGTGCTAAGTACAAGCTAATTTCATTGGACTGAAGGCAGATGTGATGTGCTTTTCTTGCTATGACCATTTAAGTGTTCTGACAGCATGATGTTGGTACTTCCTCACTGGTCCACCACATTTTTAATGGATTAAGTAACACAATTTGTGCAGTAGCCACTCAAGGAGAATGAACCAGGAGTTATTTTACTCAGCCCACAGCATTTAACTTTTTCTCTTACTACACATTTAGGCACCTTGTCTCTGGTTGTCCAGCCATATGCAAAAATGACACGTATCTGTACGTCTTGGTTTTAATTTTACTTCCTTGTTTTCCCCTTTATTTAGTTCTTGTCCCTCTACACTATGAACCACTTTGTAAGGACAATGTTATGTTTAAAGTGCTAAATAAATAAAGTTAAACTGAGTAGAGTTTTTTTGTCTGTGTTATTGCTAATTTTATTGTTTTGTTTAAAATTTTACAACTGGCAGAACCATATAGCAACTGTTGCTGTTAGAACATACTGTAAATTCAAAGGTACATTGTGAGTGCCATATCACTCTCTTGGGTTGTGCTTGGTTAAAGATTAATTAGCAAGATGAGATATATAATTTATAGCGCTAGAATTATGGCACTTAGACCTGGACTGATCTATACCTCACACTGCACTTTGATGAGGAACCACTGCAAATTTAGCCACATATCAATATGAGCAACTTCAGACAGATCCTAAAGGAGATTGAGGTGTTTGGTTTGTTTCAAAAGAGCTGATTAGCCAGGTATTTACAGCCATGCACTTCCCGCGTCACTGTAACACTGACTGGATCTTGGAGCATGGGCCCAACCTGACAGATGAGAGACAAAGAAATCTCACCTTCCTGGTGAACAAGGATGGAAGGGTTGAAAGCTGTAAAATGTTCACACCTGTGGATTTGGAAACAATTGAAGCATATGGGATTACTAGTACAACTGGATGTATAGATGGATGGGTCTATGAGGCACCCATAGGTGCTTCCAGCATTGTGTCATTGAGGTGAGCAACTGAATGGCTTATTAAAACAGTCTGTTTCACTGTTACCTGTAAGTTTCGTGAATTGATCCTGTGATCTGCCCCAGCCCTCAGATCTTTCTTTGATCTATTCCTTCTTCTCCTTTTACAATTATTTTCAGTTTGAGACAAAAGAGGTTTAATTGAGGCATCACAGTTCATCTTCATGGCAGGTGTTTTGGTTGGAGTGCTGGAGTTTGGGGCAGTTTCTGACAGGTATGAACCCTTATCACTCTAACCCACATGTTTTGTGGGTTTTGTTATACAGGTGTCAATTTGTCAATGTGTATCTGATATTATTTATCCATCAGATCTTCCTGTGGTGGTAACAGTCATGGCCGTACTGGGGAAATTTGCTGCCACAGCCTCTTTTGGCACATCCTATATTTATACTGCAGAATTATGCCCTACCATTTTAAGGTAATGTCACTCTTTTTTCTGATGATGATTGCACAAAAAATACATGTTAGCTGTTAACAGTCATGACATTGCAGATGAGTCCATTGTACGTTCTTGCAGGCAGAATGGTTACGGTCTACACTGCATGTGTGCTCGTGTGGAGGGCATCCTCGCTCCACTGATCAGGCTCCTGGATGTCTATCATTACACCATCCCCATGCTGATATGTGGCATCATCCCCATTGCTGCTGGGGGTTTCTCTTTATTACTCCCTGAAACCCTCAATGTTGAACTTCAGGACCACACTGAACTCAAGTGAGTTGATGAACTCTTTTAATACAGATTATGGAACAAATGTATGGATGAAACTTTATAATGAAAATGATTTCAGTGGGATGGTCTACACACTGCTTTATTATGAGAATGAACTAAGGAGCAATTATATGTAATAATCATCTTGAACTGCTGATAAGGAAGCCTATGATAAAGAGGAAAAACCACTGAGGAGTACAAACTTTTTCACAGTTTGTTTTTTTCTTATCAGGTAGGAATTGTTCTAATGGGACAAATGGATAAATGCTTAAGTGTAATATGATTTTAAGGATACAGAGAAAAAAGAGGGAAAATTAAGAAAAGTTAAATGCTAAATATTTGCACAAATACAGGTACTCAAAAGCATCAGCCAAAAGCTGAGGATCGGCAGCAGCTCTAGACTGTAATGCATTTCAAGCTTCCTCGGGCAGCATTAATGATTTTAAGGAAAAAAGACACTGTATTATTTAAGTCTAAGTAATGTAATTCAATACATATAATCCTTGTTCTGTTTTTCATTTCAGAAAACTGAACTAAGTCCATGTTGAACAAATTAATGAAGAGCATAACACTGTTATTTGTACTGAAATCATTATCAGAGTCACGTATTTTGTCTTTTTCCTGATTTATTATCAGGTATGATAAACTACAGTTTTTGTCAACTGACACTTTACTCAAGTTTTGTTTTATTGTGGTGTATTTTATAACAGGAAGGTTGTAATAAATATTGTTTAAAGTCAAATGATGTCAAATGTTCTTATCCCAACATGTATTTCAATTACTATTACTAATGATAAGCTATTAGCAATAAAATAAAAAAAGGGTCTTTACATTTCACTGTAATGTCTGATACATTCAAATGAACACTGGTTTAGCAATGGATTTAGGCTACTTTTGGTCTGGCCATACTTTTGAGGATTTAATTTAGTCAAACACAGTCAATTACTTATCTGTATTCATTCATGATTCTAGCATCCTGATAAGCTTGCCACAAAGCTACACCAGTGCTTGCTGCATGTTTAATTAGCACTTGGATGGTCAGCTCGGCTTAGATTTGGACATATTTGCTAAATGAGGATGCATAATATGATTAATGAATATAATTAATAAAATATGAAAATGTTATCAAAATTAAAAGACATTTTCAGAGCAAAAAATTCAATTTAAATAGTAAATCAAATTACATGGCAATGCTTGCCTTTATTTGTACATTCCTGTGAAATTCACACATTGTAATGTTGTGTCAGGTCCTCAGTATCAGTTACAAACGTTGCAGACCATATTATCAACATGGCAGGTAGAAATGTAACTGGTGGAATGAAATTCATCAGCATACAGGTAGGACTACACAGTAGGAGCCATTAAATTATCTGTATAAACACAGCCATCCTAAAGCATTCTGTCTTTTCATTTGACCATTATTGAATTATGTTCATTATTTTCTGTACTACCACACTGGTACCCCAAATATTTGCAACAAAATGACATTCATTAATTCTTCTGTTAAACCACTTAAAGTCACATTTACAAATTTTTTCAATAAGTGTCCACAAGAAAGGATTATACAAAAATGTTTTCTGTAATTTGTTGTAGTAATTGTGAACTAAAAAAAAGGTAATTTAATTAAACTGACTGAATGGCAAGGAGATGATTACATGTGTCAGCATCTGTCACACTTATGATGCAGTTTCTTTCAATGATTAAGCCATTGTTGCAATTAGGTTGTGGGTTATGTGTCAACACACTATCATTCATTACCAATAAGTATATTAACACACTGTAAGATTTGGACAGCAGTCGGCGATTGCATGTGGCCTCAAACACATTTTTTTAAACTCGATTTTCCGTGTTGTCACAGTTACCAGCACTTCAGCTGAGGACAGAAACAGAACACATTTTTAATGGAGCGAACCCAAGTTAATGAATTATCATGAATATGACAAGTGAAAGAATACATAATAAAGACAGGTGTTGCCTGCTGGTACTCACAACACATTATTTATGCCTCAGACTCATTGGACACCACGTCAGCAGTATTCCTCAGAAGCCATCGGTTCTTGTGTTGAGCATGTCCAAAGCCCTCATCATAATTTCCTTTTCTTCTGAACAGTTGTTGGTAGTGAAATATGCAGTAGAATTCCCCATATAAAGGCGCGTAATTGTACATGCTACAAATGAGCACAAAATGACAGTTACAGTTCAAATTAAGGACCGCATTTGGTTAGAGGTAGTAAAGATCTTTTTTGTAATTACAGTAGCTATGTGGCACATTTGGAGTTTACGAGAGTTTACAAATGTAAAAATTAATCATGTATATTTCATTTTGTTTCATTTTGCATTTCGTTCAAAAGTTTTTTTTGAATTTTCTAACCATGTTAGCCAGTGGTTTCCAAACATTTTCTGCCTGTATGCTTTTTACTTGTCATAGCAGAAAAAGCACAGGTGGAACTAATAATGTTAATGATGACTCGGTTCCTGCATTTACAGTATTGCAATGCAGCAGTTAACAATGTTATTACTTACACCTGTGTTTGACAAGTCAAAATGTCTGCTGTGAAAACGGTCTGTTCAACGTTAGTTTTATTTGACATTTGTGCCCCTGGTCATGTGGCACCCCAGCTTGGGAACGAACATTAAGCTGTAAAGTTGCACTATGTTATTTTTATTTTTCAAATAGTCTGCAAAAAGCAGACATACACTCATTCAACCAATCAATCAATACATTGATAAAGATTAATAATAAAATATTTTAAATGTATTTGGCAAACATTAAGTTTATGATTAAGATTATGTTTCTTGCAACTATGTTTGAAAAATTGGGGTTGTAGTATATTTTACAACAGTAGATATTCTCTATGAATGTATGGAGCCAGGAGCAGGCCATGCTAGAGCTAACAAAGTGAGCCTGTTACTTTAAAAGTGTTGCATTATGGGTTGTTTTTAGCCTCAATGTTGCTAGGCTAGTGAGTTTCTCCCATGTATTTATTGTGTGTCTGGTAAAGTAAAACCAATTGCATAAGTGTCCTGTCTAACCACAGAAGTTAGCTCCCAGCCCAGTTTTGCTTCCATGGAGGAAATACATTCATAACTAAGTGGAAACAACTGGAAAGTGTCTCCTTGGATCCTTACTTTAACAAATGGAATGGACAGCAGCTAAGAAGAAAGGTCACAGAATGTCACTTTAGAAGACAGCAAACCTGGAAAGGCCGTCTGAAAGATGCTAACAGTAAGAGAAAATCTTTTCTGTGCTTCTAAATCACTGTTTCCAAGAGCTTTCTCAGAAAAAAAGATAAAAAAAAATCTTTTAACCTGTTTCACAAGTTGCAAACAAAGATGATAGTCAGAAATGTTCTTGCTTAATTTGTATGATGTGAACCAAAATTAATCTGCTTTATCAGTTATATTTGTCTATATTAATGTGACATTCTATTATTTTATATTTTCATACACAATAAAATGTTATTTTTCTTGTGTCATACAAAACGAGCAAGGAGATCTGTCATTTCCATTTATTTCCTTGATAGGAAATCAGTAGAAGAGTTGCACCTTGGGGAACGTGTTACAAAATAATCTTTTTATGGTAAAAAGTGGTGTTAAAATTCAAAAATGTGAAAAGCTGTATGACATTTCTTTGTTATTTACCATATCTTATATTATTTTAACATGATAATGCATTTAAAATATGTTAAATATGGAATATTTGCTTTTATTTTAGTATATAACAGATATAAGTATTTGTTTCTATAAAAAAAAGTTGTTGCATAGAAGAGTGGATCAGCTTACATATAATCGGGCCAATACAAAATGTATCAATATCAAAGTCATCAAAGTAATGAACTCTTTATGGCACAGACAAGAAATCCATATTTGGAATCATTGATCAATGTTGCAGGTGATTTTTCTGAAGAATATTTTAATATCTCACCTTAATTTTTTCTTGCACTGTTTACAACAGAAGCAAGTTTTGTGAAACATATATTTGTCTGCAGTAATTTTTTCCATCGGATAAACCGGCTTCAAACAGGCTGAACACATCTCTCGACAAGCTGGTTGAAACTGATGAAAAAGACGATGATGATGGGACTGAGCTTGGTTAAAACTTCAATAATAAGCATTAATAACAACAAACACAAAAGCATAAATGAAAACCAATAATACTACTAATAATAATTAATTTCAAATGCAAATCAAAAACAGTTTTAAAGAATGCAAGCTAAAAATAAATCCTCAAACATCAATAAGAAAATCTAAAACTAATAACAACCTCTTATAAATAAACAAACAAGCAATGATAACCAACATAATTCATATCTTATCAAATAAAATTATGTACATAACTTTGTCATAAAGAATATGAAAAACACTCTTAGCAAATAGGTAACAAACTGCACCTGTCTGTGAGTGATTTAAGGTTTCTGATTGATCGGCAGCTGAACTTCTGGGTACTTGGTGACCTGATACGTTGCCGGACTGACCACTGCCTGACCTGTGGATGTTGTAGTTACTGGATGAGTAGTGACGACAGTGGAGGTTATGGAAGAGTAAAACTGGTTTCCAAAGGTATCAGTCTGCACATCGAGTACACTGAGCTCTCGTTTAGGGTTAACTGGGTTGTAAGAGGGGTTTTGTTTACCTCCTTCTCTGGGGTCGCTTTTTCTATTTTGAGCAGGACTGTTGCATGTTAGGGTTTTTGTTGTCCGGAATTTCTCCTCTGTCTTTGGGCTGTGCTGACATGTCAGGAAGATTGTGGTCTCTGGTGGAAGCACCTCTGCCTTTCTAGCAGCTGACTGGATGGAGATGAAGGCAGGTGAAGACGGAGGACTTGCTCGTTGTTTTGCAGTGGCTACTTCAATGCTTGCACCCTGGCTAACTGGCAGAACTGCGTTTACCTGTGCTGTAGGACATTCCTGTGTTGGCAGTGATTTCATTCTGCTTGACCCGATGCAAATCTTTCTAATATTACCAGAGGATGGGGATCCTTGCACTGTCCCTAATGACTCTTTGAACAAGCATGATAAACCAGCAATATCTGAGTCCGATTTTAAAGTAGAGACAGAATAAAGAGCCTTTTTTATGGCTTCCTCTATGTCCATAAGTCTGGCTAAAGTCTGTTCTTTTAGATTCATGATTTCCTCACTGGCTCGCTCAAGATCTCCAAAAACATGGGCCATTGAGGACTTGTGTTCAGTGTTGTCTCTCGTTAATGGCATCCTCTCTTCTTTGTTTTCTACTTTGACCTTTTTTTGTTTCTTTTTGTCAGAGTTGACAACCCAGTCAGGGACGTTCTCAAACACTCCTCTCAGAGACCTTACATCAACCTTGCTTGTGTCCTGTTCAATTTCTTCAACTCGACTGAGAATGCTCTGCAGTTCCTCCTGCTTTCGCAAATTGTCAAAAATGTCCATGGCTGCTGTTATGTTCCCTCTCATGATCTCATCCATGTGAACTGACAGCCGCTGTCTGCGTTCATCCTCTGTCTCGGTTCGTCCTTTCTTTTCCCTCATCTCAACTTTGCTTTTTTGTTTAATTTCTTTGTCGTGCTTGTCTTTGCTGTCAGCAGTTTGTCCACAGGTGTTTGGTTTGTTGCATGATGGACCACTTGGAGTTTGTTGTGGCTTCTCAACCACATGTGCGAGAATTGAGGAATTATTATCTCCAGATATGTTTTTTGGATTTTTGTTGTCAGGCTGGGCAATTTTAACTCTTTTTGGCTTTACAGGAGCATTCATCACAGAAAATGCTTTTTTACCTCCAAATTTCTTACATGCTTCATGAAAATCTACATGGCTTTCTGTTTCATTCACATTCTCTTTGATAGGGAAATCCTGGGGGATTTTCTCTTCTGCTGTGGAATTTATCTCCTGTGGTCGATTATTGATATTCTTATCTGTGTTATCACTTTCCAAGGTGACGACTGAACCTTGGACTTGATGCCTTACTTCAGTTTTCTGAGACATCTGTATAGCTTCATCAAAAAGCTCATTTCTTTGATGACCCACTAAATCTGGTCCTGAGTTTGCACCACTGTTCATTTTGAACAGATCTTGCTTATGTTCATCCTTATGTGACATTGATGTAATTGACAATGGTTGAGGAACTGCTACTTCAGGTCTCACAGTATTAGTTTGGGTTGCTTCAGGATTCTTTGTGTTGATTGATTGAATGTCTCTTTGTTTCACTTTCAAATGCTCAGGTTTAGGCCAGATGGCTGGTTTTGGGCCAACAGGCCTTGTGCTTTTCTCTGACACAGCACTTGTAGCTGCTTTATTTAGAGTTTCACTTTGGCTTGGTGGGCTTGCATTTACTGCAGTCACTTGTTCCTTGGACACCTCTTGTCTCAGTGGTGCTTGAGTTGATTTAGGTTCAGTCACGGGGCAAACCTCCTCCTTAGACATTGCAACCACATTTTGGGATCTTTGCTTGTGAGGTTTGGACAGGTTTCTGTATATCATAGCTGCTCTGAAATCTCCTCTACTGACATTAATGTTGGATCTCTCCAAGGAATCCAAAGCTGCTTTAAGTTTACCCCCAAAATCAACTTCTTCATCTTCTTGTTGTGCAGCTGTTGTTTCTGGACTATGTACAGACACCATAGAAGCTCGAAAGTGCTGTTTCTGGACCACTTCTGTGCCTTTTTGACCCATTTTGCTGCATGTCTCAGTAGTTTGTACGTCTTCAGAATTTGTGTCTTTATGGCATGTCTCTGTTTTCTTGTGTTGGCTGTCCGATTTATGTTCTGAGGTGACATTAGAGGCTGATGGAAGTTCACCCCACCTTGGCTCAGTGCATGGGTGCTCTTTTGGGTCTTCATTTTCCTGAGATAATTCTGCTTTTGTTCTTGAGTGTTTGACATTACCTGCTGTAACTGAGAAAGGTTCCTTAAAATATTCTTGAACAAGGAATTTCTGTTTTTCTTGTGATGAGTGATGCAAAGATTTGGCCTCGACTGTGGCCTGTTGGAGGCTATGTATTGCAGTTTGAAGGTCAGAGATCTCGTCATTGTCATCTACCACCTCGCCTAATTCAGCCTGGTGGACCCTGCCATTGTCCTGTGTCTGAAGATGTAGGTATGATCCCTGTGGTGCAACTGTTGAGTTACATGCTTCTTCTTGTGTTTGGGCACCGCACTCCCTAAAGGTATTCTTTACTTGCCCATGGGAGAATACCCCAACCTTGCATTCTGTAGAGGACAGGTTCTTTCCGAGTGACACATTTTGACCTGTGAATGCACAAGAAATGGTGGTAGATTGGGCAAGATTTTCCCATGCATTTTGCTTTGGTTGAGCTGGTCTTTGATCTCCAGAGAACATGTTTTTCAGTCTCTTTATATCCACTGGGACCCATTCTGAAGCACTTTCCTCTGCCTGATCGCCTCTCTGTTCATGATCCATGCCTTGTCCAGCAACATTTTGGTTAGGAGGGAGTTCTTGTTCTTGCTCTGTTGGCTCAGCCTGAAGAGTTTTCAAATGCTCCAAATCTCCCTTTTCAATACAACCCTTGAACAGTTTTACATTTCCTTTTACTGTGATTTCAGGCCTTATTAATCCTTGGCAGATTTGGTCTTTAGAAGTTTCTAGAAGGCAGCTTATGGTTGATTCAATAATGCCTTTTCTTAGTTCTTGATTGTCTATTTTATTCACATCACTTCTTTCTGGCTCTGGTTCATCATACTCTGCACCTTGTGGAGGACAATAACTTTTCACATCTTCCTCACCAAAATAATTGTAGAGGGAGTAAACAATGACTTCAGCACACCTGTCCACATCCTCCTGGATTATCACTCCTTTCCTCAGAGAGTTGTCTTGATTGAGAATATCCTCAACAAGTTGAACCACATTGGCAGTTTTAAACTCTGTGTCTTGGATGGTAGCGAACTGATGCTGTTGCACGGGTACATTTATCACTGTGGCCCCCATACTTCCTTTACTATCCTCCTTTAGGTAAGTGATCTGACGCTTTAGTTTTGCCCGTGGTAGCAACTGGAGTATGAAGTTTTGTGCACCACCTTCAGCCACCTCATCGTATTTTATCTTAGGCCCACCCTCTAATAGTGTGAATTTGGCCTTTTTAGCTATCATTGTCTCATTCACCTCAATGATTGAGCCATCTGAATGTAAGGCATTCACGTGATAAAGGGAATTCAGTGTTTCCTTGATGTTCTCCACCATTGTTTCAATTTCGTCCTTGTTCTGATGCCTAATTTTGTCAAATGGCATTGATTCAAACATATGGGCTCTGTTCTTGACATTAGCTATCATATTGTCCTGAGCTGTCCCATCATCTTTGGCTGGGCTTTGAGATTTTGATGTATGCACAAAAGAATGCTCGCTTTCTATGTTTGTTGGGATAAATGGGTTGTTTTGGAAAAGAGCAGCACTCGTTTTGATTATTTCCACAGATTTTTCTTGGTCAAGAAGGCTTGCAGACTCATCCTCAAAGACTGTGTCACCAGTAGAAACTTCTTCCCTACCAGAAAACTCATGGTCAGTGCTTTGACCAATGATATGAACACATGGCCCTTGTTTATGGGGCTGACCTGTCTCATCCCCAGAAATAGAAACTTTCCCATGGAACTTATTATCTGGATTTATTCTGGATGTGTTCACAGACTGACTCTCAAATATCCTTCTGGTAGCCTGAACATCTATTCTTATCATCTCCTCCTCACACTCTATGTTGGGATCTGGACTAGAACCAAGCGTTTTGTCATCCTCCATGATCCCTTTAACACTTTCATTATATGGCCTCACTTCATGCTCCTCAAACACAGCTGATGTTTTACTGACATCGCCTCTTTCCACTGTTCCCTCTGCCCTGCGCATCTTGGGGGTGTAAAGAGATACTTTGTCACTCAGGGCACAGTTCTCAAATATCAAGCGTCTTGAGAGGACCTCTCCCTCGTATCCAGTTTCACCAGCTGTCACCCCAGTCTCTGATCTCAAAACTTCAGCAAGCTCTTCATCCACAACTTCATCCAACATCTTCAGCTCTGGGTGAGTGTGCTTCAGGAGCCTTCTCAGCTCACATTTCTGTCGTTGTTGGTATAACTTTTCTTTGGAGAGTTGGGATGGCATGGACTGTTGGAAATGTGCCCCAGCGATATCTTCTGGTCCCAACTGATGTCTGACTGAAGGAGGTGGGAGTTCATCTCTCCTTTGTTGGGAGTTTTCGGCCATCTTAGAAGAACAAAGTAACGTTCTCATCATTGAGTCCTTTGTAACAGAAATGAGCTATCCAGTGAAAATCATGCATGTGCAGACATGCTTACTGCAATGAAAGAGATATGTTACCTTCCAAATCATGCAAGCTGATTTGCTTTCCACATGCCAGGTGTCAGTGGGTTAGCTGAGCTCCAAAGCAACCAACAAATGCAAACGCAATGATAAATAAAAAAATTAAAACGTAGCATGGATGACATCCAATATCTGTTTCTTTCTTTGGAAGAAAACTCTGTAACTCTCAGGAAAAGCAAGCATTTGTTTTTTGAGCTATATGGTATAGGATAGTGTGGAAGATATGTTATTGTGACAATGCAAATCCAATGCACACCATCATGCAAAGTGTCTGGTGAAATTCTGCCTTACCTTGGTTAGTTTTACTCTTTTTCCAGATTCAGATGACTGATCTTGTGCCTGGATGGAAACAGTAATTATTTCAGGTCAAGTCGTCTTGAACTTGGCTGTCACATTTTTCTGTATCGGTAATAATTATATGATATATTTTAGTCGTATACTATATGATGTGTTAGAAGAAACTGTCAGAGATCATAAAACTGCAGTGTGTAGCAACTGTGTTGCCACAGTGCACGTGCATTGGTGGACTGGGTATTTGTACAAATTACAATCTGGATTCTATTTTTGTAGTTTTATTATTATTCCTCTCTCTACAGTAAAGTTTAAAGGTCACAACAGATAAAACACTTTTTTTCCTTGATAATCATATATCTTTCTAAATAACTCCTGAGACAGGGTGTTATTTAATGTGTGTAATGAAATCTTATGCTTTAAATTATAAGATGTAACTGCTCAAATGTATTTATACGTAACTTTCTTGATCATGCTCTAAAACATTTAGCTTGTTTACCTTGTACAAAAGCATAGCATCTTTGCGATTATACTTATAAGCATAACCAAGAAGCTGATCGTTGATTTTATGAAAAAGGTGGTGATTAAAACTGCTCAGAAGATCATTGGTACCAACCTACCAAGCATCAGTGATATCGGTGAGGTGAGGTGCCTGCACAGAGCCCAAAGGATACTTAAGGACAATACCCACCCTAGCCACAGCCTGTTCACCCTGCTGCCTCCTGGCAAGAGATACAGAAGTATCCGCTGTCGTAACACCAGACTAAAGAGCAGCTTCTTCCCTCAGGCTGTGAGAATGCTAAATTCATCCTCAGCACTCCACCATGTAAAATTCTATGACTTATATATTCAGTAATCTACTGTATATCATTTTTGTACATAACATTTGTTTTGAGTAACATAAAGGGAACTACTTTCAAAATCTGATTAAACAACCATGTGTTGTAAAATGATCAATAAATCTATCTTGTATAAGATAGGGGAAAACAAATCCAGGACTGAAAAGATAATGAGTAAACAGATGTTTACCGGTTTTAAAAGGCTGTGTGTTGATTCCTGAGGTGCCACCTTTGACAGATAGAGAGCAGACATAGCTTTGACTGAGACACACAGTTTCTCCTTGGTTTGGATGAAGGAGCTGTCTCGGAAATTTGCAGCTGACCTCCTCTTTTCATCTGCAGAGACATCAAACACAGCAGTTTGTCTTAAATGACATAAATGTCTTAAATTTCTTTATGACACAAGTTATACTGTGTAGTCCTACTTTAAAAAGGGGCCTAATCAGAGCTCTCTGAGATCCATGTTGACAATGGTGTCAAGTACTTGCTGTGATATAAATGTGCCATCCAGTTCTTCACATGGGATTTGGGGTAAAGACAAAAGTAGTCTTAATTTTGTCTTGCTTTGTTTACTGGTTATTATTAGCTGTCCAAAAGGCAGCTGGTGTCAAAATAAGGTGCTGTTTTCAGAGACTCTCATAACATCATCTGACTGAAAGATAGACAATTTAAACAGAATTAAACAAGTGGCTAATTTTAATAACATACACGTGACCTCTATGCTCATATCCATGTCACCAAACTGTATGTTAATAGTTGTGTGTTAATAACTCTTCCTAAGATGATATTTAACAGCTGCCACGTGATCGAGTTATAAATGTGCCACTTGTGGTGGAGAGGGACAGATACCCGACTCCACTGACACAAATACTGAGAGTTGAAAGGACAGGCAGGTCACCGCAGCTACGGTTGACTAAGCATAGAAGAGCAAAAGTAAACACACATACGTCTTTAAATTGTTTATAGAAGTACAGATAGTAAATCAATAGTCCACTAGCAGGTGTCAATTAGAAGCACATAGCAAAACAGACACTGTTATGTTAGTATAAAGCGAGAACTCTTCAGGATGAGGATCTGGTGAATGTGCAAGCCATATTCTATACTATATACTACTCAGCTGACACACAAACTATTCTCTAGTTGCCTCATTTGATCAAAATACAAATCTGTACTCACAGAAAACGAACGGCTCCCAGTTCCTGCTGACCTGCCTGTCTTCTTATTTTCTTTCAATCTTTGTGAAAGTGTTCAGACTCTGAGTTCCTGTTTGTTTGTGTCTGGTAATGGAGCCTCTGCCACTCTCAGTCGCTCCCTCTCTCTGTCCCATTCCTGCTGTACTGACAGCTGACCCTTTCACCCTTCAGCACTTATTCAGGACTTGTAGCATGGCGGCTATTTCTGTCCTGTTCTGGGGTGGCCTACTATGCCCACACCAGGTCAAGTCACTGTGCTGATATTCATCCTCGTTTCACCTCTTCTCTTTCATTCATACCGTCCACAGCTTTGACCTGAGTCATAGGACTCACAGAGGGCTTTCCACGGACTGTTTACCAGTGGAGCTGGCATCTTGTTGGGTTTTTTTCAGTTGTATGAGGATTTAGACACTGAACTGGACTGATATGAGAAGCTAAACACGTGTTTCCATTTGCTATTGCGGTGGATCAAGAGCAAAATATGTTTGGGTACTTTATTTTATAGGTCAGTAATTTCCTGATCATTTCCTTGGATGTTTTATAAAAAGATCTATGTAATTTGGTACTAATTATAGGGAAAACATGACTTTTCTTGAAAGAACAGCTCCATTTATATTCAATTTTACTGAAACTTTATTTTTCATATATGTTGAACCGAATGCATATCTGTAGACAAATATCATATTTTTGCATGTTCAGCTGACCTGCTGTGCACTGACTAAAAGACTCTCTGCACTAGCAATGAATTTTAATTAATGGTAAGTATACTAATTAATCACAGTCTCTGTTTTCTGTATAATTAGTATCAACATACATTGTCATTTCCAGGAAACTTCCTGAGAAATTATTACAAAATCAAAGACAAGTTTCTCATGGAACTTTTTATTCTGTTATGTTTGTTTTACCCTGTCAGTCCTGTGTCCATTAATCCATGCACAGTGTGCTGTAAACAGTGTCCTATTATTCGACTTTGCACCATAGTATCTGACTTTTTAGAGCCAAATCAAGTTCTGGAGCAGCTTGAGGGCATAATGCCAGTTAGAGTTACCTCACAACCTTGATCAGGGCTGTAGTTTGCTGTACAGCATCTGATTTGGTCTTATCAACTGGTCTTTGTCCTGGAAGTGTATATATGTAGTTAATCTGTAAAAGTTTTTATTATTGCTATATTTAGTTAAGACTAGGCTTTTGATTATTTGTTTTTTTTTTGTGTGTGTTTTTTAAATTGTTAACTCTGTCTGCCAATCAGATTTTCCTCACTGAACAATAAAACGTTTTAATCTAAATTCTGCTGATAACAACTCAATAGAGAGACACTTCAATGACCTTAGAAATTATTTTCTGTCATGTTGAATTAATCTTTGAACATTTATTTCTCAGCTTTATTGGGCAGTAGGTGGGAATACATAGTGGTCACGGCGGTTCACCACAGAGCACACTTGATGAATGTTGTCTGGTACTCACCAGCTTGAGAGGCTGCAATTTTTTCAAAATCAATACCCCCTATTGTTTTTCTCCTCTCCATCCAGGTCTGATTCACCACCTAGAGAGAGAAATAATGAACCGTCACTGTAGCTAAGTAGACCTATATCTGACTATGTGACAGTATGTAGACTTGATTCTATTTTTGGAAGTTACATTATGGATTTGATAGAAACTTGATGGTTCCAAAACAATCGACAGGTATGTTCATACACAGATGACAACTAAATGTAAGGTAAATATAAGTTACCGATGTTTTCTGATGCTTGTTTCTGTCGAGAAACTCACAAAATGGTTATTTTCACCTATTAAACTCTGCCTAATATTGGACCTTTGAGCTAATAACAATGATTGTATATTGTATTTACCTTTCGAGTCACATGTTGAAATGGCATTTGGGTCTTCGGCTCCTCTGCAGAGCTCTTTACCTCTTCAACCTCTCCATTCATCACAGGCATGATGTCTGCTGCCTTGTGAGGTGATGTGAAGCTTTCAGCTCTGAAACTGCTCTTCGCCTTGTTTTGTGTGGTTGCCTTTGACTCAAACAGAGTCTTCAAGGCCTCTATGGACCCGGCGCTGTTTTGAAGGCTCCCCATTGACTTACTGCGGGTCAAATTGGTCTTGGCTCGAGACCCTTCCCTCTCGGCATTTCTCCACATCAGTGACTCCAGATGAGTCTCTTTACTCTCCAGAAGAGATGGTGTTATCTGACAGTGACACACATAGAACAAAAAACATGTTTGTATGCAGCTGAATGAATCATTTTTCCCACACAGAAGATGCTTTGTGTTTGACAGCTCAAAAATGTCATAATGTATAGTCAGAGGTTACCTCTTTTAACACCTGCTTTGGCTTTGTTTCACTGTTATTTACCAAAGTTTCTTGAATGGATGCACTTACTTCCACTGTATACCTGTTACATACACAAAAACCTTATTAATCATTTGCTAGCGTGCTAACGTAAGTACTGCATGTAGAAGGTTATAGAAGGTTGGACTATGTATTTAGTTGTCACAGACGTAGAAAAAGTGAGGAAGAGGATGTTTCTTTCACCTGGCAACTAGCTGGGACACAGATGTTGTCTTGTCCCGCAGCCCTGCCTCTGTCCAGGTGGGCTTGTCACATGACGAGGGGACGCTCCTCAGTGACTGGCTGCGCCTCAGGTTGCTTTTCCATTCCATGACTGATCACGTCACAGCAACACAGTTTGCAAATAATAATTTCACCTAATATACATGACAGATAATCACTGACATTATCTCCATTACTGCAGTACATTTACTGATCATTTAGAGGATCAGCAGACCCTGGATGTCATAGTCTGTTAATTATTTAAGCCAAGCAATACATTTAGTTTTAACCATCATCTTAACATGATTAGTGAGCATTTGATCTACCCCTAAAGCTAAACATTTTCCCTTAATGAATGAGATGTTGCAACATACAACCATTTTGATGATGTCATGCAATTTAACAGCAATGAATGCAATAACTAGTCAATTTAGAGATGAAAAGTAATATTTCATGACAACAAGGTGTTTTAGTGTATAAAAGGAATTTTGAGTAGAATCGTTACCTTACAGATGACAGTCAGTGTCTGTTCCCTGTGACAATCAGAAACACTTTCGCAGCATCACAAGACTAGCACATGGTGTGAGGCGTTTGTGAGCAAAGTCCTTTTTCTTCCTTGTAAAATGATCTATGAAAATGTCGGGAGTAGCAAACAACAGGATATAAATCCCAGAATCCCAATAATACAGACTGCCTCTGCTGCTTTCATCTGAAATACAGAAACTGATGTTGTCAATTCACAAATCATTTATCCAACGTCTGTCTGTCTGTCTGTCTGTCTGTCTGTCTGTCTGTCTCTATCTATCTATCTATCTATCTATCTATCTATCTATCTATCTATCTATCTATCTATCTATCTATCTATCTATCTATCTATCTATCTATCTATCTATCTCTATCTATCTATCTATCTATCTATCTATCTATCTATCTATCTATCTATCTATCTATCTATCTATCTATCTATCTATCTATCTATCTATCTATCAAGCATCTTTTGTCATTATTATGAGGTTTTGTCAGGTCAAACCTCCAATGCTCAGATGTAATTGCTTGATCTTTGAGCAGCAACACACCATCCATTAAGATAAAATTAGATTAACTTTATTGATCCTGAGGGGAAGTTGGGTCGAAGAACAAATAGAAAATATCTGAAAATGAGAGAATTATGATAATACACAGCTCTCTTGCTTTGAGAGCATTTTGGGTGAGTTCAGTTTTGAGAGATACTGATTAACCCCCTGGGGTCTAAGCCATTTCTAAGAAGTTCTCAGATGACAGATTTACATTGCAAAATAAGAACATTTGAGCAGAGTAAATGTACAATACTACCTATCCACAAGAGTTAATTTACAGTGTAGATGTTCAAAGTGTGCATTGTTGTATTTTATAAGGAGAATTTCTAAACAAAATAGAGGAAAATGCTTCCATTGTTTTGGAGAAATGTTGGAATAATAATTAATGCCCAAGCATTTGTAAATGATCACATGTAGCTAGATTAGAAGTGGACAAACAACCAATGGTCCATGCTTTCAGCAGTGCTTAAGAAATGTAATGCATCACAAAAACAGTTCAACTGTACAAACAAAGTTAATAGAAAAGATTCATTGTGCACTGGGTTGTAATGTTTACAGTCTTCTAAAATTCCCAAATTGTGCTTTTACCTTAACTGTCAAGCATTGTGCTTGCTGAGGACAATGTGTACATTTGGGTACGTTTAAATTATTTTAAGGAACTAAAATGAATAGGTTTATATGAAAAATGTTGCTTACCCTTGCAAGCTTAGGTACAAAACAGCACCCCTAGAGGCCTTAGGGATTCAGTGTGTTGCTCAAGGACACTCCAGTAGGGTGGAAGCTATAATGCCATCAGTTTCAGTGTTGTGCTCTTGATAGATATCACAGTTATCACTTTACTAATAATGCATTGCTACCAAAAACAAAAAAAGACCAGAAACAAAGTGTAAATCTGGCACACTTTACTGGAAATGTTTCAAATTGCTTGACCGCAAAGGTTTGAAGATCCAAAATGTCATGGTTAGTGCAACCCTCTTTTAAGTCTGTGCCCCACTTTGAATGCCCCATTCAAAATAGCCTGGAAACATTAAAGGTTCTTAGTACTTAAATTAGATTTCAACTGGCTGGGGTTCAGTCGTCCTAGACAGTTAGAGAGGAACAAGTGTTGTGGAAGTTCATCTCCACCCAGGAATTCCAAGACCTGCTGACCCTCAGGGATCAAGTAATAGCAGCAGGAAACTCTGCTCCCTCTTGACCTTTCTGACTACATCCACACCAACACCGACCCCAACCCCAACCAGACTTCCCCTGGCACATGCTGCAGCAAACCTGCATCAATTAAGAAATGTGTACTCTACTGCTTTTCCAGGGAGTAAATTATAAAATGCAGTTTAAATGTTTGTTAAAACAAACTAAACACACATCACATGACATTTAACTTTATGAGGTACATACCAGTGCTGTAATTATTATTTTGTTTCTGGTTGGTACTGCATACTATAATCACAGTGCATTTGTACACATAGCAGCTTTTTCCTTATGTGAAATGATAGGTGATTTTGATGATAATGCTATCTTGTGCTGAAATATCTTTACTACAGTAAAACCAGAGAGGCCTGGACAAAGTTTATTGTGCACTGACACAAAAAGTGTGAAAAAAATAAAATAAAATAAAGAAAATTTCAGTTTTAAAAAAGAATGTTATTTAACAGGTTGTCATGAAATACATTTTACACCCGATAAACTAAGCATTGAAAGCTCTACAAGCAGTTTTGGAAAGCACTGCAACTAAGAGCATTTACTCAAATATTGATCTTAAAGCTGCATTGATTGATTTTGGCCACTTGGGGGCAGCGGAACAAGCTGAAAACACAACATTGACATATTACTGGTACTTTTCCAAGTATTTCAATTCTGTGAAACATAATACTTTAACTAGATTTTAGATGGAAATACATGTTTATCTCCACTATACAATGGCTGTAGTTACTAGTTACCAGTTCCTAGCTAGTTATGATTTTAAGATATTAAGATTTTACTTTCAAGCATGAGAGGAACCCATAAAATATTAAAAACAGTATCTCAAATGGTTAGACTAACAGCACCTCAATGAGCTGCAACATTTAATGACTCATTTTAATTTGGATGCTTCATTTCCTTTTACTGCAGACACATCCATACATTTATTTTATAATTTTAAATGCAGGAGTAGTAGAGTATTTTTACATTGCTGTATTTCTATTTTTACTCAATCTGAACACATCTTTATAGTATCCTCTATCTGGGTTTTCCTCTATTTCACGCACTTGTAAAAATGCAATGGAGGTTTGAGACAATGGAAAGCTTTTGTCAGCACACACAATTCATATTCACTCTCTTTCGTCTTGCTCTCTGTTAATCAGTCTTCAGACAAAGAGAGAGCAACAGCAGCAGCACACGCCCCTGGGGCAAAAAATGAGAAATTCAGCCTGGCTGTCTCCCCCTCCTCTGCCCCTCCTCTGACTACAACCCTCATCCCTCCCTTCAAAACCCCACTCCTGTCTCTGTCTCAGAGGCATTGGGGAGATGAAAGGGAATATGCAATGCACCGCCTTTGACTGTAAACTGTACAGTGTTATTAGGGGAAGTTTACTGGCCTTGTCTGCATTTTAAACACACTTGCTTACACCAGCCAGCTGTTTTAGAGGGAGGATCCGTGGCTGGTTGGAAGGAGACTTAAATACCTACGGATTATGCTCCATGACCGGTGAAGAGCTGCAAAGAGGAAAAGCATGAACACACTCTAACCCTAAGTCACGTCTGTCTGTCTTCCTGTGTTTGAATGTGCCCTGTCTGTGAACATGCCTTTCTTGAATGAATAAAAACAACTGGGAGAAGGGATTGGCCTTTTACATTTCTCATGCATAACATTATACAGTAGTCCAGCAGGGGGCGGTAAAGACCACAAAAAGACAGCACTCTGTACTGTCCTACCCACATTTGGGTTAGGTGGGAACATTACAGTGGGGCTATTCAAGGCCAAACTAGGTTATTTCAGTGCACCAAAATAGCCCAGAATGTACAGCAGTGAGAACAGAGACCAGATAGTTGAGGAAGATAAGGTCTGTATGCTTAATAATGTTTCGCCAGGGATGCATACATAAACATAATTTATCACAGACAGTGAAATCAATTTATATGCTAGGCTAATCTGTCTCATCATGTATCAGAGAAAATTCTGTTATCATTAAAGTTCTGTTACCTCACTTAACCCTGCTGCAGTCACATTTCTCATTTCTACAGGATCCTGCCAGTTTCACAGAAATGCCAATCTGAGGTCTGCAGTGCTTTACCGATCTTGTGACACTGGTTGGATGGCCTGTTGGATGTGAGTGACACACACACACACATTCAAACACACACCACGCACTTTGCACGGCCAGCAGTCATGAGTTTGCCTGAGATGGTTAATATGCATGCATCATGACACAGAAGGCAGGCACAGTGTGTGTGTGTGTGATTCATGCTGATGCTACTGCTGCCCAACATGTAACTGAGGTAATCTAGTTGGTGTTCATTCAGCCTTTCTAAAAAAACACAAAAACACTTGTCATTCGTGAATCAGAGATTGAGGAGAAAACATGTTTTGTGTTTTTTTTATTTTTTATAATTTCATTGTATAGCTATTAGATAATGTCAATAATAGACTTCTCTTAATCAGTTTGGTGTAGCTTAGCTTATTCGTCTAATCACACTGCAAGAGTAATTCTTCAAATAATTACTGGCACATGTCTTATTTATTCATCAGTCATCTCTTGGCAAGCTTCCTTTGATGCCAAGATGAAGCCCAATTAGTTAGAAATGTCCCATCTGTAGTCTAGAATCAGATAGCAACAGAGGAAGCATACTTTAATTTACTTACTTTTCTTTTTGCTTTAATAATAATATGAGCCCTAACTATTAATTTGCACTTTGATGGTCTAAATTTAATACAAATACATTTTAGAAAAGAAGTGTCAGGCCGACATTACGTAAAAATGACTTTCTCATATTTCTGTCATTCTACTGTTCTGTATGTACAACTACTGACTGCCTGAATGTCATACATATGCTTAAATAATACAACATATTTCAGTGTTTTAAATAGAAATACCATTTCTGATGAGCTACAGTGCCGTAGATGATCAGATTTTTCTGCATCCTTGACGTAAGATAGACTACACATTATCAGCTATTAGCGAACACATCAGCTCTATCTCAATATGCATTCTTGTGGTTTCATCTGTTCTTCCCGGCGTGTTTGAAGTAAGAGCAAATGTTCAGTGTATGAATCCAAAACAGACGCACACAGAGAACAGATGACGGTTCCCTATGTGCACTGCCAAATGGGAAAGTATGGAGGTATTTCAATGATGATTTAACTGAAAAGAACAAACACATATTCACATATTCATAGATTCACAGTTGCTGCATGTGAAGGACTCAGAAGATATTGTAGCAGCAGTATCAGTACCTGACAGTGAGGTTTCAACCTTGGTTTTTGAACTGAAACTTAACGCTTGACACAATTTGCAAATGTGTTGCTTGTTACAGTTATGCTGAACAATTACTGAACATGGAAAATTCAAAATCTTACTGACCCACTACAGAGGCATCAAGTCTGGCATGTGAAAAAACATCAGAAAGTGGGACCAGTGTGTTTGAGCCTCATAGCTACATAAATGATGGCCAAAAGCAAGAAAAGACTAAATGTCTGAGGCAACAGTGGTGACAATGATACTGGGGATTATGTTTATGATGTTGATGACATCTACTAGAAAATAAACCATCATGACAAGAGCTGTGTAATATTAATATCTGTGTCAACAGAGAAGACACATATAGTTTATGTTTTTACTCAGTGTTTTAGGCTTTAGATTCTGATTTATTAGCACTATTACTACGATTAGCAAGACACTTGGATGCCAAAACACAGTTTCTAATGTTTTTAAATCCAGATTTGAGAATATATTTCCCATCCTCACATATTTGTGAATCCCTCTGCTGATGGTTGCTACTGGCTAGTTCTTCATTCTTCCCCTAGCAGAGGAAAGTGAGGAGGAGGAAGAGAAACTTGACGAGGAGGAATGAAAGGAGCAAGATAAAGGTGTATATATTTATCCTTTGGCTGAGTCACAAATCAAAGAACCAAGCTTTCTTTATGCAAGAAGAAGCCCCAATACTGAGCTGTGGTTGCCGAGCATACAGCGCAAGATTTTAGTCATTTAATTGACTTTTATTGAGGATAACAAAATAAATTCATCACCAAAATCACAAGCAACCAACAGTAGGAGTCGACACAAACCCTGATAATATTCCCTTGCCCACAGAGAGATAATACAAGATAAACACGCTTATGTTCTGTTGTCAGAGAAACTAGATTATTTGGTTGTTTTTCGAGCCCATAATTGAGTCTAATTAGGTGTAGCAGTTCACCCAGGCTGCATCATGTTTTGGAGAACAGTGAAGGAAACAGAACAAAACTAAAGCTGAGTTTTAAAAAGTATTTCTCAATTTGTTCTCAGTGCCTGATGGAAATACCAAAGTGGGAATCTATGTGTCATTAGGAAAGTGTATTCCTTCCAGCACTGAAAAAAAAAAAGTTCAGGAACACACTGTCAGCTTCTCCCAACACAT
The DNA here is from genome assembly GCF_020085105.1 of Siniperca chuatsi. Classification (NCBI taxonomy): domain Eukaryota; kingdom Metazoa; phylum Chordata; class Actinopteri; order Centrarchiformes; family Sinipercidae; genus Siniperca; species Siniperca chuatsi. The sequence goes on from NC_058060.1 coordinate 16,215,431, forward strand.
GGCTATGATTTGTTGGAACACTTGTCCCTCCCTCTTTCCTAGGGAGAACATGAGTAGTGGTGAGCAGCAGTACATTGTGTGTGTATTCTCTGTTCCTGTGCATGTTTTTCTGCAGGTGTGTGTGCAGTGTGTTGTGCCTGAGGGGGAACGTGTTTCAGTACAGCTGAGTGGGAGTGACGATGACTTAACCCTTCCCCTTTTTGTCCAAATCATGCTGAACAAGCTCCGCCCCTCTCACTGTGGCCATGCACAGGCAGTGGCGAGCCTGCCTGTATGTGTTTGTGTGTCAGTGAGAGTGCACATTTCACACGTGTGACCACCGTAGAGGCAGCCGGAGCAATAAGCTGCTTTGCGAGGCTTAGGAGGGCAGCCGCTTGCTGGCTACTCAAAGGGCTGTGTTTGCTACATGCCTAGAGGGAGTGACGGCATAGCTAAGCACTGGAGCATGGTGCCCAGGGTTTCACATAACAATGCAGGGTCAGGGGCAACCTACAGAGGCACTGCACTGAACTGTACATGGTCACAAACGCAGCTCTTGTTCAACACTCAAAGAAAGTGACAGCATTAATCTGTCATGAAACTGAAAGTATTTATCTTTCCTTGCTTGATTAACCACGAAAGAGCTGCTTTTTTATTGATGAGGAATATCTTTGTAAGTGCTTGCAATGAATTTGATGTATTTTAGTGATTTACATATATTTAAATATTCTTCTTTGTTGCATTTCGTGCTCAGATCTGATAAAGCTAAAGTGTGAGTGCACGGGAAAGCAGTTTAAACTCACTGACACAGTTTCTCAAGTTACTTTAGTCAAGGATGATTAATTGTGGTGCACTGTACCAAAAAAAGGAAACACACACACACACGCACACACACACACACACACACACACACACACACACACACACACGCAGTGTGCCCGTCTGGTGGAGAGTGTGTCCTGCAGGACTTAATGTTCGCCGCTGTTGTGATCACACACAAGCACACACTCTCCCTCCCTGTAGATTCGGTCCATGTCGAGAGCTGGAATATCAGGTTTCCTGTCTTTGTGCAGAGTTTCTACTCACAGCTTCACCTTTGTTCCTCCTCTGTCAGCACACAGCAGCACTGCATCAGGGCACTCTCTGCTGCTCTCTAAGGATATACCAACCAAACCACTGGCAAACTCTATCAGCGGATTTAGGGTTGCCAGGAGATCATTATCACAGGGAGTTAAAACAGCCTTTGTATGCATTTGGAAAATTGGTAGCACAGGAGCAACAACGAATCCTAAAAGTATTTAATGAGATTTTCTTGGTCAGTGCTGCCGGGCTTTTTCTGGCCAGAGTATTTTATGCTTTGTGTGTGGTTCATTCATGGTTTCATTCTGTGAAAATGTACGATTGTTGTTTCTACACATTCCCCTCTGCTGTGGAACCCCAGATGACCCTGCTGTGGCGCCAGTAGAGGCTGGGCACTGTGAAGGAGGAAGAGGAGGAAAGGGGAGGGGGGCATAGAGGGAGCGAAGTGAAGCATATGAGGATATTAAAGTAAATTTATGAAGCTGGAGAAAAAGAGCACATAATACTGCAGCGTAGTCACATGCAACACGAAAGAGGAAAAAGCGGGTGTATCTGTACAGCTTCCTCCTAGTTTTTCTGAGGAATGAATTGCTTCTGTGTGTACGCTCAGCCTTATCTAATAAGCCAGTCCTGAAAGTTATTTAATGCTTGCAAGTAATCAGCTGTACCAGGAAAGAGGTCTGTGGTTTGACTGTGGGCCACTGGAGCCGTGCCTTTTGAAATGTGATCCTGTATGTGAGACGTCACACAGCGCAGCTCCTGGAATGTCCTGTGTACAGACAGAACAAACTCAAGCAGAGGCCAACTGTAATCTCTTATCTCTGGCTGTGACACTTTGTACTGCAATACCGTCAAACAGGCACCGTTTATCTGAGAGAAGCCACAATATTGACATCTCATAGCTGAAGAGAACTTTTTACAATCCACATTTAAAAAATATGCAGTGTGATTTTGTGAAGACACCATACATGTTTCAATGTTATACTTTTTCATATACTTTCCCTGTCCTTTATCTGTATCTCTTTTTGTTTATAGACAACAAAAACTGTGCAGATTGTCTCAATCAAGATCAGTTTACTGATCATAGGGAGTACTACACAGCCTTTGAAAACAGCTGTATGTCTTCTGTGGCTCTGAAGGGAGCTTTTTTATAAAATATCCCCTACTGATGTCATCAGGGTTTTCTCAGTTTGGGCTTGGAAACTACACATTTTTTAACAGAAACCCTGAGTTACAAGAGTGTGGAGTTTGAAAGACGTGGGTATTTACCAGACAGGAAGGGTCTAACGAAGAGATGGTATCAAGTGTAGGATCCAGTGTTTTTGGTGCTTGACTTCAGTATATTGAAGACTAAAAGTCAGGATATCTTGGCTTTTGTTGCACAAAGTTTTACCTTTTATTTTTTGTAAGTCTCCACTTTTATGGAAGTGCAATACTAAATTGCTGGAGTACCCCTTTGAAAAGGCGTTAGTATTTCAAAATACCATTTTTCCCCTCAATGACACACATATAGTTCACTTCAGAGCCATATTAAATTAGTATAAATGTATTACAATATTCTTAGCAGCTTCTACACTCATATCACATACAGGAGTGGATAAAATAACAGGACTACCTTGCAGTATCATGTAATTCAACACAACAATACCACAAACTACACACTACACCTCACAAGTAATCAAGAGTTGAATCAACACCTTTTTGAAACACTTTCAATGAAAACTGAACATTAAAGGCTTTAAAAATAATATTTATTGCTTTATGCTCTATTGGCTTATATTACAGTCAAGGGTGTTATTTTGTCCACCCCCTGTGGCTGGTTCACAGCACTGTCATTAGGACCTGTTTTGGTTATACCAACCCTCTCCACTGGAGGCAGTGTTCTGCAGGCTCACAGTACACAGTCCTTGTTCATGAAGGGCAGGATGCTACTGTAGACACATGATGCGATCATGTTGAATATCATCACACTGTTGCAGCATTTATTTTCCTTTGATATGCATTTATTGTGCATGCTTTTAATGATCAAGGGTGTGATAATGTGTGACTGTAAGGAGAGGAGAGTGCTTCTTTCTTACACAAAGAGGAGAAGTGGGAGAAAAATACATGTAATGTGTGACTAAATTAACATAATTTCTTAATTGCCCAAAACATGTGGAGAGTTTGACAACTGAGCTAAATTTTCTGTTGGTATGAATGTTGTATCTGACCTCAGGTTGTTCACTCGCACATGTGATGCTTTGCAACGGCACATGCAGAGTCCTCCTCCTGTTACACAAGGCAATCACTGGATATGTGTGTGTGTGTGTGTGTGTGTGTGTGTGTGTGTGTGTGAGTTGTGAATGCTGGGGACTATGCACATGACCAGCTCAGAAATGATGAATTGATGTAGCTTTAAAAGACACTCGCATAGAAAACAGCATATTATTTGCACATATCTGTGTGCTGCACAAACTGGTAAAAATGCTCTTTACATATTTCAACTCATTTTCTATTAGATTATTGCATTGTTTAACCTTTGCGGTTGTTATCCTGATTTTTTTTTTCATATTTAAATCTCACACAGCTGAAGCTCTAAGGGGTTATCTGCAGATCTGCACTTTCTCAAGGCTGATTAGCAATGTGCACCAGGGATATTAGCCTTCTGTAATGTAATTCATGTGCTGCAGAATCCAGCTACAATCTATGACCTGTTGTTTACTCTTCTGATCAATGATAGGCCTTCCTCACTAGCGTGGTTTATCGCTTCTGATTGCGTAATAGACATTGTTTAGAGTGCTGTGGCTAGGAGGCAGTTACAATATAAGATTATCAGGGTGAAAAGGTAATCTTAAACTGAAGTCAACTGTGAGTAGACATTGTGGAGGAACGTCAGAGAGTGAGACATAAAGAGGTCTTTTGTTGGAGCTTCAGTCTGCAGGGGGAGGTTGGAAGGAAGATGACAGCCTGCTGGTTGTGTGTAGTCCTGCTGAGCTCTGGCTGTTTGTCCCTCCACCTCCCCTCTCTCCACACACACACACAAACACACACCTCCGCACCATACTCTCCCTCCCGAGGCACGACTGTGGTCACTGTGGTTATTAATACACTGCTCTGCCACTGAGTGTGCTCAGCACAGGAGTGAAAATATCTGACAGGCACTATTTATAGACCTTGCAGGCGGACAGGCGGAATCCACGGCAACACAATCCAGCCTATTCTGGAGTCGTGTTCCACAGAAATCACCTCGGCGGTAAGGAGCTGCAAAGCCCTGGGGGCCAAGGAGCACAACTTGGCCATGGCGTGGAAAGAGTTTTTTTATAGAACACCGGTGGCAGTTATGGGTGGGAAATGCTGTTGTGGAGGGTACAGATGAAAGCACACATGTGGCTGTTCAAGCAAAAACACATGTAATGTAATATTCATGCAGGTGTGCACTTTTGTGTCACTCTCCTGCGCCTTTTTAGACACACACAACCTCGGTGAGGATTTTCACTATGTATGTACATGTTAAAACAGTGATGAAATCTTAGAGGAATGTGTGTGTTCCTGCTCACGTTATGTGGTCAGGCTTTTAATCAAGTCCACATTTAGATTTGAAGCAGACCATCCCAAAGATGAATCACACACCAGCAGCATGAGAGCGTAATAGTAGAGTGTAGAGAGTGAGAGGCAGGTCAGCTGGGTGGACTGACCTTCGTTTGGCTTAGGCATCCTGAGAATTTGGATACAATCAGAGAGGCAAGGATGAAAAACAACATGGCTGCATGTTGACCGCTGTCACCTGCCTGATTATGCAAATCCCACAAAGAGCTAAGACAAGAAGACAGAGGAGAGGGACAGTAGCTCCATTCCTTCTCAGATCTACAGTGCAGGACTGATTTGGCCTCATTCATCACCAGTGACATTTTAATAAGCGGTGCTTGTGATGGGAACCGGGCTTGTTGCTGTGTCCCAACAAAACAATTTGATTTGGCTAATTGGGAATCTTTCCATTCCAAAACATGTCCATTCTAATCACATGTGGCTGCCACACAGTACGTGCATTTTATTGTGTTTTGGCAGCCTGCAGCTTTATACCCTGATGATAGTTTGTATTGTTGGATATGAACTAGAGGCTGAAGCCTTGTCACTGTATACAAGTAATCCATCAGCATGTGTCACGTGCAGCAGGAGGAAATACAACAGATAGCACAAATTACTTACAGGCAATATCTTAGTGATAAACAGTCAGTAATAAACAGTGTAACATCAAGCTAACATTCCCTTTGAGTAACTACACAGGACTTTGTGTATATGCAACACACAATTTTATTTCTTTTTATTGACTGAAATGCAATACATAACAGAATTGCATATGCAAGTGTCTAATAATATTTTTTAATCTCCCCATCCTCATCAGAATCAGACTTTATTCACCAAGTACACATGTACAAAACATTTGTTTTGCTGGGGGTGTCAGGGAAGCAAAGTAAAGAAATAACATAGCAGTGAAATAGAAAAATAAGATTAGATAGCTGAAGAAGAAAAAAGCGTAGTAAACACAATTGTAAATACTTATCAACATTAGCCGATAATATACAAATAACAGCAATATAAACAACTAAGTTTACAGAGGAAGTAAGGTTCTGTGTGGTGGGTCATATGTACACAGTGTGCAAAGATAATAATGTTGTTAGATAAGTCCAATCAGCGGTATAGATAAATACACAGTGCAAATATTCATAGTGTGCAACAGTACAACCAACTCATTGGTCCCTTGTCACTTTTCTCAAGATGTAAAGGCTTTCACTTAAAACTAACAACATATGCATGGAATGTACAGGGGTTAACTAAAAAACAGTTTTTAGTAGGGATTGCAATGTCAGTCAGTCGGACGATCTGTCTGTCTATCCATCTGTCCATCACTTTGGACCAGGCTGAAATGTCTCAACCACTATTGAATGGATTGCCATGAAATTTTGTACAGACATCACTCTGATTCTGATTATTTGCAACATTCATGGTCCCCTGAGGATGAAGCCTAATGGGGGATCCCCGGACTTTTCCTCTAGTGCCACCATGAGGCTAACCCATTTGTGGTTTTGAGTGAAATGTGATTCATGCAGTACTTTGGTTTATGACCAAATACTGGCAAAACCAATGACATTCCCATCAGCTTCAAACTAAAACATATGCTGAATATAAAAAACATTATACCTGCTAAACATCAGCATTTTCACTGTGAGCATGTCAGCATTTAGCTCAATGCACCACTGTGCATTACAGAGCTGCTAGCATGGCTGTAGACTCTTTGTCTTCACTATACATGGACATACAGTTAAATACGTTTGTTTTCTCTTTTTCTTCAGAGTTTATTTCTCTTTAAATATGATCCTCCTCTCCTCTCCTCTCCTCTCCTCTCCTCTCTCAGTCATTCGTGTGACTTTTTCATGTCGAACTCCCCTGCTGCTCCACCGTCTCCTCCTTTTGCTGCTGTGGCAGAGCTGGACTTGATGTTCAGTGGTTATGACGCATCTCAGTTGCCCCCCTCTAGGGCAGCCTCCTCCTCTTCTTCTGCACTCCACAATACAGTGTGTGTGTGTGTGTGTGTGTGTGTGTGTGTGTGTGTGTGTGTGTGCGTGCATGTGTGTGTGCGTGCATGTGTCACAGAGAGAGATAGACACAGAGAGTGGTAAACAGACGGACTGGCAGACTGGTCATCTGCTTGTCTGCTTTCAGACTCACCAGATATTGCCTTGCTGTGACTACACTGTGTACTTGCAAGTTTGAATAAAAGAGGGAGATCGCCTCCTGTTATCTGAGAGTGTGTGCTCTGCCTGAGCATGTGGAGGGAGTCACATGTTCTTTGCCGTGCTTTCCAAGCCTGTCTACTCACCTGGTGGTTGCCATGGGAACAGCCAGACAGCGGCAGACTTTGCACCAGCCTCCTCAGGGGATTGTGAGAACAGAGAGGAGGTTTAAGCGAGGAATCTCTCCAGGTCTTTAAAAAAAGCTTTAGGGGAAAACCTCCAAACTTAATGCTTTTTAGGGCTGTTAATTCTACAGGAGTTGTGTATTTTTGAAGATTTCAGCAACTTTGTTTTTTTAATCTATGGTTTTAATAAGGACTCTTTGTTCTGTTTGTTAAACCATAAAGTTTTAAAACACCTTTTAACAATTTGCTTTATATGAATGTCCCACTGTGTGTTGTAGCTGCTGAGGAATTGAAGCTTTTGGGAATTTTAGACAAAGGGAGTAATGTTTGCACACACTAATATATCAGACCTCCCTAATAGTATCATGGCTGCACATCTGAGGTTAAAACACACATGCTTTGTAGTCTCTCAGTATGTCACTGTCTGATCATTTGCATTCCCAAGAGGGAGGAACAGAAACGCTCTGTTGTCCTTTTTTCCTGTGTCCTAAAGACAACCCGCAGCTGGACTGAGGCGCTGAACACTGCTGCAGCACTGAGCACTTGTTCTTGTGGTTTAGGGGATTTTTTTGCCCCTTAATTGTGCCTCCAGTTTATTATGCTGACGCTTGAATAGCAAGATGTTCCCAGCTTTATCGCACCAGTTGCACACTTCTCTCCTTTGTGTTTTGCCAGCTGCCCTGAGAGAAGGGGGGAGAGGTGGCTGCAAGGCTGAATGTGTGTGGTGTACATATATGGTTTATGTTGTGTACTAAACATTATGTATAGTATCTGAATTGATTAGTTGTTTTTTAAAGATATTTTTGGTGTAAGTGGTGTCTCTTATGGTATTGATCTGACAGTCTTGTGTGATGGAGTAGATTTCGGCCACTGTTTTAGGCTCAGTTCTGATCTCTACTATGTCTGGAGGGAAACAAAGTCGGCACCTCTGATCTGTCCTCCTCCTCTTCCCGCCTTTCCTCATACTCCCTCTCTTTGCCTCTGCCTGTTCCTCCCGGTTCCAGCTGCAAGCCCTCGCAGCCAGGGGTGAACCAGGGAGCAGCAGTAGGAATGGGAAGATGATGATGGGAGGGGTAAATAGACAACAGAGAGACAGACAGCGAATGGACACAAACAAATACTCAGACAGAAACAGACAGATGATAAGTGGCTTGAGACAGGACACTCTGTGGTCCGGTACGGCCGAGCCCTCCCCATCCACGCATGTGGGATGACCACAACACAAACATGTGAGGCTCTCCAGCAGTCCCACAGGCTGCTGGGAGACACTTACATAAAGCAGCTCCCGTTCTTACTTAGTTCACTCTCACATGGGGGAGCATGTGAGACAGGCGCTCTCTGTTGCTGCTGCCACTTTCGCTCTTTCCCACCCCTTTGTCTCTCACTCTATCTAGACGGCACCGCGAAACTACTACACAGACACCCAGACCGACACCAAGCGTTTATCATGGCACTCTTGATGCTCTCTGATCAGTCAGTCTGCAGAGGAGAGAGGTTGAATGACCTCGCCACCCTTCCCCCTAAAACTGTGGCTCCTATTCCCCCCTTGCTTTTGCGCCTGACTCCCCTGACCTGTGTGCATGGCTCCTGGTTGAGCCCCCTCCCCCCGGGCCTCATGGAGGATGGCCAGAGGTCAGTGTGTGATGTGCAGCTGTAGGGCGAAGAAGAGAAGGAAGAAGAGGAGGAGGGGTAAAAAGTGCTGACTACATAGGAACGGCCACCCACATGACGTCACGGTCACAGTTTCAGCTCACAGCATTGTGTCTGTGCCAGACTCCCATGCTGCCTCTGTGGTGTAAGCAGCACAGCCTCAGATAAACATTCACAAATAACTGGCTGCCTGGAAGTCAGCCCTGTTTGGGACGTAACACAAAGCTGTATGTAGTACTCGTAGTAGTTTCAAAAAAGGGATTTTGAAGGATTATAAGCAATAGTAAAAAATCACATTAGTAGTTATTGTGTTCACTTGTGAGAGAAATAGACTTACACTGTTATACAGCATTTGTAGGACAGTATCCTAGGGCTGCAACTTATGATTATTTCCATTATCTATTGCTTTTTTGATTAGTTTATTAATCATGTAGTCTATAACGTCAAGAAATAGTGCTTTTAGCAAGTAGGGCTGGGACTGGGCTGGGAGTTTTTTATACTGGTGCAAATAAATACGTTTTTGTACAAATACCAAAGCTATACTTGTTTCAATACTTTAGTTTAAAGAATATAAACATTTTGTTCTACAAAACCCTTTTCCACTTAAAACAATATTTGGCAGTTTTCACTTAAGGCCTGGTCAAAGAGAAAGTGTCTCAGTGAAATTTTATTGGTTATTAAATATTTGGTTCTAGATGTTTGGTGACGTAGTGACACTCACAGGGCTAGTTGGTAAAGTATTACAGTATTATGTACTTCATTTATGCCAAATATGCCAAACATCTCATCAAATCAGTGTTTACTGTTAAGACAAGCACCCACGAAAGATCCTTGTCCAAATAGAGTTAAATACAGATTGAAATTAAAGATTTACTTATTAAAGATTACAGATTAAAGTTATTATTTTGAAATAGCTTCAGGAAATAGCTGATAATAAGTAAACAAAACTAAGAGCCTGACCAAGAACCCACCTTTTAATACTTAATAGTTTTCAATACTTGATGCTAGGGAGACAGTATTCAAAAAAGCATTGAGGTTTCAATACCCAGAGCCCAAGATGACATCCTTAAATTGTGTGTTTTGTCTTGCAAACATTTTAAAACCTCAAGTTATTCAGTTTACAGTGATATAAATCATAAGAAAGGCAGCAAATTCACACATTTGAAAAAAAAAAAAATATTATATCACAATAATAATAATGAATGTTTTAAGTTTTTTTTCTTTTATGTCTTCTTTTTGAAGCAGAAAAAAAATCCATGCCCTTCCAAATCGCATTAAACAATACAATTTTTAGCAACCAAAAATATTGGAGAAACTAGCAGTACTAGAGTCAAGATGAAATGTATTGAAATGACAGGAACATGAGTATGTCTTTCATGCATGTTTCTCATGAGTTACTGCTGTGAAAATGAAAAATATGTGGCCTTAACTGTTATTATAGACCACAGACACAAAGCACTCCTGTTATAGATGGGTTTTTGTCATATTTTGGGTTTGACAAAAGTGTTTGCTCAATGGTAATGCACGCCCCAAAATAGTCAACCAATCGTTTCAGCATTATAGACTCCACTTGCAGCTCTTTGAAGGACTTTGCCCAGTGTTGCTGTCTTCAGGAAGCATTAATAATCCAGACTGAATTAATCCTTCATTCTCTGAAAAAAGCAGTTGCATTGCCTCCTCTCACCTATACAGACACCATGCTATCACCCTCATTTCCTTACTGTGTGAGAAAAGATCCCTCAGATTGTTTCCTATCTGTACACATATTCTGGGCGTGCTTCCCAGTCGGCAGATCGCCCTTGGCGCCGCCAGACGTAGTGAGCTCTGATTCCTCCCTGTCCTTTACCTACTTCCCTGCAGCTCTGCTCCTGTGTGCCACCGCCAGCCTGCAGACTGAGGCTCCCAGGCACAGTACACAGTGAACTAGACGGATTATCTTTGTCGAGGGATGAGATCGAGACAGATCATGGCATAACAGTCCTCACCATCAGTACTCACTCCCTCCAGGGAACCCAACAAAAGTCTCTGATTTATACAGATTATTATCAGCAGAATACGCCGGTTAGCTCATGTGGATGCTCTTAGGAAACAGCTTCAACAAAAGGGTTTATCCCAGGCATCCTATTTAGATGTATGACAAAGATCAGCCACTGATTTGTCTCTGACAAATTCTAGCCATATCACACTGATAATCTAATTTCTGGTTGTCAGACACAAATTGCTGGAACGGGACAAAACTATGAATAGTTAATGAGAAAGTGCAAATTAAAGCATTAACATTCTCTCTGACTCAGAAAACAAACTGTGCATGTGCAGACTCTCTGACCTCAACAGCGTTGGCTTTGTTGTAGATCTTAAACACTGTCAGCATTTTTCTTTTTCTGCTTATTGTCACAACTATCTCAGAGTGAAAACACACTTCCATTGTGGCTGTGATTATTGGCATGTGTTTGCTCTTCAGAAGAAGGGCAGCTTCTGCCTTGGGGTGGTTTAAGTTGAGAGGTCACAACCCCTTCAGGCTCAGTGTGAGGGGAGAGTGGTGACAGGACGTGTGAGGGTTACTCTTGTCTCGTGATCATGATTGTGTCCTTTTTTTGTGCCCTTTCATCTTCGTAAACTGCTTGTCATGCCTTTTAATATGATAGGTCAAGGTAAATTTTGTTTAGTTTAATGATAAAAGAAAGAAAATGTGGTGCTACAGTATGATGCTGTATACTTTAAATTAATGATACCCCTTGGAGTTGATTGAGTCGTGTTGCATGAATCTGACCCAATCTAAATAAAGCACTCTCCCCGGCTTTGGGGCTGATTTGCTAGAGGCGATGACCGGTCGAGATTACCACAATTCTCGGGTTTTGGCAGTTGCAATCTACAGTAGATTTATGTCACGGGTATTAATCATTTGCTTTTTCAGCAGAGGATAATCTTTGGATTGTTGCCATTGAGAATCCATTTCCTGTAGGAGCTGTCAAGAGGAAAGCCCTATTTTAAAGAAATTACAGGCATGCATCCTTATCACTGCCAATCGTGCCCATATTTAATCCCTTTTTTCTCAATTTAAAATGCTTGAGTTGACGCTGTTGTTCTTCAGAATGGAGAAGGGGGTTTTAAGAAAAGAAGAGCGGCCGTAAAGTGACATTGCCATCACCGCTGCTGCTTGTTAGTGAAAAACAGGCTTATGGATGGTTCACAGTGGCAAGGAGTCATGGTGTCGTGGTCATATGGTTGCCCCAGCAACCATGACATCTAAGCAGAGATAGTGATGCATGAAAACTCTAATAGCAGGGGAGCAGTTGCTTGGCGACCTGAACTCAGGGAAGTCATGGGGCAGACGGCCAAAAGTCTTGTGAACAGGGAGCTCAACTGAGGAACGGGGGGATTATTTCCCTCTCTGATTTTAATGTGCCTGATTTTAAGTGTTTTCTCAGACATCAAAACAGGGGTGCATCCTGTTTTGATGTCTGAGAAAACACTTGTGCATCATGCATATAATCTGAGCATCATCGCTTTTATCCACTTATTGTAAGAAATATTACAAGTCCTGTGAAAGTATGTTATTTCAGGACAAATATTTTAATTTTGGTGCACAACAGACACTGTTTGACCTGTATCTAGTGAGTCTAGATTGCTTTTATCATGCACATGTTTCAAAGCTGCCTTTTGACCCAAGTCTTATTTTTCTCTTACTTTCAACCCCCACACGTATTAAAGACGAGAACAGTACCACACTTTGTCCTCCTACAGGTTTTGTCCATGAATTTCAACAAGTAAATACATAACTAAATTAACAAATCTCACAAAATATACTAGTAAAATCAGTAACCTAATGGTTCACTAGATGACTACCATGATCCAGTTAATGAGTTAAAAGTTATGTAACATCTTACAGTACATAGACATACTGACACAGATAAAGACAAATACAAAAGCACAAGACGTGAGCAAAGTCACATGACTTTGAGTAAGACTCAAGTCACATAATGACAAGTCACGTGATGTCCCCAGGCTCAATTGTACAGAATCAAAGAAGCAACTCGACTTCATACCAGTGACTTGTGACTTAACTTGGACTTGACTCTTTTGACTTGAAAGCTTTCCAAATCTAAAGGTTAAAAATGTTGCTGTGTGAGTGTCTGAAGCGGGTTAGTGTGAAGTGAATTAGCTCTTTAATTTTCAGGATAAAATGTTTCATTTACCAATACAGAGCAGATAGATGGAAGATAATGCCAGGGACTATTTGAATACAAATTCTAAACTCTGTTCAACAAAACACTGATTGCAAAGACCAAAACATGCAGGATGATTCACAGATGGAGACGGAACAACTTACAACATTTTTTACATTTTAGGTTGCGCAAAGAACAACATGTTGCTACCATGAAATCCATACAACAGGTTGAATGTTATTGGAATATTAAGTCATTTCTGTGAATCTTCTATTGAATAACCACAACCACCATCTCTCTCATAGTTTCTCTTTCACTTCTCTTTTCTTACATTTGTACCACTGTGGTGTTCCAGCGTTCTTACACTGCAACGTTGTAGCAGTTGTGACAATGTTTTTTCTAAGAGACGGGTCATTTATTTTTTATTTCCAAATAAGTTTGACTAACCTGGGGGTTTGTTTAAAACCTGCATGACCATCTGACTGCTCATTTGTCTTGCCCTGTTTGACTTATTTTTAGCGATACTGCCATGTTCCCAGATCTCAGCAATTCACTTAGTTTGTACAGTATTATCATAACCAGTAGAAATGATGGTATAAACTATGAAAATAAGACACAAGTTGTGATAAACCAGAATTATTCTTAAAATAATATTCATTGACATAACACGGCAACTATTATGATAGTAATCAACCAAAACTAAGACCCAAATTGTATTAAACTGGACTTATTTTTTAATGCCTTAAAGTTTTAACAAGGTTTAAGGTAGTCTAGTTAGTTGGCCTTGCTGTTACTATGACTGTTTTAATGGCATTAAATTTGGTGAAGAACCCATAATGACTTGTTTAGGCCTCAAAACCAAGTCTCATTCCCAAGTCCTTAATTTGGGACTCGACTGGGGACTTCTCTGCCTTGACTTGTAACTTACTTATGACTTGCAGAACACCTGTGCCATTCACACAGAGTGAGGAGGCAGAGGCAGTAGGATTTATAACCTGTGGATGAGCTTCAACGTGTCAAGGCACTAATATTGTGACTCAGGATGAGATCACCCTCACAATGGAGGATGGATGATGAGGTGCTCTTCTCTCTCCCTCTCCCTCTCCCTCTCCCTCTGGTAGAGCGCATGAGTCATACTCTACAGGAAATGTGTGCCATTATGAATGAAGTCTGTCAGATACCCTCACTATTATCAACCTAATTACTGTAGAAAAGGAAATCATGCACACATTCACAAACTCTTTGATGCTTTTGTGATGATGAAAGCGTTAGTCATAGCAGTCAAGAGACACCCAGTGAGCTCTGATTAGAATAGAAAAAAAGTGATGCAAACAGGTGCTTCAGTATGAGCTGAAGTGTTGAAAAAAAAAAGATTAATTCCCCCAGCTGTTACGTATAACACCTTCACTTTCTGACGTCACACTTTTCAAAATAAAACAATGACACCGGACACAAGTTACTCAACATCCCGACCTTGAGGGAACAAGTTATTTGTATCGGGATGAAAATGGCACATGACAGCACATGCTGTTCCCTATATGTGGTAATGGGTAAATAGAGAGAAGTTAAAAAAGGAAACAAGCTGCGCCACTGTGTTAGATTGAGGTACTTGTGTCATCACTATGGCCTCGGGTGAGCCTATTTATAGGAAGTGTTGCCTTTTATATCAATGCCAGCAACAGTGGCCTTTTATCCTCCACAGACAGCATAGCATTAGTTATTGCTTGTTGATGTGGCTGGGACTTAATGACTCACATGCATGTGCTGTGGATGACCATGAAAACATGACCCCATAATAGATTTGAACAAACTTTTTCAACCACTAGATATTTACTGCGATAATTGTAGAGCATCCTAAAATATCAATATTGTATTCCTTTTTTCATTGTTTGTGGCATGCAAAAACAGGTAGGCTTTGATCTTTTTTTCCCCAAAATACCAAAGTTAGAAACTGGAATCATATATCCTAAAACTATTCTTCAAATTTTTGTTCAGCGTTCTTTGACTTTTCAGAACGGTTCTCAGAAATAGAAACAAGCCTCCAGCTATAGAGCCCTTTGCAAATGAAAGGTTTTCCAATGAGTGATTCTGTTTGCCAGAGACCCGTTGGCTTGTTTTCACTCGGAAACATGATAGCCCCCTGGGATACACCACTCAGTCTTCACCACCTAGGGACTTCTCGGGAACAGAGGGTTGCATCTGCAGAACAAACAGCATGTCACCCTTGCTGTCTTACTACCATCCTGCCAACTGTCCTTTCTGCTGGTTACCATGACAGCATGGGGAAAACTCCTGTAACCAAAACATTGCTCCAACTCAAAAATAATTCCTCAATAGCTCGTTGCACAGAACATTGAAAGATCCAATTGTCTCATGTCAAGTGTAAATATCAATCTAAATAAATATGCATTTTGCAAGAATAAAGTTTGTATAGAATTAACTAACCCTTCCTTTTATTCTCAAAGGCAGCAGGTGGGACCATGAGGTGGAGGGCTTTAACCTATAATAACAGACAAAGGTTCAGCTGCTCCTGACCAATTGCTGCAACCTCTCCCTCCCTCACCTACAGTAGCCTCCCCCTTCACCCTATCAGTGGAGAGTTGCACAACACCGCCTGGCTAGAGTGTCAGTCGCCATGGTGATAGAATATGCACTGACAAATATTGTTGGGGGGATTGTACAAGGTTTTTGCACACTGCTAGTGGCTTAGTCTAGGGAAAAGCCTTGACACAGATTGACCAGGGAGCCTCCAAGTCTTGCCAAATATAGGACACGGATCAAGTAGGATTTTTTTTTTTAACATAACGGGCTGATGTCTGAGTAGAGCGAGTGTTTCTTCCTAGTTTGACATTATCCACAGGATCTTAAGAATATATTTTATATGAGAAATAAAATGTAGGAGTGTATGAGGGCACAGAGAATGAGGGTGGGAGGAATCTGTGTGTTTTACTACAAAGACAGTAAAACTGTGTCACCCTGGTGCTGCTGCTGCTACTCAGCTCAGGGTTTATTTCAAGTTCAGGCTGACTTTAGAGGTGCTGACAATCTGACTGTCACCATGACTGACTATGTGGAACTAATGTATGCCTGACCTGAGATTGCTTGTCCTCTGTCTTTGTCTCTGCAGCTTTCTGTCTCTCTCCTTTTCTCTCTCCCTCTCTCTCTGTCATGACTCATATGTGCCTCTGTACGCCCAAACACAGACGGATTCATGACTTGATGATTTCTGGCTACGCCGTGAGTCAGCCTCAGCACATGCCTCCTCCGTAGTGGTGTGGGCTCAGCAAGTGCTGGCCACCTCCCTGCTTTTGTCATCAGTTCTGTGTGTACTTGTGCTTGAATGTTGACTGTTCTGCAGACTCAATTGAAAAAATAGAATCTTGTGAATATTGTAAAATGTTTCAACTTTATATTTGAACAATTAGTTTGTTGTCTCACGTGATTATGGCAACTTATCTACTTATCTTGTACATGGTAGTTTAGTACCTCATACTATATATATATAATATAAGAAAAAGCAATATAATAATTTCAAGCAATATGCACACAATTAAGTATAAAAGGTAAAATAATAAAACTACATTTAAGGGAGAGGATAAGATGAGCCTGAAAATAATAAGAGTGGAGGGGATAAAAATATGATGTAGCAACAACTTATTAGCTGTTAATAAAAGCTATCCCACAAAAATGGGTTTTAAGATAAGATTTAACAAGCCTAAGAGTCTGCAGCCATGCTAGTCGCTCTGTGAGGCTGTACTTTGGCACAGTGGTGCTTTGAGCTAAATGCTAAAGTATGCATGTTAACATGCTCACAATGACAATTCTAACATGCCAATGTTTAGCAGGTATAATGTTTACCATGTTCACCATCTTACTTTAACATGTTAGCATGCTAACCTCTGCTAATTACCACAAAACACAAAGTACAGCTGAGGCTGATGAGAATGGTCATTAGTCATTAGTTTTGTAAGTATTTGGTCATAAACCAAAGTATTGTACAGCTCGAACTTGATGATGGCACTAGATGGAAAGTCAGGTGGTCACCAAAGTTATTAGAATTCATCCTGAGGGGTACATAGCTGTCTGTAAAATTTCATGGTAATCCATTCAATAGTAGGTGAGATATTTCAGTCTGGACCAAAGTGGAGGACTGCCCTCCTGACATTGCCATCCCCAGAGCCACACTACTACTATGGCTAAAAATAGTCTTATTGTAAATTTAATGTATTAAATTGATATAGCCATAATTATACAATTATACAAAATACACAAATATTAATCTATAAAAGTTCTAAAGTATACATTTGATAACTTATATGTGTATTTCTACGTCTGTGTTGTGTATGTGTAAATATATGAGCATGTATATGTGTGTTTGTGTGCACTCTGTGCTGTGTCTCAGTTTGTGTGACTAGACAAGAAATAGAGATGGAAACTTTTTGACCTGTTGTTCAACCAATCAGCTCTCGGCTTTTTTCCTGGTGGGTGTTTCATGGTTGAGTCAGATGTTCCTAAGTCTGACTTCAAACATGATGTTTTTATAGGAACTGCTCAGCAACTAACAAAACACCTTAGATTTTGTACAGAGGACTGAGAAGGCTCTGTTTTTGTAGTGTATAAATAGATATTGTATCATTTGCATTTCACAAAACGAGACAAACCCATTCATGATTCACCTCAACTCAGCCTTGTCACATACAAGAAGTCACAACCATTTAGATTCAAACAGCATAAACAAACATTAATGCATACCCTGGGACCTGCAGTGACCATTATACTGTGTGTGTGTGTGTGTGTGTGTGTGTGTGTGTGCGTAACCCTGGGGCAGGCCTGCACTCCATGCTGGCGGCAGGTCGGGCAGATTGTTACGTGGCTGGAGCTCAGAGGTCAGAGCTTGGTAAGCCAGTGGTATCAGGCTGCAGCCGGGTGTGACGTACAAAGCACACACACACACACTTTAGCCTGCACCGACACACTTGCACACTACGCTACACTACGTACACTGAGATCAGGGTTATCTAGTTAATGAATGTCAAAACCAGCCCTGTAACAGCCTGCTCGCTGTATTCAGAGCCTTTTTGGCCAGTTTATCTTAAATACACATACAGTCGATCATCAGCAGCATGTTTGTGCGTGTGTGCGTGTGTGTGTGTGTGTGTGTGTGTGGGGGGGGGGGGGTTGTCAAGGCCCCACTACTCTTAGATTGCTGTGTTTGCTGATGAAAGCAAAACGGACTGATCTGGCACATTTGCATGTTGCTGAATATGACGCAACAGAAGAAAAGACAGATTGTTTTTCCATTGAAAGCAGGCTATTTCACTCTGCCTCACATCAAACATATTCGTCACTCAGCGACTAGAAGTATGTTACTATTACAAACTAAAGAATTACAATTGGTACTGTACAGAATCAGAGTAACCACTGAAACTATATTTGAACCAATGCTCTTTTTTGTCAGGCTGTGTTCTGTGTCCCAAAGGCCCTTTTTGGTGCATTTTATTTGAAAATTTATTTTATTATTTTTTCTAAATATGGATGGAAATCTGATGTAAAAAAATCCATAAGCTAAAAACTCGCAAATCGCAATCAAGTCCCAAGTCATAAACTTTGGGTGGTGAGGACTAAAAGAGTAATAATAATAATCTAATAATAATTTTAAACAACTGACATGCAATTTCACAATGTAATCACTATCAGAGTAATGGTTACTTTTACATGAAATTAACATAAATCTTAAATGCTTCATAAAATATGTGATTTCATCTTTCCATAACTTGTTTTATAGTAAACATGGATAGCCTTGACAACAACCCTTTAGTATAGAGCAAAAACTGTAGTGCAAACTAGCACTTATCATAGAATTACAGAAATAAAATAAGCAATGCAATGGATTTAGGGACAATTGTGTGATTCTCTTTCATACTGTACTTAAAAGTTGTCTCCACATCAAGAGCCAAGGTTCCTGATTTCATAATCATCTTTCAAGTACCACCGTGGGAGGTGAAACAATGCTTTGATTGCATAAGATTTCTCCTAGCATTGCCGCAGTAAATCAGGTCTCCCTGAGCTGATGTAAAATATTAGTGTGCCATTACCCAAATGGTGCTGTTACCTCAATGAAGCAGTAGAAGTGAAGATCACATTTTTATGAAGAGCAGGCACTAAAGACTAACCCTGGCGTCGCAAATAAAATAAGTTTATGGTCGCCTGTAGATGGGCTCATCAAATATGGTCTACGTGTATTATTCATAAGATAACTGCTTGTGAAAGGTATTGCAATCTTGTGGTTCATAAATCTGCACATACTGTCTGAATGCTGATGACTGCCCTGTTTAAAACTCTATGGGCTGTGTGATTTATTGACTCATCATGTGCTGTCTGTGGCCCCACACCTGCCTGGGGTATTGTCATGTCTGTTCCTTCAGTTTATGGTTTTCCTATGTCTTGCTATTCCCCCCCCCCCAGACTGGCCTCTACACAAAGGCATTATTCAAGCCCTTCTCCTCAAGTAGACCAGCTCTTTCCCCAGCCGCTCGGCTCCTACCAGAGAGCTTTTAGGCTTCTCTAGCTCGCTCCCTCCCAATTAACTGATCACAGAGAGGTGGGTCAGGGGTCAGGCTCCAGGGGAAAGGTCGCCCGTCTCCACCAAGGGCCATTCCACCTTTTCAATAAGCCCTGTCATGTGGGAAAGAGGCTGGTTTCCTAAGTTGATTATTTGATGAAGGACAACTGGCTTCTATTGGATTTACAGACCTAAGAAAAAACAGCATGTAAAGATGTTCTTATAGCTGTTAAATAACAGCTTTGAAACATGCCAGGTATGTTGATGTCGGCTCTAGGGCTGCAAATAACAACTATTTTCATTATCAAGTAATCTTGATGGTTTTTGATCAATCAATGAATCATTTGGTCTATAAAATGTCATCAAATGGTGAAAGTTTCCATCACAATTCTTTCCAAAACCCCCAAGATATTCAGTTTACAATGGAAGCACCAGTCGGCTCCACACATCATATTGCTTTGGACCTACAACTATTTCCACATTCAGAGCATCAGCCTCTGTCTATTTGGAAACTTGTTGATAAATTGTGATGTGCTAGAGGCATGCTGTGATGTACAGACAGCCCAGGCAAGCTTATTGTGTCAGTCACTCTGTCTCCCTGGAGCAGGTCTGGTATGTAAGCAACGAGTTGCCACCCACACGATTGGAGAAATATGCTCATCATGACCTCTCCTTAAGCCTGTGGAATGTGTGAATCACACAAACGCAAAAGAATGTGCACCTACACCCCTGGACACAAACACAAAAGACACACCAAAGAAAAATACTCAAACAAAAATAATTGACAAAAACAATCTCACCACAAAATCCACTCAGTAGAGCTTTGTGGAGCACTTTAAGGACTTGTCATCCATGTTGGCTTAACATTTTTGATTGAAAGTTTGTTCTTGACCTTTGAAACAATTGCTGCTAAAAACAATATCACCACAATGTCAAGAATGAACTTTCAAACACAACAAAAATAATAGTTTTATTCAGTCTTTATGTATTTGTGTGAATATTATAATATGAATATTATAATATGAATAGAATAATATGTATGTTTGTGTGTTTGACGTCTTACAGTAATTAGTCACAATCTTTACAACATTTCCATTCCACTGATTTTATGAGCATTTTAAATTTGAGGTAAAAACAACCCAAGTGGAAACATGAGAAATAATACTATTTAATATAATAAAAATACATTTAAAATTACGCTACATTTTTTAGGTTCGCTAAGGTGGGAAAGTTGGCTTGTCGAAAACATAAATAGAAAAATGTTATGGTACCTGCCTCTGCTTCTTCTACTGTAGACAAAGCAGACAAGTTAGGCTCACAGTTAAATGCCTCCAGTTTAACAGAAAGCTCAAAAAATAAAGAATAAAAAGAATGTAGGTGTTAATAAGTGTCAAGGGTGTAACGTCCCAGGTTGGAGTCCAGATGGGGGTCCTTGTGTAGCTCATAAAAACCACCCCAGGGTGGATCAAAAGAGATAAACTCATTCATTAAAAAAGACAAATTCCATTTCAGTCGGAGACAACAAATTGACCATTAATAGCCAATAGTTATATAGTTAGATTTGATGGAAGAGGCTCTGCTCTTTGAGGGAGCCCTCGAGGATTTGGAAGGAACTATTCACCTTCGTAATATATTTATTACATAAACATAATACATCAACAAAACCAAAAACTTAGGTGAGGTATGCAATTCTGGAGAAATCCCATACCATACAAATTCCATGATATAGAGCGAACAATGACATAGCAAGTAATGTAACTAATTTAGCTAGGTTGTGGGTTAGCAAACTGCCCCTACACTTGCTGCTGCAAAGCTAACAGCCAGAGAGGACGAGACGTTTTCCCAGCCAGCAAACCAGCTCCAGACAGCGATACTCACAACTCTCCTGCTACTATAGCTAACATCACAACAACAGCACATCTTGGCAAACTAGAGAGTAAGCTGAATGTCTGTGGGCAAGTCATTTAATGTTACCTGACACACAAATCATGGCTGGAATGGCTGGAATAGTGTTGTGTGAAGCTAATTAGCTACTGTAAATGCGACTTTATTGCTAAAACATTTGAATAGAAATGACTAATGATATAGCAGGTAAGAGGAAAGAAACCTGTGACAGGTTTCATTCATTATTTTGGTTTCCATATGAGTCAAACAGGATATTTGTTCTTATTTCTTTTTCCTCTCTGTTTTTACCTCTGAACAGAAGCATGCTGCACCTGAGGATTTGACATTATCAGTTGAGCTGCATCACTGCACCCACAGGACCACGGACCACAAAGTAGTAACCACTAATGCTGAACAGATGTTCATCAGCTGCTGAAATGGCATGAACTCTTCCTGCATGGTGGCTGGTTTCATTGGGGCTTTAGCTGCATTAAGGCGTCACTGCAGTTTATTCGCTTGCTGCAGTATAAAATCACATGATAACAAGGTAAATGGTCATGACCTAATTTCAATGCCTGGTTCCACAGCAGGGGAGATTTTGTAACATGTGAAACTAATTCTAAAACAGGCTATGTGTGTGTGATGGGTATTAGTACCAGGCTACTGTTTTTAATGTGTCTGTGATTTGACTGAGATCTGGTAACTGATTCTCTTCTTGCTCTCGAATGGCAAAGTAGAAGTGCTTCTGTGACCCACAAAGAGATTGAGGAGGATTGAGGGAGCTGCATGGAGTTCCTGTGACTAACCCGGCTACACAGATGGACCATGTGGGAGGACAAGGGCAACAGATTTCTGAAAATAAAAAGAGAAAGAGAGATTGGGTTTACTCAGAATTGACATTAACTCCTGTTTTCTTTTCTCTGACGCGGGCAGCAATTTAGTATGAGGGTCAGACGAACTGGAAGCCTTTATCTGGCTGGACAGCAGTTTGGAACCTGCATTACCATATCATTAGCATTTTTCACAGGGGATATGATTTATCAGACCATACAGCAATCAGTGAGGGGGAGAGAGGAAACCTTAATCAGCCAGAGGATAGGAGGACATATGGTTGGCTGATTAGACCAGCATTCACCTGCTGACTGAGATCCACATCCTGAATTAAGATGCCTTGGTCCCAGCAGGAGGGATGGCATCCAGAGGAGCTAAATGCAACCGTTAAGACATGTATCTCCTTAGCAAGATCAAAATCCTGCTTATAATTCAGGGTCATACGGTACGAAGGAGACAGCTCAGATGCGCACCATAACAGAAATGTAATTCACTGCAGCTAGTTTATACAATGTGTATGTTTTTTACACAACATGCTTGTTATGGTATGTTTATGGGTCAGTAGACCCAATCCTGTGTGTTGAGAGCGGCTGTCCTATCCAGATCCATTTGACTGATTTAACACGGGTCATTTACTGAGAAGTAGTAGCTCAGACCTGAATTACTTTCTTTTGTAAGAGCTTACATGTGGCTTTAATAATAACTGTTCCTTCTTCCTGTCCCTTTAAAAGCAAGACTATGTCACTTTATAAAATAACATATTCTTCCTCTTAGAAATGAAACTTATAAGCAATAAAACGCACCGTTGCTCAATTCAATGCACTCAAAGGCTTTGCTGTTACAGCTTTACTTTGTCTGGTATGACTAGGGTTGCCACCTTCAATATTGAAAAATAAGAGGCACCTTGCCAGTGGCCCCATGTCTGGGGGACACAAATGAAGCGGGGGGTCTGGGGGTCCTCCTTCATGAGATTTTGAGTGTCAGACACTTCGTTTCCTGCATTCTGGTGAATTTATATGCACCAGTTTCAAAGACCTCTCTACTACTCTCAACAACTCTCAACTCTCTACTACACTCTCAATTTAAATTTCTCTCTCTCACACACACACACACACACACACACACACACATGCTCGTACCCATGGAGGGGGTGTGTCTTCTGCTTACATCCTCAGAGAACTGTCAACTTGTTTATCTGTGAGAATGGCACATCTAGCTAACTATCACGTGATAACTCTAAACACAGTACGATCAAATAACGACACATTAGCCAACAACAACTTACCATATCTGGGGAAGTCAGCGGTATCATGAATTGAGTGATTCCACTCTGCGTCCTGTGCCCTAGCGCTGCTCAGACGTGGTAGTCCCCTACTGAATGTTGCTTCAGGTTGGACAGTCCACCATGGGCGACTGATACTCTATGACAAACTGTACAGTTTGCCTTGTACTCATTCCCTCTGACAGGACTGACCCACTCGTGATCCGTCTGCCATTCAGATCTGTATTTGGACAGCCTCTTTCTTTTTATGAGCGGACTTGAGCTGGAGGCATTCGCCTTCATTTTTAAAAAAACAGGGCAACGATGACAGACAACAGACAACTTGCCTGTCATTCTAGGTGTCATCCTGGAAATCTGATCCAATACTTCTCCAATATGTCTCATGAAACTCTTTTGGTTTTATCATTTCTCATGTCATTCCAAGCATGTGAAAACATAGGCTAGTGTATGCATTAAAGTAAGGTGTGCACGGAAATATGGGACAAATTGCGCCCTGTATTGATTCAGTAAGGAATAGTGCATTATATTTTTCAATATGGGACGATGTGGCAAACCTAGGTATGACTGGTAGCTTAAGGTGGCTAATGTTAGTTAATGTTAGCTAGCATTTAGAGTGATATTACTGAGCAACTGACATTCCTGAGTTACTTCACTGACTTTATGACTCTTCTCTAATTCTGCTTCTGTTACACTCATTGACTGTATACAAAGAACGGACAACATGACAGCTTCCCAAAAGTGAAGC
Source organism: Siniperca chuatsi (assembly GCF_020085105.1). NCBI lineage: Eukaryota > Metazoa > Chordata > Actinopteri > Centrarchiformes > Sinipercidae > Siniperca > Siniperca chuatsi. The sequence goes on from NC_058060.1 coordinate 16,239,506, forward strand.
CAAAACATCTTGATCCTCCCTGGTGGTTGGCTGCAGTATATGTCATAAACCCCGCCCCCTCCATGTTAGTGGATGGGCCAAACTAAAAAATATGTCAAAAGTACCCATGAAAATATATTTTTCCCCAAAGATGGTTTCTGTCATTTTAGGTAGTTCTTATCATGCTGATGTATGTTCAAGTGTTCATTTTTCTGATAAGTTTGGTTCTAATTAGTTATTTGATGCTATAAAAACCAGGTTTCACGTCATGATTGACAGTTGAACCCTGCTCATGATTGAGTCAGCCAGGTGCACGCTCACGCCTACAGAGTGCAAGCGCAAGCAACAGGATGCTGACTGCAGTTAACTTAACGGCCATCTGTGTCATAAATAACAAGGATTTTCTGAAAACTCTACACAGTACCTTTAATGTGTGCTATATCCTGCCTGAGAATCCTAAATACTAAATAAAGTCCTTGCACTTGTTTTACTAATTGTCAATTGACTATAAGCCCATGGGGTGTGTAGTATGGTTAATTTTTGTGATTTGTGTATGAGTTTTGGCTAATCCAGTGAATTATACACCTAAAATGTGTATGATTTTTTATATTTTTGCCCGTTTTTGACTAATCTGGTGAATTATAAACATAAAAATATCCAATATAGCCATAAAGAAGTGCTGATTATTGATTTGCAGCATTGCCCACAGTGGTCTAATAAAACTAGAGATATTAAAGGCATAACTATCTTGGTAAAAATTAGTATAGCAAGTAAATCGTCATGTCACCTACCTCTAATTATCACTCTCAATCTGTTTTGGGAGCAGGATTCTTAGCTTCTCTGATGAGAGCCAGTGTCCTCATCTCCTCCCTCACACTGACCCTTCCTCTACAAGGCCTCCTCACATTCAGAGTTACATTCCCTTAAGAGGACATGCCATCACTACTTATTACACACACAGGGAAACGCAGGGGAAATTAAGTAGGCCACGCTGGCATTATCTGTTTTTCATGCCGTGAAGTTGGTTCAGAGCAAAGCCGACAAGGGCTGCATGTCCGGTGGGGGATGTCAGAGGTGGTAAATAGACAGTGGCATGTCTTAATGTATACTGAGCTGAGGAATGATACTCTGTATTAAAAATCTTGCTGCACACAAGTAGGGCCACCTCTGAGTGCTGCGTGCAGCTGATTTGTTGAGATGTTTCATATTTAACACAAAAAGTTATTCATTTGTATCTATTGGTCCTTTGAGGTTTATATTCATCTGTGTACTTTGAAATTCTGACAAGCATTTCCTCTTCATGAGCTTCCTAATATTTCTGTATTTGGAGTGGATTTATTATAAATTAGGGCAGCTGGGGAATACCTTCAGTATGCTGATGTTCAGGTATGGTGAGAGCTGTCCAAGATAACAATCGGTCACCAGATGGTCCACTGACCTCCCCATATGTGATTAGGCTTTTTAGTAGAGGCTTTCAGAAGATCTCTCATTTACTGCTTATTGTACTATCCACGGCTCAATGTATTAGAGTGATGCTCTGGCACAGATTCGTCCTGCTGCATGACGCAGTGCATGCATCTGTTCTTTAGCATATGTCTGAAAAAAATTAGCTACTCTAGCATAACAAAGGAAACCTGAAAAAGATATCAGTAATGTATGTTTCTTGTGTATCAGCTGACCTTGTAGTGGGAGTCGTCAAACTAAATTTGTCACTCAAATAAATAATACATTTGTAAAATATTGGAGGGAATTTCACAGAGGAAGGGACAGTCTTTTGTCTCATAATCCTGATAATCTTTGTGAAATCCCTCAGCATCGACTTGGATTAAGTATTAAACTGAAGATCCAGCCGGCCATTATTAAATGTTAAAGGGGCATAAGCCTAATTATTTGAAGAAGTCCACTCCTGGGATAGTCCTGGGTGAGAAGCCTTCCTGCTGGCAGATACGCGACCACCAAGCAAGAACGCCTGTGCAACTCAGCCTCTTTTAGCCTCTTCCAGGGCTCTTTTCCCAGGGTTCAATTATTCAACAAGCACCAGCTTGATTCAGGGATTGTGTGACTAAATGTTACTTTTGTTGCTCTCTGCTGCTGTACATGCTTATACACACAGCTATTTTGTCAAGCCCTATAAAATACATGACTCATCTAGCGAGTACAGACATTTGTCACAAAAGTGTCACTGCGTCAGACTGGTGGAACATGGTTAAATGAGCAATTGAGTCCGTGTCTGTCATGTGTGGGTCAGTCACAGTGTCTGCCTGCCTGGTTATTCATAGTGAACACAACTAAGAGTAAAAAGTGTTATACCCTCACTGTCTCACACACTGTACAATTCTCACTGTTAATGTGACGCCACAGCCCTTCTTTGCATGATCTAAAATCCTCTCACATCCCTTGTTTCCAGGGAAAACTCCCGGACAAGAGTGATACAAAAATGTCATACAATCTCCTTTTTTTCCATTATAACATAGATACAGTGGTGCATTCATCAGGCTACACTCAGTGCTAATTTCTCTGTAGGCAACGTGCTCCATTTCACTCTCTGTGTCTGCCTTTAAAAAGACTACCTCCCCCCTCCGCCCTCTCCCACACCACCCCCACACACCGCACCCCCCTTCCATCTCCTCTACTTCCTCCTGTTCAGCAAAATGCTGATATGTGCGTAAGAGTGCTTATTTTTCTCATCCATTACCAGATTAATTAAAGTGTGGCTGTTGCCAATGCCCAGACGGATCCTCAATACTTCAAATGAGCTTAATCACCATGCACTCCCTAATCTCGTGCTAATTTAAAGAATTGCCTGGAACATACTGATGACTGGACTCTCCCAATTTTCTACCAGAAAGCTTTATCTGGAAAATTCCCTGCGCTGACTAGTTCCGCTCTGGCACCATCAGCCACTCTACTGTATTTCATGTCGAGTAGAGCTATTTGACAGGGCTTTTTCGTTTGGATACGGTGCTTAAAGATTTCACTGTGTTCTGTGACATGTAATGCTCCCTGTGCATGGGGATAGGCTTGTGTTCTGGGGAGATAGTGCATTGCGCGCTGCCTTCTAAGACGCAGTGTGGTGTGTGTGCGCACTAAGGCAGGCATTCTTGTAGCTCTTTGTTGTCCACATGTCATGATGGATTTGGTCATTGCCGGCAGTGAGTGAGGCTGACACGAGAGCATGCAGTATGCCTTCAGGAAAACACAAGCTCAGCCTATTGTGCCTATTTCACAGCACTCATTCCCCGCTGCAGTATCTCACTGTCTAATATGCAGTGGGCTCACTGTAGAATAATGCAGATTTAATCAAAACCTGCATGCTTAAATCATATTACTCCTCAAGTGATATGCCATTTTCATCCTCCTTCATTCATTTTGATTAATTGGTGCTTTATCTCCTCATTAATCGTTTACCATTGTGTGTTATTTAGTATTCCCATGGCTAAATAATCTAAATGGGTGCTTATTCAAATGCATATAATGCTTCCAGGCTAATTTATGAGCTAATTCCAGAGGGGGACACGTGTGCCGAACTGATATCTTTGAGACCATAAAATAAGTTAATAAATATATTATTAATTGATAAATGACTTTGGATTGCTTAGCATATTTTCCAGTAAATATAAAAATACATGAAATGTTACAATATTGAACGGTTTGTATCCAGGTGTTAGACTAAGCATAGCTTTTCCCGTGCCTTCATACCTGGAGAATGGCAGCTGATGCCCGCTGTGCCCTGGGGTCTCAGCGCCCTGACCCACAGTCCTCTGCTACTGTGTTACACCGAGTCCACAGAGAGAGCTACTAATCCTCTCCATACTCCCAAATCAGCCAGTTCATATTTGCATAAAGATATCAAAGAGACTGAAGGGGAGCAGCACAGGGCTTAGGATATATACACTGCAATATGCTTCTCGTCTCTGCCTGCTTAACAATTTCCTTCTTCTCACCTGTTTCTCCTTCATTTTTTGTCCAGTTTCTAAAAAGTCAGTGGAGGTCCCTGGAGTCCTTTCTGAGGGTGTGCTTGTAGAACAACGTGAGGATAGATTTGTTTAAAGTGGCAAATTGCCTGATTCATCAGCAAGGACAAAACCCCTATTGATGCCATCCATCTCTGACAATTGAAAAGCCCCCCCAAATAAATCATTCATCCTGCTGTCAGTTAATGTAACGTGCAAACAACATGCATGCACAAGACACTTAATGGATCCTCGATAGGGAGAAATAGCTGGGAATCAATCCATCCATGTGTGTGTGTGTGTGTGTGTGTGGCATGGGGGGCATTGGCCTTGTCTTTGGTTTATGCATGGCTGACCGTGTTCAGGCCTAAGGGCAGTGCAAGAGAGAGAGTGGGGTCACATTCTGCTGCTGCTGGGTGGAAGCCCACTGGTTTGCCCCTGCCGAGCTGCAAACACCCCACGGCTTATGCAGGGGGACAGGAGTATGTGTGCCGCACCCCCACCCCCCCTCCAGCACCATCTGCTACCCCACTACTGAGCCACCCAGGACAGAGCCGGAGGAGGGGCAGCTGGGGATGCTGCAGGGGAGGAAGAACTTAAAGTAGCCTCAGTGCTGGCTCTCTCCTTCAAATGTATCCTGCAGGATTCTGTTCAAAAAGATGTGCTCAGACCTGTGCACAAAACCCAGAGCAGTGCGTTTGCAATATTGGACATTAGATCCTGATTAACACAATGTGGAAAATGTAATGGGCTGTGTAGACTCCTGCTGAGATCGGGATAGAATTACTAAGGAAGGGCCAACACAATGTAATCCTGCTTTCACAATACAGCTGTGCACTGGTCCTTTACAGCAGCCACTGGGGGAGGCACTGATGATTGTTCATTAGCGAACTCAGTGGGAGTTTGTACTCAACCAACCTACTGAAGATCCTGGATTAGACTTTCCTCTTGCCTGCAGCCAAACCTGACGCACATTCAGTAGTGAAACCAGAGACGCAATATCAACTTGATGTTGTGATATAGTAGTGAAAAGGAAACTTGTCTTTATTTTGTTTGTAAACAAAGGAGTGTTTATTTCATGGCGTGCGAGCACAGTTGGTTCATTTTTTTCACAGTTGCATGTGTGAGTGCGTCTGTGAGCACACGCAGCTCATGAGCAGAGCCTAAAGTCATTAATGTTAATGTGTGTGTGCATCCCTCACTATTCCCTGCGCGACTCTATATATAGGGCTGTAATGATAGCCAGCTCGGGGAGATGAGAGAAGTGAATTAATAAGCCTCGGTAGAAGATCTCTGCACTGTCTCTAGACAATGCCGAGGCTCTCTGTGGAAAAGAAGCAGAGATGAGATGTTAAGAGACTTTTTTTTCCTCATTTCTTTTTCTGCTTTTCCACTGAACGCTGAAAATGAATTGAATTCTGGTGGAGGCACAAATGGTTCCATTTTTGTTGGGAATTAATTTCTGTCTCAGACCCATCTTGATGTTCTGAGCCTGGGGAGCAGTGTAGCATGGGTCACATTATGATGAAAGGGGTTATAGGGTTAAACTAAGGATTAAGTTGTATTCTCAACCATAAGAGAATTTAAAGTATCTGGTAAAGCAGAGCCAAACAGCAGCAACAGTGGCTAACAACTTTGTTTTCATACTATTATTACTATAAAATACAGAAGAAAAGGAGGCAAAAATTAAATAATTAGCTGTATAAGTATGACCAAAATTAGGGAATTTGTTAAAGGATGAAGTGGCAGCAGCTCCAAGCAGTATCAAAGGTACAGACAATATTTTCTCTCTGTCCCGGTGTTACCTTCAGTCAGTGTGATTTGAGGACAGGACCCCTCCCCTTGTTTCTGCTCCTGTGATGCTAAGCCAGATGAGCCAACGTCCAACCATAGAGGGTGAGCCGAGGATAAGATGCCCTAGTTGCTAGGAGTGAATGACTGTCTCCATCTCCCCCGGGAGAGTGTATGTGTAGTGTGTGAGGTGAGGACAACGTGCAGCTCTCTGGTTCCCAGAGCTTTATGACATGCTGCGTATTGCCCCTCGAGCTGCAGCAGTTACTGTCCAGCTTCCAGTGATCTTGCAACTGGGTGGCAAATTTGTAGTCTCCCTGTTAGCAACATCATATCCCCCAGATACGTGCATGTGGGTGGCTGCCGAACTTTTTTGGTTCATATGAATGTTTGTTGACAGTATCATCACGAGACATTGTTATTTTAATTTCAGTGCAAAGTCACTGCATGAAAACATAAACAATAAAATGATTGGTGATGATATAAAAAGGCATTTTGTGTAACAGAGCTATTAAGGACAGCTATGGGCGGATTCACCCTCCCTGAACTTTGGTCAGCTGTAACTAGTGGTCACAGGTTTCCATTAAAATGTAATGAAGTTGTGCCAATGACCTTTTCCTACACAGCCTTGTACAATATTTGCCAAATCATCACAAACTCTGAAGTACGGATGAAATGCTGAAAACATAAATAATGTAAACAGTGCTTTTCTCCATCACAAATTAGATTATCTAACAATTTTTCGAATTGGGCATGCCGTGGTTGGGTTAATTTAAGGCTGTGGTCAAAAAGGAAAAATCTTAACGAAACAGTACAACTTCACTCACAAGGTAAATCAAGGCAAAGCAAGTTTATTTGTATAGCATCTTTTAACAACAAGGCAATTTAAAGCGCTTCACATCAGCATTCAAAGGCACATGCAAATAGGATTTTAACAAATAAAACAGAAGATACAAATAAGCTAAAATCGAATGAAACAGAATAATCAGAAATGTAAAAATTACAGTGCAGTTAAGGTGCAATGCATGATTTAAATAAATAGTTCCAAATGTAACTGAATAAAAGACAGTGGCAAACAGAAAAGTTTCAAGCCTTTCGGCTGCTTCTCAACATGAGTTGGCAGTTGGCTTCAGGCTGTTGAATTATAGACCGTTTTGTGTACGCCCACCTAACACCCAGACCGCAATGCTTTTACTTTCCACCAGGCTATATCTCAATATTAACCTACTCCCTGTTTCTAGTTATTTCTATAATGCTTTTGCAGTGAGAGGAGAACATTCTGTCATTTTATGAGAGTGTGATTTTTTAACACCATTTCTGAAGAACAGGCTGACCTTTTTACAAGGCTTACAAATAACTGGATTGGCCCCTGCAGAGGTCATGGCCCCTGTCCTGTTCACTTAAATCAGTGATTTTGTGACACAAGCCCTTAATCCAGACAAAATGGAGAGCAGTTGTTTTTTGTATCCAGCGCCTCTCCAGGCATCTCTTCGCTGCCATTAACATTCAACCGAGCAAAGTCACATTCAGACGCTAATCAATTGATCAATACTTGCTCCTCTGTTGCATTTACTGCAAAGTGAGTCTAACAATTTATAATGTAGCTGACTGCTGTGTTTGCTAATATGCACAGTTTGTCCTCAAAGGTCCAACGGTGACGCAGAGATGAGTAATGTCTCTTTGTTTCTTTTATTTGATGGTGGTTTTAGGTTGCAGCTCCATGAAATGCAGAACAGGTTCTTACTGTATGTTCCAGTCAGAGATTATCTGAGCTATGTGTGCCCCTGAGGATGTCAAAGGAGCAGGTCAGAACAGACAGTCCTCACCTGTTTGTTTTGTGTTGACCATCTGTTGGAAGGACGAGCTTTACAATACTTGCTTGTGATAGCAGAATTGTGTATTGTGAATCTGTTGCTAACAGCCATAACGTGAATGGCAGAGGCAGATATCCACAGGGACATACATAGGTGGGAAACAGAGAAGAAAAATCTGTGCTAACATGCTAACATATATATTAGTTTACCCATTTTATGACATTTGATTATCCACATTGCAGAAACACGACAACAGAAACTACCTGAAAGTAAGCAGAAGCAGCACCAAAAGATCAAGACCCGCAGCGTAGTCCATTCTCTTCAAGGTATTTAAGCCTCATTCTTCTCTTACCACAAGAACCTTTTATTCTAGGCCTCCCACCGACTACAGCCACACCAGCTCTTAGTTTTTCAAAGAGACCTTAATCATTTTAATATGAAAGCTGCTAAGTACCCCCAATAATCACTTTGATGAAATGGAGGACATTTTAAATAGCCCCCTACCTCATTTCAGCTTTTCACCCCTGCCTTTCATCATTCTTTTCATCATCTCAGCTCCATTGACTAATGCTGGATCCTGATATGCCATGTCATTTACAACCTTTCAGCCTTTCCTAACTCCATCTCAGTTCATCTCTCCCTTTGGCTTTGTCTACCTTTTTCCAATCAGAGTGACCAATCTGGTAAATTTTAGCTTAATGTTTTTTTGGACATTTTTTTATGTGATACTTTGAAAGAGTCCTTGTTAATAGCAGTTCAACCCAAATAAGTGAATATTGGATTTGCATTCATTCTGTGGCTAAAACACCAAACAAACTCCAGTGCATGCTGCTCTGTGTCTGCTAGAAGTGAAGGAGGAAATTGTTTGCTAACACATTAGCCATAAAAACTTGATAAGCTGATTGTTTTTCAGGGTTGTGTTTGTTTTGGAGTCTTCTTGCCCTGCACTGTTCAAAAATCACTTAATATTCTGCGATATGCATCACTTAATACTACTCACAAGTTTTTAGCATTAGCTGTTGTCCAGTGGACTTTTCCCGTGAAAAAGTATAAATTCGCCTAGTTTAAAAGTTTGCTCTGTCACCACTTGAGCTCTTGCAGAATCTAGGACAAGGTTAGGTTTGTCTTTATCTGCAGACCAAAAGTGGCAGTGACAGAGCTGGAATATAGGCTGATATTCTGTTGCAAAATACCACTGTCTCCCCAACGGTTGAAGAGGTCAGCACTGTTATTATGATTTCCCAACATCTTATATTAATCAATGACTTGTTGTTGATGAAACCAGTCATCTCTTAGTAATAGTGTCCATTTTTACATTTAAGGCAATGAATTAGACTTTGGTTGGTGAGGTTGGTCTGTCCGTAATAGCTCAAGCTCAAGTTTTTCTTCATATAACGTCATTTCATACAAATGTTGTTGAGAGAGAGTTGTGTCTTATATGTTACATCTGTAAGCAAAGACATAAAAGTCAATGTTGTCTGTCAGATAGTGATTCTTAGTACAACATCAAGTGAGTGACTTTCTTTTTGGTAAAAACTAATGTTTACAGTACATTTTTGTAAATATATAGTAGCTTTTATCAAATATCCCATTTGCCAATGCATATTAAGCAGAGTTTATCGTAAAAATGATTAGAGAAAATGTTTTATAAAAACTGTGTTATACTACTACTACTAATTATAATCTTCATTTTATTTTTGATATTAAGCAAGACCCTGTATGGTTGACATCTCACAGATTGTTACATTCTTATGTTATCCTGCATCACATACACTTTTCAAATTTACTGATATAAAGATGTCTCATATTTAGGAATATAAATGATATCAATAAAGCCAATGTAAATGGCTTAACTTGTCGATGGGGGGAGTAGTGAAAGAAACAAGCTAAAGAGCAAAAAGCCAAGCTATTGCCCTTTGAGTTATATTTAGAAATCATATAGAAGTGGTGCATAACCTGACTTGAATTTATGCATGTGCTGTGACATACTTGCTGCCTCTCAAATCCAATCTAACGTAGTGCCACAATAACTGTGATAGAAACCAAAAAGTGCAAATGAGTCCTTGTTGACTTATTTATCATCTCTTGTGTGTTACCTTGGTATCTCTCTCTGCCTTTTGGCAGTTGCACTGCCTTGTGGTTTATTTATACCACATCTCATCATTTATTAAAAACTCAGTCAGTGGGGCAGGCAAAAGAGCATTAGGGAGTGAAGTCGACAGGCTGCTCGGGAATCATCCTCCCCTTGTGCCAAGTGGGGCTCCTCCTGCCCTCGCGCTTCGCACTGAAAGAGCCAAAAGCCTGCGGAAGCAGAAAGACAAAGGAGGACGGTCGGGAGTGCCAGTGGGTGTCGGTCTTCTAAGGAAAATAAAAATTGCTGCCATCTGATATAAGAAGCATCACAGGTTTTAGGAATCTGAGGTCTAACTATATTAATTTTTGGACGAATGCCCTTTGTCCGCTTTGAGGTGTTTGCAGTCACTGGCATCAGATGAGAAGCACAGCACACATTTCTTTGCCATGCATACAAATGACTGCATCTGCTCTTGTAAGAATATGAAAACTATGAAACATCAGCAGAAGTCTGGAAGTCTCTATAAACATCAGTGGTCATTTATTGTGTTCAAAGGTTCCTGTCTTTTGAGGTCTGAAATAAACAAAAAGTTCTAAAAAGCAAACTGTGAGTGAGCTGGAGTATTTTAATCATTTCTATTTCACTTCTTATAGTGGCTGCTGTAGTGAACAGTGATTTCCTGTTGAACAAGTTTCACAATTGGCTTTTGTGTAATTCAAAAAGCCTAATACAGTGTATGGAATTTCATTTGTGTTCATCAGCAGCAATGTGTCTTTCCAGAAACAGTACCTTGGTAACTTGGGGTAATCCACAGTGAACAATTTTCATCTGGAATATTTTCTACCAAAGAAGTAGCAGTCAGTGCTTTGAGCTTCACAAATTCCATTCAGATCCATTGTATCAGGGTGGTGTCAGTAGTCCCACCAAAGGATATCTCTAAACCTAAGTAAATAAAACCAGAAACTTTCTCTTTGGCTAGATGCCACCAGCTATTGTAGGGGTTAGTGCGAAAATATGTTTTCTTTTAATTTGGGTGAACTGACCCTTTAATGATCCATGCATTCCTTTCCATGCCTCCCTATTGTCCAAGGAGCAAGAAGACCAACAAAGCACAATTACAATTCTTAAAATTTCCCAAACATCAATGAGAAAGAACAGACCCTGTGGTAACCCCTGTGAGGAATGTCACACGAGTGTTAGACACTGTGTGGAGAGGTGGCGGGAGAACAGGACCACCCAAAGATGCCAGCCATCTCTCTGCAGTCCTGAGCAAAAGCTCAGAGCTGAGGGAAGGGAAGTTCCTGTGCTTGTGTCTATTTAAACACAAGTGCAACCTGGAATAGTGCCAAGAACATTTATATTTTGCAATGCTAACATTTTATCGGTTTGGTTCTAGCAGCTTGTTTGTTATTCTTGACAAGACAACCCACCATCCAAATTTCTCTGGGTGTCTGTGTTTGGGACTTGGATTAGCTCAGAGCTTTGCACTGTTGCCTCACGGCAAGAATGTCCAGGGTTCTCTTGTTTTTGTTTTTTTGTTTTCCTAGGTGTCCTTCAGGTGCTCCAGCTTCCTCTCACAGTCTAAAGACTCTTTGCCTTTAGGTGTGCACCCCCAGCTACATCAACACAGTGGCCTCCTATCCAGGGTGCTTCCTTGACTTGACCTTTTGTCTAAAGCATGCTGGAATAGGCTCCAACCCCTCTTGACCCTAACTGCTATATTCTAACTATGATAGAAAAAGGATGGGTGACTAAATGAGATTTACTGTAAGGTCTAACAAGTGTCTCTCACAGAGACACCATACAATTCTGAAAATTGTATAATTTATGATATGTTTATATTTGTATTTATTCATTAATTAAATAATGTTTAAGGTTTTCAAAGCCACCATATAGAAAGTTTGAAAATTTCCAGCTTTGGCAACTTCCAGCACTAGTAAATGAATGGGCTGAAAGCAACACAACTGCACCAGTTTTCTTTGGGATTGTCTCATTTTTCTACAAACACAAACCTATGCCAACAGAATAATAAAATAAAAGATTCTGCAATCACATAAAATTTCCACACATATTAGCTTTTTAAAAAAAGCTTAAAACAAACTTTGATTATGTAATTTAAGCTCGGCACTCCAGTGACCTTTGGTCGACTCTGTCCTTTGAACACCCAGGGCACCTGGCTGCAAGCTGCCCACTCACCATTTAAGCCATGCTTTCCCTGTGGTCTTTTACAGACTGCTGTTCCTCTGCAGGAGCAATCAGCTGTCATCACTGACAGAAAGATAAGAGGCCTGATATAGATAGCATGGAGAAAAAGCTAAATAATCACTTTGCTTAGATTTTTTGCTGGTTGTATGTTTAGTTTCCCAGCCAAAAGTATTGAGAGCTGGCCAGGTGAAATCATGATAACTTGAATGGGATATTGAAAGCAGGTGAAAGGTGATGGTGCTGAAGCGTTAATTAAAATAACTATCCTGGTAATGCATTCATGCTGGAGGCAGTCTGTGGAGAAGCTTGTTTTGTCCTAATGTATGGACAATCAGGTCTTCTCCCTTTGATCTGTGTGAATAGAGAAGCATCAAATGAAGCAGAGGGTGCTCTCTGGCTGTGTATGTGTGTGTGTGTGAGAGTAATGAATGGGGAGTAATCTCATCGTAAGGAAATTGTTTAACACAAAGTAGTTCTGCTGCCTGATGGATCTGCCACCCTCTGCATGAATTGCCACACTAACATTTCAATAATAACCAGTTACTATCGTTAAGGTAGTCATTACGACTTATCTTGAATGTCACATTATTTCAATGTTGCATTCGCAAGGTGCTGAAATAAGACATGATTGAGCAAGGCCTCCAGTGTTTTCTCTGCACAACGCGATTGTGAGTGCTGGAGCCAAGACATCCCCATTTCCCTCTCTCTGAGAGTGCTCTCCATGTCATATTTACATTTATAATGATAGGTAGGGTTAGGCAAAATCTCATCTGAAGGCATTTACAGAAAACACATAATGTCTTGAAAATGTTATATTACATTCATTTGGCAAACATCAACCTTCTGAGCACACAGGGGGAACACAGAGAGAGCATCTGGCACCCACTATTGCAGAGACAGGGATTCTGTTCCCAGTAACAAGCTTGGCTGTGCTTTTCAATTTGTTGTGTTCTCAGGTGGGAAGCCAGTGTGGGATCATGTACTTGAAAGAACATTAGGGATACTTGCTGGTCGGGGAGATGCTAATAGTACTTGCCTGCATGGTTTAGCTGACTGGATGTGAAAAGAAGCTTTTGGCTGTGCACCATGTGCCACAGAAGAAGCACATACAGATGAGTTCCAAATTAAAGGAAAAGTCTAAATATAAAGCGTCTTAGTAAGGTGTTGCACCACCATGAGCAGCTAAGAACAGCTTCAAAAAAGCCCCTTGGTATAGATTATTTGAGTCTTTGCATCTCTACTGGGGGGATGAACACCATTCTTACTAAAGAAATTCCCTCATTTGGCGTTTTGATGATGTTGGTGGCGAGCGCTGTCTAACACCTCAGTCCCAAATCTCAGGGTTGTAAGCTGGTGACTGCAAGGTTATAGCATATGATTCACGTAATTTTCTTACGTGAGATGAACGCCATATCAAATTGGAATTTGTGGTTTTAATATAGCTAACATATGAAATGTTATACATTACATGCGAAAACATACATTTCACATGTGCTTGTAAGGAACAAAAAGTGAAGCAGCATTTCACGTGATAAAATCACATCAAACATCCTGGACATGTCGGCAGTCAATCGCAGGGCTGACACATATAGACAGACAACTATTCATGCTTGCATTCACACAATATTTTTTTATTAATATTACCACTACCATTACATTATTATTGTTTAAAAATTATATGTGGAATTTGCATTGTGCTACTGTATGCTCTCTTGCCTCCTGCTCTCTCTCTCTCTCTCTCTCTCTCAACCCAACCAGCAGCAGCAGATGGCTGCCCACCCTGAGTCTGGTTCTGCTTGAAGTTTCTGCCTCTTAAAAGGAAGTTTTTCCTTGCCACTGTCGCCAAGTGCTTGCTCATGGTGGGATTTGTTGGGTCTCTATAAATAATATTATAAAGAGTACGGTCTAGACCTGCTCTATAGGAAAAGTGCAATGCGATAACTTCTGTTATGAATTGGCGCTATATAAATTTAATTGAAATTAATTTAATTGAATTGACTCTATGAGCAATTTAGAGTCGCTAATTAACCTAACCGGAGCACCAGGAGGAAACCCGGGAGAACATGCAGACTCCACGCAGAAAGGCCGTGGCAGGCCGATCAGTTCGAACCAAGAACCTTCTTGCTGTGAGGAAACAGTGCTAACCACAATAAAATAAATGAAATCTAGGTGCTGGGTATTTCTAAAATCCTGTTTCTGGCCCTGATAGGCACACATGAAGTGTAATATTCACATGAATTTAATGTTCTTTTTTGAAAGAGAAATTGGGGAGAAAAAGGGGAATAGTTGCTTATACAGTGAGCACACATTGTTCTAATTTCCTTTTGCATACATTACAGACACATGCCTAATGCAATTTGTATGGCAGCCTGGTAACTCTGCTTAGATATTTGATCTGTAACACTGATTGCCTGCAGTCATACTGCTGCTGTCAACTGACCATGTGTCAGAAGATGAGATCAGGACATCAGTCATTGTTGATGGGGTGCTGCCTCCTGCACTGACTTCTGGTTTCCTTTCCCTGGCCATATGCCAAGTTACCTAGTAGCAGACAGAGAGAAAACAAAACAGATCTCTATTCCCTATACTTGTTTTCTGATTCCTTTGAAGTTTCCACAGAATCAGCAAAATTGAAAAAAAAAACAAAACATAGGAGTGTTTGTCTGGAAACCCCGCCCTCCCCCTTGTCGCATTGTTGACTTCTCGCTTATTTTAAGGGCTTGGTCTCGTATTTTCCAGTCTATGGTTTTACCCTCCGTTTAAACACTGACATCATACATTCCATTTGTGAAAATCACCTCCTGAAGCAGACACACTTGCTTGTGTGTGTGTGTATGTGTGTGTGTGTTTGTGTGTGTGTGTGTGTGTGTGATGTAGTGCAAACCATGTAATTATCTGCTATCGACACATCCTTTACTGTGTATGAGACACAGGTCTGGTTGTTAGAAATCCAGAGACTCATCACTCATTAGATCCACATGATGTAATTCAGCTTTTTAAAGAGCTTGCCCAGCCTGCCTTTGCTGAAGGAATTGATTATGTATCTTTTACAGTCTTTATGGTTTTCTGTCGTGCATTTTTATGGGACATTGTGTTCTGATGCATCCATTGTGTTGCTTTGATATCGCAGCTGAAATAGCCAGACTAATGCCAGCAATAACTTGGGGAAGATTTAAGGGATAACATTGGGAAAGCCATCCTGTGTGTCTTTTCTGCCAGAGGGAAAGAGCCTTAGAATAACAGGCTTAAGATTAAGTAGGAAATATTTTCTGCTTTCACTCACTGTTAGTAGCTACAGCTCACAAGAATTTTTCAGCGGGAAAGAAGTCAAAATATTCAATGTGGCTGGTAGTGATGAGTAACAGGGAAGATATTTAGAGAAAAGATGAGAGACAGTACAGCATTTCCAAATTGTAAGATGATCTTTTTTTTTATTTAATTTTTTTTTTTTACTGAGGGAGAAACAGAGGACTTTCTGTTCTAAGTACATTAGAGAAGAGCACGATGAAAGCAGAACTGGGATTTTTCATGATTTTAACATGTCATAGCAGGAAAAGCACAGGTGTAATTAATAACCTTTATGAAGGCTGTATTCCAGTTAGATGTCACTGTGTCACGGCTCACTGTCCATTCTAAATTCATCTCTAAACATTTTTCTGATGTCAAAACCAAATCAAACTATATAGTGATTCAATGTTAGAACGTTTTCCTCCTTTGTGTATACACAGCCTGCTTAGCGAAAGCACCATGCTAGCATGGTAGCATGGCACCAATGATAACATGCTGATGCTAATCTTTACCATATTCACCATCTTGATTTGGCCTGTTAGCATGCTAACACAAGTGGGATGATGATGGGAATGTCATTAGTTTTGCAGGTATCATAAACCAAAGTACTGGACATTTTGACCCAACAATGGCGCTAGAGAAAAGGTCAGGGGGTTACCAAAGTTAGATAATTATAGTTAATTAGAATCTAGCCTCTAGGGACCTTGAATATATGTAGCAAACGTTAACACAGTCAATCAAATAGACAAGATGTTTCACTCACTGAACCACAAATGTCAACCTCATGGTGGCGCTAGAGAAAAAGTCAGTAGGCTTCAAACTCAAATTGTGGCAGCTGAGAGAAAACTCTTCAGTGGTGTTACAAAATCACAGGGACCTTCCTCAGATATGTTTTGAGACATGTAAATGATTCAAGAACTTCCTATGAAAATTTTAAAAGTTTGATGGTTCAACTCTCCAGTTTATGAGAATTGTGTTGTCCCGTTGAAGTGTCTCCTTGTTGTAGGATGTTATTTGTTTTGTTTAGCAGTACATTTATGCACAACACCACACAGGGGATTTCTGTTGAAGGGCCTGACCCTGCAGCTGGGCCAGTTTATGTCATGTAGAGTGCCAGGTGGTAATAAAGCAACTGGAAAACCCACAGTCAACCCACTAACACTCATTGGTGGATGGGGGTGAAGTTCTTTATGTGAGTAGTTTTCAACAAATCTACATTTGTGCTCATGAAAAACATTAGATTTACTCTTTATAAGGTGTTTTCTCCCACTCATAATATCATAATTGTTATAATATCAAGTCTTTTTGGTTGACGCCATTTTATAGGTACACTTTTTATCTAAAAAATAAGGTTGCATGGAATTGCGTTTTCTTATTCATAGCACATGATGCAAGCATGATTTTATTTTAAACATAAAGTAACTCTTTCTTCATCTACCAGAATCTTGCCAGCAGCATACGTGGGAGTTGAGTTAGTGTCACTTTGCCATAATCATCATAAGCTAGTTTAAAATAACATACAGAGCTGAAAACCCCCAATTAGAGTGCAAGGCCCTCTTGTCACCATGCACTAAATCTGTCACACTAATCACAATCTTGTGAATTAGGAACACTTGTTCTCCTGCCTCCTTCCCTTTGACAACTGCCTGTCTTTATCATTTGTTATATTCCATTTTTTTAAAAAGTCTGTTTCATTCGCAGCATCTGCAGTAGCATGTTTATCATTTTTACCACAGACATATCTGCTTCAGTTCTTTTGTGTATTCAGGATTTCAAATGAGCCCTCCCATCCATCCCCCTTGCTGAGAGTCGCTCCCAAGGCTGATCTGACGCAGACCACATGCAGAGCTTGTATATGATGGTATTGACTTTACATTCAGTCTGCTTACTCTCCCAGGACTTCCCTTGGAGAGGTAAAATGGGGTTGGCAACATTCTTTTGCCTCTTGTAAAACCTCACAGTCAGTTTCAGCATGCAGGACGGATTTATGGATTTGTTTGGGGATGTGAATCAGGTTTTTTCAGCGGTGACAATATGCAGATATGGTGGAGAAATTGACTAGATTAAGACAATCACAATCAGAATCAGAAATACTTTATTGATCCCCGAGGGGAAACTCTTTAAACAAAAGTGCACACAAACCAGCACAAGGTATAAATTGCCAGCTGTGCTTTAATGTTGCTGTTGTGATTCCCAAACATACTCTCCCAATGATGTCAACATGCCTGTATGAATGGTGATGTCATTCAAAAGAAAAGGGTTGGAGCTCGCCGGAGAGCGTCGCCAACAGAAGACTGTCTAGGAGCCAGAGCATTAGCATAGAGGCCAGACAGGTCCACTTTCAAACCCAATCACCCGAGCTGTCATCTTCCTGTTAGCGCTGCTTGTTGCTTCAAGCCCCTGCCAGACCTCACTCTCAAAATAACTACAAAATAATATTCAAAGAAATGGCTGTATTCCAAAAAGATATTCCCCCTGCAGAGCTCATCTCTCTGCCTCGCTGTAATTGGGGTGTGACCTAAATATCTGACTGAAGCTGCACTTGAGCGAGTCTGCAGCCTCAT
Organism: Siniperca chuatsi; assembly: GCF_020085105.1. Lineage (NCBI taxonomy): Eukaryota > Metazoa > Chordata > Actinopteri > Centrarchiformes > Sinipercidae > Siniperca > Siniperca chuatsi. The sequence goes on from NC_058060.1 coordinate 16,257,174, forward strand.
TGACCTATATATGAGGAGAACATTGGTAAAGCTTTGCAGGAATCAATACACCACAATGTCCTTGCAACTTGGCACCGGGGATGTCCTTTGAATGGAATACATTTTGTTGTTATTGTCACGGGAAGCTAATAATTCAGATTCAGTTTGAAACTGTATACAGTGATAAACACAGGCTGTCTGGGGTTTGTTATCAACCTGTTGGGTAGCTGCAAAGTTGAGCAGATTATTTTGAAATCTCTTATTTTTATGTGATTTTTTGATGTTTAAAAATTTATTTAAAACATATTTTATTTATTGTCAAACGAGTATTTGTTTAAGTTCATGACTCTGCACTCTGAACATCAATAGAGAGTTTAGATACCACTCCCAGTTTGTCCTCTATATGTGGCTGTGTCAGCTACTATTCAAAGAAACAATGTGTTTCAGACCAGCTACAACAAACCTCTCAAGATGACTGCACAGATTACATCTCACAGAGAGTCAGAGGTAGTATATAATGTGTCTGCACATAGCACTGATGACTGACAACAGAATAGGCAATAGAGCGGGTAATTGTGCGGCTGCATCTAAACAGCAGATGTTTTGTGATTTTGCCAAGTATCTAGTTTTTAGCTTTTAACAATAAGTATGCTTAAAAATGGGCAATATTCTTAAAACCAGGAAACAAATGGCTCTTGAACTTTTGTGTAATGCACTTATAATTATTTACTTACTTATAACTCTTATTAATAAGAGTTAAACTGAACAAGTAAAATAAACTTTATTAACAAATTTGCATAGAAATTAAGTGACTAATCTGTTAAAAGGATAAAAGGATTTCCATAAGCCTCTATATTCAGACAGACATAGAACTTTTGATAGCATATTCACAAAATGTCCTAAATATATATTATATATTGGAAAAATAATGGATTCACCGGTATGTCTGTTTTAGCCGTAATGTAGAAATGAACTGTTTATCAGCACAGAAAAGTCCTGAGATTAAAACAAACAGAGACAAAGGCTGGTATCAAAATTCATTGGGGCTATTCCCTGTGGTTTTGTAATTGATCGTGACAGATCCACCTCCTGTTGCTGACAGCCTCTTTCCTACCGTGAACCCCTCAGTGAGTGGGATTGATTTAGGACTTCCTCCTTGCTCTTCTCCTCTACCTTGGCAACAACAATAAAACTGGCTCCAGCCTGATGTTCCTGTGTTCTTACCCCTCCAGGGGTAACCAGGCTTGGTTTGGTTTACATGCGCCCTGTAATTAGGAACATCCTCTGGGTCTTGTAATGTCCACGAATTAGGAATCGTTTGTGAGGGGATGGCTGGCACAGGTGTATAAAGTCAGAGATACTGTAGGAATAAATGTTTGTTTTTACAGCATGTGGACACAGATTTCTCAGGTTTTTAATTACAAGCCTGTCCTCACTAAGATTGTTTATCATGGATGAGAACTAAAGGCCAGGCTAATTAGAGGTTCGGCACCTTGTGACTGTCTTTAAGTAATGTTTGGTTCTAAGTGTGGTATTAGATTTGACTACAGATTGCTGTAAAACACATTGCGGGAAGCATATCTACTTCTTAAGAGTATTAAAGTGTCACTTTACACTTGATTACAACTCTCTCAATGAAGCAATCAAAAAGCAACTATCCAAATAGTTAGTGACATAAATCTACTATCTATTTTTGTTTTGGTAATTTTTCTGAATTGTTAGTTTTTGTTTGTTTGTTGTTTGGAAATGCTAGGTCTGATGGGCAGTTGGTCCACCACTATGGTCCAGACTGACATATCTCAACAACTATAAGATATAATGCCATGAAATTTTGTGCAGACACTCATTATCCACAGAGGATGAATCCTACTGATTTTGAGGATCCTCTGACTTTTTATCTAGCACCACCGTGAGGTTTTACATTTATAGTTTTGAGTGAAATGTCTCGACAACTGTTGGATGGTGCTATGGAAATTGTTGAATTGCCATGAAATTTGGTAAACACCTTTTTGTTCCCCACAGGATGAATTGTAATGCCTTTGGTGACTTTTTCTGTTGTGCCATCATCAGGTCACAATTTTCATTTGTCCAATACTTAATACAAAATACCTGCAAAACTAGTGATATTCCCAACAGCATCAGCTGTACTTTGTGTTTAGTGCTAAGGAACAAATGCTAGCATGCCAACATGTTAAATTAAGATGGTAAACATAGTAAACATTATACCTGCTAAACATCAGCATGTTAGCATGCTGAGGTTAGCATTTAGTTCAGAGCACCACTGTAGCAGTGTAGCCTCAAAGAGCTGCTAGCATGTCTGTAAACTCCCTTTTTACTAAATTAACCATCTGCCATTTTATATGAGTGTTCAAATTCTGAGTGTGGAATTTATTCACTAAAGTGCCCTAAAAGTACCCACAATGGAGGAAAGAAATGTGTCCATGGCATGCCCACAATGCAATGAGTGGCATTTTATAGATGCAAAAATTACCATTGTGCGACCTGTCAGTGATGACGCAAAACGACAATGATTGCCAAGTGTCCAAAATCTCGATTTATTTATCTCTATAGAATAAACTATTTAGTGTATATCATATAGGGAGCAGTGAATGAATGAACAAGAGAGTGATTAGTCGTTATTTCTGGTACGACAAATTGAAATATAACCGAGAGGCCATTTGAATGTTTTTAAATTGTACCTAAGAGTGGCTTCTGCTCAATCTAATTTGCAAAAACGCGCACCGACCTGGTCAAATGCACAGGATCTGATAGTCAAACACTCTGTGCACCTTTAGGGAATTCCTTTCATTGATTGGATATGGATCATATAATTCAGTTGAAATCAATAATCATGACTGCACACAGAAATGACCCTGTCAACTAAAATGTCTATCTGTCTACACATGAAAATAAAGATGTCAAAGTCGTTGAGGTTTAATTTATTTGGGAGTAATAATTAGTTCCTGGATACTTCACTTTCATCAGTCTGTGTCACTAATTGTTTCAATCAGATTTCCTCGCCATCACCTTTCCTCTGCTCTTACACAACATCTCTCTTGCAGTATGAAGCATGATTATTTTAACGTGATCTAAGTAGCAAATGATTGTCCGGGCTCTTTCACTGTTAGGAAGTTGCTTTTTTCTGACCAGCAGCCAGAATTACAGGGAGGAAATTGAGAGCAGAATCGGTGCCAGAGGGTGTGTGTGTTTTGCAGCAAAGGGTGTTTTGTGGAGACAGCAAGTTGGATTGTGGATCCCGTCCCCCGCTCGGCGCCATGAGGCCCACGCACAGGAAGCTTCTCCTGCTAAATACAGCTGACCCCTCCTCCCTCCCCTCCCTCCCTCCCTCCCCTCCATTCCCCTCCCCTCCTCCATGTACAGGTCTGTACACTGAGAGCTGAACAGAGAACAGACAAGTAGCCTCCTTTTCCTCCTTCTCCTAATTCACCATCCCTCCACAACTGTGAGTTTTAATGAGCTCTCAGTTTTAGGCTTTGTTACAACTCATTGTTCTGAGATCATATATTTCTATCTGTAAATGTCCATGACCGTGATCTGACTTCGCTGCTTACTGCTCAATAATCACACAGACACAGAGCTCCACTCAAGACCCCCTGACCCTCTGTGGCAGAGACCCTGTAAAAAGTAAGAAATGGTCTGTGGTGTCGGAAACAGGATTCTTTATGACCTCCCTCTTCTTTCATTGGTTGCCATCGCTGTTACACCCTTTCTTTGCCTGTTTAGTTCCAGAGCAAGGCTTACTAATCAGCTTTTAACACACAGATAGAGACTTGTGATGAAAATAAGCCCTTTGCAGCCCATCTCTGTACCAACACCTTGGTTAATAATGTCCTCACTGTCCACAGTTGGTTATTTTTCTAATCTTAAACACCAGAACAGACTGCGAGAGTGGCAGTAATCTCAGCAGAGTGCCCTCTAACTGGCTGCATGTCAATCTCCTCGCCTTTGAATCAATGAGAATACTGTGCATCAGCACTCTGCAACCACCAAGTAATTTGGTGGCATGAAATTTTGGATTTAGCGTCAGACAAATGGAACCTTTTCTGGCTGATTCCAGGCAGTTGAGAGACCTGTTAGTAATAATTACAGGTCATTTAAGTCATTTACACCAAAACTACTTTATAAAATGATTAGTTTAATCCCGGCCCAGTATCCCTAGGATTTACGCTAATACTGGATGATTTAATGACAATATGGCAATGCAGGAAGTAGTGTGCCCTTTATACAGCTAAGTGGAAAGTAAGGGTGTGGAGATCAGGGTGGTGGATGGGCATGTAACGCGTCTGACTTTAATTCAGGACACCAGAGTTCACGTGACTGGCCATTAAAGGGTAACTACACCCTCAAATGGAGGGCAAACGAAATCAGCCTCTCCTATCATGTCATAGATATCTGGACTTCTCATAGGAAGTGTATGTTTTTAGTGCAGAAGAAACATGGAAGAATGAAGTTGAATGATCTTAATTCATATTTACGCCAACATCAAAATAATCAAATGTTCAAATAAAAGAAGCAATGTGCAGAAAATGAGCTGCTGTTGTTGACATTATATGTCTAGTAGAGCAGTTTGTCCTCTTTTAACTTCCAGTACTGTACAAGAGGCCCAGCAGCCTCTGTGGGACAGTGTGTAGCTGGCAGATTGCGGAGAGATCAATACACTCTGCAGGAGGTAGCAAATGAAGGAGATAAGAGGAAGAGACTTTAGGATGAGATGGGACAGATGATGTTGAAGCTCTGAAGTCAGGGATAAGAGGAAGTGGGAAGAAATTTGTGCTGAGAGCCCGCCCTGATGACAGACTACTCATGAATCAGTATGTGTATATCTAATGGTGAAATAAGCAGGGAGCTGTATGTTTCCTATAAAGACTTGATCGAAGTGATACAAAGGGATCAACGTGAAGCAAACAGACCGTGTGATGAGAGACTACTGCTGCTGTCTTGTCTGAATGGCTCGGGTCTTATCTGAGCTCAGAGAGAGTTTGCAGTTAGATTGAACTCAGCCGCAAGTGGCTTGTCTTAATGTGATTAGGGCTCTTTGAACCCTCGCAGGGCAGAGGAGGACCCTTCACTTATGTAACGCTCTCCATTAAGCTACCCGTATGGAAGACGCCCTGGACTGGTCTCGTTCTACCCACTGGGGTTGTTGTAGCTTGTTAGATAATCAGGGATAATGAGACGACTTATTACTTAGAAGTTGGAATTAATTACAGTATGAAAATTGCCATTAATGATCATGAATGGGAGACTAACCAAGAGACATAATTACAGGTGATACTGTCAAGCATTTTACTGTGTGTGTTTGCAGGTTGCCACAGATTAATTAAATAAACCGAATTTACCAAATATTGAGGATCCTTTCTACTTTTATTAAGTGCTATGATGATATGACAACCAGGATTACAGTTACAGAAGGAGTTTTTTAGGCTTCGAGTGAGATGAAACGTGACTGATCAAAAGCGGCTGCAGCTCAGTAACAGGAAGATGTCCCTGATAATTGGGTGCATTCAGCGAATTTTCCACCGGGCATTGCTGGTTGTGGGCATAATTGACCAGCGGTGCAGCAGCCGAGCATTGATAACCAAACATGGACAGAGTAGGCTCAGCTGTTTAAGGTACTCATCTGTGCGGTTTCTGCTGCTGTGTATTAATGGGGCTTTGGAGTGCTCCTGAGCTCCGCGGACTCCTTATCCACATCACTGTTGTGTAAAGAGAGGGAGCCTAATCCTATCTGGCCTGCAAATCCTCCTCTGGGGCCCAGACTCAGGCAAACCAATACACAGGCGCCTGACTGGCCCTCTCTCTGTCTTTTGTACGCTTAGTCACACATGCACAGACACACACACACACACACACACACACACACACCTCTGGATAGCTGCCAATGCCACTACAGTCACAGGTGAGCGCTGTAGTTTACTGCAAACAAAGCCAGGGATTGTCAGGATACTTTCCTCGTCACATACACTGTGGTGGAAAGTGTTGCCTCTTGTTTATGTGTAAGCACAAGGGAAAATTCATGCATTGGGAGGTTATGAATAGAAATATACATCAACAAAGTCAAGACTGTAAACAGCTGAAAAAAAGTTAATATTTCATTTCACTTTACATTTCTCAGCACTGAATAAAGAGGCTAAAATGAAGTGAGAATGCGTGTCCTGCTTTCAACTCTCTGACTAGTGCTCTTTTTACAGTTTGCCAGTTGATTATTACACTGCAGCCAAGCAAACCTGACCAAATGAAAACAGTGACCTCCTCTCGTCTCCTGTTCGCGAGCTGGAGAGAACAGTTCTCTAATTGTTGCTTTGCTGCTCTGCTTTCTTTTGCCAGCCAGCTACATTATCCCTAAATGACAAACACACGGTGTTATTTTGGGTGATCCGCAAAACTGCAGGAGTCAGTAGGACTCCGCATTAAAACACACACAAATGATATGTCTGCCAGGTTTGGTACACAAATCATCCACTAGAAATAAGCAGTGTGTATTCAAAGCATCCTTGTGTTCAGACAAAAGTGGCTCTGTATTTTACACATAAAACCAAAAAAATCTATGTTTTGATTTAAAATTGCAGGTTATCATGTGTGGCAGGTTTTGTTCTGTCTCTTTTATGTTGTTTTTTTTTAAAGATAGCTCATTCATTTTTAACCTTTTTAGCATAATTCTTATCAACTATAATCAAATGTTAGTCAATTAATTTTAGTTTGCAGGGAGTTTGGCACTCTGATACGATCCAGTGGAGCCAGTGAACCCAAAAGCACCCAAAATATGCCATTGTTAATGCAAACTGTAGCCTTAGAGCCTTACAGTCAGTTTGTTGGCAAAAAAAGGAACTTAATTTTTCTCATTTTTGAGGCCTTGAAGACCAGGAAGAACAGTGATAATGGGTTAGTTGAAAGGGAATATCAGATAAATTTTTACTCTTTCTTCATTTCACTGACAAATGATCACAGCCAAAACATGTTGCTTTTGTGACCTCAGTGAAAGCTTCTAACTGACGGGCACATGCCAAAACACAGCTTAACTAAGAGAAATTAAGAATAAGAGGTGCAATAAGAAGCAATCTTAAAGAAATATGTGGAAATTTGAGGAAATATGCTTATTCACTTTCTTGCAAGATTAATTATTAATTAAGAGTCAGATGAGAAGACTAATAACACTCTCATATCTGTCCATAAAACTAAAAATGGAAGCAGGGGGAAACAGCTAGCTTGGCTAGCTAGCGTCATTTTTACTACGCTTTTGTTCAGATTCAGCTGCAGAGGTGCTGGTAGGCAGATATTTTTTACCATTAGATAGAGTCAGGCTAGCTGTTTCCCCCTGTCTCCAGTCTTTATGCTAAGCTAAGCTAGCGTGTTGTGGCTACAACATCTAACTCTTTGCAAGAAAGCAAAAACTATTCCATTATAGGTTTTCTGGCTGTTTTTTTTTCAACATAAAATATAGTGCTGTGATAATCAATGATGAAACAATTTATATATGTATATCAGCTGAACATGTCATCTCTTTGCCACAACATGTTATCAACGCAAGAAATCATTCCATCACATCTCTGTAAATTTGCATTTTTATTAATCCCAAATCACTGTCCTGAATTGGAATTATTCCTCACCGATTAGCGCCCCTCTTTATTCCTCTGCAGCTTATACTCCTATAGTCGATCTATCTCAGCTCTGCAGAGTCCATAAATTGTTGCTAAAGAGGGTAGACAAACACAGTGGGCTGGTGGTGTGGGAATCAGGCGATTTAATCCTTTGTCATTATCTGGCAGGCCCTGCCAGCAGACATCTGCTTGTGAATGCAGTTTCAGGGAACACTGAGAAAACCGGCGTTACTTAGGTTAGAGAGGAAGAGACACACCCTTGTTCCTTTATGCCACTTACATGCACTTCATTAGGGTCCGGGTGTTCTTCTCAACAATGGAGAACAGGCCCTGCCGCTGATAGCTTTATCTCTGGGCGGTTAAACAGGAGCCAGAATCCACCCAGAAGCAGCCCATCCCATTGCCAGCTTCAGCAGAAAAAATATTACTTCCTGTATCCTGCCGTGATATTGTCTGCAAGACTGATGAGTCAGGTTAATAAAGGTGACATAATGAGTCATGCTTGAAAACAAGAGTACAGAGAGTGCCAGAGCAGTGAAGTGAAACTGATCACACTTTGCAGGAAAGTCTTTTGTTTGACAGTACCTGGCTGGGCAGTTTGACATTTCAATATGTAAGACTGAGATCCAGCAGTCAATTTGTGAAAGTGGAAAAAATAATCTAGTCCACCAGACACATTTGACGAAAACAACATGAAAACAACAACGGCTGAGTAAAAAGAAAAACAGGGAAAGCTGATCCTGTTTGTTTCTTGAAAATGACCATTGGAAAGGCAATGTGGCAAACAGAGGAAAACAGAGTCAGTGGAAAGGATACTAATCTAGACCTAATCCCCTCAGCATCTGTCACTGATGCATTAATCAGACAGAAAGGAAACATGTTATTCTGTAATGCCTCCTCTTATCTAAAGCCACTGTTGTTGAATTCTGCAGACTGGATGTGGGTCACAAGTCTCTTTCATATAGAAACAACAAAAAACTCTTCCTTGTAGAACAGTTTTGCCTCTTCTAGCTGGATTTTAATAAATTTATCAAACAGAGTATTCAGCTGTGGTTATAACAACACTTTGAATTAAGAGTACACGTATAAATGGTTTGTAAAGAATTTCCAAATTGCTCATAATTAGATTCTAAAAGTTTTACAGGCTGCATATTTCATGCTTGTGTCCTCTTAAAGGGCTTTATTAAATTCACTAGATCTGCCATGCTGCTGCTTCTAGACCCAGGTTATTTGCTTATGTTACATATTTGCTCATGAGGTTTTAACAGTGCTGAGATGTCATATTCCATCAACATCTTGTGTTGTGTTCTAATCACACCTGTAAAAACACAGACCTGATCTACTGAAGAATTAACCCCAGGAAGCAATAAATAAATAGTCACTGTTTGCTTTTAGTTTAATTAATTAGAGTATCAGGCCGCCATTAGCACATTGATGTAGATCAGTCAGCATTTGATTTGCCTGCCAAGATACCTATTCTCACCTATTCTCACAAAACTCCCTTGTCATCAGCGGTATCACAGTTGTTACCGTAACGACTGCTGATACCACGGCTGATAGATTTATGGCCGATTGCCCCCTGCATATGGATCCATTGTGTGTGAGATGCAGTGTATTGTTTAGGTGATTAACAGCACCTGGAGGTGTGTGCAAGCTGATGCCTGGTCACTGATGGGCTCCTTACTCAGCGTTTAATCATTAGGAAACACATGCTGTCACGCCACGTCCCTGAGCCCCATCAGTTAGAAAGGGGCTTACGTTGGGTCAATCCCAGTGGGGCTTTCACCACCAGGGAAGAGTGTAGGGTGAAACAGGCCTGAAGGCTCTGGATACATCTGTAGAGTATGCTGGTACAGTGTGAGGTCATGTTAGGACTGAGATGATTAAAGTAGCCACAATGCGCATCAAATCTCAAATACACAGGATCTGCTGCCTTAATCTCTCTGCAAAGGCCCAGCTTTTCCATGAACAAAAAAAAAAACAAGCACTCAGACTCCTTTTAAAAACATACAATGTGTTTACACAGGCTGAGGTCAGCTGCTCAGCCCTGATTTGATTCACTTTGTTGTGTGTTAATCTAGTACCATTAGAGCATTGATGGACATTTAGTGTCAGCCTTCATTTGCATTTATACCTCACCACACGCAGGATTTCAGACAAAAATTAATCTGCTTCATCACGATAAACACATTGATTGTGCAATAACACATAATTAGGATAGTGATTCACTCTTGCTGCACGTGAGTTAATGCCTGCGTTCCAAAGGAAACAAATGATTTTGTTTTCAGTTTTATATTTGCTTATATAGATTAGTCTCATTAAGATCAGAATTCTCGTTTACACGCAACACGGCAGCAGCACATTTGGCATCAGACAGAAAACAATAAAAACAATAAATGATACATCAGAAAAAGTCAGAAAAAAGGTAAGAAAACATATTCACATCTCTTCAGTTATATATATTCATATTCACATCTCTTTATTTGCTTGTACATATATACACAAAAATGCATTATACATGTTTTCTATAGCTCTTGACTAATGGAGTCCTGTGTCTGCATGTGACATGCAACTCCCTCTCCCTCTCCATTTCACCCTGACGACCTTCCTCCTGGTACACAAATATTGTTCATTACATGGGGGTTTATGTGCTCGATATAGACATTGACCCTCAACCTGCCTCTGGCTCCTGCCTTTCCCTCTCTCTCCCACATCCCCTCCCTGTCGATGGCTAGTTACCGGGCAGTAAATTATAGTGGCTGGGCTGGGATTAGGTATGAGAGGGGGATGTCTGAGAGGCAGAGTGGAGGAGGACAAACACACACCCACAAATACACACATACCCACACAGATGATTGTCTCTTCGTATGCCAGACAACTCCACATTTTACTGCTCCTCTACCTGCAGATAGCACTATCAATCAATTCAATTTCCTGTTTGCTTTTTTACATTTTTATGTTTGCAGATGTACAAGTTTGAATACACATGCAGCATACAACACATTTCAAGGCTGACAATGACCATTTCTGCAGCTGTTCAGACAACAAACATGTTGAACAATTAAGAAATGAATGTGCTGACTTGTTGATGAGAATGTGATTTGTTTCATCATAGCAAGCAGGTTGAAACTTTGGAAAGAGGTACAGTATATTGATATAGATATGCTTATTTTCCTTAAAACAAGAGAATTTGCCAGGAGGTGCAATTTCTTTCCAGTGAAAATCAACTTGTTTAATACTTTTTTCATGTATTTAGTGTAATTTAAAAAAAGTAAGCAATTGACTCGTTTCCCCCCATGCAAATTTTGGAAACAAGTGCAGTCACCTCACCCAATGACCCAATTTCTATCATTTTTCATTTTAAACCTGCATGTGGGAGTGAATGACTTATTAAGGTAGATATATTTTATTTGCAGTGCATGTTGGGGGTAAGAGGAGCCTGTAGTCTTAATATAGGGGATGACCTCAGCTGTGTCCTTTCCTCAGCTCCTACTATAGACGGACTGTGCACACATGGACTCACGCTCAAGGCAGCCGATGGAAATAGAATTGCTGCAGGGATTTCTCCACCAAATGACCTGGAAAACATTGCCTGCTTGACTTGTGGGATAATATGTGTATCTCCTGCATGTCTTTGCACTTATATCTAATTTCTCAAGACACCAGAGTCATCTTTAGCTATTTGCTTGCTTGTTTAATTAAATCAGATACTGCTTTTGGCACCATGAGGAAGAATATGAAATAAGCTTTCTTGATGTCACAAGATCAGGGCACTTTAATGTCTTAAATATCAGGACTGTGCTGTGTTGCAGGAACAAATTCACTCCATGACTAAATGCTAAACCAATTCAAGACTGCTCTCTTGGTGTGACTCCAAACTATTTGGCATTCCTTTCTCAGTTCTCTCTGCTGAACGCTGCCAAAACATTTTAGAAATAATTACGTGTACTTCTGTGAAAACGCTTAGGAATCTCCATACCCTCTCTTGCTCTTTCTTCCTCTTTCCCTCACATGCACAATATGATATGCAAGTATTCATTGTGTTTGTGTGTTTGCATGTGCAAGTGTATGCAGTCAGTGTGTGGGGTCTTTGTGTCCAGGAATGAGAGACCTGCTCCGGTGATTAATGGGGTTCCTGTGTGAGGCACCGCAAGGCGCCGTACACAATCACTGGGCCAGACCGCAGCCCCGCCAGGCTTGTCCTTCACATGAGGAGAAGAGAAAGGCGGGAAGGAGGGAGGGTGGAGGGGGAAATATTCCCTTGCTGTCCTTTACTCTCTCTTTCCTCCCCTCTGCCCATCCATCCTGCTTTTCCCTCCTAAAACTATCTACTTTTACAACTACTCCCACCCATTTCTTCCTCCTCTCCCTTTCCGTTCGCCCCTGTCCTCTGTTCAACTCAGACTGTGTCACGTCTACACGTGCATACAGACACAATGTGAAAAACTATTTTCAAAAACACACAGGAAAAAGGAAAAAGCAGAAGTGCAGTGAGAGAAAGAGATAAAGTGAATTGTCAGCACAACATAAGCTCAGCTTTGAAGAATAAGCTAGGGTGGAGGGTGAGGAGCCTGCTGTGAATCCCTCTCCTTCCCCCCACCTCCCCTTCCCTGCAGTTCGGGTATGTGGCCCCTCTTCTCAGTGTTAAACAAGCCTTTTAAATAGGCTTTAACCTGGGCCCACTCTCAATGGGGCCATTGTGGGAACGGATGTGTGGACAGTAGTGCTCGGTAAACACTGCTACTTGTCCCTTTCTCACATTCTGAGGCCATTCTGCAGCGGCTAGCCTGGAGGTTGAAGCTGTACTGTGTGTGTGTGTGTGTGTGTGTGTGTGTGTGTGTGTGTGTGTGTGTGTGTGTGTGTGTGTGTGTGTGTGTGTGTGCGTGTGTATTGGGGGTTTGTGTCAGAGTAGCCTAAGTGAGGTACAGACATAGAAAAGCTGAAATGGACTAATAGAGATAGAGAAAGAAAGAGACCGGGGGGAAAATAACGGTTTGTTAGAGGTGAGGAAAGTGTGGTAACGCAAACAAATTAAGGACATATACCTGATGAAAACTCTTATATAACACTGTACCAAGACTTCTTAGTCTGTCAGTCAATAAATCAGAACGACTGTCCAGGGGTCTGTGACCACTTTTCTTGCCCTGACATCCACCCAGTTGTCTTTTTTTTGTTAACGCTAAACGACTGTGGACTTATTTAGTTAACCCACGTCAGTCCGGGGCTGGATTTCATTATCTTCCCTCTCCCAGGGTCTCTAATTGAGCCTCACTGTTGTCGGCCTGGCACCTGCAGTTGGCCTGCATGTCACTGTAGCCGTGGTAACAGCAGCATGCTGTGATGCTGATTCTACGAGCCTCAGCGACTGCACGTCCCCCAGCCACCCCAACCTGCTCCTCCCCCGCCTTTCCCCCATTACCAGCACTGTATTGTCCTCCATCCCCCCAAGTGAAAAAATGCCACTCATTAGATGTTACAGGGTGATTTTGTTTGACGACAACCAACTATTGCAGAGCCGAAGCTGAGATTTTGTTAACTAACTACAGTACAGAACCGTTTAAATGGACTGGGTGCACATGTGACTCAGGCCATACATAAACAAAAACAACTGGATTACACAACCAGATTAAGTTGAATGTTTATATTCACATGGCTCACAGTTACCTGTCTTTCTCTGTTTGTCTAGTTTAAAGGAGTGGTTCGATAGCTGTGTTATTGTATAAGAAATGTGGAAAGACTTGGTGTTGCTGTTAATTGTTTTGTTTCCCTTTCTTGCCAAGAGTTAGATGGGAAGATTGGTACCACTCTCATGTCTGTACGGTAAACATGAAGGTACAGCCAGTGGCCTGTTAGCTTAGCTTAGCATAAAGACTAGAAACAGGGAGAGACAGCTAGCACGGCTCAGTCCAAAGGCAACAAAATCTGCAACAAAATTTGTTTGATACAAAAACTGACTGTAAAAATGACAAGTTGTGGTTTTATGGGGGTTATTTGCATGACTACTTTTTGTCTGGGGAGCAGTGACTTTCTGAAGTCTCACTTCAATCTACTGTTTGGTTTGTGTACTGATTAACAAGATATAACGTGTCTTAGTCTTTATCCTAAACTCAGCTAACCGGCTGTAGCTTCAAATTTATTGTACAGACATGAGAGTGGTATCAATCGTCTCATCTAACTCTCGGCAAGAAAGCAAGCATATTTCCCAAAATATCTTTGAAAGTGTATAAGGATGTGTTAGCAAACAACCTAGGAAAGTGAAGATATTTTGTTGCATTTATACATTCTCAGAGCAGCTTAATGTAACTTCAACTAGCTGTAATATGATAGCTTCACCTTATTTTGTATCACAAGTAGTCTCCAAAAGCTATTTTGCATCCAATTTGTTTATAACCTTAATGGCATGTGCACAAAACCAAAAATACAAAAAGAAAACCACACATGGACAGAATGATTGAAAAACTGATGAGTAAATCAGCTTTGTTTGTTGAGTTACGGTTACTACATTATTTGTCTTAGTCAGTAAGATGGTGAGTGAGCTGTTGACACTTGACTCATAAATATTTCTTCTGAATTCTCAAGATAACATCATCGGTTTTCTGCTTTTGCTGGAAATTTCAGCGGGCCAGTTTGCTTTTTCCCAGCAGCACCTATTTTGACATTGTAGGGTAAACTTTGAAATTGTCACAGACAATGAGAACCAAAAAAAGGAGGAAGTGCTCAGTTTGTGACAGGAAACATGGCAGTGTGTGGTTTCCTTCTCCTTGTGTCAGTGAGAGTGTGACGTGACGAGGGACTTCCATCACATTCTGTCTCCTCCATTCTCACCTTCTGTTGAAGAGAAACAGCATTGCAGTTTTTGGTGAAAACCAATCTGTTCCTGTAAAGCATGTCTCTAATAACATTGGAAGGAACAAGGAAGTTAATACTGGTCAGATATACTTGTTTGCTTAATGGTGCAGTGGCTGTAAATCTAGCAAAAACTTTAGTCAAGGGTTAGAGTTTAACAATGTTATATGATTTTTGCATCGATCTTGGCTGATATATATGTAAACCATACCATGTGTGTGACTTCAGTGTTATCAGCTCTGTATCAGTATCAGAGGAGTCACTTGCAGCAGAGTGCTTCCTGTGCTTCAGAAGCCTCTGTCTTTTCTTTGAAAGCACGTGTGCTGCATGTAAACATTTCAATGAGGAAGTGCTGCAGCAAAAGGAAAATAAGCAGATGAAGGGTGTTGCTTTTGTTGTCTGGCACTCAACCAAGCTAATATCTCTGTGTGCACTCCTGCACTACATTTTTTAGAACTGTTATGTAGCCATAAAGCACAGGTTTCCATGTCTTGATTTCTGGGCTATGCAGGGAGCCATCAAGAACTGTAAATTCTGGAAGACATGTGTCCCAACAACACTGCTGCCTGAGCACTGACAGCAGTTTCACAGCAGTTTTGAGGAGAGTGTGATGGCAGCTTAGGCATCTACAATAATCACAGCGTCTTTGTGATGAAGTCGCAGAGATAAAGGCCAATTGCAGGGTCCGGTGTGGAAGTGAGGTTTAGCTCAGTCATGTGAATAACGGGCCTGAGTACTGGTGAGTGATGTGATTGGACGAGCAGTATGCTCCAAGCAGGGGACCCCTTCACTAATACCCCTGTGTGTCACTCATTGTTAACCCTTTCAGCACCAGATTTATACACCTCTTTTTTCACTTTCTGTTTTGTATAACGGTTTCCTTCCAACATTATGTCTGTGCAGTGAGAGATGCTGTTTGGTGATCTCTTACCTGTTCGCTTCAGAGTGCAAAACACTGCAATAATAGACTCAGCCTATTAATATTCTAGGTGCCAGTGCCATCTGTCTCATGAAACTAGAGAATTACCTGGATTCACAAAATATACCATGTCCAAAAATATGTTTAAAAAAAGGTCAATGTTAATGTAAAGAATCTTTCAATTTTTAAGAGCTGAAACAATTGGTTGATTAATTAGTCAATCAATAGAAAATTAATTGCACCTACTTTCATCATTAATAGTTAAAGTCATTTTTCAAGCAAAAAAAGCCATACATTACCTATTTCCAGCTTCTCAGTTGTGAGCATTTGCTGCTTTTTTAGGGCTGCAACTAATGCAGCTAGTGATTTTTTTATCACTGATTAAACTAACAATCTTGATTCATCAATTAATCATTTGATCCATAAAACGTCAGAAAATTGAGATATGTTGACATATTCAAATGGCTTGTTTTGCCAACCAACAGTCCAACAGCCAAAGATATTAAGTTTAATATTATAGAAAATTAAAAAATCAGACATTTTTGGGTATTTTTGCTTTAATTCAATTATCAAAATAGTTGCAGATTAATTGTCTGTCAATCGACTAATTCAGCATTGGTTTTCTTTGCCGTATGTGATAGTAAATTGAATCCTTTTGAGTTTAGAACTGTTGGTTAGGCTTTAGAGGCATTTTATAGATCAAACCATTTATTAGTTAATTGAGAAACCAATTCAGCAGATTAATCAATAGTGAAACTAACTGTTACTTGTAGCTCTACTTTTTTAAAATCTAATTATCCATAAAAACAAAGGTACCCTAAACTCTTAAGTGAGGCCATTCTTTTGATATTCTATTAGCCAATCAATAATATTATGTCAGGGGGGAGGCTGTAGCACATCACACCGATGAATAAAACATAGAACAAACGTCCTGGGAGAGACAATCCAGAATGCATTAGTCAGACAGCCCTGTGACGTTGCCAAGTAAACAAAACACAAACTGGCAGCTTTTCTTCCCCTAAAGCTAAAGACACATAGTACAGAGGACCAGTAGGAGCAAACACACATACTGTATGCAGTGAGGGCAACCCAAACATACTGCTTGTTTGTTAGTGAATGAATGGAAGCATTGAAAACTGAACATTTCTTGTCTCAGTGTTGCGGCGACAAAGGAAAACAGCAGAGGCAAGTTGCTTGAATTTATGAATCGTGCCTGTCTCCGAGCTGAACAACTGAAACTTTTCAATATTACTCAAGCATCCAGTTCAGACAATCCTGGAAGGTAAAATGGGAATAGACTACTACAACAATCCTTGTATGCAAACGATCTACATAAGGAAAAAACAGGAAAGGTAGATGCTTGAAAAGGTCTTTGTTCCTCAGACATTTCTGAAAAACTGCATCCCACCTCACTCATCCTCAAAGTTGAGGGGGAAAGGGAAGAAAAGAAAAAGTGACCTCTCCTTTAATGGGCAGCTGATGATGTCATATCACTACACACAGATTCTTTGGTCTCCAAGTAAACCAGCTCGTCTGCGTGCTGATTGGCTGGCCGGCTGTGAGAGGGGGAGGGTGTGTTTTTTTTTCTTTCCCTCTTGCTTCTGGATTAATCCCTGTGCCTGAGTGAGCTCATCTCTTCTTTTTTCTCTCTCTCATGTAACTTGTGTCAAAACAACAGTTATTCTCAATGTAGTCATGTCCCAGTTATCTCATACACAACTGGACGATTTAGAGGACTGCATTAGAAGATGATGAGGTGTGTGTTTTCTGCTCAGGTTTTAAGTAATCTTATTAACAAAACATTTTCTGCTCAAAATCCAATAAATTAGCCTTATGCATGCTTTCCCTGGCTAAATCTATTTCCTCAAGTGCTCTTTTATTCTTCAAGTCTCGGCCCCTGTAGCTCCGCCGCTTGCTTTCTTGGCTGTGATGAACAGTGGCCTGAACTCTGCATTGCACTGGTTGCCCTCTGCAGTGAAACACAATGCCATGAGCCTCTATCACAGTCATGTCTGGGGCTACAGGTGGCCAGCTGTCTGCCTGTGTTCCTCTCCTCTGGGACAGCTGGAGCCATCAATCAGGTCCCTCTGAGCCCCGTTGTGTCAGTCTTCCCGGTCTGACCATCACCACCACCACCACCACCACCACCACAACAACAACATCAGACTGTCTCATCTGGTCTGTCGCTCCTCCAGGGGACACTTCTCAACTTCTATTAACACAAATGTTGTTGTGAATTTATACTTTGCTTATTTCCAGGCTTTCTAGGCAAGCTTTCTAAATCTCAGCTGACAATCTCATGCTGCGAATGCTTTTTTGAAACATGTCTATTTATTGATGGCTTTGGCATTTCACTTTGCAGCCCCAGTCATCACCTTAGGAGCAGTTTTATGATGCCTCTGATGGCCATAAATTGATACATTGCTAAGGCCACTCCACACAACACGTGCAGTCACAGGCCTTTCTCCCTCCACAGATGGAAAGCATTGAAGTCCATTATTGTGCTCTTGGAGGGGCGTCTTCCACCATGAACTCTCTGGCACACTTTTAAAGAGAGTGGCCTTAATGTATTCAGGCCTGATTCAGTGGCTTTGGCACCAGGGCTACCATCCCCCCATCCTGCACACACACACACATACATGCAGCTCTTTTTCTTAGAAGAGAGGGTAAACATGTGTGAGTCGCACTGTTCCCTGGAACTTTTCCTTGTTTATCAAAAAGGGAATTGATGGGCCTGACAGGGGACTTCAAAGGGCAACATAAAAAGCATGAGTTCCACCGCCAAGACATTTCCTGTTTATCTCAAGAGAACTTCATGAAGGACACTTCATCAAAGACCAAAAACTAACACAAGAACTCACGGCAAGTCTTTATGCTACCCAGATTTGCCTGTTACATAATGTTTGTCCGTCAAAACACCATTGTTGAGCCTGTGTCAGTGATCTGATGTTTGCCAATGCTGCTACTATAATTAGGCTTTAAGCTGAACCAAACCACAGAAGAGTGAAGACACAGTGAACAAGAATGTCTCCAAGCTCTCTGGGACTTGTCAAACAGAGGGCTAATTGTTAATGTTGGTGATTATTAGGGTTTTTTTATGTGGAGAGAGCAGAATTCCTCAGTAATGGCTGTAACTGCTGCTCATGTGACTGTCGGTTTCTTCCTCGGGCCGTGGATGGTTCATTGTTGTGTCTTAAAGAGTTGCAAGGCGACAGGGAAGCTAATTGGGTGGAGTCTGTCTGGACATACAGACTCCCCGGCTCGCACTGGAGCATTACCATGTCACACACCCTCACCTACGGTATTACACACCTTGGATGCATGACAACGAAAACAACACCCGAGACGGTGTTATCATTACAACATGTGCTGTCAGATCAGCGATAACAACAAAGATTCCCTATGCAGATAGTACTGTTAAATGTTTATTTGCTCAATAATTTATTTATTTATTTATTTCACATTTTATTTTATTTCCTTGTGAGCAGTTTAACCAGAGTGATTTTTCGTTCTCAGATTTTTTATTTTGAAGGATTTTAGATACCTTAAGTAGTAAAAGGGGCCAGTATTTCACACACAAAAATCAGAGAAAAATCCAGAAAAAATGTATACATAAGCCATACATAAGAATAGCACTTCACTTAGCAGTCAGAACCTGGCCTTAATGTTAACACAACTTGTTAATGTCAAAACCTCTAAGACTTTATCTAACCTCAGTTCTTTTCATGTTGAACATTTATTTATATTCCTGGACACAGCAACATATACATCCTCTTTGTGTTGTTAATCTGTTGCTTTTCTCACATTTTTACTATAACTTTAAATGACTTTTTTGGGTACACAAATAAGTTTTGTGGCCAGCCATAATCTCTGTTATCTAACACGTTCATTATCACACAGCCGTTCACTCTTGTTGAAATGCTAATTTATGACTCCAGTGAAACTACCACCTCCAAAGCAAATGACTGAAATCAAGTAAATCCACCCGCTGGCACACTGTATCATGTTATTTTCATTATGTATTATTTATAAACTTGGAAAACAGAACTTCATTTGAAAACACTGTGTGCCCAATAGGAGCAGTAATGGGACTATTTCTTCTGTCACTCAGCTTGATGTGCTTGTTTTGCCTCTTCACCTAAATGGGGCCCTCAGGCTCAACAGGCTAGTGAGAAAAGGGCCCTCTATTAGCAGGGAAACAATTAGCATAGCTCCATGTACACAGCTTTAGGAGACCTCTCCCCAAATATCTGATTCAAGCACCTGTATTGACATTAGCGGAAGACTTTGCCTCAGTGTTCAGGTCAAGCTGAGAATGAAAGCAAAATATCTCAGTGCTCTCACCATGAGCAGCAAGACTTGTAAATACCTGAGAGGAGTTCAGCGGAGGAGAGAAAGGGTGTGTGATGCCACTGCTTCTGGAGAAAAATGTTGCAGATTGACTCAGTCAATGATTACAACAATATGGAATTTCAAATGTGCTGATGTGAATTCATTAATTCAGTGTGAAAATGCATTCTCAACCTTGGAAGCCAGTGTTTTAGAAATGCTGAGGTCATGAGTAAAAGCCCCACCAATCCCCCACACCATAGTAAAGTCTGTAATTTCATTTTATTATATAGATTTTTCTTCTTCTCTATCGAGTTATCTGTTCAATTATGTTTTCCACAAGTTTTATTTAAAGGGACAGTTCTTCTCCTCATCTGAAGATCAACAACTGCTAATAAACCTAACTAACTAAAATAACTGTTACAGAACATTTTTTCCATTTTCCATAAAATTTGTTCCAAATTACAAAGTAAACCTCCTAGAAAATTATTTGGAAATCTTGGACCCATAAAATAAAGACTTTCATTTTCAAAATAAAGTTCTGAATGCTGTTTTAAAGCCTTCTCCATGCTGTCAGAAATTATTTATTTATTTGTCTTTTGGTGGCCTAAAGCAGTAGTGTGATATTTTGGAGCAGTAACTTTCTAGAGTCTTCACCTGTTGCCTGGCAACTGCTCCCAGCAAACAAATAGTTTAAAATGGAAAACTGTAATTCTTACACTTTATTTTTGTACGGATTAAACAAACGAGATACAACGTATTAATTAGTGAGCTTTAGAGGTGCTGGTAGGCGAAATTTGTTACCTAGCCAGGCTAGCTGTTTCCCCCTGTTTCCAGTCTTTGTGCTACGCTAAGCTAACTGGTTGCTAGATGTTGCCTTATATTTCACAGAGAGTGGTATCTATCTTCTCATCTAACTCTCAGCAAGAAAGCAAATAAGCGTAGGGTATTTCCCAAAAGGACAGACTTCTTCTTTAAGGAGACAAGAATCAGCCTAAATACCCACCATGTGTGTTGTGTATGTTTGACTGTTGAATGTGAACTTCCTCAAGGCTGCTTAAACTCCCAAATTCCCAGAAAAAATGACCTCAGCGTCCTCAATGGTAGCTATGAAAAGAAATCTTGACTCAGTATCCACTTACCATAATATTACGGAGCTTTCAGCTGTTTATCATGGTCTTCCTTAGTGGTTGGAGTTTTCTCAGATACTGAGCAAACACCAAGCTAGCGAATGGAGTTAAGATTATTTTGTCAAACCACTAATAAACTGAATTGTCAAAATTATTAAAGGCAACAGGTTGTATATAAGATTAATCCGAGTTCCTGTAATGTGCTATGAATCATTTTAGGAATTTAGTTTTGGTAAAAGCAGTTGTTTCCCTTGAAACTGTACTTCACTCTTGTGTTTCATTAAAAAGAAACTGAATCATAATTTCATACAGCTTAGTCAGTGTTTTCCTTTGACTGGAAATAAGCCACACCACACAGCACCTCCCACGTCACTATTAGAGATGATGTTATCTGTCTAGCGATGATACTCCTTCTCACTGTACACCAGTTAGGTCACATATAGAGAGGAATCTGGGGAGGCTTATGGAGGTTCCCGACAATCGTTTTTCTTTATGTGAAGATGTAAGATGTGTTGGGAATGACACTGATCAGAGACTTAGTTAAGAACAACACAGTATACAGTATGTTGTTAAAACTATGTATCTCCAAAACATCAGCCCTGTTTTCAGCTTTGTTACATGAGTTTTTTAATAGTTTACTTAGCTAGATGATTAGGAGAATTTTCTCAACCCATAAAAAACACTTAATCCTTACACTACACTAACCTAGAATATTACCGCTCACTGTTATTGTATATATTTAGACTTAGTTTTAGTTAAATTTTTAAGTTAGGCTTTTAGCTAAATCTATTTTTATAATTTTATTTTCTTATCTACATCTTTGAGTGTCCTTGTCTATCTATCTATCTATACAGTAGGCTTATATTGTCACTGTCCTGTGAAAACCACATATCTCCAAAACTTTAACTTTTTAGGAGCTAAGAAAAGCCAATAAAATTAATTAAAATTATTAAAAGTTCAGTATTTATCAGCCCATAAAAGAACACTTGTACCATGTACAGAATATTGCCAGGCACTATCATTGTAATGTATATATTTAGAGTTGGAGAATGGACCTAGCTTTTAGCTTTAGTTCAGTTATTTATTCAGTAGTTATTTGTGTTTTTATAATTGTATTCTCTCTGAGTGCCTTAATGCTTGTTTAGAGATTCATGTATGACTTCTATCTATTTAGTGAAATCCAACAACAAAATATTTTGACAAACTCACCACCGGAGGTTCTTTAAGGGCTCAGAAATGTCTTATGACATATTATTATGAATAGTAAATTAAGCTAATACAACAGATGACCCTATGTATTTTTCTCATGCAGGTAGTACGGGTACAGTCACATTGGAGGACAGGCAGGAAGCGGCGTGGGCAGCCTCCCTGTGTCACCGCCTGCGTCAGACCAGACGCCAGGAGGGAGTTTTCCACTGACGAAAAAGGCTGCGCTTCTCGGCAGTCTGCTACAGACAAGGGAAGCGCTTCAGCTGGTACGGAGCCCCGTGCGGCGGAGAAACACACAGACAATAGCACCGAGAGCTGTCTATATGCGGGGATAAGCGCTGTATTTATTTGTGCCATCTGGATTACTTACACTGGTATCCCATCGGCTGTTTACCCAACGCTATTTTATCACTAATGGTGATCGTTGAGTCGAATTGGTGGTAAGTAGAAACAGAATTGAGACTTCGCTGTTGGGTTATTGAACACCGTATTTGAATGTGTTTAACCTCAGCGGATGAGGGGAGCTAAATAGTTTGAATGTTCTTTCTCTTGTGTCTGAGCCATTTAAACGCACTATTTTGTGTAGCTGCGTGAGAAAATGCTGTTGCAGATGAATGTGTTATGGCGTGTTGGCTGGATTTCTTTTAAAACACACTTTACATGTAGTCGTGTTCGTTTGACTTGACGCTTTATTGTAGGAAATATTGACATGGTTGGCTGCTTAATGAAGTGAGTTTGAACTAACTGGCTTCATGTCTGCTTTACACACAGGTTATCACTATCTGATAATTGCAACGAAATAAAATAATTTGTTGATTTAGGCGAGATTCCAACAATCCGCTCCACTTACTGATTTTATTTATCGATCACTGATTATTCAGGTTTGTAGAAACTTCACAGCTCGCACCGAGAGTGTTGTAGCCTACTTTAAATTAGTGTGTTTTCGGCTGTGGATTCATTTATCTGAACTAGTTGATGAGGTCGGCTTTGTGTATTCAGTCCGTGCGGAGTTGTTCTTGTTCACCTCAGCGGTGCTGGTGCGCCTCTTGTAACTCGAGCGACTCCTGAAGGCACTACATGTGAGCACACACAGCTGACAGGGCTGCTGTCATCAGAATTAGCATTAATCATGAGGAATGATCGGGTCAACGGGGAGAGAGCACTGCCCTGGCCTCACGACGTGCACGTACGGCCACATTTAATGATCGATTTTTGATTTTTGATTGATGGTTGATTTTTTTTATTTTTTATTTTTTTTAACCATTCACCTCGTGCAGATAGCAGTTTAGGCTGCGAGCCAGGTGTGGATACGGAATGTTGAGCGCCTTCATTGTTTTAACAGATTTTCCATGATAGCACATGGGGATGTTTCCTTGTCATAACCAGTAATTGTGACGCATAAATATTTGTGTTTAATTTCTAGGGAAAGCAACGGTTGCTGTTGGTTTATTTACAAGATTATGATTATTCTCACCAGAAGCTGTTATTAATGCATTTTTTTCAGAAATGACACTATTGTCTGAGGCTCTTATTTTATAGAGCGATTATAAAGCGATTGAATCAATTGAATCGTCTCTAGCGCGACCTCACCCGGATCATTTTTGGAATCATGTTTTCTGGAATTAGGCTACAGAGAGCTGAATGATCCTTTGTTTACAGAGAGGGAATATAGCACTTGATGCTGTGCCTGTCATGTGGCATGCATTTCCCAGGAATGTGCAGTGAAAAACTCTATGTCCACTTATTTTGTATAAGTTTCAATGTTAGCCCACATTTTACACCCTGATGCCTCTGAAAATACTAACTAACCAGTGTGTTAAGCTCTGTCCAATATTTGGAGGAATTTTACCATCCATACCTCCTGACTCCCTTATCTCCATCATATGATCATGTACCCAGCTAACCTTGTGGTGCCTGCAGCTGTCAGACACAGCATAGATAATCTGGATGGCCACTTCCTGTGCACTGCAGTGTATGTTTCACAACCTCAGGAAGCTCACATACACTTTTAGTATCTGCCTCCCCAGCTGGGAGAGGCAGCAGTGCTGGGTTCAGACAAGGTTGGCCTGCTTCATTTTGGTCAGGCAGGATGGCATCTGCTTTGTCCTCTCCCAGCATTCCATACTGCAAGTGTCCCAGACTGGAGCACGACCCCTGAACCCACAACCACCTCCTCCCTTCCTCTACACACACACACACACACACACACACACACACACACACACACACACACACACACACACACACACACACACACGCACACACACCCAAAGCTGCATGCTTGCTGCTAGTAGACTGTTATGCAAAGGAATGCTTTTCTTGAGAGTTTCTCAACTCTGCCTTTTTTACACACTGCACAGTTTCTGATACATGCAAATCTGTCAGAGAAAAAAAAAATCCCAGCTACATATTTTTGCTTCTTTTATCTCTCTCTCTGCATAGTGAAACTTTCCCTAGGAATTAGTGTACTTGTTGTGTACTTGTTTTTTAGCCCCTTTTTTGGTTCACAATTTGAGTAAACTAACCCAAATCAGTAAGAGTACACAATCTGACCCCTGCAGGCATTACCTGGCCATTCAAGTTTGGCCTGCTTAACAGATAATGACAGCTGAGGGCATGTGAGTTCCATGTGCAAGCTAATACCATGTCAGGTGTGGCTAGGAAAGGTGGCTCGCTCAGCTTCCTTATGGGAGTAGGACTTTCCAGTGGTTAGCAGTAGAAAACACATCTGGGTTAGATAGAGCCTATGTTCTTCTCCCACTATTACAGCAAGAGTGGCGCTGCCAGAATGGAATTCCTGTGGCTTGGAGACATGACATTATTTATTTGTTTTGTACGATCCTCCCTCCTTCTTCCCACTACCTCTCCTTTTTGGAATCAGTGTGTGCACGGGTCGAGGCAGAGGAACAGAATGTTTCTGTGGCAAAGTCACGGCGAGCTTTGGGGCTTCAGTGAGAACAACAGGCTCATAGAGGAGAGAGCAGGAGCTCTCCCTGCATTGTTCCAGCAGGTGGAGCGCTTCTGAGTAACAGCTGAGTTCAAGAAATGAGCCAGTGTTTCCCCAGCTGTGCAGGAGCTGGAATGCAGCCCCGCCGTGATGGCTCCGATCAATTACCTCCGTCTTCTCAGTGACAGAGCTGGAAGTGGGAGGTGCAATACCTTGAAGCCTGGGGGGGGGCTGCCCAGACACGCTTCCACACACGTAGGAAGACTCCCAGGCTCATCATTATCACATTTTATGAGCACTCAACTCAGTCAGTCATTCAGACACTGCACAGGGTTGTCAGTGTGCCATGTAAATGCTCTCAGCTGGCTATGTTTAGTGCGACTTGTCGCTCCCACCCACACTGTTATCAGCTGCAAAGGGGCTGGACAGGCAGTGCAAGGGGCAAAGTCAACTGTGACATGTCCTGTTGGGCTGCAGGGCAGACGGGGGCAGTTTAAACAGGCTGCTGGGTGATGTCTCTACTTATGCAGGAATGCATATAAACATTTTTACCTCTAGGCTTTCAAGATTTTAGATTTTCCTGGACATACAAATTCCACTCTGTCCTTGTGTTTTTTTGAGCTTCTCCTGTTAAATAAATTCCTTTTGTCAACTTTTCTTTGTCGCACTGGGAAACATTAAATGAAGGTAGGGATTGTTCCACCCTAAAATCCTTTTTTTTTTTAAACTATTACCTAAAGAGTTAGTGCAGTGTCATTAGCTTATTTGCTGTTGGATGTTTTTGTGACTGATTAAGCCTAAATGTTTTTAACATATTTAACATTCTCCCCTCTCTTCAAATAATTTAAGATTCCTTAAGCACTTGAGTAGCTGTCTACAGATAAAATAGAAATGAATTGAGATTCTGAAGTCGTATTAACAGCCTGTAGCTGCATGTATCAAGATAATCTTATTCGACTGACATAGTTATGCATCTGACTTGAGCTGTGTAGTGCTTCTGGTGACAAATCTTCTCAACAGAGATTTATCTTCCCAACTCTGTGACAACTGGCTGGGGAGCACCTCAGCGGACGCATCCTTTATCTGCCTGCCTGTGTGCGGTTGATGGAATGACAGTGATGCATAATTTAGTGCCCGTTGAAAACATGCTGTGCTCCCTCCAGTTGTCCGATCACATCCATTCTCCATTTAGAGCAAACATTCACAGGCACTGCTTTCTTGAGGAGCCGGCTCAGAATTCTCCTCTTTTATCTTTGTTCTTTTTTTCTCCGTCCGACCACACTTTTGCAAATGAGTCATTGCACAATTGTTGTCTTTTTACCCCCAGTCCCTTGCTCCATCCGCTCTCCCTGTTCTCTTGGCCTTGTTCTGTGGGTGCAGCGGCTGAGCAGGCTGAGAACCTCCAGATTGACTACAAGCCGTCCCCTTGCCAGGATTAACCTCTCGCCATTGTTTCTGCCCGTTGAACAGGATTAACAAATCAATGTGTCAGGTAGACTGCAGTCAAGAGACAATGACCCAGTTCTGACACCGCTGCCCCCTTCTGCCTCACTGCAGCTTTTAATTAAAAAGACTTTGCTTAGCTGGCGCTATGCACTCCCTTGAGGATGCCTCACAGCTTTGTTTTAATTTTTTTTACAGGGAAAAGGATTGATGGCAAAAATGTAAGGTGAACCCATGTGTGCTCCTCTTTCTCGCACAGCGATGTGTATGCTATGTTGTGGCGTTTAGAACACACTTGTCTGAACAGTGAATACATAAGCAACAGATGTGAACCCAGGTGTTTCTAAATAGTTTCAAGGCAAATTCCATGATGTGATAATATTAGTAGCTGTGAAAGGCATTTGGAGATTATTTCCTGCTCAAGTAAATTGATGGATGGGAAATAAGCGGCTGCTTTTCTCAGTGGTTTGGTAATGTAAAACACGCTTGCCCACTGAGGTGGTCACAGAGCGACGGAAGCCTTTTTGTTTGTTGGAGAGACAGTATGAGCCAGCTTGACCTATTGCAAGGTGATTCATTCATCATATGTGCACTGGGGACAACAATATCTGACTGCAGCAGTAACAATAACCCCCTATACAGCTACAACTCTGCCCCCACTGCCTATACAAAGGTTTCAGCCTCTTGCCCTTGACTCTTACTTCTCTTTTATCCTTGTCAAACAGGAGGACTGGTTTTGCATAATTGCTCCCTGTTCCATGCTGAAAAAATGACCCCCCCTGCATATCTGCTTAGGTTTTTTTCAGTTTTTCACACCTGATAAGACTAACCAGGCGTGCAGGTCACACACAGAGTTAAAGTTCCTCTAAAGTCATTGTGACGTATCCTGCCTTTGACCCATTTAGCTGTCCTCTAAGGAGTAGTGGTGACAAATTAGCCTGTTGGTAGGACAGATTGGTGTCTGTATGTCTGAGCCATGTTCGGTCTAATAATTGACATGGTTGGGACATACTTTTAAAGATCCTCTAAGAGCCAAAAAAGAAACAGAAAGTGCAAAAATGCCTTTTGACAGTTCCTTATAAACATTTTTACAAAATTATAGGTATTATCAAGCAAATATTTGAACAAACACAGCAAAAAATAACCAAAAATTGAAGTGCATCCATAACACGCTTGAGCTACAGCAGCTGTAAGTGATTTGGCTGAGAGTTCGAAGACTGTAAACAGTTTGATGGTGAAATGATCTCTTTATGGGTAAAGTAAAAGCCTCCTTTCTCATTCCACATCATCGTAGGGAGTGTCTGCGCTGGAGTTGAGCCCAGTCATGTCTTCCGTCTCCCCTCACTTCCTTCCTCCCACCACCCCCCCATCCCTCCTTGTTTAAGTTAGCAGGAGCTCGGCCCCGAACTGCAATGATGACCTGTCTTGTCTAGCAGTCACCATGGCCTCGCGCTTCCCAGAAGTTGGAAAGAATACTGTCTGTCTGTTGTTTGTCAGAGCAACGTGACGCAGTTACGTCCAATAACCATAAAAAAAACACCAGCAGTAAACCTTCCTTCTCATGTTAATTTTTCATGTCAGTGGTTTCTGTTTAGTTTTTTTCCTGGAAGAAGCTGAGGAGACCGGAGGTTGACTTAGTTGAGCTATGAGAGTATTATTCATTGACTAAAATAAGATTTAAAGATATTAACAAAGCTTTTACATGGAAGAGGTTTCACAGATATTGGGCAATGATTTTGAAAATTACAGGGTAAATGGTATTTCCTCTTCTCATGAACTGGTGATCATCTTTTTCTCCTGACTCCTGTCTGTCTGCCTGTCTATCTATCTCTCTCAAAGGATTGATTGTTTTTATTGCTGAACCAGCAGCTCACAGGAGCTCTGAAAGAATACATGCAGGAGTTGCATAACAAAACATCTTGACTATGCATAGCAGTACATATTTACTATGAGAGCCATGTGAACACATTAAACAGGACATGTGGCAAATTGCCATGACTTTGGCCCACATATTTGACAGTGATGGCTGTCTAAAGGGAATGATTGAAATTAAATGTCTATGGCTAGATGATTCGATAACCTCTGTGTTCGGACCTTCTCTCTAATCAATGCATTTGCAGAGCTGATGGGATTTGGATGAGGGTGAAGGGTCCAGTAATTGTTGACTTATGCAAATAGGCCTGATTGATTGCTTCCTGTGCCATGACTTATTTCCACTCTCAGCTGAGTGCAGCACGAGATTGGGATGCATACGGTCTCACATGGCCAAGTACAGGACTCGCTTTTACCAATAACACTGAAAAGCCAGTGTGTGTACAATAGCTTCCATGCAGTATACAGATAATGTTTATTTATTGGTTCTTTACATTCATAAGACAGAATATGAATCCTTCTTGATCAAAGCTGTTAAAATGTGAAGTGTAGATAATTAGCTAATAACCCTTCCCTCTGCTCTCTCCTGCAGATTGTTCACACTAACGCCATGAGTGGGCTTCTCAAGAGGAAGTTTGAGGAGGTGGATGAGGACCCATGCTACTCCTCACCCTCCTCCCTCTCCTCTGCCTGCTCAGGCTGGGACTCGGAGGGGGAGAGCTGCTACTCGGACACCCTGGATTCCACTCCCAGCAACCCCAGCTCCCCAGCAACAAATTTCAACAGTGAGTGTCCTCTTCCAGCAAGAATAAATCATAGAAAGAGCTGATGGTACATGCTTTTTAATGCGTTCTCTCGCCTTGTCTTTACTGCTCCGCGGAGGCTCTGATAACAAAGCCATAAAAATGGGGGAGAGTTAAGGAATTTAGGCAGCTGGCAGCCCAATAAACACTTCACAGAAATAATTTCAGACTTCTGCAATGAATACCCCTTTTGATTTCATGCCCTAGAGCTGCAAAATGGCTAATCACATTATGCAGTGGCTGCACACCTTGGCTCTGTCTCCACCTTCTTCCCAGAGCCTTGCAGACAGACCTTGAGAGATGTGGGTCGAGTGGCTTCAGGGTGTTTCTGTCTGAACCTGGTTGCATCTGCTGGCCTTTAGGGGACCGGTCGAGTTGGAGAGGGATTGTAGGGGAGAAGGGCAAACAGTTGTGAGGTTCCAGGATGGTGGGGCAGGAAGCCAGGAGGAGAAGCGTGGCAGGTTGCCAAGGCTGGGAACACACAGAGCCTTGTCTGAAGCCCGGGCATGCACCCAGCACAGGTGCTGAAAGAGACTGGGTGAAGGGATACAAAACAGGGGTAGGCCATTGTGAAGTGAAGGGGGGAAAACAGCCAGCAAAGCTATCCCATTTAGAGGCAGCAGAGAAGGTGTCATTTGTTTCCTGTAGGTGCCATAAGCCTGACTGGATTTGATGGATGTGAAGCTGAAACTGGCAGTTTGTTTCATCTATATTACCCCTAGCGCCAGATTAGACGACATAGTGAGGCTATTGTCTGTGCCTGCATTGTGGTAAAAGGTTGCTTTTCTACGTCTGAGCTTCAATTATCACACCAAGTACACAGATTTTCCCCGTTTGACTTCTGTGACTTTCGCGGGCAGTTGTTCAGGGTGTGTCCCAAGAAAGCTCCATGGCAGAGAAAATGGGAATCTACAAGGAATTTCCCACCACATAATAAAGGCAATGCTCAACACACGTGGAGTATTAGCATCCTTTTTTGTTCACACATACACACAAAAAAAATTGGCTGTGGTGGCTTAAGCAGAGGAAAAAGTTGCTTGTCTTTAAGCAAGGCTCAAAGGTCACGTTGAATATTCCTGGGCAGAGGAAGTGGAATTTATAATAAAGCTTGAATAATTGTTGGGTTTGTTCCCACATATGGTTCCACTTTGATTCCCAAATGGTTTTATTGTATTTGTCTGGGTATAGAAAGATGCCTGGTGCTGTGGGTCCTGAATGTTTTTAACAGAGAAAGGACCTCTGACTCCTCTCAGTTACTGGGCCATTTATGGGGATTGTCAGCTAGCAGAGAGACCAGGGTGGGCAGTTTTTATTCCTGTCCTGAGGAACTACACTTCCACCCTCCACCTCTGCCGGAAGCCCCAAGCATTTACTCACCAGTTTGTGATCCTGACAGTTGTGCTTCCTCCACTGTGTTGGCCATCAAGAGGAAATTCCTGGGCTGGTTGTTTTCTTGTCGCATAGTGGGACAAGAAACAAGGCTGAATAGATTCTTGGTAGTTTAGGTTTCACTTCACAGGATGCAAGTGTGTTGGACTCTGGGTAGCAATGTCTTTTCATTGGGTACATGATGAGGCTTGGTTGAGGACTAGGGCAATGAATCAGAAGGGTGTCCTTTTACAGTCTGTTATGCAGGGTTTGCACACTTCTCAAGACTTCAAGTGGTGGGGCATTATGCCATCTAGTGGCACATAAAAGCAACTGAGGCAGTTCAAAAGAATGCACCAATACCCTACTGTTTAAAACACTAATCCCCCAATTGGACAAGATGTATTCCTAAATCTACTCTTTCTCCATCCACAGCAACATCCATTCTTAAGAAATCCAAGAGAGCACGACGGGGCAATGTGACCTTTGACCAGGTGACAGTGTTCTTCTTCCCTCGGTGCCAGGGCTTCACCAGTGTTCCCAGTCGAGGAGGATGCACTCTGGGCATGATGCAGCGCCACAGCGTGCTCCGCACGTATACCCTTGCTGAGTTTGCAGTGGAGCAGCGGCTCCTACGCCGGGAAAAACTTCTCAACAGACTCAGGGAGGAGAAGCTGGAGGCCCTCAAACTGAAGGTGAACAAATTTGCTATAAAGTGTATTGGATCATTTGTAAAATTCCAAAAATTTTGATACACAAATTCAACGCAACAATTACACATTTGATGCCTTTTGTTCACTCCAGCTGACTAACAATGGAACCCAAGAGAGCGAGGAGGCGGAGCGGCTAACGGTGGACGACATCCCTGAGCAGGACATTGACATCAGTGGAACCAACTTGGACGAGGGCTCTTTCCTCCAGCCTTACCCACCTAAACATCGCTACGCACTGCTCAAAGCAGCCGGTGTGAAGAAGATCGACAAGGAGGAGAAGAGGCACCTGCATGAGCTGAGGATCTCCAGGGAGAACTGTGGTTGTGACTGCCAGGGCTTCTGCGAGCCTGAGACCTGTAGCTGCAGCTTGGCCGGCATCAAATGTCAGGTAAGAGCTGAAAACCCCCTAAAATTTGGAATAAGAGGTTCAACAATAAGGGCTCCAAATCACAATACAATTGGGACGCCTCATCTGTATTTCACAAGTAATTTAATTACTTCCTTCTGCTTCTCACAGATGGATCATTCCTCTTTCCCATGTGGCTGTACCAAGGATGGCTGCGGAAACACAGAGGGTCGCATTGAGTTCAACTCCACCAGGGTACAGACGCATTACATCCACACTATCATGAAGCTGGAGCTGGAGAAGAGACTGGAGGAGCAGTCTAGTACAGAGGAGGAGGAGGAGAACACAACAGGGGCCACCTCTTTACCAGCAGTGCCCTCCTTCCCCTTTAACTCAGAACTGGCGGCAGCTGAAGAGAACAGTTGCAGCAGCGATATGACAGACTCAGACTCTTCAGGTCAGAGTGAGGACTCTGAGGCAGGCGAAAGCCCGTGTGAGCATCGCACCCAGCTGGATGTCGATGAGAAAGGCCTGAGCCGCATTCTCAGTTTCAGCAACACAGAGAACGGCTCAAGAAGTAGCAGGGACTGTGGGGACCGTAAAGACATTTGCTGCCCAGATCAACGGCAAGAACAACAGCAGCCATCTACGGAGGCTTTTAGTAGCTTTAGCATGGTGGACTTTGCTGACGAGAATGACAATATAGACGCTGCACTATTGGACTCTGCAGACGATCACACAGACAATCGAGCAACAGCCATCTCAGAACTTTTGGATGAGAATGCCAACCAGGGAAACGCCCTATTCCATAGCAGTAATGTGCCACGCACGCCCTCCCCCACCGTCGATCGCTCTGCAAGCTATAACATGGACCTGAGCCTCTCCTCGGAGTCAGACCTGGAGTTCTTTGACGGTTTCCCCTGCTTGGGGCCCAGCTCGCTCTACAACTCCCTCAAGGAGTACGAACACATGGACAACTTTTTTCAGTTTCAGTTGCCTAGTTACCCTAGCCTCCCTCTGGCGAGTGACCCAGGAACCTGCCTCCTGGAGTCACTGATTGGCCTTTCAGAATCTGTCCCAGAACCCCCTGCCACATTTACAGACAATCAGCTGTTGGAGGAAGCCATGAAATTGTCTGTGATGGAGTCTGTGAAAGTTTGACGAAACGTGAAAATGTGCAAACAGTGCAAGAAAAAAACAGAGGTTTTGGAGGGGACTGGACATGCACATAAGAAGTCAATGTCAACGATTTTGGAGGAAGCTGTGATTTCCCTCTTGCCTAATAAATGTTCAAATTCCAGACTTGCCTTCAAAACGTTAGCAAAGCAGTTTGGGATTATTGCTGTGTGAGATGGCAGCTAGTGTTAAAAGTGAAAATATACAAAATGGAGATCAATTTGACCAGGCCCATAGAAACCAATGATGGCTCTCAATTCCTAAGAAAGCTCTTTTAACCAAACCAAAATCACCAACCATATGCTAAACAGGAATCAACCTTAACTGGGGCCAGGTTGGGAATCTCAACACAGCTGAATGTGCACCTCAGGGATTTTTTCTAGCTTTCTAGCTTTTGGAGGCAATGTAGGGTGACCATTGCTGTGATGGCCTTCATATGAAACCCGAGTCAATTCACAACATAGTCCTGTTCATGTCCTCCCTTTGGGCTTACACCCAGATGATTTGAGTAGGTAGGGTCCTCCCTGTGTTGAATCCTGAAGCTAGTGGACTCTTTCTCCTCAAGATCTCTCCCAAGGGTCTTATATGGTACAAAAAAAAATCCCTCTAAAAGCTCCTCGATCAGCACTTTATCTGTGAAAATAGTTATGTATGAATAGGCATTGTTTTGGTTGTTTGGGGTCGATTCAACAGTTAAACGCTAAATTATAGAGTTTCTTATTTATGAGCTAGGTAACTAGAAATAATGCTCATACCATTTAAAAGCTGTAGCTGTATTGTCTTTTATTACTTTTGTTTTAAATTATTTCCTTCATGATTTTATTTTATTTATTTCAGATAAAGCCTACTTTCACTCAAGAAGCACTGTGGTTTGATATTTTCACCTGAGTGCAATCTTCCTTCCTTTTTTCCATATCACCTTTAGGCGTTGTTATGGGAAATGGGACCACAAGATCCTTCAGAAAGTATTTAATATCTATTCTCTTATACATTTAACATTTGTTTTGGTAACTTATTATGTCATCATTTCAATAGTTATTTAATTTAAGACATTTTGGCAATAAAATGGGGAGTTGTGAAGTTTACTGGATGTGCCTGCTTATCAGGGGAGCCATGCCTGCCGATGGTGTGTGCACAGTGCTTCCATTTAAGCTTTGGGACTGAAAACTGTGGAATCTCCCTAATCACTGAAACTAAATTATGGGTCTATTGTATCGCTGCCTATAATGTAACCATAGAAAATTACACTAATATTTTGTAACTAATTTATGTAGATTGTCAAAAGAATTCTAATCACTGAAAAATTGAATATTTTATTAAGAAAGCAAAATGAGTAATTTTCAATCTGGGACAACCTTTGTAATATATGAATTATAGAGAAATGTGTACTTATGAAGGTTCTGGCTCTCTAGCATTCTGAAGTATTTTTCATAGGCAGTCTTATGGTTTGATATCTTTAGCGAAATGCCACTAAAAAAAGTAAATTGCAAAGATCAATTTGATTGTATTCTGAATTTTTGGGAAGTCTGTGACTTGGGTTACATTATGTTATAAATCATGTAAAGGGTTTTTGTGGATAAAAACTGCATATATTATACAATTTTTATTGCACACACAAATCCTGAAAATTGAAGAGTTGCCTCATTAATTATACAACAAGACTTTTCAAAGGTGATTCTGCTGTCACCTGTGTGAACAGTTGACGACACTAGAGAATTGATGTACATATCTCACCCTTTCTACAGCTGTTTCAACAGCCTTTCTGGACCCTTTAGAAATTATGCATGCAGGTCCTGTTTGTTAAAACTTGTTCTGATTAATTGTATACTTTGAAAAGTGCTATATGCACATTGGAAATGTATTATTCGCTTTTTGCCTTTTTTGATTACTTTGAAATCCATCCGATATATGTCCTTATGCCATGAAGAGGGCACTGATTTTTGCAAGCAAACATTTGTTTCTCTTGTATAAAACATCAATTCTCATGAAGAAATGGCAACAGTGAGTGTTTATCAATGTAAAGTATTACAGTACAGCTTTTTTAAATTTTATTTTCAAAGAACGTGTCTTACTTTTTGCCTTTTGTGTTGTACATATTTCTGCTTGAATGGTCCTGCAGAGCAAACAAAGCTGCTTTATTTTTTACATATTCACACTTTAACCTGCTGTTCAAAAACAGTTTCTTTCATCTAAGCCATTTTGACAGCCTGCCCCTCCAAATAATAATAAAAAAACATTTTCTAAATGCTTGACTGTTGTTTGTTATATGCTGATTTGTTAAGTTCACTTTGGTACATAATAAATCTTTAGTGAAGTTTAGATTCAGAGGCAGAAGATAAACAAATATCCTCCCACAGTTGCGTTCTTTGATTTATCTTATGCATATTTTATGTAGTCTTGGCTTCTTAATTGAAACCATTTTCAATGGTTTCATGTTTTAAACTAAAATCCTTTATATTTTCTATAGTATTAAAGGCAGTAGAC
Organism: Siniperca chuatsi; assembly: GCF_020085105.1. Lineage (NCBI taxonomy): Eukaryota > Metazoa > Chordata > Actinopteri > Centrarchiformes > Sinipercidae > Siniperca > Siniperca chuatsi. The sequence goes on from NC_058060.1 coordinate 16,292,357, forward strand.
AGTTCACGCTACATTACATGCAATGACATTCTTTTGACGGTTTTTTTGTGTGTAAACCACTGGAATTCATCTGTGGCTTCTGGTCTCCATGGTTAAGAGAAAAACATTTTATGTGATGTCATGCTGTAGTCTCCTGACTACCACCACAAACACATGACCAGAAATTCCAGATGGGCCAGTGACTGCATATAGCTCACATTTGGCCACCATTAAGAAAATTTGGTTCTTGTTAAGTCTTTAGGTAGATGTTGCAAGAATTAATTTTGGTTTGACTACATTAAAATGGTTTACTTCCATGCCACTTTGCCACATGCCTTTTTAGCCTAAAAGACATCCAGTCCCTTTGGTCTTTGGTTTAAAATATCCATCAAACCATCCTGAGGAATTTTCCATCCACTGGGGTTGCATCTTGGGAGGTCAGAGGATCAGGATTGTATTGTTGGTATTCGCCTAATGACCATTTAACATCAGCCCCATTTGCAGACTGGTAGTAAGCAAAGTACATCAACACAAAATGCATCCAATAAGCAATACATTTCTGAGACTGTGATAAAGTACAAGAGTGCCAAGAAACACTTCAAAGCCTGAGAGGAGTCAGTGTGGTATTTAGTCTAAACATGTACCACTATCGCCACCCTTTGGCTAAATTAAACACTACAAGCAAACATCTACTGTATGTAACACACAAATGACTGAGATGCATATTCATTTTATTTCACAGGTTCCATTTTACAGTTTGGACAAAACACTGCTCAATCTATTGACTTCTTACAACCTGGAAAAAAACATAGAAAGAAAGAAAAGTCAGGAATAAGAATCTGACAAAATATGGTGACATTTTCAGAATCATATCATAGAGGCAACAGGAGGCTTACTGAATAGATCCAGTCTAGGAAGGAAGAGACTCTAGTGAAGACGGTGGGCTTAAACACTTGGTTGCACCTGCCAGCTGGACCGTAACTGACAACACCGTGGACTCTCCAGGCTCCGTCGGTGAAGCAGCTCAGGGGACCTCCAGAGTCGCCCTGAGACAGGTAGCAATGAGAACAGACACAAGAAGAGAGGATCCAGTTTGAAGACCGTGCAATTGTAGGACTTACTCAGCCTGTTTTATACAGCTTTTCCTTAGATCTGCTGGGTGGCCGGGATAATTCCTAATATAGCTGCTATTATTGTCAGAATTATCCTCTTTGAATAAGTCGCTAGTTTCAGGATCACTGACAATACCATTTGTCTATGGAGTCACTTAAATATCACATTGGATTACAGAAAAAAAAGAGATCTTGGATTTATGGAAATTTAAAAAAGTATTTTTTATAACCAGAAATGTGACCCATAATATTGTCAGTGGCGCAAAACAAGATTTGCTGGCTACCTTTAAAAAGAAATGCAAAATATATATATAATACTTGCACATGCTTGTTTGGGGTTGAGGCAAACTGGTTTCAGGACAACCCCCCCCCCTGCATTGGGCAGATGTACACATATGTTTGCGGTACCTGGCAGCCTGATATGACTCCATCCCCTCCAGCACATATCATGGATCTCAGAGCAATGCTGCCCCACCAGTTAGGCTGGGAACAGATTGAATGCTCCACCACGGCGATGGGAGACACCTGTAAGATGGCAGGGATGCTCCCTCCATCTGTGAAAAGAGATAAGGGAGCGTAGGAGTTTTTTTTTAATTAGATGTACATAAATGGCATGCATCGGACATGTAGTAGGCCTATATCTGGGTGTGGCACTCACAGTCCATGAGTCCCCAGCCGGTGATGTAACAGGTGAAGTCATGAGGCAGCATCTCGCCAGGGGTGGGAAGTTCGGCGATAGCCACGTGGCCGTTGTAATACACAGGATTTGCCAGTCTCAAGAGAGCAATATCATTTCTAACAGACAAAAAAAAAAGGAAAAGGTGATTATTATATGGCAGCCCAAGTTTTGAAGAAGCAAACTATTGACTGTGTCGACTTGAAGGGGAGGAGTTGTAATGGTTCTGTTCCCATCTACTTGTGCAAGGCACCTCGTTACTACAGCTCTGTGGCTAAAATTGAGGGAATGTGGTAATACAGGATTGCTCCAAGTTGTACATGTGAATGCATGTGATGCCACCACCCTTGAAACAATCACCTTGGGCCACTTCTGTCAACTGCAATAAACTTGTTTTTGAATAGCTTGCCTTTTTAAATTTGGGCTAAATTAAGAGAAGTGGTCTGACTTGCTGTCACTTTACCCTTTGCCAAGGTCTTCAGTCCAGCCAGGATGGACGACAATTGTTTCCACATGGATGAACTGCTCACTGCCATCATACTTGTACAAGTTATACTCACCCACCGCCACACGGTACATACTAGCATCCATGCTGACAGGAACATAAGAAACAAAAACACACAATGCTTACTTACAGTCATTTATCCAGCAGACAAGGAATAAGCACAGAACAGGATTGACAAGACTTGTGCATTCATTAGTGCATTCAGTTTGAGATTAAGATAGACCTGTAGATAAAATTAAAACAAGACAAACAGTAGCTGTATATTGATGCCAAGAGTGAGTGAATGAGTGAGTGAGTGAGTGAGTGAGAGACCCAACCTGAGGATACAGTGAGCTGCAGTCATAATGTATAAACTATCAATGATAGAGCCTCCACACATGTGGTAGAATAAACCGTCATTGTATGAATCATACTGGAGAGAAACCTGAGAGAAAACAGAGACCAAATGCACACTGATAAGGTCAAGGATTTAACGTTATTTCAGAAATCATTCAGTATGATGAGGATCAGTGGCTCAATATTGAACCTATTTGTTCAATTAAAAAATAAAAAGATTTCACAGCACATAAAAAACTGAATAGCTTGAACATTTAAATGAAAGCACTGGCAATAGTATCTGAAACAAAAATACATCAAATGTTGAATATAATTTTAATCATGCAAATGTCATTATGTGCTTGTAGGTTTTACCTGCCATTTCCAGGTGTTGGGTTTAGCATCGTGGCCTCCTATGACCCTCTGATTGTGCACATAATGGTTGAAGGGTGTTTCAGCAGAAATCAGCCCTTTGGTGCACACATGAACATGAGCAGAGAGTAATGTTCCAAAAATCACTAACAACCCTGAAAAAGTCTATTGTAAATTGTGTTGGTATATTTCTTGAAAAACTTACCAATGCAGGACAGAAAAGCCACAAGCCAAATCATGTTGGAGCACTGAGGACCAGTGGCAGTTTGCTTTTATACCAGTTTTAGACTGGAAGACCTTCAGAAAGTATTAGGCAACCATTAACTTACCTGCCCATATCAGCAACACGTGGATTATTCCAGATCAAATCTACACCATGCCATATTGTAATGAGGAATGGCAAACACATTGGAAAACTGTGAGATTTCTTTACAGGTAGTCAGCAACCATATAAATCTCTGAAAATCCATAGTTAGTCATTGTTATACAGTCATTGTATTTTCATTTCTATTCGTTTAGGAAACTAAAAGCATATTTCTTATCATAGTGGGAAAAGATACACATGCAGGCAAATTCAACTAGACCATCTGTAAAGTGTGTGACTCAAACACAAATTTCCCTACAGATAAGGCTTGTAACTGATCAACAACCGGTGAAAAGACGACATTTTCCACAGCCTGCTAAGAGTATGACTTTATTCAACCCCATATTGTGAAAAACAGACATATTCTTATTTCAGTGTAAGACAGATGTGTAATAATGTAGTAAAGATATAAATAACAATATGCATATAAATAGTCCAAAAAGATTGCATTTTATAAGATCAAATAATCTATAAAAATATAATTATTAAAATGAAAACATTTTTCTAGTTCTCTGCTTAACATTGTTTTTAATCTTCTTTTTGTGAGACACTGGCTGCATCTCTACAAACTATACAAACAAAGTTATTATTATTATTATTATTATTACATTTTGTGGGAATATAGTGATTGATTTAAGTGGTTGGTGGGTGACTTTATCCTGGTGTTTAGGGGCTGCCTGAACACATAAGATATCTGTCCAGGTGAGGGGACAGTCAGTGTTTCTAACAGTACTAGCTCTTTCCAGATCTTTTAACCAAATTCATACATTTCATCATATTCAGTGTTAACTGTATCTTAATGTAACCTAATGTAAAATGCTCTCTTTCTTTTGTATTAGACTAAGATAGGTTACTATCCTTGTAAATCAATGACATATGGAAGATAATTTGCTTTCAAAATATGTTAAAACAGTAACAGTAATGTTTTAGAGTATGTGAAACTCTGGTAACTAATTTACTAAATCACATTACAAGTACACTTGCTGGCTACTGATTCTATATTTTATTGTTGTTAGCTATAAAATGGAAGCTAAATTAAGTTCAACAGAAATATCCCTCTCAGATATGCTCCATCTAAGGTTACAAACTGTCAAATATATTTGTATGTACAACATTTTTTTATTAAATATCCAAATTTATCACGGACAATGTCATTTTTTAATTAATGAGATTAAAGCTTTTACACTAGCGTTATCTGTTGCCAGGCAACATCGCGTAGAACATCCGGCCATGACGGCTAAATCGAACGCAGTTTGCTTGGTATCATCCCGGATATCAAGCTCGATTTTTCTGGCATCTTTATTTATTAGCTTTGCCTAGCCCTCAAGCGCTGCTGTCAACCTGCCTCTGCTGTTGGCGCTAGCTAGCTTGATCAGCTTTCAGTAATGACTTGTAAAATCACTCTACCTCAGTGACATTTAGTCAGTGTTACTATTACGTGACTGTTGAAGGCTATGGGGCTACCGCAGAGCTCGTTTTTGTCGGACGGAGGAACTAATAGTGGATACCATGTCCACGGGGTACGTTGTATCGTTGTGCAAGGTTATATACAAACCTCGGTTCGTCCCTACATCTCACTTTTTGAATCTGTGTTACCCAGTTTTAGCTCACTGACTTACTAGCTATGCTAGTCCTGAACAGATGTTGTTGCTACATTTATCTAAGAAGAAATACAGTGGCTGATTTGTAACTGTCAGGTTATTCTGTAACTCGTAAAACCGTGGTTATCTTTAAAGGTGTCCGCCCAAGATGAGGTGGCATTTGGCACACATCCAAGCTTTGCTAGCGACTGCAGTTGTTTAGTTCTCACTGCAGAAACTGATAATAGTAAGGATCAATTATAAAGTTACATATCAACCTATTCATCATGTGAAGAACGATATCTCGCTATGAGGAACCCCAAATTCTTGCCCATGTAATATCTTTAGTTGACACACGGGGGTGACTATAACACGGTATCCTTTATGTCAAAACAACCAAATCCCATTGTGTTTTTTTCCACATTTCAGGTTCAAGAGAACTCACCTGCTCTGAGGGCTGGCCTTGAGCCCTTCTTTGACTTCATTCTCTCTATAGGGAATACCCGACTTGTGAGTAGACTGCATGAATATATTTGATTAAGAAATCTTTTATTAATGGTTATGTCTTTACAACTATGAACGGAATTTTGAAATAGAAGGACAAGGTGAGGACTAAATGAGTTTAGAAGTAGCATTTTAATGACTGTATTAAGTGACCACTCAGTTAACTGAGGAAATTTCAACAGAAGATATTGATGTAAAAAATGTCAAGATTTAATAAGAACTTTATCTGTTATTTGTCTTTACATTTTTATGCAATTCAGCTGCAGAAGGTATCCTTTTGAAACATGCCACCACATAGCTATGAATCCCAACAGGTTAAACATATTTGCATGTGTTAACTTATCATGTAAATGCTCTGACCTGTTCTTTGTTTGTCAACTGTATTAAGTCTTGTATGAAGTTGCAGTTTTACATAATATTTTATGGGACAACAAAGAGTAACCTCTTTGTTTTGGCATGGTACTATTAATTAATTGACTAATGTTGTAAGTGTATCATAAGTGTATATTGTGGTGACTTGCTATGGATTTTAGATGTTTTTTTAACATTGTTTTATTGTATGCCTCTGTGCTGTGTTTTTACTGCAACCCCTTTTTGACAATTTTTCTTTCCCCACAAAGAAATTGAAACATCAGGCCTGAATTATAGTCACAGGAGAAAAGGTGGCCACACAGTCTGCTATAATCTAATTTCATGTTCTTTTACATGAAAACTGGTTCACCATCTCTGCACTGTCACTGCTGGAAAAGTCCATATTTCTCTGTTTCTCCAGAATAAAGAAAGTGACTTGCTGAAAGACCTTCTAAAAGCCAATGTGGAGAAAGCGGTCAAACTTGAAGTGTACAACTCTAAAACCCAGCGGATGAGGGAACTGGAGGTGATACCCAGTAACATGTGGGGTGGTCAGGGTCTGCTGGGCGCTAGTGTCCGCTTCTGCAGCTTTGAAGGGGCCAATGAGAATGTTTGGCATATCTTGGTAAGTCAAGTCTAGCCTTAATAGGGGCTATTCTTTCCATTTCTTTGTTTAACTCACATATGGTAAACACTTGCTGGCTGATATAAAACAGTTTATTGGCAGCTTTGAGTTGGTACAGCACATTTTCTTTCAGTATTTTCTTGTAAGTTAGAAGCAATTAAAGAAGACAAAGGAGTAGAAAAACCAAATCTACTTAATTGTTGTTCCAAATTTGCTAGGGGGTCCAACCCATAAAATTCTTGTAGGGTTGGCTGTTTAGCACCACCAAATGGATAAATGTTGGTGTGTTATTCTCATACATAAATTCCCATACAACAGTACAATGTTAAGTTAAGTCTTAAATTTAATTCAGACAGTGGTTTTTCAATAAAAATGAATAACCATCTTTTTTAGGATGTGGAAGCCAATTCTCCTGCAGCGTTGGCTGGCCTTATTGCTCACGACGACTTCATCGTGGGAGCTGACCAGGTGTTGCAAGATGTAAGCTTTCCTGTTATATGCTTTTATTTATATAAATGGATATAAACAAAGATACTAGCATTCATGAACAAAATACAGTGCAAGATCTTTAATTCCTTTCTTTTTGTGTAACCCTTGCAGTCAGAGGATTTCTTTTCTTTGATTGAAGCCAATGAGGGGAAACCTCTGAAGCTGCTTGTGTACAACACACAGACAGACCAATGCAGAGAGGTAGTGGTGACTCCAAATGGAGCATGGGGAGGAGAGGGAAGGTAGGTATTATGTCTTCAAATTGAAGTAGAAGGTTTTATTTTTCAATAGCTGCAACCTTTTCTTATAATGTCACCTGTATATGTACAGACACAATAAACATTAATACCCTTGTCTTGTTTGTCTTAAATTTTAGCTTAGGCTGTGGCATTGGCTATGGCTACTTGCACAGAATCCCAACTCGTCCAGCTCAGCCTAACAACCAGAACAGAAATGTTCTGCAATCTGTGGTGATTGGCAGCAGCGAAGAGATGGTTGCAAGTGACCACACTAAGTTACAGGTTATCACCTCTTTCTTTTATTAAATGTTCCTTGGTCGGGACTTTTGTTGAGTTTCTTTTCTAAGTCTGAAACACTAAGTTCTCTGTTCTCAGGTGCCTTCAGTAGCTGTGTATAGCCCCTCTAGCGTCAGTGAAATAGATCTGAATCAAATCGAAGGAGCTGTGCAGGACTTGTGTGTAACCTCACCCACACAGCCAGCTGTAGACTTAGGTAACCAGACCTAATTTTAACAAGCATGCATTTGTTTTCAGTTTATGATTTAGTTTAAATACTCTAAATGTTTCCACACAGAATAAAATGGACATTTGTCTTTTGTGAATTGCAGATATTTCCAACATACCCGAAGCGTTGACTCCAGACTTGTCAGACATGGTTTCCACCAATGACATGGGCCAGAGCTCCATGTTTGCAAATTATGGAGATGACTCTGGTGATCAGTGCAGCTTGGGTAAGTACCTCTACACCCTCTACAAGTGATTGAGTTGTGCAGCTGAACAGAGCAATTACATGCTTTCAATGCCATCCTGCTTGAAAAGAAAAATGAAAACAGTTAAAGCCAGCTATTGTTGGTACGCCTTGCATGTCTGGGCTCATTTAATCGCTAAGTTGGTGAAGAATTTTCCATTCTTGACACATGAATAGTTCCCAAATGATATCTATACAAGTATATTTGCAACACAGCTAAAATAGCAATAGCAGAATACACTTTTCTGCCCTATGTGATCCAGTGTTAATATGAAAATAAATGATGCAAGTTGGAAGAAATCACAGCGCCTCATTATGAAATAGCTCCTTGTGCACACTAAACATTATAGACTGCATCCTGAGGTCGAGCTTCGCTTTAACTACACTTGTTTATTTATTTATTTATTTTACAGATACCTCATCTGTTGACCAAAGACCTTCCTCTCTAGAGAGGGAAGAAGAATCAGACACCCAGGAGACTGGGCAGGGGCATGTTATTGACCTGATCGCTACCACTTCTCCAACCAGAGAGACTGCGGATGACCTTGTAGGCCCTGAAGTCACCACAGAGAACCTGAGTGACACGAGTCTCCTAGAGGCGCAAGATACTAGTTCTGAGCCCTCAAGCTCAGCCAATATCATGGAGGAAGAGACGTCGGAGACTACTGCATAACCTGTTTAACTTATAACTGAACAATTTGCATTAGAGGCGATTTAGAGCACACTATGATACAGAAAGCTTCCCTTAAGATTGTAAGTTGCATCACTGGAACTATTTTTTTAATTTCTAAGAGTTTATTCTAAGAGTTTTATTGATATACAGGTGTCATTGCTGCATGCTGAATTGCACATTTAAGAAGGATAGAATGGTTAATATAATCTGAATGTATTCTATAATTTAGGCATACTGTATGTCTCAACATCAAGCAGGATGAAGCCTTAGCTGTGTCTTATTTGCTGCTAAAAGTCATCCTAAAGATGAATAATGTTCTTGTTCTTGTCTTGTTGCTCTGATCACCTGCTGAATAGAAGGAAAAGAAAGTTTGAGCTGAAGTTCACACAGATCCATCATGTGGTTTTATTTTCTTATATTTTAGAATTTGGGGTTGATGTTTTTATTTTCACAGTGGGTTGAGAGTTTGAGATGAGTACATATGTTAAGAGATTTTTTTTTAAATCTCAGGCATTTAAGCCTCTTTGCCTTGTCTCATTTTAAATACCCTCCTTTCTTATGTGTAGGTTTGACTTTTGATTGGTGTAAATCAGTGAGCCATGTTTGATGCAGCTCTCTGATTGTTTTCTGTTTCTTCTCTTTATATAGATTTTAATTAAATTATGTTTCAGATTTTTATGGATGGACAAAATATTCAAATATTTATAAAAAGAAGATGCTCAAGATAAACCTGCAGCAGTCTAATTAATGTCTTTTTTAGTCTATTAGGTGTGTGCATAATTAGAATGCAAAGTCTAATTTTGTGTAGTTTAATGAATTTACCCATTTATATACTGGTGTGTATATATATATATATATATATATATATATATATATATATATATATATATATATATATATATATATATATATATATATAGTAGAAGCATAACTTCATGCTTTGAGACAGCAGGTGTCAGCAAACACCTCATTATAGATCCCAACCACAAAAGCTTAAGTTTTCTGCCATTGCAGCTACAAAATTGCTGTCACATAACTTATATATACTTCAATAATGAATGGAGACAAGTTTTTCTGTACAATGTTTTTGCAAAAACCCCATCTCCACTATGAACTCTGCAGTACAATTATGGGATTTATTTGTTTGATCTAGCAGAACAGGAGCAAATTGCATTAATGAGGGAAACTTGACAGCACTGATGCCTCTCAGACCCAGTGAAAAGATGCTTCATTGGTACCATTCATATCATCCAATGCTGCAAATATTCAGCTTTGGCCATATATGGCACCTGCTGGGTTGGCCAACCCAGTTGGCTGGAAAAGCCCTCAGAAGGAAGTAGTGGGACATCAAATATTGAAATTTAGAGATATTCTGATTTAGAAGTGATGATTGTCTAGTTCATGATGTAGAGAGCTATGTTTGCATTTCAAAAAGAAATACATTTTTTCTATTTGATCTCACCCCCCTGAGGATCCTTGTGCTCTGACATATGCAACCATACATCACAATGTGTTCTCAGTATTTCTATTTTTATCACTTTGTAACTCTAGATCAGAACAACCAAATATTGAAGAGACTCAGAAAATGCAAAAAAAAAAAAAAAAAAAAAAAACTAAGCAGGGAAGCTACAGTAGCAGAGGGGGAGTATGCCTCAATTATTTACCAGGGCTCTCCTCAGTCGAGGGGGGGATGGGCTTTCAGGGAAAGAAAAGACTGTGGGGGAAGAAAGACGAGAGGGAGATGGATTTGTCTTTAACCACCAGAGAATGAGTAGTGCTCTTAAGGAAGCCTTCCTCTGGCACTCCTGTGTGTGGTTTAAATGAGGGACTATATTTCTAAGATGAATATGTAGCAGTTCAGTAGCTTTGGCTCCTCTGCCTACACACAGAAATTTTACAGTAGCAATGTTGAAATTTTGCACAAAAGAAAAACCTCAAGCTTGTCAAATCAACACAGTATAGAGCTGGATGGTGTTTATGATTTTTTTTTTTTTTTACATGTGACCTCAGGGTGAATATGCTGTTTCATATCCTCCATGTTAGGTTCGCAACATGAAGATAGTATTATTTGAAGAAGCAGCCTGAGGCCAAAGCCAGCAGCTGTGTGCCAGAAGGAGCCAAGAGGTGAAGTGTAAAGGGGGCCACCTTCATTTTCTCCCTTTTCTGAGACCGTTTCAAAGGACACTGTGACGCAGCTGAACCCACTTGTCAGCTTAGCTTTATCTCAACCCCAGAGAGGCTCAGCTCACAGGCACCAGCATAGTGCCCGTTGCCTCAGCCTGTCGTTGCAGCATGATAAATTGTGAAATAGAATAACTACGGAGAAAGAGAGAGGGGAGGGGGAATCGTAGATGGAGGAAAAGGATGAAAAAGGTATAGCGATATGGCTGAAAGAGGGTTTCGAAAAATGAGCCAGTAATGTGTGGTCACACATCTCCACATAAAACTGCATCTTGCTTTTTATCTTCTGGCTGATGTGAATGTGCAGGGCTGACTCTATGTCACTAGAAAACGGTTAGTTTGCTATGCATGGATGGATACTCAAGTGAAATAAAATTAAATGTATCAATTCCCTGACATGTTTATGGCATGTATGAGTTAGATAAAATGCTATAAACAGCCATTTCTTGGTTCATATGTGTGGGCACAAATCCCCACCACACTCACAGGCTTCTGTTTTTGTCACCTTCGCACCCTAATCGCAGATATCTTGGCACAATGTAGACTATATTTGGAAGTGCTAGGAGCTGTATGTTCATACAAATGTCATGCAGTGTTTTTCACAGTGTGCACATCAGAGCCTGGGAATAATCTCAATAAGTGCCCGTCCGTGTTAGACCACCACTGTACAGGCTGTAATTACATTCATTCATGCATGAGGACTATCACTCTGTGGGGCCTGAATTCATTAGGAAGTTGTTTTCATCTCCTGTAGTCATTATCAGCTGGCTATATGTTTGCTTCTATTTGTACATGAGACAAGTCATTTCCTCCCAGTAAACATTGCATTTCTTTATCGATTTGCTCTTAAATTATTGTTTAACACATGCTGTAGCTTATAGGAATAAGCAGTCTACAATATTGTGCTGCTGCCTTAGTTAACCTACATGTGTAGTGAATGTTATGAAACCAACTGAGTGGCAGTGTTGTTGGTAGTAATAAGTTGTTTGTCATTGTTTTCCAAATCAACCCATATGACCATTTCCAAAAGATTCATATGAGCATCTTTCTTTTTTCATTTTGGTGGGGATTTAATGCCTTTACTAGATAGCTGACAGTAGAGAGATAGAAGGGGAACAATATGCTTCAAAGGTACCTGGTCGGAAACGAACCAGGACACAGATGCTCAATGCTAGGCAACCTGGGCTCCCATCATAACATGTTCTGATTTGCCGTTTCTATGGGTTTTTGGTTAAGTTTAGGCAACTGAAACTACTTGGTTAAGGTTAGGGAAAGATTGTGGTTGTGGTTAAAAGGAACTAATGTTGACTGCTGTTGGAGATGGGGATGCAGACAGTGCTGTCAAAATTAAACGTTTTTTAATATCAGACACATTAGGATTAGGGTATGATCATGGTCATGGTCAAAGGAAACCAATGTTGACCACTGACCCCAACCGTTTCCCTAGGTGGCTTTGTGGCTGTACAGCACCACCACACTACTTCCACCTTGCTTCTGAGAGAGGACCTTATTCACATGAACAAAAGAGGTCCCTTCTCAGGAAAGCGTAACAATAGATGCCAATTCTGTTGTTTTTCTGGTGAGGACAGTCTCCCAGAAAAAAATGGTAATGCTTCTAGGGGCCCACAGCTGAACAAGACTAAGAGTCTATAGCCATGCTAGCGGCTCTGTAAGGCTGTACTTAGGCACAATAGTACTTAGTACTTAGCTAAATGCTAATGTCAGCATGTTAACATACTGTACTCACAATGACAATGCTAACATTGATGAGATTCTAATTAGTTTTGAAGGTATTAAGTCATAAAACAAAGTATTGTACACATTTTGACCTGATTTTAATTTTGAAAGTTAAGGGATTCCCACCTGCTTCAAGAGATCAACTATTGTCATATGCCTAAGAATGCTTCTCCAGCCTGCATGAATGACTACCGACCAGCGGCCCCCACCTCAGTGGTCATGAAATGCTTCGAGAGGCTAATCAAGGACTACATCTACACCTTCCTCCCTTGTACCATGGACCCGCTGCAGTTTGCATACCAGCCAAACAGATCCACGGATGATGCAGTCTCCCAGGTTCTGCACACCACTCTCTCTCATCTTTACAGCCAGAACGGGGGGCTATGTGAGACTGCTGTTCATGGATTACAGTTCAGCTTTCAATTCCATAGTCTTTTTCCTACCAGTCTTGCTAGTAAGCTGATTGAACTGGGACTGAACACCCCCCTGTGTGCCTGGATCTTGGACTTCCTGAACACCAGGCCCCAGGTGTTCAGGGTGGTTAGACCTACCTCCAACTCACTCACCCTGAGCACAGGATCCCCCCAGGGTTGCGTCCTCAGTCCCCTACTCCCTGTACACATATGAGTGTGTGGTCAGGTTCAGCTCCAAGTTTGCTGACTGACCTGGATGAAGTGGTTGACCTGTCACTCTGGTCCCAGGATAACAACCTACTCATGAATGTCACCAAAACCAAGGAGCTGTTTGTGGACTTTAGGAGAGCACAACAACAGAGGACATACATGCCACTGAGGATTAATGGGACTGCTGTGGAGAGGTTGAGCAGCTTCAGATAGCTGGAAGTCTACATGACAGAGGATCTGACATGAACAGCACAAACAGACACTGGTGAGAAAGGCAAGGCAACGTCAGAGTCTCTCTGAGGATCCTTCAATCCTTCTACTCTGGAGCTGTAGAGAGCATCCTTACAGGAAAAATCACTGCCTGGTTTGGCAAGAGCTCTGCTCAGGACAGGAGGGCTCTGCAGAGCATAGTGCATCTGGCTGAATGCACTGGAACTACATTCTCCTCCCTGCAGGCCTTATACACCAAGAGGTGCAGAAAGAGAGCCTGTAGGATCATGAAGGATCCTCACCATCCCAACAACTGACTGTTCCAGCTGTTGCGGTCAGGCAAGCACCTCCACAGTCATGCAACAGAAAGACTGAGACAGAGTTTCTTTCCTCAGGCCATCAGGCGTGTGAACACTGATCTCACCATCTCACATCTTTGCCACCTCTCACTCTCATAACACCTTTTCCCTTCCTATTATCAAAGGCAGTAAACTTGCTAAAAGTAAATCTTTAATCTTGTACAATTTGTGCTGTTTTCCTGGTGACAACAGAGCAGGAGATAACGCAAATAGGATGAAGCAGGCAAAAGGAGGTTAAGCTTCATTTCCAATACTAATTGCCATTCAGCAGGGGTGAGGAGCTGGCCACACAAGACAGCACATATTGTTCTATTGTCAGGATGACCCTGCTGATGTCAAGTCTGCACCCATCTGCTACTATGGCTCCCAATCTCTTAACCTGAAAAAAAAATGACTTCACTTTTATGTAAGCCATCTTTTTGTTACTGCTTTATGAACATCCAAGGTGTGCAATTTGGCAAAGTCACATTGCTTCTTTAATTATCATCCAATATCTTTCAGTCCCTCAGGTTCTTTCATTAATTTTTTTCTTAACATAGGAGACCAGTGAATTTGATATTCAGCCATGAGCTGGTAGATGCTCATTACATTTCTTTTCCAAATAGTTTGGAAACACGTTTTTTTTTGTGTCCTGGAGGCATCCCTTTGAAATTATATAGCAATGTTAAAAAGAAATATTGCTACTGCATTACTGTTGCAAGGCTGCTGCTTTCATCATGGCAGGACAAAAACAAGAAAAACTGGCTTGTTTTGGCAGCATTTTCAATATATACTAAACAGATTGCTCAAAAAATGTTAAGCTACCTCAACTTCATAGAGTCCACAATGTTTTTCACTCCCAGTTCTCTCACTTTTATGTCTGAGTGATCAGGAAGCCCTTTTGTTCTGGTGAGAAGCAGCAGATGAGACAGAGGGATAAAGGTTTGGTTTAGCCTCTCACAATGAATAGGAGTGGATGAAGAAACACAACTCAGCACGTTCCCTGCGGTTTTCTGTGTCTCTGACATATTTGCTGTGACTTCCCCACCACTACCCAGGCTTGGTTTTGACCCGATAGGGAGCTGTCCCTTAGTGTTAACCTCATTTACCAGTAAACCATCGACCCACAGGGCTATGCATGCCTGGCTTTGGCTCTCCTTAGTCAACATGCACACAATATAGCATGCTATTCACTAAAGAGCCCATAAAGCACGAAAAACAGAATTTTGCAGGATTGCAGGATTAGCCTGAATGTCAGAAACACTGGGGTAATGTTTTTGTCATGTAGAAAATGTCTGGGTCATTGTTAGATAAGGCTGTGAAACTGTAGCACAACACAGTGTTCATGTAGGTGGTCTGCAGTTTCCAAACATTGTAGTTGCAGTGCTACTGACATATTATTATGCTCTCTTATTTGCAAGATTTAAAATCTTGACGATTTTTGCCATATCATGTTCACAATGCATTCTGGCCCAGAGAAAAGCCTGAATACGAGTGTACCAATTTCCCTCTGTCGACGAATAAAACCTCAGTCACATGATTTATCATCCACTTACACAAACAGATCCAGCACTTGTTTCCAATTATAGCTCCTCCTATCAGATTTTGCTCGGCTCTGCATGTGTGTGTTTGTGTTCATATACAGATGACAGCCTGAATTTGACAACACAGCGTGTGCACACCACTCAGCTTGTGCCCGTGTCGAGCCAGAAAAAAGCACTGATCTACCTGATAGCCTAAAGAGGTGTGTTTCTGCTCTGTGGCACTGTCACTATGGTGGTGGGGAATGAATTGTGTCAGCTGTTCTGAGCAAAATGGAGGCACCATCTCATGGAGCCGTGGAGAGAGGGATTAGAGGGAACTGTGGTGCCGGCAGATGAAAAATGTTAAAAAATGATAGAGCTGTGCAGGAGGTGTGCAGGAGGTGTGCAGATGGGTGGGGGGAGAGGGCATGTTGTGTGAATCTAAACTTTTTGAAGATCAGAAATCAACACATTTTACTAATTCACTTCACAGTCAAATCTGTAACACTCCTAGGTATTTATTGTATTACAGATGGATAATAATCTTGATCTGGTTGATGCGTCGAATGTTGAATCTAAACACAGGCACCATGACTGCAAATATACTGATTTTGATTGATAATCTGACAACAAAAGACTGTGAGTTTTCTGCTCTGTTCAGTCAGCTACACAGGATGAGAAAGCAGACTATATCAAAAAGCTCATTTTAGAGTCTAGTATCTGTAGGCAAGTGATGCTTATGTAAACATCTAAAAGCTGATAGAGCTGGCTTTTGCTGCTGAGCCTCAGCTGCCTCTGTGTACACATTATTTTGACAAAACCTGAGCGCCCAGACATGGAGAGTGTAATAATTTTCAAATAGAGTAGGGAGGGGTTAAAAATTGGGGAGGAACACATAAGAGAGCCAATAAAAACAATGGCCAAAATTAGAGTAACCCAGAGGAAATTGTTATGTGTTTGTGTGGGTGGAATACTGTATGTACTGCATGTGTGTACTAAAGTGAAAATGTACTTTTATCAGGTTAGGCCAGCCACATTCTCCAACAACAGCTGAGCTGCACACACACCCAGCATCCCCTTGAGATTCCCTTTTTTTGTAATTACTTTGCGGGGGGGGGGGGCTGTGTGAAAGCCTTACGTTCCTCTTCCTCCTGCTTTTAAATGGTCTGGCTTTACAATTCAGCCTGCATCCACGTTACTAATGTGCCCTTAAATGCGGCATGAAATCAGGGGCCATTTGTTATGCGAGTCATTAAATTGCTATTAGAGTTTACGTGAACAGCTATCAGTTGATGGCATTAACAATCTATCATAATTATAGAGATTGTATGAATAGGCAGGCTTGGCATTGGCAGATAGTGTAATTCAGCTTTACGAGTCCATGGGGACAAGCGAACGTGGAGATGTCTGTGTTTTAGTGCAAAGACAACACATGAAATGAAGACTTTATTTACCTAGCCAGAGGCAAACAGAGAATGGCAGGTGGGTCCAGGCCACTGCCTCCACCTGTGACTGCAATTACTGTGATAAATGGAGATCAGAACACTCAGGTGACTCAGAGAGGGCCGACTGATCACTTATCTGGTGGTGAGTCATCCGTGGCTCCTACTGACAACTCCGGCCCATCAGACGCAAGAGTCGGAGGGATATTATATGTGTATATGCATGCATCTAGATGCGAGTGTGTGTGTGTGTGTGTGTGTGTGTGTGTGTGTGTGTGTGTGTGTGTGTGTGTGGATCTGTGCTTGTGTGTGTGCATCTCCATGAGTGTGTGGGAGGTTTTCAAAGCGCTGATGGCTAGTTTCCACTGTGGTCATCTAGTGTCCTCTGACAATGTGACTGTGGTCTCTTCAGTTTTCCAGCTCTGCCTGCAGACACACGTGTCACACAAACATGTAGATGAAGGCACAAGGCATGGGAAGGAGCGCTTCACTGATTTAGATGGTAATTTCTCCTCAGCACATTATGTTCCCTGCATGCACTTCTGTGGACAAGGCTTCATCATATGGAAAGAGTTGCAGTTGAAAGAAAACAACAGCGTATTATGTATGTTTGATTCCAGTATTTTAAATTAAGTGCAGCTTTCCATTGCAAAAACACTATAATAATCATTTTTCTGTCATGTAAACAATGCGTTCTGCCTTTAATCTGTTAAACATTTTTGTCTCCAGCAGTCCAACACGTGTGGTTTAATTGATTGCATTGTCTCTGTCCCTATGGCAACTGGAAATTACCATGAAGGACATAATTACAGGGTGCTGCAAGATGTCTGAAAATTCATGAAATTGTCTCTTTTTGTTTTTGAACCTCCTATGTTTATGCACCTCCTCCACTTATTTTCTATTCATGTAATGCTCAGATTAATTTTGGTGTGCAGGGAGCTTCGATCAGAGCTGCTTTTTTTTCAGTAACACCATAATGTAGCTCACCATGTAGGCGTGACTACAGCAGTGTGCCCTGAAGTTAGCCAGCTGGTAGTTGCTGATTCTTCTCTTCCTTTACATTGTTATTTTCCTTCCCTAGATTTCCATCATGACATTTCAGGCAGCATGCAATTCCATGAGAAAAAAATCTGCACTCATGTGTACAGCTTTTAATATATAACCTTCTGTAGCAGTTACAGCGCTATGATATATTCATACCTCTGTCAGACACCATCTGTTAAATTTTATGTTGCAAGAATAAATTCAGACAGTGTGATACATTCACACAAACTTTCGCCAACAAAAGAGTGGATTAACAAAAATCTGCTTTCCTCTGTCTGGGAGCTGGCAGAATAACAGAAGATCCATTTCTTCTTCCCTCAAAAATAACACCTCTTTTCCACTATCCCCATGAGTAAATTCAGACATCAACGTTAAGACAACATATCTTCAAAATGCTGTATGTTTTCAAACTTGGCCCCACAAAAACAGGGAATAATGGAAAGTGTAGTGTATAACCTGCAATATTGTACCAAACTCTATGTGCTGCTTTGTCAAAAATGCATAGTATTACATTCTTAATCCCATCCATGACTACTTTTGCCACTGAGGTTACCTCTTCTTCCCTTCTCTGCTCGCCCGTAGATAACCTCTAAGAACTGCCTTTGCTCTAGTCAGAAACAATCAATTGATCGAAAAGGCTAAGTAGGATCCAGTTGCATCCAACTAATAGCTTCTGGCAGATTGCAGTGGTCTTACTAATACATATTCTTCACTGGTGGGATGCTTGAAGCTGCTTCAATCCGTATGTGGTTAAAATGTAGCATGAGCAGCTGGATGTAGACTCAGAGGGCTCGCAAGCTTCCAAAATGGTGTGCTAGAAATTCTCCGTGTATGATTGCTGTATGCTTGTGTACATTCACAGTCACAAAATCTGCCTACCAGCACCTAAAGCTCACTAATTAACACGTGATGTCTTGCTTGTTTAATCCGTTAAACCACAATTTGTGGGTTTTACACGTTTTTTTATTGGTTAAACAAACAAAATATAAACTGTTACTTAATGAGCTTTATTGGTGCTGGTTGGCAGATTTTGTTACCTTTGGACAGAGCCACACTAGCTGTTTCACCCTATTTCCAGTCTTTATGCTAAGGTAAGTTAAGCAAACTGTGGAATCAATCTTCTTGGCCAAAATGTTGAAATGTTCCTTTAAAAAAAGATGCTTTCAAACTAGCATTCCAGTCAAAAGAGCTGTTGTTGAAATATTATACCACACACACAAAGAAACACATACTTACTTTCCTTTATAAGATGCAAAAAGACTTTTCTGAGACATAATCAAAATAATTGGCTTTCATTTCCCTGATGATACAAATATGATATTGTGCCTGTTTATACGAGTAATTAGATACACTCATAATATTAAAGGCATTTGTAATACTGAACTATTTAGTCTGCGTTCGATATTTCATCTTTACACACAGCGACCAAATACAGATATTACATTGTAATGTCTATAGAATAGGTACCTCGTGATTAGATTTGTTTTCTCTGATAATGTTGCTCTCAGGGGCTTATATCTCCATCTGCTATCATGGGCAAGGGAGCCTTTTATTTTGCCTGTTAATTTAATAAAAATGACTGTAATGTCCGCTCGCCACTACACACATGCAAACACAGACATGGACAGTAGATAATCCATATCTGTGTCCCAAACAATAAAGAAATGTACAAAACACAAAAGGTAAAAATGTGGTACGATAGCTAAACCAAATCAAAGAGATAAAAGTCTGATATTTTATTGACATTTTTTATTATTTATCCTCAGTTAATGACATTTTATTTTATTAATTTCATTCCCCCGCCACTCATCCTCTTAAATAGGACTAGCTTTTTCTATCTGATGTGTCAAAAGATAAACAATATGAACACACTCATGTTAGAAATGCTGTGAAAGGTCACGCTCTTTCCACAAACCCTGCCATTTTGAATCACGTATTTACCATCACTGAGCAGTTATATTTGTATTTACAGGTGCGAGAATATCTATCAATCCATTACCATGTTCTCCAGGCTCAGTTGTGAGTTGCTCTATTCAATATCTGCAACATGTCAACAGCAAAATGGATAAGTAACAATTTTCCCATGCTCTGTATCTTTACATTTTGCTATT